>NC_080570.1:134844140-135538640 GCF_030247185.1 Malaya genurostris
GACCATAAGTATATTTTGAATAGATTGTTATAAATCATTCATTAAATTATGAACAAACCTTTCACTATAGAATGTAAAGCCTATAGAATGGTATCCGGGATTCTGGAACTGAATACTGAACAGGAATTCTCAAAATAAAAAAGCGGTGGGTAATGTCACAGACATATCCCGATTGGTGTAAATACAAATAATTTCCTCTAATTTAATGCAGATATTCAAGAGCCTGATTCTCGATACTGAACTAGATGCTGGACCTGAACCAAGCGAAATGAGATGCTTAATATGTTTTTGCTATACTTATAACCCAGTCAACTACGCAGACTACATTGTTGATTATATTTCCGAATGCATGCAGCAAAAATATATGTTTTTACGTTAGATACAACAAAAGATATTCGCGATTAACGGCCTACCACTCTTTCAGAGTGTAAATTTCAAAAAGGTACCCCATAGTTCAGAAAGACGTATTCATGGCTAAATCATATCCTGACGAAAACACTGTTCCAAAATTCTTATGCATAATTCAGGTCCAGTATTCTGGGAATATATTTAAGATACACACCACAATTCAGATAAAGTTTCGGAAGTCAATTTTTAAATTCAGGAACTAAATCTTGAATCTTAAACTGAATAATAATATGATAACTGAATTCTGAAACTGAATTTAAATCCTATAATTTGGAGCTGGAACTGAATTCTGGAACTGAGCTCAGATCCCGAGTTTAAGATCCAGGATTCAGTACCAGGATTCAACTCCAGAATTGAAGTCAAGTGTTCTGGAACTTGATCTGAATTCTGGAGTGAATATTGCTACTAGAACTAAATTTTGGACCTGAATTCTGGATCTAAGTTCAGGTCCAAATTCAAAATTCCGGTTCAGAATCCAGATCCAGAATTCAGGTAAAGTAAAAAAATCCAGACTTCAGATCCAGAATCTAATTTCGGAATCCAGGTGTAGAATTTTTTTATAGAATTCAAAACCCAGGAGTAGAATTCAGTTCAATATTCCGACCAAAATTCTGGAACTGAATTCTGATAAGGAGCTCAGTACCTAAAATTATATTCAGACGAAAACTCAGGTCCAGCATTCTATTCTAGAAGGTAGGCTCGAAATTCAGTTCAAAAATGCAGATTCAGAATTTAGGTCCATAATCCAGATCAAGAACTCTGAAGCTGAATTCTGGTTTTGGATTCCGGAACTAAAATTCAGGCACAGATCAGACATCAGTTCCAGTTCCTGAGTTCTGGAAGTAAAACTGAATAATGACATGTGTACTGAATAATGAAATTGAGTTCAACGTGCATAATTTGAAGCTGGACCAGAGTTCGAGAACTTAATTCTATAACTGGATTATGGAACTGGATCCACGTACATGTGCTGAACTACGATTCTGAATTCGAATCCCGAATATAGGGACGAAAGTGCTTGGCCTAGATTCATGATCTGAGTTGTAGGACTAAGCTCTGTACGTGATCGCTAAAACTGTATTCAACAACTGGAACTGAAATTTGCATTTTAATTAAGGTCGATTCAGCTCCATTATTCAGGTCGAAAATTCTAGAGCTGAATTTTAATTCTGGAAAGGTCGATTCAGCTCCATTATTCAGGTCGAAAATTCTAGAGCTGAATTTTAATTCTGGAAATTCAGTTCCGTGATCCTGTTCCAGAATTGTGATCTAGAGTTCTAAAACTGGATCTTAGTACTGGAACTGAATTCTGAAAAGGAAATGAAACTGAATATTTTTTTTATTATATCGTTTATTTATACCCGGCTTTAACCTAATTTTGGTCGTTCGCCGGGTAAACTGAATATTGCAACTGGAACTGAATACAGGTTCAAATTCAGAGTTCCGGCTCAGAGTTCAGATCCAGAATTCCGTTTCAGAACTCAGGAACAAATTAAGAATATAGATTTCAGTTTCAGTTGTCGAATTCAATTTTAGAGATCACGTTCAGAATTTAATACTTTAATTCAGTTCATGAACTTATTTCCAGAACTAAAATCTAAGCCAACAATTCAGTGTCATAATTCCAGAACTGGAACTGAATCTGAACCGGTTTTTTAAACTAATTTTAAACAGGAATTCTAGGCCTAAAATTCCTCTCCAGATTAAAATTAAAGTACAGAATCTATGTCCAGAATCCAGTTGCAGCGCTCAGTTCTAGAATGCAGATACGAAATTCAGCTCCAAAATTCAAATCAAGAAATAAGGCCCAGAACTTAATTTTGGTGCTGAATCCTTGGACTAAATTCCAAATACAGAGCAAAACTCAATTTCAATTTCCGAAGACGGTTCCTGAACTCTGGAACAGAGTTTTTGAACTAAATTTTCGTTTGTATATGAATTATAGAACTATTATTAGGAATTCAGTTCCAGTTTTAGAAGTCTCGAGCTGAATTCTGAGTCTGGGTTCTAAAACTGAATTCTGGGCCTAGGATATGAAACTGAAACAGAGTTCTGGAACTGACGGTCCAGGTGTCGAGTACCGATTTTGAATTTTGTATCATTTTCCAGACCCAGAATCATGTTTCAGAACTCTAGAACCAAAGCTGAACTCAGAAACTGGAACTAAAATTCATATTCAACCGAAAATCTAGTTTAAGAAAGCAGGTTAGAAATTCAGTTCCAAAATTCAGACTCAGGTTTCTGAATCTGAATTTAAGAACTAATTCTAGTTCAGAATTTAGATTAAGAATCCCTGACTCAGAAATTAGATCCGTTTTCCAAAATACCAGAGTATGCAATTATCGTGAATATGGAGTTCAGTTTAAGGTTCAGATCCCAATCCAGATCTTAACCTGGACTAAAACTTATCATATTACTAGTCTAGATCCAGATCTTTATCATGTACTGTAATATTTAAAATTACTGATCCAGGTCCTAGTCCAGGAAGTTCCAATTCCTATTCATGACCTTGAAACTGAGCCAAGGTTTGGACTTACCATATTGGCAGATCCAGATCAAGATCCTGGAACTGACACGGTATCTGTACCCGGATATTAATGGTTATATGATGAGGCTAGTTCAAGGATCTCGAATAGTCAATCCAGGTAAATATATAAATAAATAAATAAATAAACTGCTTTTTTCATAAGCAAGGTAAATGCACTGAACATGTCGCGTCATCCGTTTATGCCTCTGACATTAACCACCCGCCTTTTTTGCGAGAACAAATGTTACCAAGACCAATGATAATTCTCCCTCCTAGATCACCTCGCATTAGTCTCTTTGATTATTACATATTGGACATATTTGAGTGTAGTGAAGGCTAGTGAACTTTCTCGAAATCATTATTTTTTGTGAAGGTTACTATCACAGGAACAAACAAAGACCAACGTGACTCGAAAGCGTTAGATTCGTGAAACCGTCGTTTTAGAAATGGGAGTCTGGGAGTCGATTGAGGTTACATGAAAGTTTGAAAACGTTTAGACATTCTACATAAAATCAGTTCTAAACGGAAAAGGTTAGACAAATCCGTGAATACATGATCGGATTAGAATATATTTCGTTTTAAATTTAAAGGGGTTGAACTCGAAAATTCCAGTACCAAAACATGACCAAGAGGTTTGGTAAAATGACATGCGAATATAACTATGCTTTCTTCGTTAGATACTGATCAAATTTAAAAACTAACTTAAGGCGGCTGTACGTCTTAACAAGACTAAAACAAATCATTGAAGAAGATTAGTTTTAACAACAAAACAAAAATCAACAGAATTCAATTTCAATTTCTCTGATTTTTTCATTAACTTTGAACGACCGCAATTCGGATTCTCAGAACAAGTTTTGTTCTATACTCACCGCAATGGTTGGTAAAATAAATTATTTATCCAGAACCAACACGCATCAGTCTTTTGTGCATTTGCCTGACTTTTCCTCTAAAGATACTGGCAACTTTGTCTCTGACTTTAATCGCAGAGGAAACGAGTTACGACCCGTGCCGATCAGTCGCGAAAAAGGGTGCGTTCGGCTTGGCACGATGAGAAAACATAACAATGTCGATCGTTATCGCTGGTGATGGCGAAATGCTCGAAAAATTACTTAAGCGTGAGGTCCAAAACATACCTACTATCCGTTGCATTTTCGCTTCACCGGCTTCGTTCGTCACAAGCATCGGACTTAAGTCCGATATTATAGCTACGTGGGAAGTGAGAATTACTGTTCAAACATACTTTACGACGGTCGCCCATTTTCTTCGCATTGGCATTGTTGCAACTTTTCGTCAATCGTGATCTTCAGGATTTCGGGAATGAATGCCTCCAACCCATAAGCAAACATAGCAATGTTTATATGTATCGTAAAATAAACAAGACACGACTCTGTATGTTGAGTTTGTCACCCGTCGTTGAAAACCAGATGTTTGAAGTTGAAAGGCTCTTCGTTTTTTTTCACACTGTATCTCGGTCACCTCCATATTTTTTTTCGTGACGGAGTCACGCCTGCCAAAGTAGGATTTTATCTCCCGCGATCGTCAACACCAGATTGTATGACTATTGCCTACATGCATGCAAATTGCCGCACTGTTTACCGGTAAAGTATGCAAGTTCCGAACCAGATTTGGTATTGCACACAAGGAAAAAATATGCCAACCACGAAGGAACAGGCGCATTTAGTCATCGATTAGCCGGAGCAGTTCTGGCATGAATGATCATGTTGCTATGTTCCGAAGTACGCCACAGCAAGCCCATATACGACTCAGCGAATACTACGACAGAGGCTCAGTTTGGTGGTAACGATTAATTCAAATGGCATGTTTTGTCAACTGGAATGATTTGTGACTCGGGCCTTATAGCGCAGCACCGTGGAACCAGTTTATTAAATCCTAGCTGTAAGACAGAAGCCACTGTAATTGAAATGCTACTGTGTAAGTTATCAAATCGTATGCTTAGAAAATGTACTGTTATAAATAGCACCAATGAATAATTTAGACGAATTAGTAGTGGAATCTATATTTAACATGAACTTTCGAAGATCCAGCAACATGAATTTGAAAAATACAGTCGATTGGATGGCCACTAAGTATTTAGCGAATCTAGAAACTCTCTATTAGAAATATGTGAGCTGTTATCTGTAGCTAATAAGTTTATAAATCAGTTTGTAATAAGAATGTATACTGCCCTAAAATAAGCATCAACTATGATTCAAAGAGAATTGCCGAACAATTTGTCCATAGTCAGCAGCTACCTATTTAATATCATTGACGCACTGTTTGTTTTTCTGTAGCGCTCCTAGTTATCAATTCATTATATTTTAAAGAGAAAACTTAGGATTGGGCAAGGTATTTGCAGCTGCGGACAAAAAACCTGGTTTTCGTTACATCCAATACTATGGATTCTCAAATGTACTAAAAGGAGTGACAGGAAAAGTTTACATTATAACTCACAATTGGTCTATAAAGTATGAACTAGATTTGGCTTAACTACAGTACAGGGGTTCTACTGTGGTATCCAGACAACGAGAAAGATTTATTTGGAAATTATATCAGTCCACCCAACTGCCCTCACTTCTGTTGTCACACATTAGTTGTAGAAGAGTTGAAGGGGTCCTCGGGTTACGACATAAATGGAGAAACAAATGGCTGCTCGGCCAAGAGAGTGTTTAAGTAATGAAGAGTCACGAGGCATGTCCAGAAAGTAAGTGTACAAAATTTATGTAGGGTTAAAAATAAACATACTTGGTTTCACTTGAACATATGAAATATATTTTTCGAAATAGTCACCATTCTTCTCGATACAAGTGGTTCATGCCCAAAACATTTGAAAAATTTTGATGGCATGAGCCAACTGATATGCCAACTTCATCAGCAACTTCTCTAATAGTGATTCGGCGATCATCCATAATCATTTTTTCCACTTTTCCTACATTTTCATCGATTATTGACGTGCTGGGTCGACCGGAGCGTTCGTCGTCTTCAACGTCTTCGCGGCCATCTTGGAAACGCTTATACCACTCGTAAACACTTGTTTTTTTCATAGCAGACTCACCGTAGGCTCTCTGTAACATTTCGCACACTTGGTTACACTTTATTTCATTTTTCACGCAAAATTTAATACAAATTCTTTGACTCTTCAATTCTTCCATTGTTTAAACTAACAAAAAACGCCGAGCTCAAAAAACACGTCTACACCAGCCGCTACAAAACAGAATGTAAACCATGAATACAGCTGAAAATTTCACCATACATTAGGGACATATGTACCAACACAATAAAAAAAAATTTTAACCACCGGACTCTCCAGACGCGCGCAATTGAAAAAATCCGGGAACTTTTTGAACAGACCTCGTATTCAACACACTAGCCTTAAATTGGTCTCATTGTAAAGAGGGGGGTCAGGCTACGCGGCAATGTTGCCAACATATCGTAAAAGTATTCCCTGCAGCTCTGAAAGTATCAGTACACTTACTTTAATTTTCTGTTGTTTTCCTTTAAAACACAATAAATGATATTCATTTTCTGCACTCAATATTGTTATTTAATCAAAATAGTTTCGAGATATATCAGTTTTTGGCTACCTGATATAAAATAACCAAAGATTTATGATTGAATTTTCAGTAGTATGAGAAAACCCCAAATAACTCAAGACTCAGTTTTCTAAAACATTTGGAAAGGGAGAAGTACCAAAGAGAAAAACTTATCACGTAGTCGGAAAATGGCTAAGGAGAAACGTGTCATTCGTTTTAGCTAGCGCCACAAGCTCTCACTCGGTACAGGTTCAAGTCTAAAGCTCAGGCCCTGAATAAAAGTCCAATATTCAGATTTAGACTCAGCATTCAAAGTCCATTATTTCATTATTCACATCCAGAATCGAGTAGGAGAATCCAGGACTGAAATTCTGCTTCTGTATCCGGAATATCAGCTCATTTCCAGAATGGTCTCGAATTCAGTTCCCGAGACCAAGTATTAAATTATGTTTCAGGGGCAGAATCCAGGGTCAGAATTCATATCCAGAATCCAGCTCCAAATTTAGTGGAATTCAAATCCAGAATCCAGGTTCACTGGTCATATAACGAAACTGTAACCAAATGGGTTTTTGTATGAAGGCTTGTATGAAAAATTCGATTAGACTTGATTTCGTAATCCAGAGTGAGGATTCCAGTCCAGAACTCAATTCAACGATTGAGTCAGGTTCAGAATTCAGTCAAAATTCACGTTAACGATTAAAATTCAGGACCAGGGCAAACCTAAGTTGGTCCCGACTTCCGGTCCAGAATTCGGATTCGAAATGCAGGTTCCATTCCCGAGTTCAGCTATACATCGAAGCCCAAAATGCAGGTTAGGAGTCCTAGATCCAGATGCATGTACGGAACTCAGTAGGCCCAGAATCCAGATTCAGAATCCAGGTCCAGAGCCCAAGTCCAGCGTCCAGGCCCAGAATCCAGGTCCTGAATGCAGGTCCAATGTCTAGGTCAAGAGTCCAGGTCCAGAGTCCGAGCCCAGAATTCAGGGCCAAAATCCAGATCTAGAATCCAGGTCAAGAATCGAAGTCCAGAATCCAGGTTCAGAACCCAGGTTCAGAATCCAGGTTCAGAGTCCAGGTTCAGAACTCCGGTTCAAAATGCCGGTACAGAATTTTGGTCCAGATCCAGAATCCAGGTCAAAAATCGTAGTCCAGGTCCATAATTCCGTCCAGAATTTCGATCCAGAATCCCAGTCCAGAATGCTGGTAAAAGTCCAGGTGCAAAATCCAGGCCTAAAATACCGGACCAGAATTCAAGTCCAGTATCCAAGTCCAGAGACCAAGACCAGAATCTGGGTCCACAATCAAGGTTCAGAATCCAGATTCAAAATCCACGCCCAGAGTCCCGGACCAGAGCCTAGGTCCAAAGTCCAGATCCGGAATCCAGGTCCAGAATCTGGGTCCAGGTCCATAATCCCGTCCAGAATTTCGATCCTGAATCCCAGTTCAGAATGCTGGTAAAAGTCCAGGTCCAGTATCCAAGTCCAGAGACCAAGTCCAGAATTCAGGTACAGAATGCAGATCCAAAGTCTACGTCAAGAGTCCAGGTCCAGAGTCCAGGGCCAGAGTTCAGGGTCAGAGTCCAAGCCCAGAATGCCGGTACAGAATCTGGGTCCAAAATCCAGATCTAGAATCCAGGTCTAGAATCGAAGTCCAGAATCCAGGTGCCGAATCTACGTTCAGAATCCCGGACCAGAGCCTAGGTCTAGAGTCCAGATCCGGAATCCAGGTCCATAATTTGGGTCCAGAATTCAGGTTCAGAATCCAAGTTAGGAATCCAGGATCAAAGTCCAGTTTCAGAACTTCGGTTCAAAATTCCGGTACATAACTTCGATCCAGAATTGCGGTCTAGAATCTTGTTCCAGAATCCAGATCTAGAATCGAAGTACGGAATCCAGGTCCAGAAAGCTAGTCCAAAATTCAGGTAAAGAATCCCGGTCCAAAACTCCTGTTCAGAATGCCGATACAAAATCTAGGTCCAGAATCAAGATTCAGAATCCAGGTCTAGAATCAAAGTCCTGGTCCATAATCCCGTCCAGAATTTCGATCCAGAATCCCAGTCCAGAATGCTGGTCCAAAGTCCAGGTGCAAAATCCAGGTCTAAAATCACGGTCCAAAATCCCGGTCCAGTATCCAAGTCCAGAGACCAAGTCAAGAATCCAGGTCCAGAATGCAGATCCAAAGTCTACGTCAAGAGTCCAGGTCCAGAGTCCAGGATCAGAGTTCGGGTCCAGAGTCCAGAGTCCAGGTCCAGAGTCCAGGGCCAGAGTCCAAGTCCAGAATTCAGGATTGTGGTCCAGAATCCAGATCCAGGATCCAGGTCTAGAATCGAAGTCCAGAATCCAGGTTCAGAATCCAGGTTCAGAATCCAGGTTCAGAATCCAGGTCCATAATCCCGTCCAGAATTTTGGGCCAAAATTTCAGTCCAGAATGCTGGTAAAAGTCCAGGTGCAAAATCCAGGTCTACAATCGAAGTCCAGAATCCAGGTTTAGAATCCAGATTTATAATCCCATCCACAATTTCGATCCAGAATCCCAGTCCAGAATGCTGGTCCAAAGTCCAGGTGCAAAATCCAGGTCTAAAATCACGGTCCAAAATCCCGGTCCAGTATCCAGGTCCAGAATCCAGGTTCAAAGTCCTCGTCAAGAGTCCAGGTCCAGAGTCCAGAGTTCAGAGTCCAGAGTCCAGAGTCCAGAGTCCAGGTCCAGAGTCCAGAGTCCAGAGTCCAGGTCCAGAGTCCAGGTCCAGAGTCCAGATCCAGAGTCAAATTCCAGAAGTCAGGTCCAGAATACTGGTTCAGAATCTTGGTTCAAAACTCCGATTCAGAATGCCGGTACAGAATCTCGGTTCAGAGTTGCGGTCCAGAATCCAGATCCAGGATCCAGGTCTAGAATCGAAGTCCAGAATCCAGGTTCAGAATCCAGGTCTATAATCCCGTCCAGAAATTCGATCCAGAATTTCAGTCCAGAATGCTGGCCCAGAATACCTAAATTCGTAACCTAGACGTTAGTATTGGAGCTGGATTCTGGACTTGGAATCTCGACCTGAATTCTGAACCAAGTTTCGGTCCAGAATTGCGGTCCAGGATCCAGGTCTAGAATCGAAGTCCAGAATCCAAGTACAGAATCCAGGAGCAACATTCAGGATGAAGAATTCAGGTTGTAGAATGCATGTTCATAGTCCCTAAATCAGATCCAAATACAGAATATAGGCTCAGAATCCAGTATTCAAATCAAGAATTCAGCTTCAGAACTTCGGTCTAAAATTCAGGTTCAATTACCAGGACTTGGTTCAGAATTCAGGTCGAGATTCCAAATCCAGAATCCAGCTCCAATATTAACGTTCAGGTTAAGAATTTAGGCAGAATTGCAGGTTCAGATTGCCGGTCAGGAATTTAGGTTTAGCATTCAGGTCGAGGGGCAGAATTCAGGTTCAGATCATTCACTCGTGTAAGCTTGGACGATACAGTCGTACATACGCGATCCCAAGAGCAATAAAAAACAAAATGGAGACCAATCAAGAAAATGATTACGACACTCATTTGGTTCAGTTTCTGTCACAACCTATCAACTTTTTGTACGCCAAGTTTTCTGCAATGTAATTATTGGCAAAGTTCCCGGGTTGGCGGTTCAATGCAAGTCAGTAGTCGTATGTTCGAGCCCCGACCTGGATGTTTTTGTGTCAGTAAGTTCGTAGCAAAAGTCAAGGTTCTGTACATCAGGAATCGAGTGCAAAGTCTGTTTAAACAGAATGGTTAAATTTCGCGAAAGAATTGTAACTCTAAAACTATGTTTGTTTCAAATTCTAATGTTGAGTCGCCTGTTATACAATTTAGTGATAATTATGTAAGAGAATACGAATCCACTTGTCGACAATTATCATATACTCGTCAATTATGATAGAACGATTGCTTCGTTATAAGCCGATTTTGATTAGTGTTCATATGACCAACTAGAGACTAGTTGACATTAGGGAGTTCATTATGCAGGGCAATGCGCATTGTTACATTGGGTAGAATTCTATTCGGTTCTTTTTGGGAATCGATTAGCATAAGGAGGTGTCATCTTACTCACAGGATAACCAGATTCGATATAGAACTCCGATATAGTAGGGACCATTTTGAACCGTCAATTAAAATGACGATACACAAAGTGTAAGAAACATTCGTATCCAGGAAATTTTAAATAGTTTCGTTGGCTGATGAAGCAACACGACAACTCGACTTTATACCAAAAATTATCCGAAACATCAAGGACCTGTGCGTCCAGTACTCGAAAATGCGTGCCTGGCTTGGAGCCCGTATCATTCGTCCGACTAGCTTAGTGACACCTCCCATGGCAAAACCTACTAGATTTACCTACGCATCCAGACCGCTGTCACCTGATTAACCTGGAATGGCTGAAGTAACGAAGAGAGAAGCAGCTACCCAAACAACTAGAATTTCCACAATTACTTAAAATATCCACTTTCTTAGTGCTTAAAAATACACGCGGAATTTTTGGCAACTTGAAAGTACAGAACAAGTTCCGTGTGAACTTTCTCGTTGCGTAAGGGCTGAATAATGTATTTTAGAAGCAACTTAGAAGTTCTTCCAGTTGCGTCACGAGAACTTTCAAGTGTGGATAATTACTCTAGAAATGGGCTGGCGATATTGATTCTCCAAAGATTTTATCTCTTCTTGACTTCCTTGCTTCTCAACGATCTCTCTGCTCAACTAGTCTATCTCGACTCTCGACCAATACTTCATCGTACTTCAGTTTACCATTTCCTTGAATTTGGTGAACCGATGCACAAATTCGCACATAAATTATCCAGGTTCTTTCTTTTTTACAATTGGACCGTTTATACTTCGTGTTATTTATAATACTATTAGATGTCAGCAAGGATGGCTTTTATCGTATCAAAGAACGTTCACTGGCAACTCTTCAACGATTGAATCAGTGCCATCAAAGAGAAACGGAATCATCGCAACAACAAAAACCTGGCATGGCTCATTTAACATAGAATCGACACCAGTGCGAGAGCGAATTTCTCTCGATGACATTTCTGAGAATCAAAGGTTAGCACGCTGCTGTGGGGATCCTCTCTGAAGCAACAAACGGTCGCTTATTCTCGTTTCGCGATCCGATTCTATACAGGCAGTTGATAATTGCGATAGAATCATTTTACTATTGCCACTTATTCTAACTATGTGCATATAACCTTTGTATAAGTTGTGTCTATGAAAATGTCTGTGAATGCTCCACACAAGGGTTTTGAAATATTGCAACCTAGTATGAGAATCATCAAGTTGAATCATCGATTCGATTCTCTGCGATTATTGTCAACTTGCGATTCTCTCTTGGGAAATTCCACACAGCAACGATCATTATCATTATTATCGACTGTAAATTTTTTTTAAGGGCGTGAAATACTCAGAGTATGAAGCGAAGCGAAGAAATGTAGCAAAATTCTCTCACGGTTCATGCATTGAGAGACTCGAGTTCTTGTAGCATCTTCTACCAGATTGAAAATGTTGTATGCAATATAGATAGCAATATAACAGCTTCTGTCAAATTTTCGGCAATCACCAACACTGGTTGTCAGTCGAATTCTTAAAGAAATAGATAGACAAACTAACAAATTTGAAGATTTTTTTTCCAGAAATACCGGACCAAACTCGCCAAAATGGAACTTGCATCCAAAATTTCAAAAATTGAACTTTCATTGATTTCTCATATAAACGTTAATGGGAAAGGTATCATAACACCACTAGATGAATTGGCGTTATTTTTGATTAACTGTTTCAAATCAAAGAAAGAGGCATTTGAAATTGATGATGGGACTGCTATGAAGGCTTATGTATTCACCAGGCGGGAGCATTTTTGACTCTGAATTGAATAAACATGAAGGTGGGTTTCGTCTCTGCTTTTCTTATCATAATTCTTCATAATACAGGCAACCTCATCACTGTACTTCAACTCCATCGGATAGACCGAATAAGACAGTTCTATTCGAAATATACGAAGAACAGCTTTGATCCTGAGTACGAGAACATCAATTACGCATATTAATTTCATTATTCAATTAATTGGAATACTCAAACTTTTTGGATCAATCGAACTTATTTCGCATTTCTCTCGACAAACACTTCAATCAATCAAAGTATTAAAACCAATTATGCAAACATTCTGTATTCGGATACTAAATACAAGGAGACTCCATTCAAACACATAATTTAAAATAACTTGATTATAATGTACAGTATACCCTTCCCAAACCGGCTTATATTCGACAGTTTATTCACTTCCCTGTAGTATATTACGGCGAAGAAAGGATTTCATATCTTTACCGAGAGGGCTCCGAAGAATGTATTGTGGCACCGGCGAAGTCATTAATTAGCATCGTGAACAATAAATTTGCTACGCAGGCGAATCATCTCTCCTTGCGCGGCTAAACGGCGACTTGTAAAAATAAACGGCTTCAGCTAATTGCTTGTTGGGTACAGTTTGGGTTCCGCAATCCTGGCCTTAGCTGTCTCTCCCGATTCACCGAAGATGGTGTTTATTTCATTTATTGACTCGGGAAAAGATTCATTGCCTGTCGGTTTGGCCGGACTGCGGACTGCGCACCAAAGCAGCTGTGAGAAGATTAGCAGATTATTTATTTTTCAAGTAAATAAGTCTTTGAGCTCTTCGGGTATCGGTAATTCTATAAACAAATTCGCAAATCGAATTTCGAACGACGAGTGTGAGTATGTGTGTGTGTGTGTGTGATTCCGGTAAGTTCGCAATTCAAACGACGTACTAAACAACGCGCTCTACGATGAAGCCGAATTCTGCTGCCGCCGATTGATTGTTTATTTGGATGCTTTCGGTTCTGACTGTTTATGGCCAAGAGCAGGTCCCTGACCGTCGGCAGTCGATTTTAGAATGAAGGCAGGTAAGCTTCACCATTACGTACGTTTTTTGTTGGAAATTTGTAACATCTCTCGGAATTTATTGTTCTTGGAGCGGCGTTCGGTCTATACAACTAGTAGGGTGAGGCAGCGATTTCTTTTAGCTATTTGTATTTTTTTAGGGAAAACAGTTACCAGAAAACTGGTCGAATCAGTTTTTCATTACTATATTTTTAGGAAATATCAGTTTTAAGAAGTGTTTTACTCATTAAGGCCATCGTCCAAGTACCATGCGCGCGGGTGGTTTTAGGAAATTTTCGATGGAAATTTTGAAAAATTTGCCAAAACCGAAAACATACAGACCTTTGAAATACTTTTATCTATCTACAGGGTGAATTCGGGGTGAAAATTCGGAGGATTTTCCGAGTCTTATCAAAAATAGCTCTGAAAATTGAGATCTTTCACAAATATCTGGAAAAAGAATGCGATGACATATTTTTTTTTTTCAAATAAACCTTATGATGGCTACAAAGATCACATTCGGACACATTTTTGGAAATCATTTTCACACTTTTTATAGAAAATCCACGAATTTCAAAAACTTCAACGAAATCGGCTATATGAAATTCGTTGATTTTCCATGAAAAGAGTGAAAAGGTTTTCCAAAAATGTGTCCGAATGTGATCCTTGTTGCCAGCATAAAGTTTAAAAAAAATTATTTATCGAATTATTTTTTCAAATAATTGTGAAAGATCACAAAAAAGCTCATTTTTTCAGTGCTATTTTTGATGAGACTCGGAAAATCATCCGAATTTTCCAACTATTTTCACCCTGTAGATAGATAAAAGCTTTTCAAAGGTCTGTATGTTTTTGGTTTTGGCAAATTTTTCAAAATTTCCATCGAAAATTTCCTAAAACCACCCGCGCGCATGGTACTTGGACGATGGCCTTAAGTTAACAAATTTTGATCTATATGTCCTTTATAATGTTCCAGAAATGTTTTATATCTAGAATAGGATTACCACCTGTAAAAACTGAAACGATACTGAAAAAGTTTGCATCACAGGTAATTTACTCGAACTTGCTATTTTTTCCAAACATCGTTTTATCAATTCAACTATCCAGCGGCAAGATTGAACACTTCTCAGAAGACAACCCACATGAATAGATTATTTACCATTTGCAAGGTCGATGAAGTTCTATTTATGATATTACCTGTGCCTTTTCTTATCAGCAAGTAAGCATCTACAAGCCATACCCAGTCATCGATATATTTTGTTTTCTATCGTTTGCCCGATAAAGATATTTGACTCAACAAAGAACATAACTTTTTCTATAACACGATTATGTTTCTCGTACGAGATAAACAAATTAAGCATGCTTTAGTTTTATTCTTGCCTCAACTTAAACTGTTGTTATTCAAGCTTTTATACTTCTGAAAACTTTTGAATTTTACATGGATTAAAATTATTTTGTCTGAATCACATTGAAGTATTTCAATAGTACACCAGCCCATGTCAACACCAGCCAATCAGAACGCGTTCTGAGGAAGAGAACAAAATATCTGCTGCAGTACAACAAATCGTTCGAGAAAATGTTCCAAACAGTGTTTAATATCGTAGTGAGTTCCACAATTTGGTCCTTCTGAAAGCCAGGAATGTTTCCCGTACAGCATCCGGATAGTTTCTTTTAATGAAATGCAAATCCGAAATAAAATAATCGACATTAAAATTCTGTATGCGGCTATTTTTATAGCCGTTAGGTCCGCCCATTAGTGAATAAGCTACAAACGAAATCAGGTAAAAACAAACCTCTCAACAAAAATTGGATCAGTTTGGATTCTATCGTCACTACGAGCAGATGTATATTAAGTTTCGCTTCCGACAAGAGCGATTACGTCACAGCTGCCAGTCATTTGCATTGGTGAAAAAACAACGGTGGAGAGCATCACACAAAATCAGCCGTTCTAATGGCTCTAAAAGTTTTCTAAAGAACTATTAGATTTTTTTGCTCACAAATAGAAGGTAAATATTCTTAGTTTAGTGCAAATCTAGAACTGTTTGATTTGATTTGTGCACTTTTCGCTGTGTGAAATTCACTGTAATCGAGATCAAGTGAAGCCTTCTTTGTTTTTGCGAAAAATGTGTAAAAGGAGAATGATTGCATAATTCATACAATTGATCAACTAATTGATATTCGGAAGTGTTAAGGAACGTGTCAGTTGTTTTCGTATTCATGACATCCAGTTATGTCTCTGACATTACCACCCGCGTTTTTTTTAATAAAAAAAAAAACTCGAAATGGCTCAACGTGAGCATTGTCACTATTTGTGTTGATGGGATTTACTATGAATATTGTTGTCTCTGAATCTTTAAAATCTCTCAAAAATCGTCTACAATTTTTTCTGAAAGAGTGCAGAAATAATGCGAATCAAAACTCTCGCTAGTTGTATCTGAATATCTCACATTGGAAATTGAAAATGAAACATTTTACCGCACAGACAGAGCTGCTAAATGTGACTATCAACCAGCAACTTTGCACGACAAAGATTGGAAAGCTTACACACTAAGATTTAATTCCTTTGTTCGGTAATATTTTTGACGAGCAATTTCGGTAATCTATAGAAATGACCGATATTTCGGTACATGAGTTCTATTTTACAATAATTATGCAAATTTTTACCGGACGTTTAGTCTTACGTAAATTTTCATTACAGAATTTTGTAAATAGATATACAATTCATACGGTAAATCTGAATAGTCGCCGAGTGCGATTAAAACCATACTGTCCGTATGGTAAAATTGTCTTCCAATAATCGAACTTCTGTGAAAACTGATTGTCATGAAACTAACTGTCAAACAGTTTTTAGTAAGTGTCTTTTTATTAACCAAACGAAAAAAATCTTGACAAACTCATCGAATGGATTGCGATACAGGTGCAAACGTTTTTAAAACAATAGAACCACTAAGAGCTTGTTTACTTATAGGCAGAAAATAATTTTGTATCATTTGTCCACTTGCTGCCTACACAAATCGTTCGAGGATAATTTCTGGTGGAGTCGACGGATTGTGCAGTGTTTTGGAAGGCGCTCATAATTCCGCTCAGCCGGAACATTTGACCCTTTTTTGTGGAATAAAACCATAGCCACAACCGGTTGGAATTTCCTTCATTCGTTTTTGTGAATTTGTGTTGTTTTTTTGAAATCCGAAAATCCAGAATTTTAACCGAAGAAAAACAAACAAAAAATTACCGAATAATCAGTTAGATCTAATTAGTTTACAGTTTACGGTAGATGTTTGACAGTTCAGCAATTACCGAACGATCGGTAATCAATTTAATTACCGAACTGATTACCAATCGTTCAGCTGTTGAAAGTGCGGTAAAAAATTACCTGCGAAATTTTCTAAGTGTGTATGTCACTGGACTGCTGCCAATCATCATATATTGAGTGTCTGAGAGCGGATCTGTCATAACTTAAATTCTCTTGATATTGATTGCCGATGCGATTGATATTATCTTCATTTCTCCTGTCACTGCTTGATTACGATGTGACTAAATATTAATCAAGCAGCATTAACATTGAATTAAATTCATTTACACCAATAAACTCCAAAGTTCGATGACTTTTTGCAAAGAACAATGTACTTTATTAATTTATGTTTATGTTTGTACTCTCATGGATTTTTTTACTTCAACAGGAAATACGAGAATGAGAGAGAAAACAAAAAAGTCGTCTGTCTTTGACTGAGTATATGTACTTCTACTTGGTCATAGAACTATCGAGTATCTCATTTGACAGACACTTTGACCGTACCGATTACAGTTGACGATGATTTTATTGAGTCTGTCAAGGTCATTTGACATGGCTGACAATTTGCAACTTAGTGCACAGACGATTTTTTTTTTGTAATATTTTTTTCTTCGAAACAAACCAACGGAAAAAATGTAAAATTCGAAATCGTTCTCTACCGATTTGGATGAAACTTTGCACAAATTTTCAGTATGACAAACCTTTCCTTGCGCGGATGGAGTGACCAATTTGACTCAATACTGAGTTTTGGAAAGAGATATACATTTTTGCTTGGAATTTTTTCAAACCGTTTCCATTCAGTTCGTGCTCGCGTCTCATCAGACACAGTCGAAAATTGCTTATGATCGAGACGATAGAAACCAAGACAATACACTGTAGTGAACAATAGAGTGTACGAAATGGGCAAATACGATTTAACAAAGCCTGAAACTTGGCCGACAAGACCAAATTCAATTTGTATTGATTTCAAGCGCTGCAAAGTTAGACCAGCAGCAACTCCATCTTACATCATTTGTGATCAAGACGGGATACATCCGTGTAAAACGCTGATTACGTATTAAAATCAACTGGTTACATGTCGGTTTTGTGAACAACCGGCACACTACGACAAACCTTGCACTGAAACTGCGAAAAGGACATCTTCAAACAAAAACAAGGTCTGAAAGGCCTCCACTACAATACCAGCACCTCAGCGGCCATCCGCCGGGGGCGCCGCCCCGGTGATGCTCCCCGTGGCCCGAAGCGGAAACCGACCAGCATTGAAGAACTACAAGAACATCTCTCTCTATGAAATAAATATTAAAAATTGCTATGTAATTACGACCTACCATTGTAAACCCCCTGTTCTACCCCCCCCCCCCCCCCCCAACATATTCCTGTCTTCCAACATCCCCCTGACCCCCCCCCCCCCTTCTCCCAGCCTAAAACCCAAATACTCGACACAAACCCGGTGAACGACCGCAACTAGGTTAAAACCGGGTATAAATAAACTATATAGTAATAATAATAATATAGCCTTTTATGTGTAAAACCGTATTCTATTGCTTATATGACAGAAACTTAAAGCTGGAAAAACTCCTAAAATTATTTCAGTTGGAATCTCTTTACTTTTTAATTCGCTCCAATAAAATTTACAACAAATGTGGAATTAAGTTCAAATTTTTTATACAATTATCTTCAAAAAAAATCAAGAGATGTTTAAGTAATTTTTTTCAGGTGAAATTCGATTTCAAATTGTTAAGCCAAGTTAAACTCCTTCGAATAGGTCAAGTATCGAGGATTACAGTCCAATTGCTGAGAGGTTACAGAAGTCTTTTAATGTGGTTTGAAATTGACTAAAACTGATTTACTTTGAGTGTCCTTGAAACAAAATTTCATAAGTGTATTTTTCGATTTCCATATGTCTTTCATTCAATTCATCTGGAACCCATTTTCCACACTTTTAGGTTTTTCTGATAAAGCTATGAGAAAAACCTAAAAGCGTGGAAAATGGTCAGGAATTGTTTGTTGCGCAACATTCAACATTGCTGTAATTTTCTTTTGACTGGAAATATCATCTTCATCCAATATTGGTCGTAATTCAGCCACTTCAAATTTTTTTGATGATCTTCATTTCTCACATCAACATCATTAGAACCGTGGAAACCATCTCTAGCATGTTGCTTCCCATAGAGCAAGAAAGCCCCATTTGCCTCAACAAGCTTTCCATGCGACTCTGCAGCATTTTTTTTCAAAATCACTCTGCAGCACTTTTCCTTAATTCAAACTTTTCACAAATCATCACTTTCTGATGATATTTGGTCAATGACTTGATGTCAATTAAATATGTTTTGCAAATATCAAACAATTCAATTACAATGTCTTCACTTCAGCTCCAAAAGCAAGATCGCAGAAAAAATAGTTTGAAATTGTGCGACTCTACTGTTAAAGCCACGCAAAAGCTCGAAGTGGATTTATCTATTTTCAATTAGAGTCTTATGCCGTTTTTCATTGAAAAACACTGGTGGCGTGGATTGCTTTAATTTTACACTTTCGAGCAGAAATGCAACACTCTGACGGTGTTTCATTGTGATTTCTGCTCGAAAGTGCAAAACCAGAGCAATCCACGCCACCAGTGTTTTTCAATGAAAAACGCCATTAGAGTCAATGGTTCGAGCAGATTCCACTCTGGCTTGTGAAGTTGAGATGAATGGGGGCAGCATCACCCTACTCTCTTTAATTGCAGAATCTATTTTCCAAAGTAAAATAGCATTTTGCAGGCTCATTGATTCTGTTTCTTCTTTGTACAACAACATTGTGACTTGAATTTCTCTGTAAGCCTTTAAATGTTGTAGGATCCTAGTCATGCAATTGTTTCGTATACAACTAAGAATCGACTGTGAAGAAACAGGAGTTCGAAATCAAAATGTAATACCGGAGCTTTGCCTTATTCTCGGAGATACCTAGGCAATGAGAAGCTACTTTTTCGAAGTAAACACATTCGTTCACATACCGACTGTCACCCTCACAGGACAATTACATGTTTAGTGATACGATACTGTTCAGTTTCATACCCGGTGATGCAGTATGTTTGGATTCCGCGAGAAAAAATACCCTTTCGAATCCATCTCATTGTTGCATTTTTGCTAGTATTGCTTACATCAGAAGCGCATTATTCTACAAACCGGCTCAATCAACTTTATGGTGGGTATTAAAGGGTAAAACGAATGTGAGTGAGCTCTTGATTTATCGAACCAATCATCATCTCAACTGCACCCAACACCAGTTTTTCGGATCTGGCCAAAATTTCAATGAGCCTTAGTCTCAGTGAAATGTAGTAAAATTTTCCGCATGCATTCTTGTTTATTCAGTTTCGAGTACGAGTTCCATTGTTTCGTTGGTGATGAAAATCTAAGATTATAGTCTGCTGCTCAAAGTTACTTGCCAAACTTGGTTGAATTTGTACCAATAGTTATCTCATTAGTAGAATCTTAATATTATTTTACCGATAACTCAACATTCAATCAACTAATTGTGATAAAATCGAATGCAATAACTTTACTTCGGCTCTAAAAAGCAATACCGCAGAAAAATAGTAAATAAATAAAAAAAACTGTTCAATACTGCTGTTATAGCAACGCGAAAACTCGGCGGAGCAACGCGAAACTTAGGCGGAGATGACAGCTCAATTTGAGCTGCTTTAAGCACTGATGAGCCGAAGGCGAAATGCAAAGAAATCGAAACTAAACACGTCCTTTTTGTACAAGCCGAAAACCCCCTAAACGTTGAAATAAAACGTTTTTAAAGAGAGCCGTAGATATTTGGTCCTATCTACGATACCGTAAGCAATTAGTATTTAATAGTATAATTGTATCTAATCAGTAAAAATATCTGAAAATTAAACATATTGGAATTTCTATGATGACATAAATAGTAAAGACAGACATTTCAAATCTCAAAGTTATGTGGTTTACTATGCAACTTTTTGAAGTTTTAATGTATTTTGTACAAATTTTTTAGGTTATACGGTTTTGTTTTGCTTCTATAGAAACGATCCAAAATTGCCGAAACGCCCGACATTCGAACGGAGCCTTGGAGATCAATAGTGTTATATACAGGGTTGCGCAAAGGAACCTGACACATCTTGTTCTCCGGTTACACTGGAACCAAACAAGGGATGGAGAAACCAAACACGGCATCGGGTAGTAGAAGAATGAAGATTTGTTTTCGTCTAGTGGTTTTACAATCATGGAACACTGGAGTGTCGATTATCGCGTTTTTATTTATAACTCGTATTTGAAGAATCAGTCGTACGTTGCAACAATTCGTAAGTTTAAAAACATTTTTTTAATAAAGCCGAAAAATCTGTGACTAAAACTAAAACAGGTGTTATTTAGGAGGTTTGTTTTGCCTTTCTCATATATAAAGGTTATGCAATATGACTATTGGGCCGATGCCCGGAAGGTTGGGTGTCATGTACCAATCGACTCAGCTCTCCGAGTAAACAAAATTTCTGTGTGTGTGTGTATGTGTGTGTATGTAACGTTTTTTGCACTAACTTTTTTCGGAGATGGCTGAACCGATATTCACAAACTTAGATTCAAAGGAAAGGTCTTGTGGTCCCATACAAAATTCCTGAATTTTATTTAGATTTGATTTCCGGATCCGGAGCTATAGGGTAAAATGTGCAAAAAAATGAACATATGTTTTCTAACTTTTCTTTTAGATGGCGCGACCGATTTTCACAAACTTAAGTTCAAATGAAAGATCCTGCTGTCCCATACGTAATTCCTGAATTTCATCCGGATCCGAAAATGTAGGGTAAAATGTGTTAAAAAATTTACATCACTGAAAAGGGCGAAAACCCGTAAAAAAAATTCTAAATCGACCTCAAATCTTCTCCAATTGATAGTTTTAATCAGTAAACGGTCGAACAAACCGATTTCAGTAATTCTTTCAAGAATCGAAGAAAATTATTTTGAAGAATACCGCAGTACTATATGTGATAGTATTATTAATATGAGAAAGGCATCATTGTACCACTAGGCGGATTAATACAGGTTTTTTCAATATCGATTACTCCATTGATTGAAAGTTGTTTTGACAGTGTAAAGTGACGTCTCTACTCAGCATTGACTAGCAAATCATCATGAACTCCAGAACAACACTTCCAAATCGTGGAAATTTATTTTCAAAATCAGTGTTCAATTAAAACGGTTTATAGGGAACTTCGTGAATTTGGCGAATTTGGAGCAAAGATAATCCACAACCCGTTCGAGACTTCAGACCCATGAACAATTAACTTTTGTTGACAAATCTTCAAGATATGGATGTGGACGAAATGTGGTTTCAACAGGATAGTGCCACTTGTCATACTGCGGCCGAAACAATAGACTTATTGAAGGATCATTTCAACAACATTTCATTATTTCGAGAAATGGACCGATGAATTGGTTTCCGCGTTCGTGTGATTTGACGCCACTCGATAATTTTTTGTGAGGATACGTGAAGTCATTGGTTTTAAGACTGTCCCAGAAAATATGGAGGCAATCGAAAACCGCTGCCATTTCGCAATGGTTCAGAATCTGTCAATTTTTATGGCTGCGTCCTGTTGTTTACACTCTTCTCTAACCACTTGTGCAGTTGTTTATTCGTTTTCATTAGTTTGTTTCGAAATGCGTGGACTTTCAGCAGAACAACGTCGAAAAATTGTGTACAAATGATGTACAGAATGCGGACTGTCACTGAGAAAGATAGCAAAAATGGAAGGAGTAAATGAAAAAGCCGGGCGAAATGCAATCAGGAAGTTCGGTGAGGATAACAACTTTGAGGATAAACCGAAAACGGGTCGAAAAAAAGGTCCTGCTAACCCTCAGTTGGATAAACGTATACTGAAGGCGTTCGAGCAAAAGAAGGAGGTTTCAGTTCGGAATGTGGCCAAAAAAGTGGGCACTTCGAAGTCAAATGTTCTTCGTGCTGAAGAACGTTTGAATCTTCGAACCTATAAGAAGCAGAAACAACCAAAACGTAGTCCGAAACAAGAGGCATCGATCAGGCCGAGGGTTCGAAAGCTGTACAATACGATTCTTGCTGGAAATTTGAACTGCATAATCATGGACGACGAAACCTACGTGAAACTCGATTACAATTCCTTGCCAGGACCACAATATTATACGGTGCGAGAAGAGCAAGTGTTGAACCAGTCCGAGACATCGATTGAAGTCGAAAAATTTAGTAAGAAAGCTATGGTTTGGCAAGCAATTTGTAGCTGCGGTAAGATTTCGAGTCCCTTCATCACCACTGCTTCAACAAACAGCGAAATATACATCAAGAAATGTTTACAAAAACGACTTCTACCCATGATTCGAAGCTACAAGGATTCTGTTGTCTTCTGGCCAGATATTGCTTCTTGGCACTACTCGAAATCAACGGTAGAATGGTGTACTACCAAAAATGTCACTTTCGTCCCAAAAGACATGAATCCACCAAATTGCCCACAACTTCGACTAATTGAGGAATTTTGGGCATTAACGAAGGCACATCTTAGGAAACATGTCTCGGCAGCCGAAACCATTCAACAGTTCGAAAAAGATTGGAAAAAGTGTCAAAACTTGTCGCCAAGAAGTCTGCATGGAATTTAATGAGGAACGTTCGCAAGAAGGTGCGCCAGTTAGTCTACAATGGCTAAGTAGCAAAAGTTGAGAATAATATTCTGTTGTTGTAGTCTAATATTATCAGTATATCGAATAAAATTTGAATATCTAACACTTGTGAATTATTTACAGCGTAATCAAAGTGCGTTCATACTTTCTGGGACAGTCTTTATGTGGATAAACCAGCAACGATTGATGCTTTGAAAAGCAATATTTCACGCGCCATTGCTGAACTACACCCTGAAATGCTTGAAAAAGTGGTCAAAAATTGGACCCCCAGAATGACCTTTGTGAAAAATGGCCGTGGCGGTTTATCAAATAAAACTAGATTTCGCCATTTCATAATTTGACATGTGTTTTATTTAAATTTCTAATCAACACGATCTTCAAAGACACCCTTTATTATAGCTGACGCAATGCATTTTTCTATCTACCTCAACTCACGAATACCACATCGAAAGAACTGTTCATCATTTGGAGCGAGTCGTGGAGCCATTTTTTCACATACTGAAGACGAATTTGTAAAAAAATTGAAAACAAATTATGGTCTGAAAGGGTCAATTTTAGGGAGTATGACGGATAGAGCAAAAGTTCTCATCTCAGTTCAGAAACCAGACCACTTTTGCTGTGTGTGAAGGCTTTGTTTTTCGAGCAATGCTTGATTCAAATTCATTATTCGCCGTCGGTGACGGTTAGTATTTACAGTCTTCCTTGGTTCGAAAAGCTCGTGGTACAAGATACTATTTTGGTTCCACTAAATAGACAAAATCTTTTTCTTTTTGATGCGATTAGGTTTTGCAGTTGATGTCGATGGCTGGCCAGGGTTGACCCATGATGTTCTATGTTTTGAATTCTCAAAATAAAAACATTGCTTATCTGCCGTCACGAACCAGTGCAGTAAAACCCTTAATTTCATGCCGAGAAGAAAAAATTTTGCTCACCGTTTTTCGTTTTTCCTGCTATCTATCAGTCAGCTCATGAGGAGCCCATTTTGCTGCCTTCTATCTTTCCCATGGTATGAATGTTAAATGGCTCGGTGACTAATATTTACCCTCTGTGCCATTTGTTTTTTTTTTTTACGTTTGGGATGTTTTTTTTTTTTGTTCAACAATCTTTCCGCTTCAGCATTTTCCAATGTTATGGGTTGACCTTTTCGTTCTTTGTCTTTCAACATAGAGAACCATCAAAAAGTTAGATGAAACTGATACTTTTATTCAGAAGGCAGCAATGTTAAATGTTGCACAACAAACAAGTTCTGACCGTTGAAAAGCTATGGGAAAAGTCCAAACGTTTGGAAAACGGGTGACACATGAATTAAATGAAAGACTTCTCTATAACTTTTATTAATATCTCTCATGAAATTTGTCTAGATCAAGTTAGCTGATTTACCTGCACAATCAAACAAGCCATTCTGATTATTATTGCCAAATGATCTTGACATCTACTACGAAGTTCTTTGATAATACTACCCCCACTTACCCTCTCAGCAAACAACAAAAGCCATTCCGAGAACCGACAATTGAAATCGCGATGCAAAAATATGCTGAAATTATACCGCGAGTTTTGCAGTTCGATTGCTGTCCATGTTCTACCAATACCAGGCTTCATTCATGCATGTGACTGAAACTGCTATTCACTCCCAATTGTTTGGTTTTTACCAACGCTGTTTGTTCGTTCATAAACGTATTCGGCCATTGTGTGTCAGGCCGGTCCGAATGCCTGTTCTCGCGGAACAATTTGTGTGTACGCTTACTTAAATTTACATAAAATAAGTCCCGGTGGAAGCGGAAGAATTGACAATGTTCCTTTCAGCTTTGGCGTTCCTGTCCGGAATGGAGCATGGTTTTAAGTTTCAGCAGGATTTTTATTATTGTTCGTGTAGGAACAGCTCGGTATTTGTAATTATGTCTAGTACCCTTCCTAATGAAGACACGTACTACAAAGCCACCCACAAGCACTCGACACTAGAGTTGAAAAAACAGAGAAACCAATGTGCTCACCGAGAAGAAAAAAAAACAACCATTTGCAATTGCGGATTTGGGGGTTTCATGTTGGGACTGAATTTTCTCCCAGCGCGAGTTCTGCTTCCCTCACACTCCAATGGAACGGAAACCACAATTTAATTTCACCGAAAAAGCCTTTCAGCTGGCATTCATAACACAAACTGGAAATGATCGCACTAATGGATCGTATCTCGAGTACACCGCCCCAACGCCAATCCAAATATTCACATCCGAGCATGCTTTTACACCTTTCTATCAAATTAATATCAATCAGAGCGGATCAGAGGCTGCTGCTGCGAGCTGCTGATCGCTTATCGCATTGTTTCAACTTTTAGCACTCCGGTGTTATCTTCTCGATCCGAAGCACAGTGTGTGTGTGTTCTGATAGGATGTCAGTCAAATTGCAGCTGATTTCTCTATTCAAGCTCGCGTTCCCACAGCTAGCCTTCGTCGGTGCCGTTCGGAATGGGCGTTGAGGCGAGCCTCCAGCGTCGAGACTTCGAAATCGAACGGACTGCTATCTCGGCAGCAATTTGGTGCTACTTTAATTTCGGTTATATTTTAATGCCACCATTCGAACCGCGAACTGGCAGACCTGCATCGCTGTCTGTTTGTCGGCCGCTAGCACGGACGGATTGACAACGTCGGTCAGCATCGGTCTAACCTGCATCTAATCAAAGCTGTCCGTAGCTGTAGACTTGACTGGTGCTGTTTTCGATCGCAGGGCTAGCTGTCACTTTTATTAGCAGTTGAGAGTCCGGCCGAGTGTGTCTGATTACTATGCGGTGTGAATGTCTTTCTAACGGACAATGCAACAAAAAGCATAAACTAATTTAGCCAAATTGATTGAAGGTGGCCTAACTAATTGGATTGGTGATCTAAGAAATTCAACTAGCAGTATCATTCAAACCTGTTCATTAGTTGGCTGCTGCAGCAAGGGGAAGCAATTATCGGCATCACAATCGGAGTCCATTGATAGTTTCTAAATTAAAAAATAAATGTGGGTTGGATTCAAGTCAGGGACACGCGATTGAATTCCGAAACTAGGTTGTATGGGTCTACTTGTAGTATACGTCAGTTAATACCGCAGTTTAATTGTACTGGTTCGCATAATTTCTGCAAAAGAACGAATTTTAGTCGAACCAGTAGCAAAAACCTGGTTCCATATCATATGCTCAAAGTATTGTCTATCGGATTGATTAATTTCAGAGTAAAAATATTTTCATCCTTTCCAGCTTAGAAAGAATCTATCCAATTTCAGATTCTCGACTGAAATGAAGCATAGTTCAGTAAGAGCATTCGAATAGATCTTAATTCTATCCAAATAGCTTTCGGCTGGAGACGCAACATGTGATAGATCGTTGCTGGATGTATGTTTCATTAGTTCTTTCAGTGACGTTACTTTTGGAAAATTAGAAACTATGGAGAAGAAGAATTTCATTTGTTGATTAAATCAGTTTTTTTTACGTAGGGCTATTAGGGCGTCTTTCCTTACTATGCTCACCTGGGTGCATTTTCAAAACTTCACTACAAGAAATTAATCCAGATTTTCTCTATTGCTTTCACGAAACGAATGGAATAAGGTGTAATATTGTTGTTAATACCACGTTTGTTACGAAAATATTGTTTAAATAGTGGAAAAAAATAGTCCAAACACGAAACATTATTGTTAAGAATCCAAACACGAAACATCAAAATCCATAATTAGGTCCTGTTGCACGTTTGCTAGCCTCAGTCTATAGCAATTCATGAACGGTGACACATCGAGTGCAAAGGCCTCCATCTGCGTCAAGACAATGGAACTACACCCGGCATTATTCAACTGTCAAGGACGAATATGAGGCTTCGTTTCTCAAACCCAAACGCAAAGAAAAAGCAACTAGTTTTTCTGTGAGCATATCTGCTGTTGGACATTCGCAGTATGTGTTTCGCTTCAAACAAGAGCGATTGCGTCATCCCGTTGCTGATCGTTTCCATTGGAGAAAAAGGACAACGACGGAAAACGGGGCTCTTGATGTCATCTAAAGAAATATTAACATCACTTCTTTGCAAATCAAAGGTAAAAATCATCAACTTAGTTCTAATCTAGAATAATTTTCGCTGTACGCAATTCGCAACAAACGAGTGCAAAAAAGCTAGCATTTGACTGCATCGCCTTCGAGAAAAATGTTCCGAACAGTGTTTAAAAAGTGTTAGAAATGAGTTCCGTACAGCATTTTGATAGTTTCTTTCACTCAAATCTTGAGATGTATGAAATATTGAAATATATGAGCGATTGTACGACTTTTGTTACGATTATAAGGGAGAGTGTTCGGTTACCGGCACCCTTTTAAGCTTATAATTTCTGACTAAGTGCACATTATGCGGACGTATATACATAGCCAACAACTGAATAAGAAACTAAGTTGATTCAATTAATTGAAAAAAAATTATTATCAAGTTAGTAAAGTAATAAATTTTGGCCATTTCAAGAAAGGTGTTCGGTTACCGACACCCCAAGAAATTTCACTAAAAATGAAAAAAAAATATATGTAAAGACTGCAGTTATAAAAAAAAACAGATTTTTTTTCTTTTTGGAAGCGTTTTGGATAAAAGTCTTCATTGTCTGACGGTGACTTCACCTTGGCTCTCTTGGTCGATGATTTTGATGGTGGAGCCTTTGGTGTTGATTTGGCCGGTCTTCCAAGTTTTTTCTTAGCCGGAGCATCTGCTGTATGACCAGCTAGATGTTTGACCGAAACTTTGACTTGCTTTGTCTCGACAGCAGCCTGCATATCGCTAACAATTTTTCACGATTTGTCGAAAAAAAAAATAGAGTGCCGGTAACCGAAAACGGGAGCCATTTGAAAAATGACAAAACAAATCTTTGGTTGCGAAAATTTTGATAGCATCCGGTATTAAATCACGAAATAGATCGATTTCACCTCATAAATATTCAATCCACTCACCTTTTCGATTGATGCTTTTCAATTTACGATACTATAAAAAGTTATAAAAAACTTTTGTGTTGATTTTCACACAATTAAAATTTGTTTTGAGCGCAGCAAAAAGTACAAACGTCTGTTTGCTTTGGTATTTGGCACAAAAAGAACCTGCTGCTATTACACACACATGGCATTTATCGGAATGACGTTATCTGCTTGCTGTCAAAAGTTACGGTGGAGTGCCGGCAACCGAACATATTCCCCTATTTATTAAAAGATTTCTTCTAGGTCAATGCTTAAACTTACACATGACTTTACTTGGCGCCCTTCTTCCTAGGATACAAATGTAATCATCCGTAACCAAATAGTCGTTACCAGGATTCCAAAGCCACTAAAGGTCCTTTTCAGAACCTCAAAAGTAACGTGAAGAACTTATGTGTAGAACTATCTTAAACTGCCGCTCTAATTCCTAGAATACAAAGGCAAGCTTCCGAAACCGAACGGTTCTTTTCAGGACTACAAACTCTTGAACGGTCAAACGGTTTCAAATCATTTATTATTTGTACACATCTCGAATGAAGTTCTACGTGGTCGTCAAATGGTGAGATAACTAAGTCCTCACAAGTCCCTATCTCATGCCTCCCCGAGCGTCTATGATGACATTTGGTCAATAGAACGGCGTCGACTGGGTGCTATCGCCTTCTGCGTTAGTAGCAGAATGAGAGGGTGCGAAATGGCTTGTAGGTTGAAGCCCATCATAAAATGCAGTGTTTATCATAGTATATTACAACATATAATTCTGTTGTTTATTACATCATGTATTATTATTATTATTGTAATTATTATTATTATTATTATTATTATTATTATTATTAGAAGAGCGTAACTTACACTGCGACATTACCTGTTATATTGTATCATAGCATATTATTTCATATATTATCGTCTCACACTATTTTATGTTATTATATCCTATGTTGTATGGTATTATACTGCATTGCATTATATCACATTATATTGTATTATATTAAAATATATTTTATTATATTATATTATATTATAGGGTTTATTATGAGTAGTACTACGTACCTCTGCGCAAAATATAAATTTGTTTTCCTTATAAGTTATCATTTTTAAAGTAACTTTTAACTAAATATCAAGGTCGTCACAAGGTGAGTTTGGTTCTCACTGGTTCCTGTTTCATGCCTACACGTGTGTCTGTGGTGACAAATGGTCTATGGAATGCGTTGATGGCAGAATGAGAGGATGAGAAATGACATATAAATTCAAGTAATATAAAATCATAGCATATTGCAACATATCATTTTATTTATTCTATTATTTATTATATAATTCATTGTACTATATTATATTGTTTTTTATTGTTATTTTCATAATTATATTTATTGTTATTATTATTAATTTGTCATCAATAATAATAACATATATTATTTTTATAGATGTAGATATTATTATTGTTATTAGAAGAGAAATATTCTACTTCCTGCAGTATTGCGAAGATAGAAGAGCATAACTGACACTCTACATTAACTGTTATTTTATACCATGTTTTGTAATATATTATATTATATTGTATGACATTGTATTATATTATATTAAATTAAAATATATTATATTATATTATGTTATATTATATTATATTATTTTGTAATCTATTATATCATTTTATGTTATATTAATTTCATTACACTATGTTTCATTGTATTTATCAATATAAAACATTTTGCACGGGGAGGGAGGGAGCATCAGGGCATCGGACGAATTGATGACTGGACGAGGGATTGTGGATAGCCAGCCCAAGTCACTTGAAGGAAACTTGTTTCCTTCTGAAGGTTTGACATGAGTCTGACGCGCCCTTCTCAAACAAACCATCAGGCGGGTTCAAGCATGTATAGCGATATGCTTCATCCATGCACTGGATATTATGGTTGGAAGAGCATCTTTTATTCCCGCGGAATACGAGTAAGTGACTCTACTTACGTATCCGCCCAACCCTTTTTGTTCGCTTTTCGGTAACAGCTATAGTAAGAAGGTGAATGGATGAGTCATATCGGGGCTACTGTAAGTCTACCCGCATCCACTGGCAAGTCCTTGAACTGATGGTGGCTTCATTTCACATCACATCACATCACATCTCGAATGAAGTTCTACGTCGATCTCGCGGCTATGTCACTGACATTACTCATACCAAGTTTTTATTTAAAAAAAACTTTATAATCTCTGCTTTTGGCTAATCAACCATTATTGACTAGTATACTGAATTAAAACGTGGTCATGTAAACACCGATGGCGCACAACGCTCTAGTCATTCAAATAAAGCTTTTATTCAGAAAATTGTCTCTAAAGTTCATTCCATCGTTAATCTAAAAAAAGTGAGGTTACAGGAAATAGCTGACATCGTGAAAATATGAGATTGAAGTGCATTCAAAATTTTTCATAAGTACTTGAATATGGAAAATGTTGTTTGCAAAGCGGATGCCGCGATTTCTCATAGCTGATCAAATGCATTCCGTTAATCGAAATCCGACTTGCTACCGAATCCTCCATATTCACAAGATTTAGCACCCAATGACTATTTTCTCTTCTCAAATTCGAAAAAGAAGCTTGCTGGAATGAAGTTTGTATCGAATGAGGCTAAGAAGAAAAAGTGGTATAAAAGTGATGTACGAATGGTGAACCTCCTTGGGAAAATTTTAAAAAAATCCAGACCAGGGACTTTTTGACCGATGCGTTATGTGACAACACTTCATAGCATCAACAGTGCATTCGGATTGATCCGAATTGTAAATCTGCTAGTTGTTCACGCGTGAGTAGAGCTATTTTACGAATCATCTTATTAGTTGAGATTTTCATCTTACCCTTAAAATCAATTTATCGCACAGGTACAGCGAATCTCACTCTAACTGATGGTTTTCATATATGACTACTGAAGCCGTTACCCTAGAGCGTTCATTTTTGACATTTTTGATCGGTATCTTCGGAACTTTGGCCGCTTGTACTTCGTGTCATTTAATAATACTATTGTTTGCTATATAAAATATTTGAACAAATACACTTAAGACCGGGACGAAGAGACTCGATGTTACTTTGAACAGCCTTGATAACTAGACCTACAAATCAAAACACTTATGTAGGTTATTTGCATCCCCACTTTTAAGAAGGGTTGAACATTTTAACACACATCACCCATTAGTTCTGGTGCCGGGAGTCGAATCCGGGTTAAACAACCCTAGAACCTATGAAATCGTAAGACTTTAAATTTATATGATATAATTTAAGAAAATTGTTTCGGCCATCGCTGAAAAATCGAAATGAGTTAGCTCCATTTTCCGGTACTTCGTAACTATTTTCGATGCTCCCGATACCGAAATCCGGAAACTGGTGGTACCGAAGTAAGTTTATATAGCCACAAACTAAAATGATCTGCAAACAAGATTAATTAACAAATCAGTTTTAAGGCACCTCTTTTCAACGTCGCTGCAAAAAACTGATTTTTTTATTACCTTGTACATTTAGTTTTTATATTACAGATAAAAATTGAATTTTTCATTACTTAGAATTCTCAAACCGAAAGCTTTATCCGGAGAAATTTTAAAGTTCTCCATTTTACTATAAATCATTTGAACATTTCAATCTAAGTTTGTAAAAATTAGACCAGCCCACAGTGGCACAAAACTATAATTTCATGCCTATTTTTTTCATTATTTTGCCGTCTTATCATAAACTTTTCTTGTTGCAAGATGGGCAAAATAAGGAAAGTTTTCTCAACAAAATATATGTTCAGTGTCTTTTTATCGAAAACGAATCCAATGATGATCGAGTTCAAATGAATTAAATGTGTGAGAAAATTCTGTCTAGTTCAACAACTTCAGTATACTTTTATCAATCGAGATTTTTTTTTCGAAAAGAGCATATATTCTTACATAAAAATTATAGTACGTTTTTATTCTTTCCTTCGCAAAATCAGGGGAAAAATAAAAATCAAAAAAGTAGAGTAATAATATGTATGATCGCAGAAGGTACTATAATTTACTTGTTTATTCATTGATTTTCAACATCACATATATTGATGTATTTCCTGCTAACTCGAACAAATACTGGCAACAGATTCTGCTATTTGAATAAGACCTTCTGGACATGTGAGCTTTATCGCAGTAAGCCGCTGTTTTTTTTTCAAGCATTATGTGGACTCAGGGCATTATGCTTTGAAAAGGGTTAAGTTTTTTTGTCGAGTTAATTACAATGGAAATTGTTGAAATTGACAAACATTACAAAAAAAATTGTATGAGTAACCTCCAGAAAATAAGTTAATTTTAGAGATAATAACCGGGTGTTTAATGTCAGAGGCATAACTGGATGACGTGAATATGAATAAAACTTACACACTTGTGTATTTCTATAATAAATTTCTTTGGTTTATTGATTATGAGAATGGTGAAATTCTTCACTTATTCGCTTATTTCCTTATTGAAATCCTTCACCTACGTATACTACGGTTCGACTTCTTCTCGACAAACGTATTTTACTATAAAAATAATTAGACAGGAGCCGCAGTGAGTGAAAAAAAGATTGGATGCATAGCTTTGCAAGATGCAAAAAAGATAACATCGATACTAGCATTTCCACCTAATAAAATATCCAAACTTAATCTTTGTGATATATTTTATCAAACCTTCCCCTAGGATGGTATCTACGAGCGCTAGACAATGGAATTACCTGTCTGCAAAATTGCACACGGGTAAAACTGAATCAATATTGCGGAACTAACAATAGCAGATCAGCCAATTTTGCATCTTTGAGATAAATTCAGATGTTCTGAAAAGAGCCGATTAGTTAAATACCATCGATGTTTTACGAAGAAGATGCGATTTTTCTTGAATACGCATTCCTGGGTTCTCTAGCTGTAGCCTGTACCGGAACTATCGAGCTAAAATTTATAATTCTGGTTCAGGCCAAAATTTGTGTTGAGTATTCAGTTCCAGAATTCAAGCCTAAAATTCAGGAATGTAAATTGAATCCTGGTCAGTTCATGTGTTTAGTTCCAATTCAAGAATTTCACAATTTACAATGAAATCTGGACATTGATTTGGGACCTGAATCTGAAATTTCCAAACTTTGTTTTAGATTTCAATTACAGTTCCATGATGCTGGTCCAGGATTTCAGAGCAGAAACTGAGTTCGGGAACTGACTTCAGGAACTGGAACTAAATTCTGAAACTGAATTCTGAAACTGGATTTTAGGACTGAATTCCATAGTCTGGTTTCAGAAATCCCGAGCACATTCACAAAATCCTGCTTAAGAATTTGAGATTGAATTTCAGAGTCAGCTCCAGAACTCAAGTTCCAAATTCAAGAAATGGAACTGAATTCTGAACCTGCGCTACTAAATCTAAGTTCAAGACCTGAATTCTGATCCAAAATCCAAGGTCCAGGTTCCAGAGTCCAGTTCAGGATTTCAGTTTTAGTTCACGAATTTAGTTTTAAAATCTAGTTTCCGAATATAGTTCCAATACTAACATTTTGATAGTGAATTCTGGATCTATGACCTGGTGCTAAATTTTTAGTTCTGTGGCTGGATTCTAGAACCGAAATTCAAACTCAGACCAGACCAGAGCCAAAATTCAACTCGAGAATTCAGTTCCAAGTGCAGAATTCTGCGATTAAAATCTGAAGCTGGATTCTGAAACTGGAACTGAATTTATACTCTAAATATTGAAACAATATTTTTGTCTGAAACTGAATTTTAGTTCCAACATCTTGCACCTCAGTTCTGATACTAGATTCGGAACCTGAATTCTGAAACGAAATTTCAGAACTATTCAGAATTCAGACCAATTCCCAAATTCAGGTCGAGAGTTCAGTTCCAAGATTCGTCCGGCGAACGACCATAATGGTTAATGCCGGACCTAAATAAACGATATAAAAAACGTTCCAAGATTCAGTTTAAGATTTCAATTTTAGAATTCGGAATTCAGTTTCCAGAGTTCTGGAACTGAGTTCTGAATCTGAATTCAAGTCCAGAATCCAGTTCATGAATTCAGTTCCAATTCAAGAATTCTACAACTAAAACAGGAATTTGGTCCTTGATTTAGGACCTGCATTCTGAATCTGAAATTTGAACATTTATTTCCAGAACTCAGTTCCAGTTTTGGAACCCTGGTCCCGAATTCTCGAACAGCAACAGAACTCTGCACTTCGGGAAAATCCCGAATTCAGTTCCAGTTCAACACAGTTAAAAAAACCCTGTGATTTTACATCTTATTAGATGCACATAAATGGAGCGTCGCAGTTCATACAAATTTACTTCGAAGAACATTTAATATTGTGTCTAAAACTCCATGACATGAAATTCATTGAAATAAAAAAAAAGAATACTGATAGCAACCGCCGCGACCTGAACCGAGAATCATTGGATCGCTAGTACATCTGTTAATCGACTGAGCCACAGAAGCATGCATCTGCTTGGTTGGTAAAAGGTGCATTTAAATTCATACAGTCGCACCTGCTAGCAGAATGCAAGTTATAGTCGAAATCAGTAAAATTCAAGCTCATCTAACATTAAGTCATTGCAAATAAATTTTTCAGTCGTTTGACGAATTAGATCTTTATGAATTACATCGTATGATGGATTAAGTCACCTGTAAAATTCAAAATTTTTTGGAGTGAAGATTTAAGACCTGAGGATAGTGGATCGCGTATAGATTTTAAATCTCCCTCCCATCAGTATCAAAATCCAGTTTCTAAATACTGTTCTATTTCAATAATTAAACTCTGGATATGTATTCTGGAGCTAAAATTCAAGTTCAGAGCCAAATCCAGATCAGTTACTGAAAGTAGGTGCTCCAATATTGCAATAATTTAGTTACAGTTCCCGAAATTCAGACTTAGACCAGAATCTGGGCTCAGAATCTGAATCAGAATCTGGATCTAGAATCTGAAACTGGAACTGAGTTTTGAATTGAATTTTAAATTGGAAACCCTGTTCTTGACTGAAACTTACCATATATTTAACAAGTTATTTATATATTTGTTTTTTTTTTTTTCAAATAATGACATTACCATAACAAGTTTTCAGTATTTTTTATAGGAATTATTAGTGAAACCTATTGAAATTCAATCTTCAGTTAAATTTCAAGCAGTTTGTATGCATTTTTATGATAACTGAACAGTAAGTGTCCATCTAATTGAATATTAAGTGTCATACGTTTCGAATTAATCTGCTATTTTTTTGATGAAATAAAAGTGTGTTATCTATTCGTTTCATATAAATACGGTTCGAAGTAATTTTCACATGCAATTGAAGTATCAAATCAAATGCGGTAAAATTAGATGTAAAACACTTCAGTCCAACGTGCCGATTTTCATCAGTGTACACACTTAGAAAATTTCGCAGAATTCGGTAATTTTTTACCGGACTTTCAACAGCTGAACGATCGGTTATCAGTTCGGTAATTAAATTGATTACCGATCGTTCGGTAATTGCTGAACTGCCAAACAACTACCGTAAACTGTAAACCAAATGGATCTGACTGATTGTTCGGTATTTTTTGTTTATTTGTTTTCCTTTGGTTAAAATTCTGGATTTTCAAATTTCAAAACACAACACAAATTCACAAAAACGAATGAAGAAAATTCCTACCTGTTGTGGCTATGTTTTTATTCCACGAAAAAAATTATCAAATGTTCTGGCTGACCGGAATTATGAGCGCCTTACAAAACACTGCACAATCCATCGAGTCCACCAGAAATTACTCTCGAACGATTTGTGTAGGCAGCAAGTGGACAAGTGATACTAAATTACTTTCTGTCTATAAGTAAACAAAAAGCTCTTAGTGGTTCTATTGTTATAAAAACTTTTGCACCTGCATCTCAATCCATTCGATGAACTCATCAAGAATTTTTTCGTTTGGTTAATAAAAAGACACTTACTAAAAACTGTTTGACAGTTAGTTTCATGACAATCAGTTCGGTTCGGTTATTGGAAGACAATTTTACCATACGGACAGTATGGTTTAAACCGCACTCGGCGACTATTCAGATTTACCGTATGAATTGTATATCTATTTACAAAATTCAGTTATGAAAGTTTACGTAAAACTGATCGTCCGGTAAAAAATTGCATAATTATTGTAAAATAGAACTCATGTACTGAAATATCGGTCATTTCTATAGGTTACCGAAATTTCTTGTCAAAAATATTACCGAACAAAGAAATTAAATCTTAGTGTGTAGTCATCTCATTAGTAGAGCAGTCATGTTATTTTGCGGATTACCCAGCGTTTATTCTACGAATTGTGATAAAACAAGAATATGGAATATGCCTTTGTTAAAGCAATACGAAAACTCGTAGGGAATGCACCTTTTCATCTAACCTTTGGAGTCAATGGATCAAGCAGAGGCAGCAGATCTCACTTCAACTTAAGATTTTGGTATATGAGATGAAAAGTGGTACCATCACCCTAATTTAGTTTAGACGTGCCTTATTCATAGTTAATCGTCTGAAACATGATGCCAAATTCTTATTACTTTATTACAATAACGATATGAAATTATTGAATTGTTACATAAAAATTTACTTTCGCTTTATTTCATACACATAGCGTAATTCAAATAATTCTTTATCTTTACTTGAAAAAAAAATAGTTCAGTGACTTAACTTTTCCTTACACGAGTTCAACTTTTAACGCATCTTGACAAACTGATAATCGTAAGAGATTTATTGCCCGGAATTCGATGTATACGATCCGATAACTAATGGTTGTACCAAACGACAACTAATTATTGGTAAAAAACAGATAGAGGAATTAAAATTCTACCATACGTTAGCAGTTGATAAACATAATCATTATTCTCAGTCTGTTTACCAAAGCCAAATGATTATTTGGCACAATACAATTCAATTCAAATTCTGCCGCTCAAAACGAACATCACTGTCACTGGTGGTCTCTTTCACTCGCATTATCTCTGTCGTTCGGTTTCTGCGAATTCGAGATGAGTCGTGAGCAAGTTTCATTCACCAACCGGCACACTAAAAACAGTTCACTTGCAGAGAAGGGCTCTCTTCACTTCACCAATAAAACTTGAACATTCTCCCGACCGCTCAAGTAACTCACTCTCGCAGTCTCGCGTAATAGCTTGGAGAATAACTCAACATAAGAGTGAACAACAAAAACAAATCCAAGCAGTCCTTTAACATTTCATAAATAGCAGCGAATTTGCAGCCTGTTCGGCTCGGACTTCGAACGTTTATGCTCCTCTACCAGCGGGAGAGCCGTCGCTCTCGCACTCAATTACTCATCTCCTACATCATCACGCTGTTTGCAGCCGATGAAGAAGCTGCGGGAAAACTCTGACCACTCCGACGACCGATCCGTTTGTTCGTTCGCATGCCGCCTCCCTCACTCCGTTGCCCCTACCCCTACGCAGGGGAACGATCCTTTTCGACATTCCACGCGCAAATTTCCCTTTCCGACCTGTAGAGCTCATCTCTCCGAGTTTTCCGTTTTCGTGGTGCTGGCAGATGCTTTCTTGCTTGCTTGCTTGCGGTGTGTGTGCGCGCGGCGCGTTTTGATCCCGAATCTGAATGTGAACAGGAACAAACGCCATTCAGTCAGTATCCATCCACCCAGCTAACAGTCTTGTTCGCAGTGGTCGTCGTCAATAGAAGCCGGCCCCCGGAATCAGAACACCGCCGTTTTGCGGTCAGTTCGCGCGAAAAATTTACGTGTCATCCAATCAGTGCAGTGCAATCGTCTGGGCAGTTCGCAGGTCCTGTCGCTTTTTATTCGGTGGCGTGTGTGGGATGACCGGTCCCGTTCGGTTGCCGCGTCGCACATAGACAAAGTGTCGTCACCTTTCGACCGTCATCCATCGTCGTTTATACTCCTTACGTTTTGTTTTTTTGTTTTGATCGCTTGTTTCGGAGGTGTTCCTCGGCTCAATCGGTTGTCTCGTGTGTGTGTGTGTGTGTGTGTTTTCGGCCCCCACTTCTCCCGTTCGTACTAACTAGTAGTAGGTGAAGAAGAGACACTCAAAAGAGAATTCTACCGGTTGCGTGGTGCGTCCACATGCCGCACAAAGATTCCTGTTTGGAAGTGGGACCGCAGATAATGTGAAACATATGTCATTGGTGTGAATTTCAGAATGTGATAATAGGATGATTGGTCGGTGTCATTTGGCTTTTTGGAGTGAATGCAGCCGAAAAATTGCTGTAGTCTACGAGAAATTGGTGATTAATTGGTTGTGCTTCGCGAGGTGCACTACGATATATATGTAGGTATACAAATGTGGCCCTGCGTCGATAATGGAATGATGCCGCCTACGCGTGGATAGTGTGTTAATTAAAATTCCATGTTTGGCTGACTCCCTCTCGTTTGTCTCGCCGCTCGTAATGTATGCAACCGTAGCGATTAATTAAAATTTCATGAGAAAAACAGATTTTTACTGCCACAGCATTGTGTAGAGGTAATTCGTGGAACAATGAACCGGTACACGATTTTCGGTATTGTTGGCTGGTTCGGTCTCCTGCTACTGCCCTTGCTGGTGACCACTTCGCCAGACAGTTATTTGAAAATGTTCCCTGTCCAGTCCCAGTTCGATCCGTGCTACGACGAGGACCGACCGCGACGTTGTGTTCCGGATTTTGTGAATGCTGCGTTCGGAATGCCCATCGAAGCCTCTTCCACGTGTGGATTGCGTGGACCCGTCGAGGTATGCGATAGTCAAGAACTTCGCGGACCCTGCCATCAGTGTGATGATTCCAATCCACGAAAGAGACATCCGGCTTCCGCCCTAACGGATGTGAACAATTCGATCAATGTGACCTGTTGGCGCTCGGAACCAATACCGACTCCGATCGAAACGAACGCTCCTCCAGATAATGTCAGTCTGACATTGTCGTTGGGTAAAAAGTACGAACTGACATACGTAAGTATGACCTTCTGTCCGGCAGCCGTCAAACCAGACTCGATCGCTATCTACAAGAGTGCCGATTTTGGAAAATCCTGGCAACCGTTCCAATTCTATAGTTCCCAATGCAGACGAGTTTACGGGCGTCCAAATCGGGCGACCATCACCAAAGGTAACGAACAGGAAGCTCGCTGCACCGATGCTCACCGTCATATGGGTGAATCAACCGGAATACAGGGCTCACGGATTGCGTTCAGCACTCTGGAAGGTCGTCCATCCGCATCGGATTTTGACTCTTCTCCAGTCCTTCAGGACTGGGTTACCGCTACCGACATCCGGGTAGTCTTCCATCGACTTGAAATGCCCCAGGAGTCCATGGAAGATCTACTTTTGCTAGGATCACCACAGGTTCCGGCTTCGTTCCGTCAGAAAAAGGATCCGTATGGCTTCAATGGTATCGACAGTTTCGAGGAAGTTAGTTCCACAATTCCTACGGTAACCGTTCCGCTTGCCACGCATCACTATGCCATGTCCGATTTTGCCGTTGGAGGCCGCTGCAAGTGCAATGGACATGCTTCACGTTGTATGCTCGGACGGGACGATGAATTGATGTGCGACTGCAAGCACAACACCGCCGGACGGGATTGCGAACGGTGCAAGGCTTTCCACTTCGATCGGCCTTGGGGTCGAGCCAATGCCCGAGAGTCCAACGAGTGTAAAAGTAAGTATATTGTTAATCAATATCGAACTATGGTGATTCCTTCGGTAATTCATCCATGGAGATGAATCTGTTAACGTTCTTGTGAAAAATAACTAAAGGCTTGAAAATTTACCTAAAATCTAGATCCACTTATAACGTATATCAAAACAGTTTTGAACAGTTTATTTGCATGGAAAGGGTAAGTTAATTAATGCCTAAAAGGCATCGTTCCAACCACAAGTTGGTCCTGTTTTTGCCACCTAAAATGGATGATAATATTCGAATGTATGTTTGATCAGCAGTAAAACATATTCAATATTGGGCGGTTATCCGGATGATTGAATAACATACTCTCAAACCTCAGTTTATGAACACTTGTTTAACGTTACCTCTTTATACGTAACTCTTTCTACGAACCAAATAACGTAAAAGTTTTTTACGAATCTACATCGTAAGAAGAGGTTTTTGTATAAGGAGTGTATCGAAAATATGCTATCCACAAATTTTTCTTTCAAATTATGATAAAAAACGATATTTTATTCAAACTAAAAATTGATCCTTTATTGTACGATGTTAAACTTGAGCATAAAGAAAATCGGATGAAATTTAAGTTATTCCTTCACGACATTTTGTGGACGCTTGAGCCCAAATTTTTTTGAACTCCTGCATGTTCCCAGCTGCCTAACCAGTGTTCTTGAAGACCTTCTTCACGAAATGTATACCCTTTTCCGCAAGCCAATTGAGAGTGGTTTTGGCATAGTGAGCCGACGCCAAATCCAGCCAAAACAGTGGAGGTGTACTATGCTTCTTATATAAAGGCAGCAATCTCTTCTGGAGACACTCAGATCGATAGATTTCTGCATTTATAGTTCCGGTAGTATGAAAAATGGTTGACTTCAAACCACAGGAACATATTGCTTGCCATACCAGTACCTTTCGACCGAGTTTTTCCACTTGAATCGATCTGTCCGCATCGCTCACATCCTCCCCAACGACGACAGTAAAGTATTGTGGACCTGGAAGGGTTTTTGAGTTCTCTTTTACATAAGTCTCATCGTCCATCAAAACGCATGCATCCGAACCCTGCAAAAGACGCGAATACAATTCCCAGGCCCTTGTTACTGTTCGCTTCTTCTGTTCTACACTTTTTTCGAGATTTTCTGCTTCTTTTAGGTCTTCAGGTGATTTCGCCTCTTGACACGCTGGATCATTCCGACTGCTGTTTTGGCAAAATCACGTATTGACATTGATTTGTTCTTCATGATTAGAGATACAACTTTCTGATCCAGTTTCGGGTTGGAAGAACCGGGTTTTCTGCCTCTTCCTGGTAGCTCATCCTAAGAATAATGTTCCCCAAACTTATTAATTATGTTTTTAACACTGGCATGATGAATTCCAAACCGCTTCGCCAATTTTCGCATAGTAATACCCTTCTCACTTAGCCATGTGTCCAGCACTTTAACATTCCACTTCCTTTCCAATACAAGACATTTTTAAAACGCAGAATTTAAACTGTAGAAACAAGTAAAGAATTGAAAGCTGACAACCAAACGCACAGCATGCTGCGATCTGAGCATAAAAAACCATCACAAATACATGCATACAACACAAATGTATGTGGATAGCTTATTTTCGATACACTCCTTGAAATGAAAATAAATTTCCGGCACATTTTTATCCCATGGAAACTTAAGGTATTTTTGGAACAGGTTTAAAGAGTAGATTCCGAAAAACGTTGAAGTTGAAGTTTTTTTAGAAAGATAACGTCTTTCGGGTTATTGATGTTCCTTGAAAACCCTTACAATATTCTCGGGAACGATTGGATGTCAGAAAACGGCGTTTGAGCTCCTTTCGCCATTCATTTAGTCGACTTTCTGTATATCGACGTTTCTTGAAAACCCTTACTCATATCTTAAGGGTTTTCAAGGATTATAAATAAACCGAAAGTCGTCATCTTATATTTCAGAACCACCTCAGAACCTCTTCAAACTCGTTCCCAAAATTTCCAAATTGAAAGGTTTTTTGGGGAATATTAATAAGTCGAAAGCCGCCATCTTGGAATTCAAATCCACTTCAAACATCGTTTTCCGACATCTACTCATGAAATCCGCTTCGAAAATACCCATATTGTAGTGGTTTTCAAAGAAGGTCGTCATCTTGGATTTAGAAACGAATCCAAACATCATTTTCTTGCACCTACTCTTTACATCCGTTCCGAAAATACCCATATGTCTGGGAGTTTCCACATTCATTACACAAAACTTTTTTTACGAACCAAATCCCAAATAACCAGTGGCGTCTAGTTCTCATGTGCACCTCGTGCACTGCACAACCAGTCAAATTGAAGGAACCACTCAGCTCAGCTCTGAGATTTGTTGTTCTCGCTGTCACGTTTGGCTCTGTGAGAACTTGTATGTACACCTGCAGGAGAGGCTTCAGTGGCTTACACACTTAAAATTTCTTGCTAAATCTCGGAAAAAATTCCGAGATTTGCACAGTCGAGTGCTCGGTAATCGTCTCGGCAAAATGTATAATTACTGAGAATCTCGGCAATCCAAAATATGTCAACTGTCAATTATTGCCGAATTTGTCAGCAGAAATTTTGCTGTCAGCTCGGCAAAACTTATCAGGATGGAATCATGAATTGCCGCGTCATCAGTATTCGAAAAAAGGAAAGATATTTTTTTATTTTTATATGAAATTAATATCACAAAAGTTAATGTTGGTGAAAGGAATATTTTATTGATGTTCATTTCAATTCAGCAAACCAAAAAAGCGCAAAGACCAAAAGAGAACATCACGGCTAAAGACAATTGTTTCTAGTGCTCCTCACGCCTTTATCTGCAAATAAGCGGATATAAATATATATGCAAATTAGATAGTTTTCGATTTTACTTATCTTTTAACAAAATATACAAATCTCAAATTCCTTCATCCAATTTAGAAGTTTTCCAGTTCCACGAGCAATGGCGTCGTGATGCTTGGAAAATCGAAAGGAAACATTAGATGACAAGTGTCTCACCGAGTTTCAGTAAAAGCTAAGTCACTGTTCGATATCTCGGCAAACGGTTTTGCTGAACTTTAACGATTTTCGGAAAAGAGCATGTTTATTACTGAATAATCAGTAAAATTAAGTGTTGCCGATATAATTCGGCGTTTCATTATGCCGAGCTCGAGAATCGGTTTTAAGTGTGTTTGCTTATGGCAATTCAAAACGAATTGCTGTCTCAGTTGGAACGTCGAATTGGTTCTGTTGATGAAGTTATTGACAGATTTTCTCGACGTGTAGAGCGTAGAATTCTTCAATTGTATCGTTGATACTAACTAAGTTTTAAAAAAAAATCCCATCCAAAACAGTATCGTTAATTCATTGTATTTAAAAATACAAGCGAATATTCATTGCTCAATCTTTCGCTTTCACTTACAACGAACTGTTGAATCTGATATTATAGCACATAAGCAAGGCACAACCCGTAAACTTTGTCACGAGATGCCACTGCGAGTAACGTAAAAATTAGCTCGTAAATGGAGGTTTCGATTTATTGAAAATCCAATGCACACCCTAATGCAAAAATAAACTTCGTTTATACATCGAAAAGTCCAGCAATCAGTAGATCAGCGATCATTATAAAATGCAATAAGTTGACTTCGATTTTGTTTTGAAAACAGTCAATGTATTATAGTTTCTTGTATATTTTAAGAGCAGTTTTGGCGAATAAATGTCAGCATAAATTTAAGTAAAGTAAGTAAACGCCACTGTGGATACATTTTGCATCTACTCGCTAATTCCGTTTCGAACATCCGATTAAAACAGAATGTAAATAACATCATGAGTTTCGTTCAGTTGAAGTAAATGTACAAGTATGTGGTCGATATGGTTGCCGTATAATTTACAAAATTTTATTGTTCATTGCATATGACGTTCAGGCCTATACAAATGTTAGAATTCTCAAACATTCCATGTATGCCGGAAAGATTGATGTTTCCAGAATCGAAAATGGGACTTTTAGTTCTGAATCAAATTTATATACCCACAAATTAATAAATTCTGCAAACTAGCAGTGTGTGTGTAATTGTGTGTGTTTTCCCTATCAAATTGAAGACTAAGGCTTTTAGAGGCCTATTGTCAGTCCGTGACCGCTTTCGGAGATATGTGTCAGTTTTTGAAATCATTATAGCATATTGCTAATCTGTGAAACTGGCATCACTGCTCACTAAGATGAGCTAGATGAACATCGTTTGACAGTAACCAGCTGCAATTGTCAGGCATGCCAAATGACCTTGACAGACTAACTGAAATCATCATCAACTGCAATCGGTACGGTCAAAATGTCTGTCAAATGAGATACTCTATAGTTCAATGACCAAGTAGAAGTATACTCAGTCAAAGACAGGTGACGCATTTTGTTCTCTCTCATTCTCCCATTCCCTGTTGAAGTAAAAAAAATCCATGAGAGTACTAACATAAACATAGATTGATAAAGTTCATTGTTCTTTGCAAAAAGTCATCGGACTTCGAAGTTTATTGGTGTAAATGAATTTAATTCAATGTTTATTCTGCTTGATTAATATTTAGTCACATCGTAAGCAAGCAGTGACAGGAGAAATGAAGATAATATCAATCGCATCGGCAATCAATGAGCGTCCTGGTGAGTGTAACATCAAAAGAATTTAAGTTATGACAGATCGGCTCTCAGACACTCAATATATTAGGTTTTTTACCGTCACTGCTAACCTCAATCGGATGAACACTTTTTGACAGTCCAGCAGTACTGTTTGTAAACAGAAATTTCTTTTGTTTGTTTATTGACAAATTGGATCAGACCATTTACGGTCCGTATCGCCTAAATAAAGTTTTAAAACATTTGTTCACGATTGAATACGGTTCGTTTTTGATGTTTATTAAATAAAAGCGACTAGTTGCAAAGTGTAAAGATGATTGTTTTAGATGCGCTCTTCGATTTTTGTTTAAGCTTGTTTGTAAACAGTGCCGCTGAACTGTCAAGGATGAATACTTGTTCATTTGTGTCGTCACGATAAAAAACCTAATTAGGTTTTGCACGAACATAACATAACCTCACAAAAATGAACAAAATGAATCAATTTTGACAGCTATCAGTGGTTTGTTTATGTGTTCATTGCGTTCATTCTAATTTGAATTCGTGTTAATAGATATGTAAACAAACCACTGATAGCTGTCAAAAGGTGAACTTGATTCATCGACAGTTCATTGGTAGTTCATTCGAGTGGTCATCGTGCAAAACCTAATTAGGTTTTGCACGATGACGACACAAATGAACTGCCGATGAATCAAGTTCATCTTTGACAGTTGCCGTGTACTTGTTGTGTTTTGCGACTGCTTGTTAAAAATTGAAAAATGACGAAAAAGTGTCTGTTAAAAACGTATTCCAGAGTGAAAATAACTGAAAAGATTGCCCTGTATGTGTTTCCAACATCAAGAAGCGATATATGTATGAATCTGTTATGTGTGAGGCGACTTGCAATTTTTACAGTCGAACGATGAACTTCTGATGAACTTTTAAACTGTAAACAAGTACACGTCGACTGTCAAAAAAAGTTCATTCTGTTCATTTTTGTAAGGTTATGTCATGTTCGTGCAAAACCTAATGGTGATTGTTAGAGCCTGGTTCAGTCATGAACGTAATTCATTATGAGTTCATTTGAGACGTTATCTTGCAAAAACTAATTAGGTTTTGCACGATGACGACACAAATGAACTGAAGATGAATCAAGTTCATCTTTGACAGTTGCCGTGTACTTGTTTTGTTTTGCGACTGCAAGTTAAAAATTAAAAAATTACGAAAAAGTGCCTGTTAAAAACGTATTCCACAGTGAAAATAACTAAAAAGATTACCCTGTATGTGTTTCCAGCATCAAGGAGCGATATATGTATGAATGTGTGAGGCGACTTGCAATTTTTACATTCGAACGAAGAACTTCTGATGAACTTTTAAACGTAAACAAGTACACGTCGACTATCAAAAAAAGTTCATTCTGTTCATTTTTGTAAGGTTATGTCATGTTCGTGCAAAACCTAATTAGTTTGTTTGCCGTCATTGCTAACCTCAATCGGATGAACACATTTTGACAGTTCAGCAGTACTGTTTGTAAACAGAGATTTTTTTGTTTAGCTATTCACAAATCGAATGAGAGCATTTACGGTCCATACCGTCAAAATAAAGTTTCAAAAGATTTGTTCATGATTGAATACGGTTTGTTTTTGAGATTTACTAAACTAAAGTGACTAGTTGCAAGGTGTAAAGATGATTGTTTGAAATGTGTTCTTCGATTTTTGTTTTAGGGGGGGGAGGGGGTGGTGGGGGAAACGAAACTCTGGAAGTTATGGACCTTTATCTATGGCTATCTCATTCTACGAAGAAGCAAGAGCCCGGTGCACAGGCCCAAGATTTCTATTTCGATTGACTTAAAAATTCTTAAAAACATTCTTGAAATATTTCGATGTAATAAATTATAAAAGAAAAAATATGATTTATTGAAAATATTAGACCCTGCGGGCTCCCTGGACTAATTAATTGTTTCCTTTGATTTTATAGACAAAAACCATTAAACGCGTTTTCCTCGAAAGCAGGTTTTGAAAGTCCGTGTCCATCGTCATTCAAAAATTACTGCACCAATTTTTTTCAAAATTTGCACATACTTTTTACATATAAAAAACCAGACCCCAACGTTTTCTTTTTCGTTGTTTGTTATTTTGGGGAGGTTTAACAGCCATAAAATGACGAATTTTTTCGTGAAAAATCGTAATTTTCACTTTGAGCAACCACCAAAAATTTAAAAAATTAAAGAAAATCAAAATGAAACGTTGGGGTCTAGAAAAACTTCTACTCTAACTATGCTGCGTTCGTTTGTTCACTTCTGATTAGTCTGCGCTGAGATACAGTGGACACCGCAAATCATGATTTTTAAGAAGCCTTTTTCTTCACCGACTATTTCTCAATATTTTTCCACGAAAAAATTACAAAATGTTGTTTGAATGATGCTTTTTATCATGCAAAATATTTGAAATTATTTTGTTGAACGATGATTCTGGAAAAAAAATCGCAAAAATGATGGTTTTTTTCATCGTTTAGACCCTACCCCCCCCCCCCCCCTCCCTTAAGCTTATTTGTAAACAGTACCGCTGAACTGTCATGGATAAATGCTTGTTCCTTTGTGACGTCACGATAAAAAATCTAATTGAAACTTAGTCAAACCGTCGTCAGTTGCTTCTTTGAAGTAACAAATATTAGGTTTTTATCGTGACGTCAAAAATGAACAAGCGTTCATCCTTGACAGTTCAGCAGTACTGTCGCCATACACTTTGCCTTATGTCTGTCTTGTGTTAAACCAAGTAAAATCCAAGAAAAACTTTATAATCATGTCACAATAATCGAAAGAGAAAGTGAACAATGAGAAACCGTCACATTCTCATACATGCATTTGAAAAATCAACCGAGAAATGAGTTCTATTCGCTATTAGATTTTGCACGAACATGGCATAATTTCACAAAAATTAACAAACTGAACTAATTTTGACAGCTAACAGTGGTTTATGTGTCCATTCTAATTTAAATACCTGATAATAGATATGTAAACACCACATATATGTCAAAAGATGAACTTGATTCATCGGCAGCTCAATCGTGTCGTCACCGTGCAAAACCTCATTCCGGCCGGCATCATTTGCTGTCATCAGAGATGCCAGATCTGCAGATTTGTCTGTAAAACTGCAGATTTCGGTCATAGTGCTGCTGACATTTTTTGTTGTGCAGACATTTGCAGACTTTTGAAAATCGAGTTTTTCGCAGCCTTTCGTCCAAATTTACGGACTTTTGAAATTGCCCCGACCTTTTTTTTTTTGCTCGCCAAATCAGTTTTGCGTGTCATACTTAATAGAGAATTGCTGCCAGCAAGGCATGCTTGCTAACTGCAGATTTTTTTTTTCACATTTACAGACTTTTTAAACCCTGTCTGCAGATATTTGAAATTTTCACCTGGCATCTCTGGCTGTCATCAAGTTGATGTTCACGCGTATTCATTTGAGCTTGATCAATGGTGACAGCTCAAACAGTGAAATAGGAAATTTATTGACATTTGAAACCAGCCCGGTGGCAACAATAAGGCGCTCTAGCCAGTGCTATCGTAACCAACATCTCGGTCCTTCGGGGCCTTCAAAGCTAGCAAGTCAGTGAGAGCAATGTAAATAAATACAACACTTCATCGATTGTTAAAGTCAGTATTACACCGCACGTTTCATAACGATATCACATTCATAATCAAACATATAAAAATCAACTTTGTTTCAACAAATCACAGATATTTACCATCAACAATTTTTTATTTATGTTTACATACTTCTTCGTTGTTTTCGTCTTTGCGGAAAAGATGATGGTCACAAAAACATGGCGGCCCAGCAGGGACTTGTTTGAAACGAAGCCATCAAAACATCAAATGACTACACGAAACCGGTATACTACCTAATTTTGAGTAAGTTCCACCGTTCTGAAGTGACTGAAGTGAGTCTCTGTTGAGTATAACAATGAGAGTCAATTAATAATAATCAATTGAACGATGGGGAATATAGAGAAAGGCCCGTAATTCCATTGTTATAAAATAATTTCACTTGAAAATAAAATTTTACTGCATTGTATTCAGCTCATAAATGAACGCAATGGCGTTTGCTATTTGCACTATTCTTCAATAACAACGCATTACAAATTTCATGGGTACTATTTAAAATTGTTCATAGTTTGTCGGACAGTTTCATATGTTTTGGATCAAACAAGCAGATATTGTATTATATTCATCATGAAGCGAATCGAATGAACGTCTAAAGGCTGGTGTAGACTAAATAAATAAGCTAGAGTCGTCCGCTCATGCATAGCTTTGGCGTCTTTAATAATCTTCTATCAAAATTTTGTTCACGTCTGAACGAGAAAAATGAAGGGAAAACTTCCAGCCCCTTTTCCCATTAACCAACGAAACAGGTTGATTTGGGCGGGGAAGGAAATAACAGTCCTGTTATATTCATATTTAATTAGTCGCTTCCATTCTGATTTCCTGTCGCCCTCCTTTTCCAACTGAAATGCCAGTTCTTACATTCCCCATTGGTATGACCGAATCTGATCTGTTCGTAGTAATTCGACCGACGAAATTAGGGTCACTGCTGGGCGTAGAATAGATGTTGGCAAATAATTTGTGCGATGAGTATGAAGACTATAACAATGACTAGTATGTTGGTACTGCTAAAATATGACGTAGCATTCAGGGCTGCTCCTGAATCCCTGCTGCAAACAGCTAAATGAGCGTGACTAAGAAGACTGACTCCAACTCCCATCCTCGCAAATAGTGAAAAAGCGGGTTTAGACGAAGGGTCAGCCGTTCAGATACATTCCTTTGTTGTATGCCATTGTTTTACTTAACAATTGTGTTACAAGGCCACTTTTTCTTTCAGCTTGGACTTGGCGCTCTATCAACTCTGGAATCCTCCACAAACAATGCATTATTTGTTCCTGTAGCAACTAAGTTATGAATCTGTTCAGTCAACAAAAGAACTAATAGTGGGTTATTTATATCCTCTGGGTTACTTTCGAGCAAGTCGAAGCACAAATGTTGTGGTTTTAAAGCATATTTAACTAACTTTTGCGAACGTTCCATTTATCATCGATCACTGGCAGCAATATCTTCGTTAGACAAACATCCTAGCACCACAATAGACTTTCCGGAAGCCGTGAATCTGGCACAGAACACTGCCAGGGCCAGAGGACATGCATATTTAAACCTTTTTCCTTCAATCGTACACGTGAACCCGGCAGGATGAAATTTATTCGAGCAAAACTTTCCACTCGCTCCGAACGTAAGATGTATGGTTGATGGATTACCCATTAAGTAAGGAGGGATTTCAGCAAAGAAAAATGATGTTTTGAGTGTTTGTCGGAAATGCTGCGAATATTCGATGATCCGGGGGATGTTTGCATATAGGGAAACTTCCTGAATTTTGAATCGATGGAGAGAAAGTGCCGGGTATTAAATTTGACTTGTAGATTCACTGAAGGTTATGACACTGATTTGGGGCACAAATGGTAACAGAAACTGTGTATAGTCGTTTAGTCCTGAAGATGAATTAATTTCATAGAGAAACATAAAAATATGGAATACAATTTGTATCAATCTCAGATATTCTCTTTCAAATTTTACGGAATGCTCTTGTATTTTTTCGATAATTTCTTCAAAACAGATTGAAAAATGATAGTCTTAGCTACTATTTTCTGCAAATAGTTAGAGAGAACAATTGCTAAGAGTACCGTAGCAATTGAAAGAGAAAGTGAACATAGAGAATCTTTCCTTTGCACTTAGGTCGAAATGAAACAATTCTAAGAATTTTGGTATCAATTTTTTTTCTATTTCGTAAAATTCATGCACTCCCCCCCATGGCAATTTTTCAATATCCATGAAAATTCCACTAAGTGGATTAAGAAGGGTTTTTTTTTTATTAGCATCAATCTTCTCATACAAGTAGGCAACGCAAATGTCAAGCACTTGGTTTGAGAAATGATACCGAGTATGTGACATAAACATTGAAGCAAGCTTTTGTGAACTAGCTGAATCAATCTGAATTAAATGGAATCAAAAATGAGCCCAAAATAGTGTCAGAAATTACTTAATAAAAAGATAAAAAATATATTCTAATGGGACTGATTTGAAAGAAAAGAAAGGCATTACCACATCACTTGGTAGATTAAAAAGGGTTTTTTAATTTCGAATGACCATGATCGTGGAACTCATGAGATTCAATACAAAAGCAAATGGACTTGAAAAGTATCGATTCTCGTCAAATTAGATCAATTTTGACATGACTCCCCCTGTTAAAGACACTTGCTACGCTCCCTCCCTCATAAGAATACCCTTATGGCCATCTCTGAAGAGCAAGAAGTATCCGTGGCAAGTTTGGTAGAAATCCGTTCTATAGTTCCGGAGTTATGCCGTTTTGAACGTGACACCCCCCTTTTTAAAGACACTTGCTCCCGTATAGTCATATCTAAGGTATGCAATAAAAGTTACCTAAAATTATTTTATCCATCTCGTAAATGCTAATAAGGTTACCATATTTAATGTTGAAAAAAATGTTGTTTTTGAAAATCATTCCGTTCCTTTTAAATCGGTCCACATATTGTATAGTATTGTTATCCATTGTAATGAGTTATTATTTCTTCGAACGCGTCCATTTTTCTGTTTAAATGATGTAACAAAATGGCTTGCACACGCAAAATTAAATCTTAGCAAAAGTGGCGTTAAATAACACAAAATAAACTAATAGAGCAATGTTTATTTTAATGGCAATATTTCAGAACCCATATTCTCTGGTATTTAATTCAAGGACGGAAAATTTTATTTAACATCCATGAATTTGAATCTATACCACGACATATTTGATTCAAATACATTTAACGTACTATAAAAAGCATTGAAATCAAACAAATTTTTTATTTGATTGGATAAAATTTCCAAATTTGAATCCATATCTCAATATATTTAAATCTGGTATGCATTACCACACTAAATTTATTTCTTCTAAAGTTCTATTTGATTCAAATTTTAATTCAAATTTTTTTGTTCAAACAAATGTTTGAAGCTGACTTAAAGACTCAATATATTAGTATCTAATGTGTTCTAATTCTCTGCGTGTAGATATTAACTGATTTAATACCGTTGGAGCGTATAAGTTTGCCCATCGTTGTCCACTTTTCGTTTATTTTTTTCCTCCAATGTGAACGATCAGCAGCTGGATATGACGGAATTTGCTCTTGTTTGAAGCGAAACTGGCTTTGCGGACGTTCCGTAACACAATTGCTCACAGTGCCGATTGATTCCAAACTGGACCAATTTTGGTTGAGAGCATTCTTTTTTGCGTGACTTCGTTAAAAGCTTTTTCACAAATAGCCGGTCCCAACGGCCACAAAAATAAGAATCAGTGTCATTTCGCCGAAAGCCGTTTCGGGGTTGGCATAGTAAAGAAAGACGTAGTCCTACATAAAAAAACTAGTTGAATAAATTAGCACTAAAATCAAAAACTGCATAATGGTAATTTCATGTTCAAACGATTCTCCGTGTTCTTCATATACTACTGTGGGCAAAAAATAGTAAGACTTTGTTCACAATTTCTAAATACTTTATTTCTTCTTACAAATCTATTTCGTCTCCCCCCGGCCCCAATACACTTGTGCAAACGTATTTACCGATCCTCGAAACAGTTGTTAAAGTCAATTTCTGGAATAGTCTTCCATGCGCGTAGCGATTCACGTTTGATGCCTACAATTGACTGAAAACGGTTTTCCCGAAGCGGTCGTCACAAGTCACACGGAGCAAAATCAGGCGAATACGGTGATTGCGGAATTGCATTAATTGAGTTTTGGCCAATCACGAAGAATCAATGCGAAAACATTGAGTGAGTTTCGAATCAATCGTGCTTTTACTTTTCTTTGGCTCAAATGATCTTTCAAAATGGTTTATACTGATCCTTCCAATATTCCATGTAAGATGTCTGACTGTGAATCCTCGAATTTCGAGCACCAATTCCTTGATTTTATTGACGTGATCATCATCAATTGATGTTGATGGCCATCCTGCATGTGGTTCGTCGTCAAAGCGTTCTCGACTCTCTTTGAACAACTTGTACCAATCAAAAATACTTGCTCGTGACGTACAATTATCACCGAAGGCCTTTTGCAACATTCCGAACTTTTCGACATAAAAAATATGATTCCACACACAAAATTTAATGGAACTTCTTTGTTGAATAATTTCACTCATTGTAAAAATCGCCGAATGCACTTTTAATACTACAGAAAGACAGACGTATACTAAACACTAATGAATATTTTGACGTGACACTTGGCACAGATGTCACTGACAGTCATACCAAACTAGAAAAGAAAATATTTCGACGAATAATGTTTCCGCGCGAAATATAATTCAAAAGTCTTACTACTATTTGCTCACAATAGTATAATGAAAATATTTTCCCAGTTCGCATAAAAGAAATCCGTTGGTTTATTGCTTTATAATTATCAGAGTACTTTTTCAACCTCTAGAATTGCGTTTCGATTTTGTTAATTTTCCCCTTAGTCTAGTTTTTTCGTGAAGCCATTAAGTTTGTTTCATCCGGAGTATCTAATAAAAAGCACGATGAAGTTGTGCATATTTAAATTCGTCTTTTAATTCCAAGATGCACTACAGTTTTCCTTCCGATGTTATGAACAAGGCAAAAACATCAGCTCCGGCCAGCAAGTAGCCTCAACGTCATCCATATTTATACGGTCTCAATTCTCTCAATCCAAACATTTACCTTCAGAATGCCGCTCGCCATCAGCATTCCAACATTTGTAGCATAATTTATGTATGACTTTTTATTCATTATAAATGAGTCTACAAAAGCCACTTCACCTCCCGACGATCGAAACCCTCCCCCCGCTGCCGACAACCGAAAGCCGACCATTAAGTCCGTGTCCGTTGAAATGCAGAAGGTTCAAACCAAAGCACAGGTTTAATTCCGCGGTTTGTGTTTTTGCTACTACTCAAAAAATGAATCACGAAGGCACGCTTTACACTCGGTTGAACATCGGTCTTGCAAGGCTCACGGATTTTTGCAACAGTACATACTATATACCGCTTCCTCCCGCTCGCATCGCGCCAGACAAGTTCTATTCCGTACGCTTGCCAGGTTGGCGGCCGCAACGTTCGGCACCAGGAGAACATCTCTACGTCCATACGCTCGTTGTGTGTCCGCCGGTGAGTGGTGGCAGCATGCGAAGCCTTCCCGTGGCTTCCGCACCGGTGTATCATCGGGTTTAGCGACTGGTGCTGATGCTGATGCTGCTGGAACTAAAGAACAATAACATTATGAAAATTGAAGATAAACAGGATCAAAGATTATGTAAATGGCAGCACTCAGCCGCCGGCAGACGGATTGCGCCGTCGAAAAATCCTAGAGGGGTTTTCCGGGAACAATCGTGTACTGGTTGCTCACTGTTACCCATCGTCGTCAGAACAGTTTTGATTCTAGTTAAATTTGGGACGAAACGAAGGGTGGGAGATTGTTAAGAACACAGATTCATTTGATGCTTTGATGGTATCCAAACCGGTGGATAATGTTGTCTTTTGACAAAGATCCTAATCGACCACCAACTAACTAACGCGTTGAAGTACGTTGTGTGTGAATAATTTAGTTGTGATTAAATTTTCAACCGATTCCAAACCCCATGGGTTCAGTTTAAAGTTGTTCTAGTTACGATGAATGAATTGTAGTTATCACGGCATAGGTCAAAAGGTACACCATTCTTTTTGATGACATGTTGCCTCGTCTCGATTCGTTTTTAGCCAAATAATGGTTCGAACATTTAGACAGACACATAAGTTTTTTCGCTAAATCTCGGCAAAATAAATTTCCGAGATTTGCACAGCCGAGTATTCGGTCATCATCTTGGCAAAAGATAAAATTGCAGAGTCTCGGTCACTTCAAGTTTGACAAACGTCAGTTATTACCGAAATTGTCAGTTAAAAGTTTACTTTACTTTCGGCAAAACTTTTACTGTATGTATTGAAAGTAAACAAGAAAATCGGATCCACTTTTTCGAGATTATAAATTTTCAATGTGTGGTCAAGGTTTCGTTTTATTCTCGTATAAACGTACATAAGATACAAAAAAATGAAGAAGGCTAATGAATTTGTTACCGATAGTACTCAAAGCTTCTACTTTTAAGCAAACAGCGTTAAAAAAATAAAAAATAGTTCATCCGTTGGCTCACATTTCACGCGAAACACAGTGAAGGCTATGCAAAAAACAGTAAATGCAGAACATATCCGATCCAAAAGGGATTTCGATATTTCTCCCGACCAGGGAGCAATCACCTTTATCAAATTCGTCTGATATTACTACCAGTCGTGGCGTCTCGTAATTCGGCATCCCGTTATAACTTCTTGACAGTAAAAGCAGGCTATGGATGGTGATTTCAATAAATAACAATTTGTAGTTATTGTACCACTGAAAATATAGTAGATTCTTACATCCTTCCAAGCGAAATTTTAAAGCGTAAATGACAGTTGTCTTACCGATTTTCGGTAAAAACTAACACATATTTCGAAATTTCGGCAAACTTTTTTACTGATTCCGGCATAATCGTTATTCTCTGATGAGCTCAACAAAACCTTATGCCAAATTTCTGCAAAAAGACGCACGAATCGTGGAAAACATAATATTTATTTATTTATTTATTTATTATTAAATTTATTCATCTGACAATAAAATGGTCTTAATGCATATGTATTAGTCAAGTCATAAAATTGTAGATCGCTGTACTTTCTGCGCGAATTTGTGTGTTGGTTCATCAAATTCAAAAAGATGTTCAACAGTGCCAAATGTCCTCAAGCATGATGTTCTCGGTTCGTAATACCCGAACGTCGTTCGATGAAATCTCGGCTGAAGTAAACTGGTAGAGCGCAGTGATCGTTGTGAAGCACGAAAATCGAGTTGAGACAAAATCTTCGGTTAGTCGATATCCCCGTTGATCAGTTTTGCCACGAAAGTAGTTTGCTGAATTTTCCTGCGTCGTTCCAATGAGTCGAGTCCGATCAGTCGACAGCGATCGTGGTATGGTGGAAGATCAAGCGGGTTCTGCCAGGGAAGGTTTCTTAGAGCAAGACGAACAAATCGTTTCTGAACGCGCTCAATCCGTAAGTTCCATGTAAGTTGATAAGGACTCCAAATTACGCTAGCATTTTCCAGTATTGGAAGAACCAAAGAGCAATATAACGCCTTCAAACAATACGGATCTTTGAAGTCCCGCTCAAATGATTTGTTAAATATAGTGCACAAAGGATCGGCTAAAGCAGAAGTGCAATGACTGTACACCACTGCAGGTATGCCATCTGGTCCGGCCGAGAACGATCGTTTCAACTTCTTCGCTGCGGCAACAATCATATCGGGAGTAACCAAAAATGTATCAATGTGCACTAAATTCTCAGGAACATCCACCGCGGCGGTCTCCGCATCGATACCGAAGGCTGTTTTTTCTGCAAACACCGAAGCAAAGAACTTTGCAAACAGATCACATGACTCCAAGGATGACCTGGATTCAACACCATCGAGACAAACTTTTAAAGGAATTGATGAGCATTTGCGTTTCGAGTTTACAAAAGTTCAGAAATGTATGGGATTCCGACGAAGATCAGTTTGAACCCGCATAACGTAGGATTTGTACAACCCCGCGTTTAATTTGCGATAGTTTTCGCTAGAACTTTTAAACATTCGTTTTATTTCAGAGCTCTTCCAGCGACGATGTTTGTGCTGCCAAGCATTTCTAATTCGTTTCAATTTACGAAGCAAAGCTGTGCTCCAAGGAGGACTTGTTGGCCGTTTTACAAAAGGCAAATTTGAACTTAACCACTGAGTGTACAACTTTGCTTCCGCCGTTTTTTTCCAAAATTTAAAGCTTTTTTGCGAAAAAGTGCCAACAGATGTATTATTCAAAGTATTGTCCGTCTCTAGCGACAACTTTCTCCCATCTCTCCGGAAATTTGCGAATCCCGGCTCGAAAAAAAGGAGTCCTTTTTTGACGCTATCCATGAAGCAATCCATTTTTCCAACTCTTCGAAGGATTGAAAATGTTGATCTGCCAGGCCGTGTGCCATCGAACGGAATGGGTGGAAGTCAGAAGGGGCGACATCTGGCGAACACGGCGTGTCGGGCAAGACTTGCCATTTCAGCGTTTCCAGGTACTTTTTGAACACTTTTGCGACGTGAGGCCGAGCATTGTCGTGTTGGAGGATGACTTTGCCATGTCGCTCTTGATACTGTGGCCGCTGTTCTTTTAGTGCGCGACTAAGGCGCATCAGTTGCGTTCGGTAGTGATCTCCTGTGATGGTTTCACCCGGTTTTAAGAGCTCGTAGTAAATTGTTATTCATCTTTGAAGGTTTTTTCTCTTACACCATCATGTTTGTCTCCGACATCGAAATCAACATTTTTAAAACGTTGAAACCACTCCCGACACGTTCTTTTACTCAGAGCAGCATCACCGTAAGTTTCTGAAAGCATTCGATGCGCTTCAGTTGCATTTTTTCGAATTGTAACAGAAAAGGAAAACTTCCTGCAAATGGCGAGAATTGGGCACATAAACAGACATTTTCGAGCGTGAATAATACGAAAACAAGAACAACTGTCACTGAAACGGCGATGACAATTCGTTAGGCACTGTACACACTCACTTTAAAGGCATTATCATCTATATATTTTAGCCAGCCTCAGATGGTACAGCCACCTATCGGAAAACGGCGGAAGCAAAGTTGTACACCTGATAATCTATCCACATATTTTTCATTCAAATTATGATAAAAAACGATATTTAATTCAAACTAAAAATTGATCCTTTATTATACGAGGTTAAACTAAATCATAATGAAAACCGGATGAAATTTAAGTTATTCCTTAACGAATTTTAGAACTTTTGATTGAACTCCTGCATGTTCCCAGCTGCCTTACCAGTCCTCTTGAAGACCCTCTTTACGATTACCTAATAACGTTCGATGGGTCGAAGCTGAGGGCAATTTGGTGGATTGATATTTTTCTCAACGAAATATATACCCTTTTTCGGGAGCCTATTGAAAGTGATTTTGGCATAGTGAGCCGACGCTAAATCCTCCCAAAACAGTGAAGGTGTACTATGCTTCTTATATAAAGGCTTCTGGAGCTACTCAGATCGATAGATTTCTGCATTTATAGTTCCGGTAGTGTAAAAATGTTTGACTTCAAACCACAGGAACATATTGCTTGCCATACCAGTACCTTTCGACCGAATTTCTCCACTTGAATCGACCTGTCCGCATCGCTCACATCCTCCCCAACGACGACAGTAAAGTATTGTGGACCTGGAAGGTCTGAGATTTTCTACTTCTTGTAGGTCTTCAGGTGATTTCGTCTCTTGATACGCTGGATCATTTCGACATTCGTTCCTGCTTTTTCTCGTATTGACATTGATTTGTTCTTCATGATTGGAGATACCACTTTCTGGTCCAGTTTTGGGTTAGAAGAACCGGGTTTTCTGCCTCTTCCTGGTAACTCATCCAAAGAATAGTGTTCCCCAAACTTTTTAATGATGGTTTTAACACTAGCATGATGAATTCCAAACCGCTTCGCCAATTTTCGCATAGTAATACCCTTCTCACTTAGCCATGACAGCCAAACGCACAGAATGCTGTGATCTGAGTATAAAAGATCATCACAAATACATGCATACAACACAAATGTATGTGGATAGCTTATTTTCGATACACTCCTTATACACAAGTTCACGGTTTATATAAGATTTCTGCTCTTCAATGAGTGCGTTAGCTTTCAGGAAAAACAACACAACACAAGAATCAGTATCGAATCGACTTTCACTCTGTGCGGTTCGATACTTCCGTAGAGAAGATTGCTAACATATCGCTTAAAAAGTCCAGGAATTAACTGTGCAAGAATCTTTTTTATTCATCAACATAATCACCTTTGAATGCAATATAATCGTTCTAGCACTTTTTAACCTGTTCGATACCATGCTTATAGAATGAAAATAGACGCTGGATTATCTTTTCGAGATCAGCAAAGAATAATTAGTCTCTGGGTGCTAAACTCTTGAGAATATGGTGGAAGCGGAAACAGATTGACGCCCAATTTATTAAATTTGACATTTGTTTTCATTGATTTGTGGCACGGTGCATTGTCTTGGTTAAAAATGATTTTTTTATCTTCATATGAGGCAGTTTTCCAGTTTTTCGCTCTTCAAACACATCAATGCAATAATCATGGTTCTTTCCTTTTCAAGATAGTCGATGTTAATTATATCTCGAGCATCTAAACACTGACGTCATGATTTTTCTAGCTACCTGTTGTGTTTTCGAACGGATTCCCCTATCTGAATGCTAAATGCTGACTCCGAAGGAAAATGGTAGATCCATGTTTCGTCCACTGACTAAACAGTACCGAACAGCTGTATTGTTGAGGCTTTCTTGGCACCCATTTGGAAAAGATCTTCTTCATGACCAGATTTTTTATCGCGATATTGATCATGTCGTTTGGACATGCATGGAGTATCGTGATGTCAGATCGCAACTAATAAATTCCTTGCGTACTCAAGGTAGACTATCCAATATCCCAGTTCGCAACATTCTTGCTTGTCCTGACCTTTCTTACATGAAACTTCTTTATCGTTTCATTAAGCCCATTGGAGTTCCAAGGGACCGTTCATAAACCACGTAGACCAAATCTGGTATTTTAAAACTCCCCTCCCCCTCGTAGACTTTGGCCAGACAAGGTATCCAAAATTCTCAAAGAATTAATTTCGAAAATTCACAGCTTCAAATAAGTTTACACGGAACACAAAAGCCAATATTCAAAACAAATGTTAGCAGTGATTTTGACATTAGTTGAGTAGTCTTACATCAACAGCTCAAACAATCCCATAGTATGGCAGCTAAAGAGACAAAAACAAAATTTTCAATCACTGTCTGATAGCAAAGGTTTCTACATGTGTTTAAACATGCAGGGTATTTTAATTGGCAAAACAATTTCCCCAGATATGAACTATCTACGGGTTCGAGTACCGTCGCTGCGGTAGCCTTTTCGCGGTTTTCATTAGACAGTTGTATTCGCATGTCATTTCACCAATCGGTTTTCCTCGTTAGATACCGATCAAACATAAAACTAGCTTCCCATCTTAGCAAGACAACAACAAATTAACAATTTAACGCTTGAATGAGCAATTTTGTTTTATGTTAAAAAACCGAAATTATTTAATTTATGCAAAGTTATATAGTTGAAACAGAATATTGTAAAAAAGTCTACCTTGCGCTTTTAAAAGGTAATTAACATATCCATTAGAATTAAGGAATACTTGAAAATAGTTAATCGTTTCCTCCGGTACAATAATTTTCAATTATAAAAAACCGGTTCGATAGATTTCAATGATTATACATTTATTTGAAAGGTTGATTCATGAAATATTTTCGTGCAAATGACCCCATAACCATTTAAATCTATTAAACCGTTATTTATTTATTATTGCATTTTAAAATCCGAAATGTTTCGTGGGACACCCTGTATTTTCATTGTTTCATAAATTGAATTCTCAGACAATAATAAAGTAATGTCGGGGGACGGGTATAGCGTGATGGGTAAGTTGATGCCTTTCACGCAGCCCGCCTGGGTTCGATTCCCAACCCCGCACATAGGGTCAGAAAGTTTTTCTGGCCCGAAGAGGTGAATGACATTAATGTTAAAGCCTCTATAATTGAAACAAAAAAAAACGTAATGTCCTTTCTACGCTCAATAATTGATAACTCGAGTATTCGAGATTTATTTATTTGCGGGTACTTTTGTCAAGCTACCAGTAAAATTTTTGCGGATAGTTCTGACTGTAGCTTTGACAGCTACCAAATTTAGGATTGCCTAGGTTCAGGCCCGTACCCAGGATTTCGTTTCGGGAGGGGCCCAAAGGTTCTCGGTGTGCCTTTAAGGGTGTTTTTAACAGACACCTTAAACTTTTCCACTGGAACTGTTATTGTGTTACATTTCTTTACGTTTACTGTCTTGTTATTTCTGCAAACCATGTCTTAGGTCTTCTAAATAATTATATATCTGTTTTTGATTTCGGAAGGGGCCCGGGCCCCTCGGGCCCCCCCCCTCTGGGTACGTGACTGCCTAGATTCTAAGTAATTATACATTCTTCCAAAACGATTACCAAGAAATTTTTTCGTCCAGATTCAGCAATAAATTTAACTATGTGGGTTTGACTCCCGATTCTGCACAAAGCCTCATTGCACCAGTCAGAACAAGCAATTTAATTTCTATTTCATTTTCGAGTAACTATCGTAATTTTAAAATACCTTTTGTTTATGCAGTATTTGATTTGAATCAAAGGAAAACAAATAAACAAACTTAATTTTCACGTCGAATACATTAAAATTTTGCACAAAAGTATTGGCTAAAATCATGTTTTAGTAGCTTCAGGCTCTCGATGTATAGACCGCCGAATGACCAGAAACAACGCAAAGCACAATAAAGTACATCAAAGCAGGCATTCGGATTGCATCTGATCCTTGCTTCGGTGGCGATCCATTCATCTGAACGGTGATCTATGCATCATATCGATCAAGTCAGTTACGCCTGTTTTATCATTTCACGCTAATTTCGGCCTATCCCAGCAGCTGCGCAGCAGGACTCGACCCTTCGCAACATGGGCTGGACCCTTCTTAGCTCAGTGGCAACACATAGTTTCATCTTTTCTTTATTGCCTTTATTGGTCTGCCGCGGTTGTTTGTAAACCTGGTCAGAAAGTGCAAGTTTTTCGGTAAACAAAACGCACCACAGAAGCGTGCAGGAAAAAAACCGGAGAAGCGTTGAGACCTCCGAGTCCGAGAGTGCGTTGCATTCTCTGGCTGGCGGATGCTACCCCGCTGGGTCCGCTCTAAGTTGGGTAGGTGTTCGATTTGAAACCGTTCGCGTTCCTGACGGTAGTCCGATATTCTGATGGTCGTAAATATACATTGAAACCTCAGGCCCGAGCGAAGTAGTAAACAAATATTGGCTGGGAAAGCCAGGTAACAAACACTCGACGTTTGTTTTGTTTGATGATTTTTTGTTGGGAGAAAAAAAAAGTGCATTCTCACTTCCCAAAAGTCATGCTAGTCACGTTCTCTCGGTAACAGTTTGGTTTGTAGCGTTCGTTTGTTGAGTAATCAGGTCAAGGTGCTAGAGGAGTCGAGGATGTTTATGAAAGCAGCGGGTGCACCAGTAGTGCGTAAATACCGTGCTGAAGTGACGACGATGATGTGGTAATTATCGGGAAAGGGTTTTTGTTGGCATTACGGCATTGACGACGATTATTTCTTTGTTTCAGTCCGAAACCAGGAAATGATGTAACAATCGTTTCAGTCTATTTGCTAAAATCTTGTCAACTCCAGAAGATATTGAAACACGAACTTCAACCGTATCAGGAGATTTTATCGACAGATCCCAGGATACCGGTGACGGTGACTGCGACAGTGGACACCAGCCGCAGCATAGTCAGTGTGCTTCCACAACGGCCATATAATGAAATCGTGTGCCCATATCTAATCAAAACCATGTTTGTAGCACCCAAGCAAGTCACGCTTCGTGTTAATTAGAGCCTTCAGTTCAGCCGGGTAGACAAAATGGAAAACACACACCGAAAGTTGTCCTATATATGCACAATCGAAGGCACTAATAGGCGCTACACAAGTTAACCCGCATTTTATGTGTGCCACCGTGCCGCGAATCGAAACCTTGCACGTTCAGACTCACACACACACACACATTCCTTGGTCGGCGTGACTCAATCAGGCCGAGAATCGATTTATTGGTCCACTCAAATCTTTCCCCTTCGTTTCGTCTCCTCCTGTGTTCTTCCACAATGGCATACCCATGGCATCGTCGGCAGCAAACCCCACAGTCAGCCAAATCTAATCAAGATAAATTACTGCACTTGGCAAAACTAATAACCCACGGTGAGAGACAAACGCTTGGAGTTGGCTTGCCGCCCATCCAAGGGGAATACACGAAGCTCTGATTTTAATTAAACATGTTTGTTTTCCATACGATGCCGAATGCGCTTTTACTGTGTACCAATTGCCAGTGCCCGAGCAGCCTCCTGGTACGGATGGTACGGATCTCTCGTTACTGGACCCCTGCTACCACGAAGTCGTGATTCCGCAACGCCATATGACAAGGAAAAGTGCTTCGATTCTATTGCTCCATTGCTATTGGTTGCCGGGCGGTCGAAATATTTCCCGGGAGGAAAACATAAGGCCATTCGATTTGCCAACCGCAACCGCAGCCAGTTGCACAGCTTTGATGTCATTGTATGCTTTTCGCCGAGTGACTGACAGCATTCGACCAGAATCGCTATTTAATGAGTTTTTTTCTTCTTTTGTCGGATTTGGAGAAAAGCTTCACGATCCTATTCGTTTTGGAACACCCGCACTCACTGCACTTGTGTCGGATAAGGGTCATTTCGCCGAAAGCCATTTCGCCGAATGGGCCGCTTCGCCGAATGTCATTTCGCCGAAAGGGTCATTTCGCCGATTCTTGCAATTGTGTTAATATTATAATTGGAATTTCTAATTCGCTACCGCTCTTTCGGACCTAACTAAAGCAAAGAAACCAAGCTTTGATTAGACAAGGTAAAAGATTCGGTTACAGGTTTGTATGCAAGAGGCCGCCGCTTCCGACTCAGCCGGCGTCTTGGCTTTGGTTATGTGACTGCGCCACATCAGTTATACAGGAGGCATAATAACACAAAAAAATAATAATATGATATATTCGAAATGACCCTTTCGGCGAAATGACCCTTTCAGCGAAACGGCTTTCGGTGAAATGGCATTCGGCGAAACGACTTTCGGCGAAATGACCCCCTCCCACTCTCCTAGGATGAATTTACACGTTTGTGTCCTTACAATGAAAATCGAATTTGAGAAGAAATCGCACTTTGTCGAGCTTTTCTTTGTGCTACCCATGGACAACACTTTGGGTAGTCTTCCATTTACCTAAATATTAAAGTTATCACTCTTTAGTCTGGTTTATGTATTATGCTAATTACTTAAAATCCGATGCATTTTATTGATTTTGGGTAGGCAGTCGTACAGACTAGAAGCGAAACAGTTGGAAATAGGCAACTAGACCGTGTTTCGTGAGGTGAGATCGTTTAAGGAGACCCAGGCAACCCAGCGGTAGCGAAAATACAACCCCGTGAACATGGGAGATTACTTCAGTCAAACAGCAAACGGAGGCCAAGTTCCGCGAGTGGTTGGTGAAGCCAACATGCATGAAAACGGATGACGAAACATATATTTAAACGAATGTCTTCTCAGGCGAGGAGTTTTTTTTTGTCGGCGTGTCCCATCTGGATGATGCAGAGAAGTTTCGGATTTTTTTTTTTTCAAAAAATACGTGGAGTGGCAAGAGATCTGTGGGTGCAACAAACTCAGAAAGCTTTACATAACGACAGACACCGTCAACGGAATTTCCTTTGGTCTTCCTTGTGAAGGTAACCCGGATCTGGTATCATGGTGTTACGCGAAACCGGTAATACGTTAGAAGCAGTGGTGTCTTGTGACAAAATTTACTAGTTGTGCACCGGTTACGTGGTATGATATCAGATGTAACAGTTTATTGTAAGTGAAAGCTAAATATTGAGGAATGGAGTTTTGCGTTTTCCAATACAATGAAATAACGATATACTTTCGGTTGGGGATTCTTATTAAGCTTATTACGTATCATCGATACAATAGAAGAATTTAGCGTTCTACACGTCGAGAAAATCTGTCATTATTAATATCGCTTCAATGTTGCAACTGTGACAGCAATTTGTTTACAACTGTCATAAGCATAAACCACTGAATCCTCTCGTGGAGTTGTGCATACAAGTTGTCAAAGAGCCAAACGTGAAAGGGAGAACAAAAACTCTCAGAGCTGGTTTGATTTATTGCTTCTCTTCTTGAATCTATGCAGTAACTCTTGTGCACGGAAAAAAAACTATCACAGTGCCAAGTGATACTTGAAATTTGAAGTTGGATGTGTACGAGATGTGTGTTCAGGGTGGAGTTCAGAGAGCAACGTATTGGCTACGGCAATTCGATATGAAAAGATCGTTTGGTTATCATTGACCAGCAAACGCAAACAGCTTAGGGTGAATTTTTACATATTGTGGACAAAATCGGTCATTATTTTATCACTACTATTCGGTATTTCATACAAATCAGATTACTTCGATCGAATACGAATTTTTGCATTCTGTATATCGATCGAAAACAGTACGAAGTTTTCCATACGAAAGTATTACTCGATCAAATTATGAAATGCTAATTTTCACTTTCAATCCGAATAATCCGATTCGATCGAAATACAGAAAATGGGCTTATATTCAATACCATTTGACATGTTTTCATGTCATTTAGGGGTTAGCCAAATTTTGTGCTAGGGCACATAACCGTTTTTATTATTTTTACGTTTCGTCTTTGACTCATCAGTGCAGAGCAGTTCAAATTGAACTGCTTAGTGCTAAACTCGGCAGTTCAATTTGAACCGCTAAGCAGACGTAAAGTTTCTGCTACTTACAGAACACTTTTTGTTTTGCAACGGAGTGCAATGTCTTTGCTGACGTGCCGAACGAAAACGTGTAGTTGCAGAAACTCTACGTTTGCTTAGCGGTTCAAATTGAACTGCCGAGTTTAGCACTAAGCAGTTCAATTTGAGCTGCTCTGCACTGATGAGTCAAAGACGAAACGTAAAAATAATAAAAACTGTTTTCATCTATTAAATAAGGACTGAACATGGATGGGGATGCAGTTATTTTTTTTTTCAATTTGACCGGTTGTGCAGTGCACGAGGTGCACATGAGGACGAGACGCCACTGGTTAGAAGGCAAATCTGTCAATCTTGCCAGAATTTCACTTAATAGAAAAAACTATGGGCGAATATGAAGGGCAAGCTCCAGAGAACATAGAAGGTCTACAAAAACGACTCAGATTTGAAAGAAGTGTGGATGAATATGTGGTGCAAATGGGAATTGGATCGAACTAATATTTTCACTCCATCGGGAATTTCCCTGCATCAAAATAAATTAAAAATTAAGTAGTTTGGATTGTATGGGTAACACCTAGGACATGACCAGAAAACTATATTTCCGCTTTTAGAAAAAGCTCATGGTTGGTTTAAATTGGCATAAGAAAGTACTCGACTTTGAAATAAATATTAATATTAGTGTTATCCGGATCACCAGCAATGGTTTTTTATCTTAATGTCATCACACAAAGATTCTGAATTTCATTTGAATCCAACTTCTGGTTCCGGAATTATAGGGTGATATGTGCAAAAAAATGAAAATAAGTGCACTAACTTTTCTCAGAGACGGCTGAATCGATACTAACAAACTGAGATTCAAATGAAAGATACAATTGCCCTTTACAAAGTTCCTGAAATTTAATTCGATCCGACTTCCGGTTACGGAATAACAGGGTGATTGGTGCAAAAAAGCCTATTTCAAATTACTTCTCACTTTTCCCAGAGATGGCACAACCGATTACAACAAACTTAAGATCATATGAAAGGTCTCAAGGTTCTATACAAAACTTCCAAGTTTCATCCGAACTTCCGGATCCAGAATTATAGGGTAAAGTGTGTTTCAAATTTGATACCGTCACTTAAAGCGGCGAAACAAAACACGTAAAAATTTCTTAGCTGGTCTCGAAACTACTCCAATCGGTAGCCATTATCAATAGACAACCAAACAAAACGATTCCGGCTTCCTGATTCCCGGTTTTCGAATCCGGAAGCACCGAAAATAGTGGTAATACATTAAGAGATGGATCTCACTCACTTTTATCGACGATGGCTTGACCGATTTTCACAAACTTAGGTCCAAATGCAAAGTTGCATATTGAATTTCTGTATTTCATCTGGATCCGACATCTGGTTTCAGTACTGCAGGTGGAAGATCATTCAAATAATCATACCGTCACTAAAAGCGGCGAAGTAAAATACGTAAAATAATTTCTTACCTTGCTTTAAAATTATTGCAATCGGTAGTCATTGTCAGTAGACGGTCAAACAATTTAATTTCGGCTTTCCTGTTTCCCGCTTTCTATTAACGGCTGGAAATTGTAGCCATAGATTGGATCCCAGTAACTTTTCTCGAACCGACTTCGATTATACGTGTTCCGGAAGTACCTGCAATAGTGGAAATCAGTCCGTTTCCTTAGAGATGGCCTAACCGACCTGAGTGCTTTTGCACTCTGTAGGTTACACTAGTTTGTGGACAAACCTTTTTGTTTTCCAAGATTCAAAATTATTTCAAATAACACAACACAATTATGTATCACAATATGAGACGCATGAGAAAGGTATCATTACACCACTAGGTGTAATGTTGTTCTAAGGTTAAAATTGAAATAAATTTGTATCCCATTTCCTATCTAAACTTTTCAGTCTGTTTAGTAAAACAGGCAAGAAATTAACCAAATAATAATCTTTACAGAGGAAGACGAAAACCAATGGTCGAAATATGTGGACGTTATAGAACGTATTGTTTAAAAATGTATATGACACCAATACTGGAAATGTTTCCATTAAACAACCACAGGTATACAATCCGAAATGGAAGGATAAATAGTAAATAGTCACCATAATACGAAGGGACTTTCAGCAAACTAGCAAATTTCTTCGTGATTGCAGTAAAACTGCAATCACGGTAACCTTTAACAAATATCTACGAACAGAAAGTAATAAGCGACAAAAGATAATAAAATCTCACATGTAATTACCCAACGAGGGATAGAACGTAAATGAGATTGATGATCGAATCTCGACTTATTTCTAAGAGCTTATGGCATTAAACCACAGTAGTGAATTGAAATTTGAATCTGAATTAATGAGTAATTAAGGAGTAATTAAATTGAACGAATGATTTCATCGAATTCGAGAGCTGCAGGTTTAGGTCCTGTGAAAGGGGACTTTTTTGCTAGAACTAGTACAATTAATTTTATGTTGATACGAGCTAAAATTAAACTTAGGAAGTCCCTTGAACAAAATCATCGTGATCACTTGTTTTTAGTGATTCCAGATATATACCACTTATTTAAAGAATAGCATACATAGACTCAATATAAAATTTTTCACACTACTACATCGGGAAACTCTAGACGTCATATCTTAAGCCAAAGCTTCTTCCCAGTATAAAATAATAACCGATTTATTTCGACCGCTCGTGACAGCAAGATATAATAGCGGAGAGGACGGCTATTGATGGCATTGAATATCAGATGTTTGGTTTTAATTGACACGTTCAATTATTCAAAATTCTAGCTCATTATTCGTAATCATCGACAACAGTAACAATAATGACTAGACAGACACTATTAACAAGATTAGAACCGAAGGTTTAGGAAAATATCGTATCAGCAAATTCCTAAACCTATAGCATAGTTTCCCTATTAATATACACCGGCTGCTGGATCTTCATCATCATCAATCACAGAAATGAGAGGGACAGATGGTGTCCAACGTTGGGCGTTATATTCGACGCTATTGAAAACTGCACGAAGAATGTAGAAATACTCCTCAATTCACAAAACCCCAGGGTCGTTTGGCAAATTCACCCAAACCTTGAACCCGAACACACCCCCGAGTACCGTTTGAATTCGTTCCGTTGCTTCGTTCATTAGGCAACGATCACCCCCCGTTTCTGTGCACCACCAACATTAATCTCCAGAAAAGGACATAATTCTACCGCCGACACAGGGCTAGCGCAATGTTGCTATGAAAAATTAGATTTTTGCTCTCTGCTCACTAAATGGTAGTGACACCAAAGTGATTCGTTTTTTTTTTTCTTCTAAATCTGAATTTGAATTTTCTATGATTGTAGGTGGAAGCAACAACAAAAAACGAAGGGCACCTGAATTCCCATTCAATGCGAAAAAAAACTACTCGAATGGTAGCCAAAGGCAACATCCCTTACCGGAGTACAGTCGTAAAACCGGTAATGAAGTACAAACACGAAGAAATCAGCAAAGGTGGAAATGTCAAGAAGGACATTCTTCAGTGCACTTGTGCTATGGAATTCAATAGCGAAAGGAACGATGTTGCATCTGTTTCGGTTCCTTTCGTTTTCAATGGAGTTTCTTGAATTGTACTTTACGCGTTTAAGAAAATTTTCATTCGGTATTATAGGTGTCGGGATAACGTTTTGTTTATTATGAATTTTTTTCATTCATTTACTAAAACACTTTGAACAATGTCAGTTGAAAATTCAGAACCAAAACGCACAAGTTTTGCTCTCCAGCATGCATGCAGATATTATGAAACTTATGACTTAACCTCAATTAACTTTATTCGGAACAAAATCAAAACAATCGTGTACTCAAGAACTTTTATCAATCTCCTCCAAAAGACAACCATGGCATAATGATTTTATTTTGCTTAAAGGTTTGCCGATAGACCAATAGCACCCTTCAGAACAAATTCTTTCGTAAGGCAGAACGTTTCATCGAAACAAAACAGGAAAGGTACAAAGTAAATAGGTGTACAAATATCCCACTAGAAAAAACTTTGAATGCATTTCAATTGAAATGTGACAAGGGACGCTTCAACCTCTATCGATTGTTGAGGCCTTTTTCAGAAATATTTTCCACTTACGTTTTGTCTTCACCTTTGAGTGCTTCGGAGTTTGAAGAAAATGGTATCATTCGCTTGCATCTTTGTGAACCTGTCACTTTTTCTAGTATTAGTTTAAGCAGATTATTATCAGTAAGAAAAACATTTTAATATGTCAACCTCCTTCAGTTTCCGCAAACTGCTGATTGAAGTTTTACCGTCTGGTGGTACAAAATGCCAATCGATGCTGTATATTTGGTAGTATACCATTCTACCGTTGATATCGAGTAGTGGCAAGAAGCAAGATCTAACCAGAAGACAACAGGATCCTTGTGGCTTCGAATCATGGCTAGAAGTCATTTTTGTAAACATTCCTTGATGTATAACACATGGATCAATAAGTCCCGAGACTAAAAATGGAAACAACATTTTTTTACAAGGATAAATTTTTTAATATTACCATTTAATTCTGTTATAAGTGTGTCACGTCACTATACAAATTCACTATGTATCTCACAACACTATAAATCATGTATAATAAACGTCACATCACATATACGCATTTCGAATACAATTTATATTCTTCTTCAGTGTGCTAGATTTGTTTAGTTACTAAACTAACACACTGAAGAAGAATATAAATTGTATTCGAAATGCGTATATGTGATGTGACGTTTATTATACATGATTTATAGTATTGTGAGATACATAGTGAATTTGTATAGTGACGTGATATACTTATAACAGAATTAAATGGTAATATTAAAAAAATTATCCTTGTAAAATCATTCTGTTCAAACACTCAATCGAAAAGTTAACATTTTTTTTGCAAAATTTTTTTTTATTCGTCAACATAATCACCTTTTAGGGTGGTTCCAACGTTTTTCCAATTTTTCAATACCATGTTTATAAAAATAAATTTATCGTTCGCTTCCAAAAAAGCTTCAGTTTCAGCGATGACCTCCTCATTTGAGCCAAATCTTTTTCCCTGGAGCATTTTTTCAAGATCAGCAAAGAGCCAGTAGTCACTGGGGGGCTAAATCTGGCGAGTATGGGGGATGGGGAAGCAGATCAAAGCCCAATTCGTTCAATTTCGCCATTGTTTTCATCGACTTGTGGCAGGGTGCATTGTCTTGATGAAAAAGGATTTTTTTCTATGCATGTGTCAGTCAGTCAGTCAGTCAATATAATAATCACTGTTGGTCGATTTACCTTTTTCGAGGTAGTCAATGAAAATCACGCCATGCGTATCCCAAAAATCTGACGCCATGACTTTGCCAGCTAACTGCTGCGTTTTCGGACGGCTTTCGCCAGCTGTGCGCCACTCAGATGACTGCCGCTTCGACTCTGGAGTGTAGTGATGTATCCATGTTTCGTCCATGGTCACGTAACGACGCAAGAAATATTTTTTGTTGCGAGTAAATAGCGATAAACTGCTTTCTGAATCATCAACTCGTTGCTGTTTTTGTTCCATCGAAAGCAATCGCGGCACCCACTTGGAAAAAATTTTTCATGCTCAATTTTTCATGAAGAATAGTAAATACACTTCCATATGATATCTGTGTCATCTCAGCAATCTCACGGAGCTTCACTTTACGAATCTCACAATCTCACGGAGCTTCACTTTTCATTATAATTTTTGTCACTTCACTCACATTTTCCGGTGTAACGGCTTCCACAGGACTACCCGAGCGTTCCGCGTCATTTGTGTCGGTACGACCACGTTTAAACTCGGCGAACCACCGACAAATCGTTGCTTTTGATGGACAAGAGTCCGGATAACATTTTTCAAGCCATTGTTTCGCTTGCACGGTGTTTTTACCCATTGAAAAACAATGTTTTATCAAAACACGAAACTCGTTTTATTCCATTTTTTAAACAAACTACAAAACGACTTTACTCTAACCTCGATAACTCAGCTGTTTCTGGTCGGATCGACTTAAAATTTTGAGCCGTTTCAAACAAAGGTTAGTACTCTAGAAAGACGTGGTTACTGGTTTACTACGAGCGCCATCTCTGCTTTAGTCTCGGGACTTATTGATCCATGTGTTATTTCGCTGTTCATTGAAGCAGTGGTGATGAATGGTTTCGAAATCTTACCGCAGCTACAAATTACTTGCCAGACCATAGTTTTCTTACCAAATTTTTCGACTTTAATAGATGTCTCGGACTGGTTTAACACTTGCCCTTCTAGCACCGTATAATATTGTGGTCCCGGAAAGGATTTGTAATCGAGTTTCACGTAGGTTTCGTCATCCATGATTATGCAGTTCAAATTTCCAGCAAGAATCGTATTGTACAGCTTTCGAACCCTCGGCATGATCGATGCTTCTTGTTTCGGACTACGTTTTGGTTGTTTCTGCTTCTTATAGGTTCGAAGATTCAAACGTTCTTTAGCACGCAGAACATTTGACTTCGAAGTGGCCACTTTTTTGGCCACATCCCGAGCTAAAACCTCCTTCTTTTGCTCGAACGCCTCCAGTATACGTTTATCCAACTGAGGGTTAGCAGGACCTTTTCTTCGACCCGTTTTCGGTTTATCCTCAAAGGTGTTATCTTCACCGAACTTCCTGATGGCATTTCGCACGGCTTTTTCACTTACTCCTTCCATTTTTGCTATCTTTCTCAGTGACAGTCCGCGTTCTGTGCACCATTTGTACACAATTTTTCGACGTTGTTCTGCTGAAAGTCCACGCATTTCGAAACAACCTAATGAAAACGAATAAACAGCTGCACAAGTGATTAGAGAAGAGTGTAAACAACAGGACGCAGCCATAAAAATTGACAGATTCTGAACCATTTCGAAATGGCAGCGGTTTTTGGTTGCGTCCATTCTTTCTGGGACAGCCTTTAAGCATGTAATTATGCCTCATTGGATCGGTTGCTAATAAAACGAAGTTGGAATAATACGATGGCAGAAGTTTTGTATAGATCGATGTCAGGTAATGACTGGAATTACTAATGGTTCGAAATTCTCCAAATATTCTAATAAAACATTCCTGCCCCGAAACAACTCTTATTACATATTTCAATATGGACAACATTTCCCAGCTTCAAACTATGTCCTGATTAACTTCAGACAATGCTTAAATGTGTCGATAGTGCACCATAATCAAAAGTACTACGAACAATTATTTATTAGCACGAAAAATTATTCTATTGTAGTTTTAGTTGATATCGCCAGTATAAACATGAAAGCACTTTTTAATTCTGTATTCAGTGAAAAAAAATCGACTTCATAAAACTTCTTAAAGTATTTAAACTCAGCTGCAAACGCTTGTTCCGAAACAATCTTTTCTCACTTATTGTTCCTTCGAGCTACAAGTTAGCACTTTCGTAGTAACGTCAAAAATCCATTTGCCCTTCATCATACCTCATGCGCCCCCATCAGCCTCCCGCATCCGGTTACGGGCACACGGGTGGATGATGGAGACTGGCGCGATCTCACCTACCTTACCTAACTCTCCTTCAGTAGTAGTGCCACCCACAATTTGCTCCGTACGGCTTAGGCATCGTCATCCGCACCGACGACGACGACGACACCCGACTCGACTGAAGGTATTTAAAAATTCCATTTGGTGAGATTTCACACCGGACGCTATCATCATCGTCCCCGGTCAGGACCGGTCTTCTCCCTACCCGGGGCCGGTTCAGGTGCCAACAGATGGCGGTTTGTTGGCTAATGGTTGTTAGCCGTAGGTACTGTCCTGCCACACGACGACGACGACGACGACGACGATGTTAGGAAGCTAATGGCCGTCGCATGATTGACCCTCAACGAGACCAGGGTAGCTGCAACGGGTGCAGGCCCGGCGCATCAGGCCAGCATCTGCTCTCGGTAGGTTGGTGCATTATATAGCTTGAAAAATTGCGAAGGAAGTAAACAGCAAAAAGCGACCCGAACGAACAGTCAATAGGTTTGAGTATGAGCACCATGGCAGCCCACAGTAACCCAAATTGGCTTCTTTGTACTTAAACTAACCTCTACCTGCGCACATCCGATGATTGTCGAATGGAGAGAGGAACAACTGATACAAGCTGCAATCTTTGTTCTTGCACATTGGAAGCGAAATTTGTTAGAGGGATAATAACAAAATTTACATTACGAGACGGAGGGTATGCTGTTGACAGTGATCTGTTACAGGGTGAAGTGTTATAAAATGCCTCTTTGAGAAAATTTTTTAGATTATAATAGAAAATAGAAAAAAAACACAGAAAAGAAAATAAATATTTGCATCAGAAATTATTTACTTAATCAACTAATTGCTATTGTGAACCAACATTTTCGATTCTTTGCTATATTTTGATTTAATAATCTAGATAAATCTATAAAATAACATTTAAATGGAGGAATACTGCTGAGCTGAGAGTGCAGCACAATGTACGTAGAGTGTCTGTACTGAAAAAAAAACTAATATATCTAAGATATGGCTTTGATCCTTTACATATTTAAACCATGAATAGAAACAATAGCACGGCTAAAAATTAGTTACTAGATAGCAAACCGACTAGCTGAATTTATTTATTTTACGTTTCGTCTTCGGCTCATGAGTGCATTATCGGATTATGTTGATCCGCAAGCCGGCAGTGGCGAAATAGGAAAGGTTGTTTACTGTAATGGAATTAAATGGAATTTTTGAACATGTTAAAACGGCGTAAATCAATAAAAACCCGAGTTTTTTGTCTTTCATGTTTCGATATCACTAGAACGGCAACTTCTGCGAGAAAGGTTGTTATGAACAAATTTTTTTTTTCAATCTGTAGAATTATATTCCAACGTTTAAATGACTATTTTTCACCAAAAACTTTGCAAAGTTTTGCAAATGTTGGTAAATTATTTTGCACCAAATGTGATCTTGAAGTTAAGGTTTAAAATTAAATTAATTTTTAAAATAATAAAAAGACGTTGTTTTTTATTTTAGTTCTTCTGTTAGTTTCCTAACTCTTGGAAAAGTATTCAACTTACAGGGTGCTCCATCTTTTATGTCGGAATGTAAATGCTGAATAACTTTCACATTTACCAACCGAGCGATTGCATCAGATATGCTTTGAAAACGTCAATTCAGTACCAGTTTTATCATGGATCGTTTCACACCGAAATAACGCGCTGAAATAGTGACACTTTACATCGAAAACAGTCGTTCCATTGTGTTAACTAAACGTACATATCGAAAAAATTCTGGCTGTAAAAAAGTTACCTGATTCAACCTCCCCGGACTTTTTTATGGAGTTATCTGAAAAGCAAGGTCTACGCCAACCAGCCTCAAACTATTGACAAGCTAAAGGCGAACCTTCGTGCTGCAATCGACTCTGTAACACTCGAGAAGGTAATGGAAAACGCAGCCCCGACCTGGAAGGATTCGTAGTGTCAGTAGAATCGTAGCACCAGCCATGCAATAGTTCTGAACACTCGGAATCGGCTTCGGAGTCTGTTGAAACAGAAGGTCAATTTCCATTACAGGAATGTAATACCAAGGCTTTGCATTAAACGCAGAAAAACGAGTCATTCTATAATTGCTAATAAAGGTGGCCACTCAATTGATATTGTTTTCGAACACTAGTCCAATAAATTGTAAGGAACCAAACTGAATAAAAATACATCACTCATAGAAATCGATTGTTTTCTCTCAAAGTAACTCAACGTTCACATATCAACATCAACGATGGAGCACCCTGTATTCTAAAAGTGTACAGTTTTTAAGTGCTTAATCGATTTCATAGAACTTCTTCTTGGACACCTTTTTTCGTACAATTAACAGTTTCTGAGTTACCACGATTTTAAGGAAGTGCATGCAAAAATACCTACACCCTTTTTAAAATCTATTCTTGTTCCAAATTGGTCTCTGCATTCATTCAAAACAAAAGGTTTCCCATTCTAGTAACGTGTACCAAGTTTCATTTAAATTGCAAAAAGTTGGAAAATGTTTTCTCAGTTCCTGATTAATGTTTTTTCTGTTAATTTCTGGAATTGCGCAATACCCAAAGTCACAAATAGCGGAAATGAAAACCGACTATTCTGATCGTTTACTATTCATGGAAGAGATTCAGAAGGTGGAAAAATAAGTTCCCCATGAGCTGAATGGCAGCAAAAAACTTTGAGCGAAATTTGATTTCTCGGCATGAAACAGAGGGTTTTCCTGCTCCAGATAATATGAAAAACTGAATACTAATCGCTACCGATAAAAATAATGAAATTAAATTAAGTATTGCTTGAAAAATGACCAGAAAGCTCCATAAGAAACGAGAAAGTCAAATTGCAGCACGACAACACCCTCGCACACACACAGCGAAAGCGGTCTGAACTCCGAAGGGATCTTTCGCTCCACCCACCATACTTCCTAGACTCGACCACTTCCGTATGCCATTTGTTTTTATCGACGTTTCACTTGCTGAGCAGTACTTCAGTAGCTATGAAGTTGAGGTAAAATGGCTTCACAACTTGATCGCTCCGAAAAATTTACAGTTTTTCAGACGCAACGTTTGTATTTAAATAAAATAGATAAAAATTGCCGATTTTCCATGGATTTACCTTCGCCTGCACTAACTAAACTACCCATGAAGCATCAATCACAGCAACCTATGAGTCAGCAGTCAGAGTGCAAAAAAAAATGAAGCATGGTAAATGTTCCGGTTAACTGCCGCTCGCAAGTGCGTAGAATTTTTGTTGCAAGTAAGCAATAATTACCTTCCATGAGAAATTTGTCAAAAACGATTATTTGTCTTAATTTTTTTATCAGCATCCGAAAAAAGTGCATTTCTTATTGCAAACGTTAGTATTCGTGAGTTGGAGTAAATATGAAAAAAGGCCTAGCCTGGAATGGTTAACATATGCCGAAAAAGGAAAATTTAAGTCAGTTAAGATTTTCAGAAGTCAGTTTAAGGTTTTCAGAACATGTTTATCCATTTCCAAACGCATGGAAATATGTACCTATATAATTACTTGGTAAGTTTTTGGTTATAATGTTGTTTGTGGGAAATTATCCATTTTATAATCGACTTAAATATCTAAAGAAAAGAATTTTCATGGTACAGGGGAGACCGGATCTAAACCGGACACTTTTTGGAAATTGAACAAATATCCTTTACAACTAGGTTTTTACCGAAGTTATCTCTACCGTTGCGTAGATTCAACCTTCAGCTACAATTCCCAATTTGTTATTTGGAACAACATGCTAAGCTAAGCCGGACTCTGCATGGGGCAAATTAGACTATAAAGCTTCACACAAACATTAAGAACGAATACAATAGGGTACCAAATATCAACATACCTTAATATTAACCTCTTGTAAGACTGAACTCTCAACCTACAGCTAACTGACATCTGTTTATCATGTGAAATCTCGTTTACAAAGTCAATTCATTCTTCTAATTCTCAGAAAATCGAAACAAAATGGCTATTTTCGGAACGAGATTGATGAGTAGATGCCGGAAAGCGATAACTTTGTATAATATGAAAAACTTATAAGCAAAGCCTTGGTATTACATTCCTGTAGTGGAATTTGACCTTCTGTTTCAACAGCCTTCGCAGCCGATTCAGAGTTGAATGCATTATGCATTGAACCACCAACCCGAGACAAATGAAAAACTCATACAAATTATAAATATACAAGTTTTCCTACAAAAATTGGTTTACATTATATCATGAATTACACTCAAGTTACGGGAATAGTACCTACTGCAAATTTGTTTGAACTGACTTTCTGCACAACTTTGTCGAAGTTACTTAGCCCATATGTTGACCTTGAGCTAAAATTATACTTTTATCTTACTTTCACAAGGATTAATCACATGAATACATTTTTTCGGAAGATGGCGCTTATCATTCTGAGCAACTTTGCTCAATATACTGTACCTCGAAAACGACGTTTTTAATATGTTATCAGCGTAAAATTAGGCTCTCGAACCACTGTGCGATAGTTAAATTCGTTTCAAATTTCAAGATGGCGACTTCAAAACTCAAGATGGCGATATTCGTTACAAACCATTACAATATGGCTACTTTCAGAATGGATTAAACAAGTCAATACTATGAAGCATGTTTGAAGTTATTTCAAATCAAAGTTGATACATTCTTTTTGTCGGTTTTATTTGCACACTCTTGTGAAATAAAAAAATTAATCAGTAAATAAAATACATTCAAGAGAAAAAAAAACAAGTTTGTTACTGGCAATTTCCTTTTTATTTTTTATTCCTATTCTTCCTCGTCGCTTTGATAAACAAATACTCGGAAATGTCACTCATCACTACGCATCAAATACCCAGATTGTGAAGATTTGTAACGAACATAAATACACTGAAAATCGCCATCTTAAGTATTAAAATGACTTCAAACGTCGCTTTTCTAGCATCTACTCGTGAAACCCACTCCGAAAATACCAATAATATTTGTAATGAATATCAATGAACCGGAAGTCGCCATATTGAATTTTGAAATGGCTGCAAACATCATTTTTCGGCATTTTTGCTTCAAATCTGTTCCCTAACTGTACAACACATATGTTGTCAGATCATATATGTTCGCTTTATGAGAAAACCTTTTTCTACGAAGTCGTTTCGTAAAAATAGTTTACCTTATTTGGGATTAATTTCACAAAAAAAGATTACGGGGTAACGTAAAAAAAGTATACGTAAACGATCAAGATACATAAAGATTTGGGTGTATTATTCTAGCTCTTCAGTTTACCGTCACTAGGCGATCCCGGGTAGAAAAGATTTGCCAAACCAATAGTAAACTTTATTATTTAAACCAAATAACGCAATGGTAAAACTCAACATTTTGTTTGAAATAGAAGTTAAAATAGCTAAAAAAGAAATCTTCAGGAGAGAATAATAACAGATTTTGTCATTGTATCAAATAAAAAATTAAACATTTATAGAAGACAAATTTCTCAGGAAGTTGTTGTTTCTGATTAGAATATTATTATTAACATTTCTTTCACCAAATTCTGAGGCTGTTTATTAAATTGTTTTTCATTCCAATGTGGAACTATTAGATCAGTTGTATACAATACAATCGAAATATTTTATCAATAACAAAATGAGATGCAGTCAGTTATATTGATGTTAAACAAATATTATACTATTTCTTGATCCCTTTATAGAAATATAAAGAAAAAATCAAGTATTGGAATGACAGCTTAGAAATAACAAACCATGATTTGGTGACGGGCGTAACGTGATTGGTAAGACAATCGCCTTGTACGCAGCCTACCTGGGTTCGAATCACAACCCCGCACATAGGGCCAAGAAATTTTACTGGCCCGAAAAGCAGATGACCACGATGTTAAAACCCTCTATAATAGAAATAGAAAAAATGATATGATGATCAAATTTGCCGTTACTCTAGTCTTTGTATGCTATTTACATCTAGTCGAAATGTCTTCTGATATGTATGTTAATTAGATTCCTAAAAACCTTCTGTCTTCAAAGTTCTTCTGAAGTTTTCTAGAGGAGTTTGGGGTTTACTGATATTAAATAGCTTTTTGTTGTCCTACAAAACTCATTTGAGATCTTTAAACCTGCTCCGAAGATTTCATAATTAAACCATAAGATTACCAAATCTCGTAGTAAATTCTTCGGATACCTTTCAAAACAACTGTAGATCATTAGAAAATAAACCCAAAAATTGCTTCGATTTCAGCTTTTGAAGGATCACAAATGATCGTTTTACTTAAAAACTTTTTAACTTCGAGCGCTTTTTTATACTTTTATCGTTTAGTTCATATCTGCGGGTTGACTTGAAATAGAATCAATCAGCACTGTGAGCAGTTCCGGTGTGGGACATTTTTTACACCAACATTCAACTTTTGATCATTTTCGTTATAAAACATTGAAGAAATAATATTCACCATATTGTCAAAAATGATATAATAAATAGCCCTCAGCAAAGCCTTCAATGGTCCTTATCAGAGCCCCAAAAATATCATAACGAACGCATTTAGAAAATTCGAAACATCAGATGCAGGAACTCGAGTGGTATTAAGACATAGAATTTCTATTTAGCTTGCAAGCAGTCCTACATCAGTCTCATGGCTATGTCTTTGACTTTACCAACTCTAAGTTTTTCTGAAATTTCCTCTAATTTTTGCTTTTTCCTGTGAGTGTTTATTAACACTCCAAATACCAAGCCTCAAAAAAAGTTGGAACGGTAACTTTGAGCTGTTATAGCTCAGCTGTTTTTCAACGAATCTCAATAAATTTTACACTCTCGAATTTTGTGAAGTTCGTAGATTGATTCCAAAACTTTGTAGCAGACGATTGGTAAAGGAAAACCAATGAAAATTTGATTTTTCCCGTTCCAAGTTTTTTTCACGCGCCCAATATGCCCTATCTGCTTCCCAATTTTCGTTCCTTTGGCTTAAACGTCGCATAGAAAATATTGAATACTTCAACTTTACCGAGTCATAACTTTGTTGTTAGTCAACCGATCTTCAAAATTTGTTCACCATTGGAAAGGTACTACTTCCAAAAATAAAATGCACTGAAAAAAACTAAAAATAGGGTTGTCTACCCAAAGTTATAATGAAAACTGTAGATAGATGTCCTAAGAAAAGATGAGACTTTTTACAATGATCGTAAATATCTCGAAATTCAAAGCGGTGACCTATACATTTTTATACATCATTCGATTGCTAGTGATACCAGCTACAATTTTTGCTCAACTACCATTCCTGCACAATCAGAAGAAAACATCAAACAATCGATAAATTTATAAATATATATGAATTTTTCATTTTTTTTTCACATGTTCGTATAGAACTCAAAAATTAAAGCGATGACATGTACATTTTTTTGATTCAAAATATTGGAATCATTACCAGAAACAATGTACTGATGATCGAAATTATATATCCGTTCAAAGAATCTCAAGAAATTTGGTACAAATACAGAGAATTTCTATTATTGGGAAAATTTTGCCAAAAAAAAAACAAATCAAAATTTTGAAATTTTATAACATATATTTTTTTATTATTTTCGTTGGAAATTTATTATGAACAAATTTTACAAAAAAACTGAAAATCTTAAAAATTTTGGTAAATATACCTAAACTCTAAAAATAATTATGTTTTTGTATTAAACAATTTTTATGCACAACCCAAATGGAATTGATAACTACTCAAATTAGGTTTTTTTGTTTTAGGTTTTCCGTAAAATCTCAAAAAATCGGTAGAAGATCGGAAATTTCAAAATTTCTGATATATATTGCGATCCAACGTTTCTGCAAATCAAAGTGAAAATATTGGAATCCGTTTTGATTTCATTTGTTTCAAAGAGACGTAGAATTTTTTTCTATTAATAAAATAAATTTTGTGACAACACGAAAATTTTAAATTATTTCAATGGCTGTACAATAAGAAATAGAACGTAAAATTATATGAATTTCATATACTAACCCATGGCAAAAGAAACCAACTACAATTTAAAAAAAAATATTGCTTGATTTTTGTTTTACAAACAATTAAGAACAAAAACATGTATCATAAGTTTTCCGCTATCCTAAACAATATCAATTATAATCGATAGAATATTAAAATTTAAATATCACAAACTTAGAATTATTTCGGAATGTATAGAGTTCGAAATTTTTTTGAATTTTCTATTAGTAAACAAATCAGAAAAAGTAGAATTCTGAATTAGCACAAAAAATCACACAAAATTAAATAAAACTTGATTTTATCCACCTAGTTGTGAAATGATGCCTTTCTTATATCTCTTTTATTCTCATATAAAAAATGTATTCTTCAAACAGTTTTGTTTGATCTTTGAAAAACATGAAAGCTAGTGCATGAACTAGTGTAACCTACAAATTGAAACAGTTCTCAAATCGGTTAGGCCATCTTTCTCAGTGAAGTGAGTTCCACTATTTCAGGTACTTGTGAAACTGGAATCGCCCCGAATATTGGCTTTGCAGCGGCCTTTGCGATTAGCACCTACCAACCAATCTATTCGCAGCTTAAAGTTGTCTTCGTCTCGAAAAACAACCTCTTCGTTTGAATGCTTTTTACTGAATGAAACCCTGCACCTATGCTATCAGAACTAATTGGCTCAAGTGGCATGTTCTCCTAGTTATTTGGAGATTCGTGCCTTGCCGTAGCTTCTCATCAACTTCCTGATGGGAAGGGAAGGAAACATGGAAGGGAATTGAGAATTGGGTGAGGTGGGAAGACAGCACAAAATATAAAGAAATAAGTCGTCCTGCATCCCCGAAAGGATGCTGAACGTTCTGCAGGTGCCAAAATGCACGGTTGATAGAACCTCCAACCACCGAGAAGCGTTAGAGATTTTACAAAAGCGACACCATTCTGCATTCCCCGAAGAATGCAGAACGATTTCTTCCCGAATATGCACTTGAATTAATTTGATACTTTAGAAGACAAAAATACCTTATATAACTAATGAATGACTGATACGAATATTTTTCAATGAAAAAATCCAATGTATGAACATAATTTAAAAAAATTTTAAAAAATATCTCCTCCGCCTTTTTTTATAAACATGCTCGAAAATATTTTTTGTCAAATACAAGAAACGGATTTTATTCGTTTTCCTCAATGTTAGATATAGCAGTTTAAAAATAACCTGTTTTTGAACTAGTTTTGCTCATAACTTCGGTTCAGTCATTAAAAAATTGGTTTTAACAAACTCTAAAAGATGTTCAAAGATACCTATTCGAAAAGAGAAAAATATAGAAGCTAGAGCAAAAAATCTGATTTTTTGAGGAATTGAGTTTTGGATCACCTTAATAATAAGAGCCACCCTAATACCATGTACATCGACATATGGCTTATCTTCACTGATCATTTGTTTTGAAGACAGCTCCAAAGTATAAGGTTAAGCCACAAATGTTTTTGTCTCCCTAAATTGTGGATCCGGACCACTGTGCAATGCAATTTAACTCGGAAATTTTAAAACTTCCGATCTTTTACCTATTTTTTGAGATTCTACGGCAAACCTACAACAAAATAAGAATTTTAGTAGTTATCAATTGCGTTTGGGTTGTGCATAAAAATTGTTTAGATCGTTTTTCCAATACAAAAATATAACTATTTTTAGAGTTTTAGGTTATTTGCAAAAATTTTTAAATTTTTCAGTGAAATCCAAGTTTCAGTTTTTTTTGTAAATTTTGTTTATAATAAATTTCCAACTAAAATAATAAAAAAATATATGTCATAAAATTGAAAAGTTTTGATTTCATGTTGTTTGTCAAAATTTTCCCAATAATAGAAATTCTCTGTATTTGTACCAAATTTCTTGAAATTCTTTGAACGGTTATATAATTTTAGACATCAATACATTGATTCTGGTAATGATTCCAATATTCTGAATAAAAAAAATGTACATGTCATCGCTTTAATTTTTGAGTTATATACAAACATGTGAAAAAAAATGAAAAATTCATATATATTTATAAATCCATCGATTGTTTAATGTTTTCTTTTGATTGTGCAGGAATGGTAGTTGAGCGAAAATTGTAGCTGGTATCACTTGCAATCGAATGATGTATAAAAATATATAGGTCATCGCTTTGAATTTCGAGATATTTACGATCATTGTAAAAAAGTCTCATCTTTTCTTAGGTCATCTATTTACAATTTTCATCATAACTTTGGGTAGACAACCCTATTTTTAGTTTTTTTTCAGTGCATTTTATTTCTGGAAGTATTACCTTTCCAATGGTGAACATATTTTGAAGATCGGTAGACTAACAACAAAGTTATGACTCGGTAAAGTTAAAGTTTTCAATATCCAATTCGCGATGCAGGTGCCGCATGAATGCAGATAGGGCACGTTTTGAGCTTGAAAAAAAACTTGGAACGGGAAAAATCTGATTTTCATTAGTTTTTCCTAAAAGATCGTCAATAATGATATACCTAAAATAATCTACAAACTTCACAAAATTCGAGGGTGAAAAATTTATCGAAATTGGTCAAGTAACAACTGAGCTATGATAGCTCAAAGTTACCGTTCCAACTTTTTTTGAGGCTTGGTGCTTCGCGTAACTTTTTTAGGCTTGGTATTAGGAGTGTTAATAAGATTACAAATGGACCTACTTTAGGAACACATTTCTACTAGGGTTGGCATACAAATCGTCAGTCTGGGTATCAAAATCGATTAAACAAACAAAAGCCTAACTGCCGAAATGGAAGGTGGTCCCAGTTAATAACTTTATTATTAAACCATATCTTGCCCGACGGGATCTAACCGTGTTGGTGTTCAATCGTTTTGAAAATACGTTTTCAAATAGACAGACAGACAGACAGGAGGATGAGGTTCGATCTCCAGCAATGAACCGATGAAATTTTTTCTCCACCCTTTTTGCCAGAGTAACAAAGAACGGAATCAAACTTGACGAAAAGAATCGAACTTGAAAAGCAAATACCAATAGCGAAGCATTTTGTAAATATAAAAACAAAATAGCGAGGCGAATGAATTTCGATTGAGAGATAAATAAATTATGGTAAATTCTACAGAGTTTGCGAAACTGGGTTGGGAAAGGGTGGAAAGGATCGTGAAGACCGGCAGGATCCAGTTTGCTGGACAATTTTATTCCGTTTAGCTGGCTCTCTGTTGCCGTTCGCTACAGAATCCGTTCAGTAACTCAAAGGGATGCAACAGTTCATAATGAGTTTTAAAATGAAATAAGTTGCTGGCCGGCTGTTCGTTCCTTTGATGCTCGAAATGGGGGTTTTCCGGATTGTTACGAAAACAAACAACACCGTTCGAATTCAGTTTGGAGAACAATTTTAGTTTTATTTATAAGCGATGTAATAAAAGTAATTCATTTAGAATTTCCTAACAGTAGAATTTCAGTAGATTCCCAAAAACACATGTTCTGGCTAAATTCGGACATAACCTCACAAAATTTTCTGAGTGAACATTATTTGACAGCTAACGGTGATTTGTTTACATGTTCAGTCTAATTCGGATACGAGCAATTGGAAACCTTAGTTCATTTCTTAATGTCATCTTGTAAAACCGGATTCCTAGCGAATCTAGAATTGTACCAATTATTCACTCTATAAATCACTCGCATATGTGTCAGTAATTCCGCAAATCGATAAGCTCCAGATTTAATTGTCAGTATAATTTCAGTTCACGGGATAGGATTGCAGTGCGAGAAAAAAAAAGTTATTACAACTTTTCATCCTCCGTCTGGTCCGTTTAAAAGGAGCTAGGTACTGGATGCGGTTCCGTAGTTAGCAGCTTCCCTCGTTTTCTAATAAATTTAATCAAAGCACTCCCCATATTCCACTTTTAATTTGATTTCCTTTCTGCCCATCCTGCAGCAGTAGCAGCATCCGAACTTTTCCGCTTGACTACTTACTACTACTGCCGGGAAGTTTTCCTCCCCTGATTTTCGCAATCATCGTCCATCGGTTTTTTGCCGGAGGTTTTTCTTGCGGGTTTATCGCCACATTTCCGCACCCTGACGCTGCAAAGTCTCCGGACTGTGTGAGGGATGCGTATTCGGGTGGGGAAGGAAGTTACCTTGTGCACACCCTACCTACCTACGGCTACGTGTTTCCTGCTAGTCTCCAGGGTTCCGATCCAACAGGGAACCAAAGCCAGGACTCGATTTGTTTGGATGAAGAAGTGAGATTCATCTTCCCGCTGTAGGTTGTTGTTATAATTTTCTTTTCGATTCGTCATCGCTACCTGATGCGGCGGGGGCATGCTTTTTGCTCCGTATTTGTGTTCGCCATCTCAATCAATGCGATTAGTTTCGAATGAAAGGTTGTTACTTTTTTCTGCTTGGCAAGGGTGACGACGAGAACCGACGAGTTTAAATCCTGAATCTGAAACTGTTCGTACGCACAAAAGCGTCGGTAACTATCGTACCGAACGGAAAGTTTCTCCCCCAATTTAATTTCACTGATGATAATCAACAAAATCGAATTAGTCCCTTTAACCGGATGGTGATGAGCAGAAGTGAATTCTGCTACGCTTGGACAGATCAAGTGACAGTGTTCAATTCTCAAACCATACTTCTAGAGCGTGAAAAACGAACAAAATGAAATTAAACCAATTAATAACTTGTTTCGATACCTCCAGCTGTTGAGAAAATGAAGAAGAATTAAGTTGGTGTTGGGTAACAACTTATTTAATAAAATTTTAATTTGTTTATTTCTTTGGAATCGATAACCTAAAAGGAGTAGCTAACGATCAGGTTTCATGAAGTTTATTCAAAGCAATTAAGAACATTATAAAAACCACAAAATAACGTTTCATTTTCTTCTCCTTCCTCGATTTGTTGGAGTATTTCATCTATATAATGAAAAAACAAACATTAGTTAAAAGATAATTAATATAAATAAACCGTAAAGATGTTATGTAAGCTGCTACTGCTAGCAGGTAGAATAAATATTCGAAAAAAAAATCTGGTTTCTATAAAATGATTAACTTTTCACGAAATATTTCAAATCATCCTTCGGACAACCTTTTTGGCAACTTCAGCGGCCATTTTATTCACTTATCTTTTCATTGTTATAACATCCCGAGTCATTTTTTAAATCTTCTGCAGTCTTCGCCGATTTGAGTTTTTTTTTACAATTTGCACCCAGTTGTCACAGTTTCTATAAAGTATCTTCCGGCTGGGTCAGGATCATGGGTCAGGTAATTTCGCCGATTTCTTCTATTGTCGTAGTATCGTAATTGGAATTTATTATGCCCGTTTTGTTGACCTGAAATTTCTTTTCTGAAATAAATCATATTTAAACTAAAGGATGAATTCATTTCTCTTTGTTCAATCAAAAAAATCTTGAATAGTTTTATAGATTAGTTCATGGTCTTCAGAACGGAATTCTCAAGAAACACAGAAAAACAGCAACTAGTTCTTCTGTGAGCATCTGCTGTTGGACGTTCGCAGTGTGAGTTTCGCTTCAAACAAGAGCGATTGCGTCTTCCAGCTGCTGGTCGTTTGCATTGAAAAAAAAACGAAAATCGGACAACGATGGGGAATATACGAATCAGTCGTTCTAATGGCTCTAAATGTTATCTAAAGAACTATTAATATTACTTCTTTGCAAATCAGATGTGAAAATCATCAGTTTGGTGCAAATTTAGAATAATTTGATTAACTTTGTGCTATTTTCACAGTGTGAAATTGGCACCAAACGAGCGCAAATCAAGCTAGGCTTCAATGTTGCTCAAATATAAAAAATGCAACGAACACCAATGATCATCGTTCGCTTTCCTTCGACTTTGTTCGATAATCGCTCTGCTTTTCGGACTGGTTTGTATGTTCGGGTGCGAACGAAGCCGACACTGCTTCGTTGCTCGCATGAAGATCTATTCCTTGCAGTTGTTATTCGCATTGTACATACCCCCGAATGACTTAACGCGAAAATGGAACGAATATTCATGCAGCGATCATCGTCAAAACCTAATTCGTGATGATCGTTCGTGCTGTCTTTGAAACAAGCAAATTAAGATGCTTCCCCCTGCATTAGTACCATAGTTTTATGTGTATGTGATGAACCATATCCCAGCACTCTCCCATTGCTGCTACCCAACGAGATATGATGAATTTATTAGATGAAGAATGCTTCGCGAAGAATTGAATCCAACGATCATCGCGGTGACGCTATTCGAACCAATTCGAAGAGTAAAGTAAATCAACGAATGACAAACGAATGTACAAAACGAACGTACACGATGTATACCAGCAGCGAAGAATGTATTAGTAGATTCGGGTTCTCTACGATTATTGCTTATTCATTTTCACTCTTCTCTCTTTCGTGCAGTGAATAGTTCAACGTTATTCGAGACAAGCATGAATATCGCATTGGAGAAAAATGTTACGAATTGTGTTTAATATCGTAGAGAATTTCACAATTTGGCCCTTCTGAAAGATGAAAATCAATCCCGTACAGCATTTTGATTGTTTCATTCATATTGAGATGTATGAAATATTGAAATATACGAGCGATTGTACGACTTGTGTTACGGTTATATTTATGTAATGATTTCTTCTAGGTCAAGGCTCAAACTTACCAATGACTTGTAATGGCGTCCTTCTTCCAGGAATACAAACGTAATCATCCGTAACGTAAAGAACATATTTAGAAAATTGTCGTAAATCGCCGCCCTAATTCCTAGAATACAAGCGCAATCTTTTGAAACTAAATGGTTCTTTTCAGCACTACAAAATCTTAAACGGTTAAACGGAGTCAAATCAATTGCTATCTATACACATTTTGAATGCAGTCCTACGTCAATCTCGGGATTATGTTTCTGGCCTTACCTACTCCAAGAGTTTTGATTTTTTGAATTTTTGGAGGCTTAAGCCAAAGCTAAAAAAATTCACGAAAAAAATCCGCCATTTTGTAGCTGTAAAACCTCCCGAAAGTGACAAACAACAAAAAGCATTTGGGTCTAGTATTTTACATGTAGAAAGTGCGTGCAAAATTTGAAAAAAAAAAATGTTGCACTTGTTTTTGAATAACGATGGACACGGACTTTCAAAATCTGTTTTCGAGAAAAACGCGTTAAAAGTTTTTTGTCTATAAACTCGTAGGAAACAATTTCTTATTGAGAGCCCGTAGAGTCGAACGTTTTCGAAAAATCATATTTTTCCTTTGTATTTTGTTATAATGAAACATTTCAAGAATATTTAGGTTAATCGAAGCAGAAATCTTGAGCCTGTGCGCCGAGTTTTTACTTCTTCGCAGTATGAGATAAGCAAAGATGAAGTCCCGTAACTTGATGAGTTTTGTTCCGATAGGCTTGAAAATTTCACAGAATATTCTTGAAATGTTTTGCTATAAGAAAGTACAAAGAAAAAAATTAATGATTTTTCAAAAGTGTTAGACGCTACCCGCCCCTTAAACTGCCGCTCAATTTCCCAGAACACAAGTGCAATCTTCCGAAACCGAATGGTCTTTTTAAACACAACTCGAATGCAGCTCTACGTCAATCTCGCGGCTATGGCTCTGACACTACGTGCTCCAAGTTTTTTCTAAAAAGAAGGTCGTAACGATGCTTGTCTTTTTTTGTGCGAAATAAATTTGTTTCGTTGAAACGGATACACTATTTTCGTAGTATTTCGAATACTTTTATTGATATTAATTAAGGGATTTCGAACAGTCTGCGATAAACCTTTGGAGATCAATACAGAAATTATTCATTCACTCCAAGAATAACGATGAACCCCTTTGACTATTGCTTCTTACCACATTGGGTGAGAAACGATAACATATCCTTCAATTTTAGCCCCGCATACACAGACTCAACCATGTATGTAGAACCAAAAACCCAGATACGTAGTTGCGTCAATGCGGGACAGTTACATATCAGATGATTTTTTTGAATTTAAAAAAAATTATGCGATTTCATTTTTCCTCTGAATGTATAGATAAAAATAGGAATTATAACTAATCGCTGAAACTGAAGTAAAGGCGTTTTTTACAAAAGTATGAATGATTTATAAAAAAGTACCATTAGTCTGCTTATGTTACGCGCAAACTATGTCGGAATGAAAGACTTTTTGTACGAGCGCTTGTACGGGCAAGTTAATTCTAATTAAATGTATAATGTCACCCCCGATCAAAATCATAGTTCAGTACCTCGAATGCGAAATATCAGCAGAACGTCAACAAAAATCATAGCCTCTCGAACAGCGCATACAAATCCACCGGAAGCCTATTTCATGATCAGCACATAATCCATTTTCACGGCGTTAATGAACCGCACAAAGTGCAAGTCAATTCAATACTAATTTTAATTTAGTCACGTCCATACTGTACGAAATGCAAAGTGATCTTATATATACGAAATTGCCTTCTGTGTTAGAGTAAGTTATGAGAACAGCTTGGTAAACAGGGAAAATTATACATTGTTCGTTAATAATCGAAGTTTCGATAACCCATATTCACAAATATATAGTTTTATCCAGTCGAATCGAAGCGACCTGACCACTGCTTGCACGGTTTTAGTTTCCGTATTTTGAATTCGCACTCATATAGAAAACAAAGTCGTAGTCCTACGTCAAAATGGGCGATATCAACTCAGTGAATAGTAGTACGGAAATTTACGCACATGTACATTTTATAAAATTTGGAGTTTCTCAATGAACAAATCAATCACAAAAGCTATTTTATTTTTAAAAAAATACATTATTGTTAAAATGCTCTTTTAGTGGTTCGCAGATTTACTCTCTTAGTATTTCTGAGTTCTGTATTATGAATGTCTGTAAACTAATTGTACAACAAATTTTCACCGATTAGATCATGGTTTCAGAATTAAGAATCAGAACTAATTGGTTCAAGTGGCACGTTCCCCTCGTTATTTGGAAATTCGTGTCTTGCCGTGCCTACCCTTAATTTTCCTGATGGAAAGGTAACCCGGGTAGAAGTGATTTGCAAACCAATAACAAATTCTCTTATTAAAACCAAACATCTCAATGGTAGAAATTAACATTATTTAGTTTGAAATAAGAGTCAAAATATCAAAAATCATATCAAAACCTGCATAAGAAAATAGCTACAAAATATCAAATTCTGTCATTGTAATATGAAACCAAGAACAAAATATTTATAGAAGACGAATTTTTCAATTATTTTAGATTCTAGCATTCAGAATAGAGTAATATCATAAGTATTTCTCTTATCTGATTCTGATGTAGTTAATTCAATAGTGTTTTATTTGAAAATAGAACTACTGGATCAATTTACTTAATGAAATTGCAATAGCTCATCAATAATGAAATAAGATATTATAACTAATTTTGATGTTAAACAGATATCGTATAATTTCTCGATTCCTTGGATGCAATATCACGAAAATATCAAGTATCGCTATGATAACACAGAAACATCAAGCCAAGATATGATGGTAAAAATTGTTATTATTTTGATCTTCGTTTGCTATTGGCACCTACCCGGGAAGGATAAAAGGAATAAGGAAAGTAACTACCCAAGTAGCAATAAAACTTGTTAAAAATGGCATGTTTCACAATTGCTACAGAACGGTTATTTTTGTGTTGAGTAGTTTTATTTCCGGTTTTCGTTTAACAAATATTACTGCTGTGAAACATATTGAACAAGAAACTTGTTGCACATCATACAAGCAAAGTGCGCTTTCCCAATCGTAAAATCGTAGCGATAAGTGTTAAACAATACAATACATGAACTGTGTTTGCTACTTAGGTGTGAAGTGGGTGAGGTGGAAAACTGTACAAAAAAAAAGAAACAATGCCAAAATGCAAATTTAATGTAATCTCCAACTCTCAAAAGGATTGCATTCTCGGAAGAATACAGAGCAATTCGCAATATGTATGAGCGGAATTAAATTCAGCACTCAAAAAAACATTTAGGGTCAATACAGAAAGGATTCATTCACTCCAACGATGAACCCCTCTGACTACAGCTCCTTACCACATTAGGTAAGAAACGATACAATATCCATCAATTTAGGATCTCCCTACACAGATTGAACATGCATGGAAAACCAAAAACTCGGACACGTAGCTGCGTCAATGTGGGACAGTTACATATCAGATGCTATGAAGTACCGCAATCGCATTCATACAAATCCCTGCCTTAAAAACTATAGTAACAAAAATAAATTCGCTTACCACAGATTCTCTGTTGAAATGTTGATTGTACCTCACACAGAATCGCGTAGATTTCTGCTTGGAACACAGTACAGTTTTCACCAAGTGAATGAGACTGATCTAGCCTCATTTTACGACAGTAGACACCAGCACCAGCACGATAATCCAAAAGAGAAGAGAACTGTCATGAAAGATAATTGTTGCGGTCGTCGGGGGCTCTGTTTTCTAAATACCTGTAAAGTTGCACTTTCATGTAAATAAATGATTATAATTACGGTGGCATCTCAACGGATTTACTTAACAGAACAATAGTAATCTTAAACTTATTCTTTTTCGAAAAGTTTTCCCAGAGAAATTCTTAAAAGATTAATTTTGAATAAACCCATCGCGCTACAAATTTTTACCAATTCCATCATGTTTTGGCGCCCTCTGAATGTTGGCGCCCGAGGCGATTGCCTCACTCGCTTCACCCTCACTACGGTACTGCTTGGGTGAACTACGTAGACAAGTCTTACCAGAAGCTATTTGCTTTGCAAAACCAACGAATGACTCGTAATCGTAAGTGTTCAAGAATGATATGAAAGATTATATCGGACGAACTTGGCTTCGGCTCCACTGGAATTCATATAATATGAAGAATATGAGCGTTTAACGACAAGAAACATCAATTCTTGGTTGATATAATTCCGCTGGATACCGCACGGCTTACCTATTTGATGGACTTAACAGTTCGGCTGAAAAGTTCGTATCGTTTAATAGAAACACACATTTTTTTGCCAAAATTCGTTTTTATTATTCAACATAATTGCCATCAGAGACAATACAGCGATTATAGGGATCTTCCAACTTTTCGATACCATTTTTGTAGTACGATTTGTCCTTTGCCTCAAAATAGGCCTCAGTTTCAGCGATTACCTCTTCATTGCTTCTAAATTTTTTACCAGCGAGCATTCTCTTGGGGTCTGAGAATAGGAAAAAGTCACTGGGAGCCAAATCTGGAGAATACGGTGGATGAGGGAGCAATTCAACAGCTCCATACACTGCTCAGAATCTTCAATTCGTTGTTGTTTTTGATCGATTGTGAGCTCACGCGGCACCCATTTTGCACAAAGCTTTCTCATATCCAAATATTCGTGAATAATATGTCCAACACGTTCCTTTGATATCTTTAGGGTGTCAACTAACATATCTCGATCAACTTCACTTTACGGTCATTGAAAATCATTTTGTGGATTTTTTTCACGTTTTCATCGGTAACAGCCTCTTTTGGACGTCTACTGCGTTCATCTTCTTCGGAGCTCATATGACCAGTACGAAATTTTGCAAACCACTTACGAATTGTTGCTTCGCCCGGTGCAGAGTCTGGATAACACTCATCAAGCAATTTTTTGGTATCGGCGGCACTTTTTTTCATCAAAAAGTAGTGTTTCATCAACACACGAAATTCCTTTTTCTCCATTTTTCCCACAATAACAAAAGTAGCTTCACTCAAAATGCAATATCTCACAAACTAATAATCAGACAGCTGTCAAATTTATACACGTATCTTTTGAAGGTTGGTACTAACTGAAAATGGTATGGATTTAATTCTAGTGGCGCCCTCTCATAGAAACGATACGGACTTTTCAGCCGATCTGTTATATCACCAGGACAGGTGTAGTGTTATTCTTATCCTTTTTTTGTTTTTGATTATAGAGGTTTTAACCTTAAGGTCATTCGCCTCTTCGGACCAGAAAAACTTTCTGACCCTATGTGCGGGGTTGGGAATCGAACCCAGGTGGGCTGCGTGAAAGGTATCGACTTACCCATCACGCTATGCCCGTCCCCTTTATTCTTATCCTGTTGGGAACCTCTACCGACACTACACAGCTATCAAGGCTGCTCAGTTGACATTGAAAGACTGGGAAGTTGACATTGAAGGTCCTGCGGTAACATCAGAAATTTAGAAGAAATGTTCTATGATATCAAACTTTTATTCTATAATCTTCTTAAAGTATGCTTTCAAATTGATTCTACCGATTACCCATCAACCCTCTATTAGTATTTTTCATGGAAAATGTTTCAGCTAACAGATTCTGGAAACTACGATAAACTAGATGTTACTGATAGAATCTAAATACTAAATTTCTGGAATATGAAAAGAGGCATTGTACGCGAGTGGGGATCTTCACACAACTTTCCCTAATGTGAAGAATGAAGAACGAAGAACTAAGAACGAAGAACGAAGAGCAGAAAGTAAAAACTGTCAAATGTCCATTCAAAAGTAATGTTTCTGAAAGATACAACTTTTTACATAAATCAATTACAATGACTGTTTCAATTTCAAAAATTACTCTAAAACTTCGATAAACGTCCAACTTTAAACTAATTGCGTACATTTTTCACCGGAAAGCAATTGTGTGCTCCTGGTATCAATCATGTTGACATTTCCAAGCCACTAAAGTGTAAACAGTCACAGGAATGCGTTTGAGCTAGCTTAAAGAAAAAAAGATAAAGATCTGGCTGTCCTTGCACAGAAGATTAGATCTCCGCAAACCGCGATGGCAAATCTGAGCGCAGTTTCAAACATCAACAATCCCTCCAAGCTACCAACAAAAACCAACCGTTCAACATTCAACGGGATCGTCAACAAACATCACCTCAGCGCACCTTCTCACGACCAGGAGCCGCCAATCTTATCTCCGGTAATGACAACGATCTCAATCTCCGTCAGCCAAATATCCAACAGCACCGGAGACGACCAGTTTATTTTAATCCCCACGCGATGCGGGGTGATGTTGACATTGCCTTTTGCACCTTTGGCGCCTTGACCGCTGCTGCTGGTGCTGGTGCTGGTGCTTCGAAAACAGAAATGTCGAAGCTGAAAAGCACCGCAACCTGCCCGCAGTGCACCGACAGGGCAATAAGGAAAATGTATCACTGTATGCAAATGTTTTGCACATTTGTATATTTATCGTCAACACTTTGTCGGTTTACAAATGATTATGGTCATTTTGACTTGTTCTTCCCTGTTTTGAGCAACCATAAGAAACATCTTTTGCAAACTGAGCTGGAAGTTGCTCCTCTGCGATAAGAATAAATTAGGTGGAAATCTGAAGACATTTAAAGTTGCTCAACGGCAGCAGCAGCCGATTTGGTTTGATTGGTTCCATCGGACTTCTGGCCGGAAGTCACTTCAAACTTTTCCTTTGACAATCGTTACCAGCAATCGAAACTCATCAAACTATCAAAAAGTACTTCAACCCCCTGGCTCGATTTTCATAAATTGATCCTTGCATGAAGATAAGCGATTTGACCCCTCTTTCCGAAACTATGAAGCAGCGCCGCAAATTGTCGATATCCGTTGCCAGAGTCATGGATGCAGACAGAAATGTACAAACAAATCTCGAAACAGATGGAATAACAGTAGCGACAAAACAAAGTGTTTTTTTGCGAAGTACCAGTAAGAAAGGCGAACCTACTTTTCTGAGTTCTCTGTCTATGTTTGCATTGCCTTTCGGGGAGTGCTTTTGACGCCGTTGAATGGATCATGACGTAACAAATGGAGAATGGCGAGGTAATATGCAACTTTTAAAGAAAGTATACTTGAATACTCTCAAAAATAGATATCACTCAAATAATATGGCCTGTCTACGTGCAATTTCGGACACTTTTCTTTAAGCGTATGATTTTGAATTATTTCACGGATCGCTGAAACGTTTCACTCTCATATGACAGCTGAAACTCTCCGCTTAATTTTGTGGTACAGCATGTTTATATTTTAATTACAATCAATAAAATGACGTAAATTCAATAGGAAGTATTCAAAATCCGTGATTTTTCAAAGCAACTAAAACGATCGAAAAATACTGTGTTTTGTGGATCGGAAGGTTGGAAGTGCAATAAATCTAATTATTGAGCAAAATCTCAATCTTTATACATGCGAAATGCGGCTCGCAAAGTTGGAAAGTCAAAATAATACCGAACTCTCAACCATCATCTCGGTAAACTTAAAGCTTCCGAAATTTTTAATCTGACTGTTAATTTTCATTTACCTAGATTTTCGGTTTCTGAAATTTTCGTCATACCAATACCGAAATTATCGCAACTCATGCATTTCATCAACATGTTTTGTAATTTGTGTTAGCCTGTACAATTTTAAATATTAAATAAATATTAGAATTATCAAATTTTATTTCTGATTGTGTTACGTCAATTTTATTTTAAAGCTGTGCTAATAGGGTCAACTTTTAGTAAAATTCGCTCCATGGAAAATCAGAATCCGATTACAATAAAAAAATAATAATTCAACAAAACATTCCATATTCGAGGAAATATAAATTACTAGAACTGAATCAATAACTCCTGAATCTGCATCTGGGATCTGAAAATTAGCACATTTTGCACTTATTAACGTCTTTTCAATTTCGGAAATAAAAAAAACTGTTTTTAGGGTTAACCAAATTTCGGTTATCTAAAAGCAGTTTACTGAACTTTGTTAAAGTTAAATATTGCTTTGTCGTGTTTTTTCGAAATCTTTTTTCACGGAGATCAAAATTAAATTGAAGGAGTGCAAAGACTAAAAGTGCACAAAATGTAAGGAGTGTATCGAAAATAAGCTATCCACAAATTTTTCTTTCAAATTATGATAAAAAACGATATTTTATTCAAACTAAAAATTGATCCTTCATTGTACGAGGTTAAACTTGAGCATAAAGAAAACCGGATGAAATTTAAGTTATTCCTTCACGAGTTTTCGAACTTTGGATCGAACGCTCTTTAACTAGTTCCGGACAAGTGTTGCATCGCATTTTTTGGACGCTTGAGCCCAAATTTGTTTGAACTCCTGCATGTTCCCATGCTGCCTAACAAGTCTTCTTGAAGACCCTCTTCACGATTGCCCAGTAACGTTCGATGGGTCGAAACTGAGGCCAATTTGGTGGATTGATATTTTTCTCATCGAAAAGTATACCCTTTTCCGCAAGCCAATTGAGAGTGGTTTTGGCATAGTGAGCCGACGCCAAATCCAGCCAAAACAGTGGAGGTGTACTATGATTCTTATATAAAGGCAGCAATCTCTTCTGGAAACACTCAGATCGATAGATTTCTGAATTTATAGTTCCGGTAGTGTGGTGTAATGGTTGACTTCAAACCACAGGAACATATTGCTTGCCATACCAGTACCTTTCGATCGAGTTTCTCCACTTGAATCGACCTGTCCGCATCGCTCACATCCTCCTCAACGGCGACAGTAAAGTATTGTGGACCAGGAAGGGTTTTTGAGTCCTCTTTTACATAAGTCTCTTCGTCCATCAAAACACATGCATCCGGACCCTACAAAAGACGTGAATACAATTTCCGACCCCTGGTTGCAGCTTGCTTCTTCTGTTTAACACTTTGTTCCGAGATTTTCTGCTTCTTGTAGGTCTTTAGGTAATTTCGCCTCTTGATACGCTGGACCAGTCCGACACTCGTTCCGGCTGTTTTGGCAAAATCACGTATTGACATTCAGTCGGTGTTGAACAGTCGTTCGCACCGCACGCGTATAGCTCTTGGCTCCTGGAATTTTTTTTCTGGCTACCTAGAGTTTCATTGATTCAAGGCTTCAGTCTTTTTCAAGGCTACCTGAATCACTAACTAAGTGACTAAGTGATACAAAGAGTGATATTAGAGTGACTAAGAAATTAATCAGCCTTTTTTAAGGCTAGCTAGGAGTCTAATCGAAGACTAATTTAGCCTAGTTAATTTAATTTAAAATTTCATTAATTTCAAAAATGCCTGCGTCCAACCGGAAAGGCAACAAGCCTAAGGCTAAAAATAATTCAATACGGAATAAATCACAATCCGTTATTCAACATTTTTCTAATAACATTCATGATCTTATAGAATCTGAATGTAAAAATAAAAGACAACGGACGGATTTCCCTTCCGTTGATCCTATGCCGTCTAACAATATTTACGAGATTCTTCCTGAATCCGATTGTAGCGACATAGAAGAAAATTCTTCAAAAATTCCCAAAATGGACGCTTGTCGTTCTGGGAAGAAACATCAATCTATGCCACCAGTGACGGTGATGATTTCCGACTTCAAAGCATTCCGTACTGAGCTTTCTACTTTTCTCCCGGAAGTAAAAGTCTCATTTCAAATCGGACGAAGAGGAGAATGTCGAGTCTTGGTGGATGGATTGGAAGATTACGAAAGTCTTATTCGATATTTGTCCGAAAAACTTCATAAATTTTATTCATATGATATAAAATCAGACAGACCTTTCAAGGCTGTCTTGAAAGGATTATCAAATGATCAAAGTATTGATGAAATTAAAAATGAACTAAAAGAATTGCTTGGTTTTGCCCCTTCCCAAGTAATACTTATGAAAAAAAGAGCGAATGGTACTTCTAAACCACACTCTGGAATTTCCCATGAACTTTACCTAATACACTTCAATCGAAGTGATGTAAACAATTTGAAAACTTTAGAAAAAGTACGTTTCATTTCCCACATTAAAATTCATTGGGAACATTATAAACGGCATAATCGTATTGCAAACTTAACGCAATGTCGTCGTTGCCAAGGCTTCGGTCATGGAACCAAAAATTGTCATATGGATATACGGTGTTTGAATTGTGGTAAATCGCATTCGAAAGACGCTTGTCCAATGAATGAAACCACTGATAAATTTTCATGTTCAAATTGCAATGGAAATCATAAATCCAATTATTTGAAATGTCCTGTCAGGGAAAAAATTTTAAACGCTCGTTCGCTTAGACAACAAGTCAAATCAACGACCTTAAATTTACAGAACATACCTGAAAATTCTTCTAAGGCACCTGCCAATTCGTCTTCTAACGAAAACAATTTATTGACAGGTAGATCGACCTCGTCATCATCTTCTTCTAATGTCAGTTATGCTGGTATATTAGGTAGAAATCTATCTCCTATTTCTTCTAATGTAAATAATCAAAACACAGGACCGCCTTGCAGTTCTTCTTCTAACGAAAACAATTTATTAATAGGTAGACCGACCAAATCATCTTCTTCTAATGGCAGTCTACCTACAAATATTCCTTCAATGCCATTCGCTTCTTTAAATGAAGTCGATTTAGGCGATATAACTGAAAATAAAATGATCTACCTACAAGATCAACTTTTTCAAATGATCATCCAAATGAATTCGACTTCATCACTTTTTGAAGCATTTCAAATCGGATGGAAATTTGCAAATAATATTATAATGAATTTAAAATTTAACAGTGATGTTAAATAATTATTTGAATATTTTAAATTGGAATGCTCGATCTTTGAAATCGAGTGAAGATGAATTTTATAATTTTCTCAAAGTTCACAAAATTCATATTGCCATTGTGACAGAAAATTTTCTTAAACCAAATGTCAAATTGAAAAGCAATCCACATTATGTGGTTCATCGATTTGACAGGTTTACTGGAATGGGTGGTGGAGTAGCCATTTTTGTCCAACGGCAAATTAAACATCGAATTTTACCTTCTTCCAATACTAAAGTTATTGAAAGCTTGGGAATCGAAGTTGAAACCATTCATGGAATTTATTTCATCGCTGGAGCATATTTGCCATTCCAATGCACCGGCGAACAATTAAATTTCTTTAAAGGCGATTTGCAAAAACTTACAAGATATCGATCGAAATTTTTCGTAATAGGGGACTTAAATGCTAAGCATGTCCAGTGGAATTGTAGGCAAAATAACAGTAATGGTAAAATACTCCATAATCAACTCTCAGCTGGTTACTTTACAGTTCTTCATCCCAGTAATCCTACTTGTTTCTCTTCCGTGAAAAACCCGTCTACAATTGATCTGGTTCTAACAGATCAAAGTCACATTTGTAGTGAACCGATTACTCATGCTGATTTTGACTCAGATCATCTTCCTGTAACATTCAGACTTTCCAACGAAGCTATAATTAATCCAATTAGTTCTATTTTCAACTATCATAGAGCAAATTGGTTGGATTACAGATCTCACATTGAAAATCATGTGGATCATGAAACTATTTTAGAAAATTCTGCGGATATCGACACAGCAATTGATAATTTGAATCATTATATTATCGAAGCTAGAAATCTTTCAGTTCCCAAAGCTCAAACTAAATTAAATTCTCCTATCATCGATGACAATCTTCAACTGCTCATTCGGTTGAAGAATGTTCGTCGACGACAATATCAACGTTCTCGTGATCCTGCTATGAAAAACATAGTTAAGGATTTACAAAAAGAAATTAAACATAGATTTACTCTTTTGCGAAATGAAAATTTCGCTAAAGAAGTTGAACAAATTAAACCATATTCTAAACCTTTCTGGAAACTTTCTAAGGTTCTTAAGAAACCTCAGAAACCTATTCCTGCTCTCAAGGAAGGAAATCAAATACTTCTTACAAATGGCGAAAAAGCTCAAAAACTTGCTCAGCAGTTCGAGAGTGTCCACAATTTTAATTTGAACGTTGTGAGTCCTATTGAAAATGAAGTCTCACTGAAATATGATCATATTTCAACCCAAGTGTTATCACACGATGACATTATTGAGACGAATTTTGATGAAATTAAATCAATTATTAGAAAACTTAAAAACATGAAGGCTCCTGGTAATGATGGAATTTTTAATATTCTTATTAAAAATCTTCCCGATGTTGCCTTGAGACTCCTGGTTAAAATTTTCAACAAGTGTTTTTCATTAGCTTACTTCCCAAAAAGATGGAAAAACGCTAAAGTAATTCCTATCCTAAAACCTGATAAAAACCCAGCAGAAACATCAAGTTATCGCCCAATTAGCTTACTTTCTTCTATCAGTAAACTTTTTGAAAAAATTATCTTGTTAAGAATGATGACTCATATAAATGAGAATTCAATTTTTTTACCAGAGCAGTTTGGATTTCGTCATGAACATTCAACTACTCATCAACTTGTCAGAGTAACGAACATGATAAAATCAAATAAATCTTCTGGGTTATCCACTGGAGTTGCTCTTCTAGACATAGAAAAAGCATTCGACAGTGTTTGGCACAAAGGTTTAATAGCAAAAATGTCTGATTTCCAGTTTCCTATTTATTTGATCAAAATGATTCAAAATTATTTAACTGATCGTACTCTTCAGGTTAGCTATCAGAATTGTAAATCTGAATTGCTACCCGTACGAGCCGGTGTTCCGCAGGGTTCGAGTGTAGCTCCAATCTTGTATAATATTTTCACTTCTGATCTTCCAAATCTACCCGTTGGTTGTCAGAAATCGCTATTCTGTGACGACACAAGTCTGTTAGCCACAGGTAGAAATCTAAGAGTGATCTGCAGTCGCCTACAAAGAAGTTTAAATATTTTCAGTGATTATCTGTCAAAATGGAAAATTAAACCAAATGCAGCAAAAACGCAATTAATTATCTTTCCTCACAAGCCAAGAGCTTCTTTTCTTAAACCAAACAATAATCACATTCTCAAATTGAATGGCTTGGAATTGACATGGTCTGATCAAGCTAAATACTTAGGTTTAACGTATGACAAAAAACTCACTTTCAAGGATCACATTGAAGGAATCCAGGCAAAGTGTAATAAATATATTAAATGTTTATATCCTCTTATAAACAGAAATTCTAAGCTCTGTCTAAAAAACAAATTGTTAATTTATAAACAAATTTTCAGACCAGCCATGCTTTATGCGGTACCAATTTGGTCAAGCTGTTGTTCCACCAGGAAGAAAACGCTTCAAAGGATTCAGAATAAAATTCTGAAAATGATTCTGAAGCGTCCTCCCTGGTTTAGTACAAATGAGTTACACAGACTCACAAATATAGAACCATTAGATGTAATGTCACATAATATTATAAGCAAATTCCGACAAAAATCGATGCAATCTTCAATTGAATCGATTCGCTCTCTGTATTAGTTAGTAAGTTAGTATATAAGTTCCTTTTCCCCATTACACAATACAAGTAGGTTTAGAATTTTCCCTACACAAAAATCTCAGAATTGCGGAAGCAAATGATGTCTTCATGGTAATAACCAAATCATATATATATATATATATATATATATATATATATATATATATATATATATATATATATATATATATATATATATATATATATATATATATATATATATATATATATATATATATATATATAACAGGGCTGAAAAGTCACCACTTGTGGCTGAACACCCAATTTAAATCTTAATAATTTAATTTTAACTCATATTCCAATAAATAGTTATTTAAAAAAAAAAAAATAAAAAAAAAAAAAAAAAAAAAAAACGTATTGACATTGATTTGTTCTTCATGATTAGAGATACAACTTTCTGGTCCAGGTTCGGGTTGGAAGAACCGGGTTTTCTGCTTCTTTCTGGTAGCTCATCCTAAGAATAATGTTCCCCAAACTTATTAATTATGATTTTAACACTGGCATGATGAATTCCAAGCCGCTTTGCCAATTTTCGCATAGTAATACCCCTCTCACCTGTGTCCAGAACTTTAATTTCCACTTCCTTTTCAATACGCGACATTTTGAAAACGCAGAATTTCAACCGCACAAACAAGTAAAGAATCGAAAGCTGACAGCCAAACGCACAGCATGCTGGGATCTGAGTATAAAAAACCATTACAAATACATACGTACAACACAAATGTATGTGGATAGCTTATTTTCGATACACTCCTTAAAAGGTTCCTATCCGTGATGACAAACAAAATTTCACAGCAAAAGAAACTATACACCGATTTATTGGTCAACGACAAACATGCAAATGATCGCCATTGTCGAACATTTTCGGACAAAGGAAGTGTCAAAATTTCCGAAGAAGTATTTATTTTGGCAGGGCGTATGTAGTTGTGACGTGTTGCAACTGCTAATAGGGCTTTCTACGGGTTTATAAAACACGACAGACTACAGTGGGCTGGACATGTAGCAAGAATGCCGGAAGAGAGAATTGCCTAAAGACTGTCCCAGAGAGTATGGACGCAACCCAAAACCGCTGCCATTTCGCAATGGTTCAGAATATGTCAATTTTTATGGCTGCGTCCTGTTACGTACACTCTTCTCTAACCACTTGTGCAGTTGTTTATTCGTTTTCATTAGTTTGTTTCGAAATGCGTGGACTTTCAGCAGAACAATGTCGAAAAATTGTGTTCAAATGGTGCACAGAACGCGGACTGTCACTAAGAAAGATAGCAAAAATGGAAGAAGTAAGTGAAAAAGCCATGCGAAATGCAATCAGGAAGTTCGGTGAGGATAACATCTTTGAAGATAAACCGGAAACGGGTCGAAAAAAAGGTCCTGCTAACCCTCAGTTGGATAAACGTATACTGCAAGCGTTCGAGCGAAAGAAGGAAGTTTCAGTTCGGGATATGGCCAAAAAGTGTGCACTTCGAAGTCAAATGTTCTTCGTGCTAAAGAACGTTTGAATCTTCGAACCTGTAAGAAGCAGAAACAACCAAAACGTAGTCCGAAACAGGAAGCATCGATCAGGCCAAGGGTTCGAAAGCTGTACAATACGATTCTTGCTGGAAATTTGAACTGCATAATCAAAGGACGACGAAACCTACGTGAAACTCGATTACAAATCCTTGCCGGGACCACAATATTATACGGTGCGAGAAGGGCAAGTGTTAAATCAGTCTGAGATATCGATTGAAGTCGAAAAATTTGGTGAGAAAGCTATGGTCTGGTAAGCAATTTGTAGCGGCGGTAAGATTTTGAAACCCTTCATCACCACTGCTTTAATGAACAGCGAAATATACATCAAGGAATGTTTACAAAAACGACTTCTACCCATGATTCGAAGCCACAAGGATCCTGTTGTCTTCTGGATAGATCTTGCTTCTTGCCACTACTCGAAACCAACGGTAGAATGGTATACTATCAAAAATGTCACTTTCGTCCCAAAAGACATGAATGCACCAAATTGCCCACAACTTCGACCAATTGAGGAATTTTGGGCATTAACGAAGGCACATCTTAGGGAACATGTCTCGGCAGCCGAAACCATTCAACAGCTCGAAAAAGATTGGAAAAAATGTCAAAACTTGTCGGCAAGAAGTCTGTACGGAATTAATTGAGGAACGTTCGCAAGAAGGTGCGCCAGCTAGTCTACAATGGCTTAGTAGCAAATGTTGAGAATAATATTCTGTTGTTGTAGTCTAATATTATCAGTATATCGAATAAAATTTGAATATCTAACACTTGTGAATTATTTACAGCGAAATCAAACTGCGTCCATACTTTCTGGGACAGTCTTTAATCTTTTTTCATAATGATGGGAAAAAGTAGAATGCTCATTTTTTATACCGATGCAGTTATACAGCAGCATATATTTTGTTTTTTTTTTCTCAAAACGCGTTATGATTTACTGATGCTAACATGGGTCTAATCAGACAGGTTTTTCAATAGTGTACTATTGAAACACTTCAATGTTGATGCAAAACAAGTTCAAGTTGAAAAATCCTACGATAGTTAGATTATATAAATTCTTATACAGATCACTGAACTATTAGCTTTCAAAATACGAGAAAGGCATACACGCTTTCCTCTCTGATACTCGTTGAAACCAAACATTTCAGGAAACTTTAGTTTTGAATTATTTGTAATGCAATTATGGCATGTAGCAAAAATTATGTTGATACGTTAAATACAACAAGAAATATCCACGATCAATTCTTATCACTCGGGTAAATTTTGAAAAATCGCCCCATAGTAAAGTATTTAGGACAAAATCCTGGCTCGGTGCTTCGAGAATGCTTGTTAAATAGCTGAGCTCGTGTGTAGCTTGGTTCTCTAATCCGTTTGAAATCATATTGATATATCTAAATAATAAAATAATGCTTTAATGATAGAAAAAATATTAATTATGGACTTGAGCTAGAAAAATGTTATGATGGAAGCAGGCATGATGATCGGGACCGCACAATCCATGTCGATGTACAGTTTTGTATCGCTATTATTAACGCTGCGTTCATTAATCAAGCTAATCTCGGATATCCTTATCCTTCATCGCAGTTATTCGCTCGGTAATGAGTACACATTTTTTCTCCGACCCTCAAACTGCAACAAGGTGAGACACATGTTTTCCACACCTTTCCCCGGAGATGCAGCAGGATCCGAGTTTACATAAAACCACAAGAATGCCCATAAATTGTGCATTAATTGAAAAGTTAATCGCATCGATAACTCCCACTTAACACCGGTCATTGCTTCCTGGACAGAGCACCGATCATATGCAGCGGGAAGTCGGCAGCAGCGGGGTTCGTTCTCTTCTGACCTGCCCCGTAATGAATGCAAGTAGTCGGCACCGGAGCAGGTATCGCCAGGGAGAACGAACGCCATCGCATCGCGGTGAGGCCACAATGAAGCACTTGGTTTACATTTTGATTGTTATCACCTCATCTCAGCGTTGGATGCAGCGGCACCAACGGAAGAACGAAAGAAGTAAACCGTAGGGTGTTGTATTTCTGTAAACATTTGGCAAGAGACGTTGAAACAAATCCAGTAACCGAGCGATGTAAACAACGCTTAGTTTCTTGTAGCAATAATGGTTTCACGGAAAGTATGTATACAATGCTCATCACGTTTCCGCATCACCCTAAACTGAACTGAAGCCCGGGATGGTGCTTGTTTGTGAACCGGCAGGGAGTCTCAGTTTCTTTCTCGGATCGGTCATCGATTCGAAATCAGCTGTCAAGTGAGGCGCCGCTGGTCGTGGTCGTGGCGAAAGTGGATTCCGCTTGATTCACGTAAATTAGTCGTACACGAAAAGGGCCGATCGCGTCAATATGCGGGGCCTTCGGCGATCGATTGGTGGTGGTAACCTGTAAACATCGTGATTTGGCCGAACGAAATGATATCCGGCACCGTTTGGTGGATATTGAAAGGGGGGCGACAGTTGGCGTTACCCTTCACGAGCGTCACGCGTTTGAGTTGCGTTCGTGTTCTAGCGCCCGGTTGAGTTGATCACGCAGTGTAGTTTTTCTGAATTTTGTGTTTTTCTTGATTTAATACATAAAATTCATTGTCAGTCAGTCAGCCAAAGAAAGTTCCTGAAATATAATGATCAAAATTTCAAAGAACTAAATAAAGAAACCAGATCACTCAATAAACTATTCATTTAATAAAAAAAAATCATTCGAAAATTTTGGATTAGAACGATGCTAAAAGTTGGCTGTGATTTTTGTTATTTTAACAGCCCACCAGTCAAAAATATTTCAAAATTTGTTACAAAACATTTCTGAAATAAATTACACCAGTTGTTATAATTCTGTTATTACCATCGGGTTATGTATGGAATCATAAGACCATAAGCTATCGCTGAGAAAGGTGAGTTCGTTCCATTTTGGAGTTTGTGACCACTATTTTCGCTGTTTCCGGAACCGAAAGTCAACTTACAAGGTCTATCGATTTGAACTGATTAGAGAGATTGTTGAATGATTTTTTTACTAAATGAATAATTTATTTAGTGGTCTGATTTCTTCTTTTAGTTCTGATCATTATTGTTCGATATAAAGCAACGGAAGAACTATTTTTTTTCTAATAATGAACGTTGTCATACACAGTTCGAAAAAATCTTGTGATTTTACATCTTATAAGATGCACATAAATGGAGCGTCGTATAACCGGAAGTCGCCATCTTGAATAATGAAACGACTTAGAACATACTTTTTCTGCTAATACTGATTTTCATTCCAATCCAATCCAATAATAGATATACATTAGGAAAACTTTTTTTTCGTTGAAAATTCCATATTATATAAACTTTTGTTATGTCATGGTTCGATTTACAAACCTCCGTTATATCTACAGAACCGGAAGTGTTAGTCATATGATGATCGAAATTGATCGACAATCCAACACTACAAACGAACAAAATCTTGTTAAAATGGGTAATTTTTTTATAGATGACACTAAATCTCGACGATTCACGAAATTCTAAGACGTTTGACATCAAAAAAATCGGAGATTTCATGTACTCCCCCCTATGGTGATTTTTCAAGATCGAAAATTTTCAAACTTTAACTGCTGGGCAGCACCCCTTACCCATGTCCGATTTAGCTCAAATTTTGCATGAGGACTTTTTTCGAGGTGCTTAAACTTTTGAACAATAGCGCTTTACGAAATTATAGGTGATCCCAAAATATTCGCACCCTTATATATTAGAGCGATAAAAAACAACGTGTTTTGTCGGTTACGTCACTTATACCATCATATACGGAACAAGAAGTCGTAGCCATTTAATCTTCGCACTTGATCAATAGCCCAATACTAGCTTTCAAACGAGCCAAATCTTGTTGAAATCGATTAAGTCATCTCTAAGAAAATTGCGCGTAAAAAAATCGTTTAAAGGTGCACACACACATACACACACACACACACACACACACACACACACACACACACACACACACACACACACACACACACACACACACACACACACACACACACACACACACACACACACACACACACACACACACACACACACACGCACATACACACACTTTCCGATCTCGTCGACCTAAGTCGATTGGTATATGGGTCTCCGAGCCTCCGTTCGATAGTCAGTTTTTTCAACAATTCTAATATCTTTGTATAGAGAAAGGCAAAACCTATTATTAATTCACCTGGTGGTGTGATAATGCCTTTCTTTTGTCATGTTTGTCTTTCTCTATGGAAAAGTAATAGTATTGCTTGAGAAACCTTTGATCGGAGCTCCTTCAACTCAACTTGGTGATCCAGATGCTACTTGGGGAGATCGAAAAATGTCTGTGTGTGCATTTTAAAAAGATTTTTCTCTCCGCACATTTTTCTCAGAATAATAGGTATAAATAGGTAAACAAAATAGGCTAAAAGGCTAACCCGATTTTAACAAACATAGGCTACTATTGAGATGTGAAACAAATTTGAAAATCAAATGACTTCCAGTTCCATTCCAGTTATAATGGTATAAGTGACGTAACCGACATAACACGTTTTTTTTTCATCCGCACTTTGAACGTTTTTTTTACCTAACTTTTCTCGAAGATGGCTGAATCGATTTTCACAAACTTAGATTTAAATGATAGGTCTTGTGGTCCCATAAAAAAACCCTGAATATTCTTTGGATCCGACTTCCAGAGCTATGGGGTAAAATATGCAAAAAAAAATTTAAACGATGTGTATTAATTTTTCTCAGAGAAGCGTGATCGATTTTACAAACTTAAATTCAAATGAATGGTCTTAAGATCCTATACGATACTGCCGAATTGCATCTAGATTCGACGTCCGGTTCCGTAACTATAGGGTAAAGTGTGTTAAAAATTTTATACCATCACTTAAAGAGGCGAAATAAAATAGGTAAAAAAATCTAAATCGGCTTAAAAGCTGCTACAATCGCTAGTCATTTTCGATAGACGGCCAAACAAACCGATTCCGGTTATTTTTTCAAGAATCGAATAATACAGTAAATTATGATGATGATGGTTCCGCCTCATACCCCTACAAACGTGTGAGCAGAACGATTTTTTTAAATGATAATAAATATTGCATCACATATTTTAACCAGTAAACTAAGTATCAAACGATTTGGTAAATCCCGCAGGTATATTCTCCTTCTAAAAACTGAGAACAAGAAAACATTCAAATATTTCCGATTTACTATCCAGGGTTATTCAGTAAAATTTTATACCCGTAAAAATACTTGAACAAATCAGGAATCGACCCCGATATCATTATCAGTATCAGACAACAATTCGCCAGGCCCTTCCCGCCGGACCAGTTCATCCCTACAAACATCTGCTACGATGGAGTAACGAGACTGGGGTTGATAATTATCGCAGAAAATCGAATCGATGATTCAACTTGATGATTCTCATACTAGGTTGCAATATTTTAAAACCCTTGTGTGGAGCATTCACATACATTTTCTTAGACGCAACTTATTCATAGAATCGGAACGCGAAAAGAGAATAAGCGACCGTTTGTTGCTTTAGAGAGAATCCCCACAGCAGCGTGCAAACTCTTGATGCTCAGACAGGTCATCGAGAGAAATTCACTCTCGCACTAGTGTCTATTCTATGTTAAATGAATCATGCAGGTTTTTTGTTGCTGCGATGATATCAGTCTCTCTTTGATGGCACTGATTGAACCGTTTGAAGAGTTGCTAGTGAGCGTTCTTTGATACGATGAAAGCCATCCTTGCTCTCAGACAAACTAATAAAAATCTATCATCATCATACAGCACATAATAGCCAAATGCGTCTTACTTAAAAAACAAAACAAAAATAAAATAAATACAATCATCTTCATTTTTCACTATTTTCGAGAAAATCAAATTGTACTAATTCATTTATCTAATTACAAAATAGATTTTACGTGTGAAACACATAATTTTTTGAACTCTCTTAATGTTGCAGCCCGCTTGACTCGTCCTGGCATCGAATTGAGAAAATCTAATTCCTTTGTACAATAACGAGTTCTGCGGCCTGGTTGATAAGAAACCTGGTGTTCTCGCATCATACGAAATTCTAGTATTTTTTCCATGCAAGTCACTTCCTCTTTCAATCCGATCACACCAATATCGAGGCAGTATGCCAGTTAAGATTTTCAAAATGAACACCATTTTTAAATAATATGCTCTTTGTTTTAGGGTATTATATATGATAGTATGATTGCTATGAGAAAAGCATCAATACATCACTAGGTGGATTAAAATAGGTTTTATGTTTGTCAACTGTATTTAACGTCATGACTAATTGATATATGCATGCTTAGAACAAAATTTTCGCTTGCCGCTTTCACACAGCTAACAAGAACGACCTATTCCGGAAGCCGGATTAATACAGGTTTTTCCTTTAATGTTTTAAGCCATGTAATTTTTAAATCGCACACAAAATTTCGTTATTTCTGATAGGTACCTTTTGTTACAATTGATTCAATGAAATTTTACAGGTTTTTATCGTGAATACGACTAACTTTACTAGGAGTCGCCTTTTCAAAATTTACCCTGTGAGAAAGTGATAAGTTTTTGATCGTGAATATCTCTTGTTGTATCTAGCGTATCAACATAATTTTTGCTACATACCAACGAAAATGAGATCACAATTTTATGATAAAATTTTCAGTTGTATGACATAATCACAAATAATTCAAAATTAAAATTTTTTGAAATGTTTGATATCAACGAGCATCCAAGAGAAAAACTCATGGCGCCTTTCTAGTACCTGGAAGGCATAAAAGGTTAACACACGACATATTTGCAGTTGACTGAACAGGAAGTAAAGTAAGTGCATTATTCCGGTTGGCACAGGTCCAGAGCTCAGTTCCAGTTCCAGTATCAAGTATTCAGTTCAATATTGAATCAATTGCGGGATAATTGTAGAGTCAATTCCCCTAGTTCGATACCGTCATCCGGCTGCTGGTCGATTGCATTGGAGCAAAATACAACGAAAAGTGAAAAACGATAGGGAACATTATGCAAAATCAACCCTTGTAATGGCTCCAAATGTTATCCAAAGAACTATAAGGATCGCTTCTTTGCAAATCGGAGATGAAACCATCAGTTTAATGGAAATCTAGAATAATTTGATTAGCTTTGTGCACTTTTCACAGTGCAAAATTCGCACCAAACGAGTGCGCATAAAGCCAGCAGTTGACTGATTCACGTTCGAAAAAAATGCTCCGAACAGTGTTTAATATCGTAGAAAGTTCCACAATGTGGCCCTTTTTTGCCAGGAATTTAACCCGTACAGCATATTGATAGTTGCTTTCACTAAAATATGCAAATCCGGAATAAAATAATCGACAGCAAAATCCTGCATGTTGCTATTTTTTACTCTCATTTGTTCCGCGTTATTCAATTGCGTGATAGAAAGTACAAGTCAATCTGTAAACGAAGCAGTAAAAGCTGCGACATTTACACAATCAACTAATACGAACGATTATAGTTTTTCTCCGTATTCACGTCCTTCAGTTTGTGACATTACCGTGATCCGTCCTTTTTTCTGTACACCCACACCTTCGTTTACGAACACTTTTTTACGTTACCTCTTTTTACGTAACTCTTTTTACGAACCAAATCTCAAATAACGTAAACTTTTTTTACGAACCTACTTCCTAAAAAGAGGTTTTGGCATACATCGAAAGCGATTTCCGACTCATTTATATTCCATGGAAACTACTGCAATATTTTTTTGGAACGGGTTGAAACACTAGATTCCGGAAAATAATGTTTGAGGTGGTTATGAAATTCAAGATGGCGGCTTCCGGTTCCTTGATATTCCTTTAAAACCCTTACAATGTGGGTATTTTCGGAACGGGATTGATGAGTAAATGTCGGAATACGATGTTTGAGGTGGTTCTGAAATTCAAGATGGCGACTTCCGGTTCCTTGATATTCCTTTAAAACCCTTACAATGTGTGTATTTTCGGAACGGGTTTGATGAGTAGATGTCGGAAAACGTTGTTTGAGGTGGTTCTGAAATTCAAGATGGCGACTTCCGGTTTCTTGATATTCCTTTAAAACCCTTACAATGTGGGTATTTTCGGAACGGGATTGATGAGTAAATGTCGGAATACGATGTTTGAGGTGGTTCTGAAATTCAAGATGGCGACTTCCGGTTTCTTGATATTCCTTTAAAACCCTTACAATGTGGGTATTTTCGGAACGGGATTGATGAGTAAATGTCGGAATACGATGTTTGAGGTGGTTCTGAAATTCAAGATGGCGACTTCCGGTTCCTTGATATTCCTTTAAAACCCTTACAATGTGAGTAATTTCAGAACGGAATTGATGAGTAAATGTCGGAAAACGATGTTTGAGGTGGTTATGAAATTCAAGATGGCGACTTCCGGTTCCTTGATATTCCTTTAAAACCCTTACAATGTGAGTAATTTCAGAACGGGATTGATGAGTAAATGTCGGAATACGATGTTTGATTTGGTTCTGAAATTCAAGATGGCTACTTCCGGTTTCTTGAATTTCGGATTGATGAGTAAATGTCGGACAACGAAATTTGAGGTGGTCCTGAAATTCAAGCTGGCTACTTCCGGTTTCTTGATACTCCTACTTGAAAACCCTTACAATGTGAGTAATTTCAGAACGGAATTGATGAGTAAATGTCGGAAAACGATGTTTGATTTGGTTCTGACATTCAAGATGGCGACTTCCGTTTTTTTTTTATATTTCTTTAAAACCCTTACAATGTGGGTATTTTCGTAACGGGATGGATGAGTAGATGTCGAAAATGTGGGTATTTTCAGAACGGGATTGATGAGTAGATGTCGGAAAACGATGTTTGAGGTGGTTCAGAAATTCAAGATGGCGACTTCCGGTTTCTTGATATTCCTTGAAAACCCTTGCAATGTGAGTAATTTCAGAACAGGATTGATGAGTAGATGTCGGAAAACGATGTTTGAGGTGGTTCTGAAATTCAAGATGGCGACTTCCGGTTTCTTGATATTCCTTTAAAACCCTTACAATGTGGGTATTTTCGGAACGGGATTGATGAGTAAATGTCGGAATACGATGTTTGAGGTGGTTCTGAAATTCAAGATGGCGACTTCCGGTTTCTTGATATTCCTTTAAAACCCTTACAATGTGGGTATTTTCGGAACGGGATTGATGAGTAAATGTCAGAAAATGATGTTTGATGTGGTACTGAAATTCAAGATGGCGACTTCCGGTTTCTTGATATTCCTTTAAAACCCTTACAATGTGAGTAATTTCAGAACGGAATTGATGAGTAAATGTCAGAAAATGATGTTTGATGTGGTACTGAAATTCAAGATGGCGACTTCCGGTTTCTTGATATTCCTTGAAAACCCTTACAATGTGTGTATTTTCGGAACGGGTTTGATGAGTAGATGTCGGAAAACGTTGTTTGAGGTGGTTCTGAAATTCAAGATGGCGACTTCCGGTTTCTTGATATTCCTTTAAAACCCTTACAATGTGGGTATTTTCGGAACGGGATTGATGAGTAAATGTCGGAATACGATGTTTGAGGTGGTTCTGAAATTCAAGATGGCGACTTCCGGTTCCTTGATATTCCTTTAAAACCCTTACAATGTGAGTAATTTCAGAACGGAATTGATGAGTAAATGTCGGAAAACGATGTTTGAGGTGGTTATGAAATTCAAGATGGCGACTTCCGGTTTCTTGATATTCCTTTAAAACCCTTACAATGTGAGTAATTTCAGAACGGGATTGATGAGTAAATGTCGGAATACGATGTTTGATTTGGTTCTGAAATTCAAGATGGCTACTTCCGGTTCCTTGATATTCCTTTAAAACCCTTACAATGTGAGTAATTTCAGAACGGAATTGATGAGTAAATGTCGGAAAACGATGTTTGAGGTGGTTATGAAATTCAAGATGGCGACTTCCGGTTCCTTGATATTCCTTTAAAACCCTTACAATGTGAGTAATTTCAGAACGGGATTGATGAGTAAATGTCGGAATACGATGTTTGATTTGGTTCTGAAATTCAAGATGGCTACTTCCGGTTTCTTGAATTTCGGATTGATGAGTAAATGTCGGAAAACGATGTTTGAGGTGGTCCTGAAATTCAAGCTGGCTACTTCCGGTTTCTTGATACTCCTACTTGAAAACCCTTACAATGTGAGTAATTTCAGAACGGAATTGATGAGTAAATGTCGGAAAACGATGTTTGATTTGGTTCTGAAATTCAAGATGGCGACTTCCGTTTTTTTTTATATTTCTTTAAAACCCTTACAATGTGGGTATTTTCGTAACGGGATGGATGAGTAGATGTCGAAAATGTGGGTATTTTCAGAACGGGATTGATGAGTAAATGTCGGAATACGATGTTTGAGGTGGTTCTGAAATTCAAGATGGCGACTTCCGGTTTCTTGATATTCCTTTAAAACCCTTACAATGTGGGTATTTTCGGAACGGGATTGATGAGTAAATGTCGGAAAACGATGTTTGAGGTGGTTCAGAAATTCAAGATGGCGACTTCCGGTTTCTTGATATTCCTTGAAAACCTTTGCAATGTGAGTAATTTCAGAACAGGATTGATGAGTAGATGTCGGAAAACGATGTTTGAGGTGGTTCTGAAATTCAAGATGGCGGCTTCCGGTTTCTTAATACTCCTTGAAAACCCTTACAATGTGAGTAATTTCAGAACGGAATTGATGAGTAAATGTCGGAAAACGATGTTTGATGTGGTTCTGAAATTCAAGATGGCGACTTCCAGTTTTTTTATATTTCTTTAAAACCCTTACACTGTGGGTATTTTCGGGACGGGATTGATGAGAAGATGTCGGAAAATGTGGGTATTTTCAGAACGGGATTGATGAGTAGATGTCGGAAAACGATTTTTGAAGTGGTTCTGCAATTCAAGATGGCGTAGGGTTTTAAGCAATATCAATAAACCGAAAGCTGCCATCTTGGATTTTGAAACGAGTGCAAACTTCATTTTCTTGCACTTACTCTTCACATCCGTTTCGAAAATAGTCGCATGATGGGCGGTTTCCACATTCATTACACAAAACTTTTTTTACGAAGTAAATATCAAATAACGTAAAATTTTTTTACGAACTACCTCTTTTTACAAACCCCCGTTTAGTTCGAGAATGGAGGTTTCGGTGTATAGGTATAGCAATCAGCGAAACAAAAAAATGTGATGACTCGAATTTAAGGATTTTCCCCTTGGAGCACAATTGCGAATCACTAGCTATTACAAAATGTAATTGAAATGCTCACCTCACTAGACGTTGGATTCTAAACGATATTTGAGGAAAACCCTTCAAATTGGAAGCAAACCATAAAAACCCCAAAAAATCTCCTGCTCAAATAATAAAAGTAACATCTGACTGTCTTTGGATCGAACATTTCCCATAGACACCGACAAGCAACGAGTAATTCCAGCAGGTAGCACACCTACCTTCCGACACAGGTCCCGACTGTTCCAGACGATATATTCATTGTACCCACGTGCCGCTAGGAAGCCACAACCTGTGGCTAGAACCTTAAGTATCACTTTCGCATGTTCGAAAAGACTTTCGAAGCTTCTAAGATCAGACTAAGGTTGAGGTATGGATGGTATGGAGAACCGCAACCCCCCCCCCCCCCCCCCATCAGACACCTGGTGGCGTACCGTCTTAAATATGGGAAAGTGCAGAAAACTCTAACACCTGCTGGCTTGTCTGATGCTTTTACCGCACCGAACGAAAACCGATGGGAATCGAAAAGAATGCCTACCACTCGCAAACGTTAGAAGCCGGCTGATGGCGTCGGGCTAAGTAAGTTACGAAGCAATTTAATTCTAGCTTTCGGAACGTACTCGGAGCGGTTCCCGGAGCACTAACGAGATACGATGTAGCAGCCGGCATCCACCGGTAGGTACGTGTACGTGGCATCGTGAAGATATCTATCTGAAGGCTGTGGGTTCGAATGCTGATGGTACGATGAAGTGGTGGTTAATACAATTGAATTATCATTATTGCCTCGCAGATTGCTTCGAGTTGAGAGTAGGAAGTACTACCTACTACAAACAGTACGGCGTACGAGGCGGTGCACCGGTGACGGTAGGAAATAATATCGTTGACTGGTCACCACATCAATGTCTATGAGGATTCTTACACTTGCAGAGTTTCTTCACGATAATGGCACACTGAACCACCGCTGACGTACATATATTAATCAGAACATTCTCATAATAGATTTAATTCCTTAGCATCCTCCTCCTCCTCCGCTTCAACCTTAAACGGAGATCCAAGACACAAATGCTGGGTGTGTTCATTAACTTAATTAAACACACTATTAAATTGATTAAACGAGCCATCCGTTTGTTCGTTTTATCGTGTCTATGGCCGGCTATCCAACTGGTAAACAATTGATTTTCGAAGACTGCTACCGAGAAGATTCAGTCAATAAATCTTCCGGGAGGATGCTTAAAATTCGAATCCATTCCGTTCCCCCATCGCGCGCCCCTAGCGTAGATTAAGAGAATCGCCCATTCTTAATGAAATAATTACTGTGATGAATTTCAGCTTAAATCTGCGTTCGTTTTAGAAAGGATAACCGAAATTTATAGCGGGATCCGATATAGAATTAAACTATTGATTCATTTTTATCCTTCCCGGCACCGAGACGGCAGCGGACTCTAAATCATTCAACCAAAGCATTATTATCAAACGAGAACGAGAAACTGCTTCCATTCGTTTAATCAGGCGGGCGGTGAGTCGTTGAACGACCGAAACATTTCCGCCTCCCTAATCCCGGGGAGGGCGGTTTCCGCTCAGGCGTTCCGAAATGACTCTTGTCAGGGCTGCCTGTCTGCCTGCCTGCGAAACATTTCGAGCAAGCAAAATATGTGCGTCGTTAGTAATAACGAGTGGTGTTAATACATAAAATATCACAACACATTCAATGCCGAGTGTACGCCAATTAGTCAAGACTCTGAAGCACTAAGCTATGCTCCGGCATTGCCACCATCCGTTCCGTGTTCAGCATGTGTACCGCATGTATCCGCATGATGACTCCTCGTAATGCGTAGAATGCCATCGGAGTGCCGCTCGCTCGCTCGCTGCGACCGACCCCCGCAAATGCTGCGAAAGTTGCTGCGATTCTGTCAAGCCGTGCGTTTATATTTCATAAGATCCGAGTGTTAAACGTAGACACTAAGAGTAAGCTTTCAAAATATAATAAAACACACCATCCGTCGTTTACCAAACAGGTTTCGGTTTCCCAGTAAGCTCTCTAGCGGCAATCGACGATGTGACCCTAAGCACATTTCTGCTTATGAATAATTCACATCACCCTTGACTCCCAGATCCGGTCTTTGTTTTCAGCCTCTTCCGCACAAAGGGCAGCCCACAGAGATTTCGTCTCTCAGCCGGAAATTAAAGATTAAATAGGTAACGCAATCTTTCTTCTGTTTGTTTTTTGTTCCTCTCCCTTTCTCTCTCTCTCATCTGTCGCATTCGTAGTCTCAACTTCCTCCGCCGGCCGCATTGTTTTTGATGCCAGAGTAAAAATACCGCCAAAACTCAAAATGTAATAATATTGCCGAAAAAAAAACAAGACAGGAAATAACATATTTTCGCAAAGCCACAGAGTGATCTGCTACCTCGGGGCGCCACCGCGTTGCACATTCGCAAGCAAACATCCGCCCGGGTTGAGCTGCGTTTGGAGGCGTCCAATTTCCTTCATTTCCCCCCGCCGGATTTTATCGCCCTCGATGTATTCATTATCCTGATTTCTGTTTCTGTTTTGATGTTTTTTATTTCAGTATGCAACTGCAATGGACATGCCCGACGCTGCCGTTTCAACATGGAACTGTTCAAGATGTCCGGTAGGATTTCGGGCGGTGTGTGTCTGAACTGTCGGCACGCGACCACCGGAAGGCACTGTCACTATTGCCGCGAGGGATACTATCGGGATGCAACGAAACCGATCACCCACAGGAAGGTTTGCAAACGTAAGTAGATTGATTCATTTTCACCCGATTCAGTAATAGTTTTTATCCTGTACATACATAAAATACATTCTGAGAAAATGCACTTTCTGTTTAACAGTCAGTCCACTCATCACCAGCATCAACCATAGCTTGATATCTCCGAGGCATACTTTCCAGTAAATGTGCGACGCATTCGAAGGGAAGCGCCTTCCAATGAGCCGAATTTTTCTGGAGAGTTGCTTCAAAGCGCAAACATGCTTTCCACGGAACTTCTGCTTGATGTAGGCGCGGATGTTTTCGATAGGATTTGTATCATACGATTGTGAAGGCCAATCAGTGACACTTGATGCGTTTTTCCCGTTTCCATTCAGTACATAGCCGGCCCCGGTGTTTGGGACCCAAGTAACCATATGCATTATATCACTGCACATTTACAATTTTAGTATAACATCGTAAATGTAGAAGCACATTAATTTAACATGCTTTGAAGTAGCGTGCATTGAATTTGCATTCAAAATATAATGAAGCATTATCTTACAACAGCTTTTTGTCATGCTTTATATTGGCATATAATGATATATTTTATTGCAATCAAACATTATCGATAACGCTGCATAGGAATTGAATTGCTATATTAAATCAATGCAAAATGGGTTGAAAAAAGAAGAAAAATTCTTCAACTTAAAGCTAGTCTAAATTTAGCTCTGTTTACAAATATAATATTTTTTTTTATTCAACAATATAATATAATTTTTCAGGCACACTGCTTATGCTCTAAGATGCCGGCTTTTTCTAATTTTAGTTAACGACTAACATAAAACTGTAATATTGGTGTTGAAATTGTCTATTCTCGAGAATCCAGCCTACAGCTGGCAATCCGCAGTGGTTGATGAACTGAATATAGCGTGTGTCTTCCAGATGACGTTGGTAAATATTTATGCTGGCCGCATCCTTTGGTCCGTATGGGTCCGCGGAAAACACCCCCAGGCTACGAAGACCCGGCGGGTGGCCCGCATGCTGGTCATCGATTGAAGCGGTCTTCCATTGGGGTTGATTGTTATGTTACGGAAGACAATAAAAGAGACATAGACTAGTAAATATTGTAGAAAAACGGGGTAAAAAGGGGATATGGGAACGAAATGCCTAGAAAACGACAGAGATCTAATTAGTTGACAACGAGATGGTGAAGAGACGGGGAAAGGGAGATCAGAAGAGTTAGTGACAACAAAAAGATCTAGTTAGTTCCAATGAAGATGGTGGACAGGACGAGGGGTCGATAGAATCGGGCGGATGTTAGTGTCGAACCTGCAGTTGGAGATTATTCTTAGCCATAGTTAAAATATCGTCAAGGAATGGGAGGAACTTTCTCTGCAAGATATAATAGATTACACTTGAATATGAATGTGTTTAAGGAATTGGTATATGAGAAGCATGTATGAACTATCCCGACTCGCCAACACATCCCGAACCGGAACCTCAGGCGGTCTACCTCGGGCCCTAAGGGATTCCAGTAGCTTCGACCTGGCGTCACGATACTCTACGCACGAACAAATATAATAGTTGTCGGTAAAACAGAAGTAAAATGTATTACCGACATTCGCTTACATAGCGCAGATAGCAGAATATGTACAGATTTATTTACAGAGAAGAGTGTATATTAAGGTGGGACAAAATATTGATATCAACTCCACCAAACTTTTCGTGTTCCTTTTGGGTCCCATAAGCATCTTGCAAAAGTTTAGCTCGATCGGAGAAACTATATTTTCGCGCCCGCGGTTTAAAGTTTGTATGGGATATGGGATTTAGTATGGAGAAATTCACTTTTAACAAAAAAAAATCGACTGGAAATCAACCTATGAACTCTAAAAATCAGTGCATGTGTTATTTTCGTAGGAAATTTATCGAACAGGAAAACTTTAGAAGACAGCAAAACAATCCGACATTTGTAGAAAATTAGAAGTAGAAAAATTAAAGAAAAACCGACTCAAGATCCGAACAATGGCTCACTCCTTAATATATCTAGCACCACTGCTGCTAGTGGTGCACACTTGATTTCGTTCGGTAATTCTTGCCTGTTTTGACGAGTTTTGAACAGCCGAACTACCGAATATTTCCATTCTACTGATTTATCAGCACAAATGAATATTTGTTGACAGCAGTACCTCAAGGTACCGCAGTGATAAAACGTGAATTTTACCGATAAAATCACCTACCGAGATTTGAACAGCTGAGATCGGTAATCCAATTTAAGTATGTGGTAATAAGATTGTGCTTTCTTTTATTATGCTATAACGGTTGATTTGAGTTGCTTGATGCCTTCTCAAAAGTTTCTCAGCTAAGTATGAGGATTATTTTTATGTGACAAGCCATGTTCCAAAACTCACTGTAAAGACACAAAAAAGTCTAAGTTTTTAATTTGAAGAAATAGGTTCCTGGAATCTTCTACAATATTTTAGATAAACTCAAATCCAAGAACTTTGCCGAATATATAAACTCTCTATTTCTTATAGTTTAGATATAAATGGTACTATTTTATAAAAACAAAAACACAATTTACATGACTTTTTATGTCTTCACAGTAAGCTTTGGAGCATGTTTTGTCACTTAAAAATAATCTTTATACTCTGCTGAATAACTATCGTGAAGACATCAAACAACTCGGATCAACCGTTATAGAACATTAAAAGGAAGTCACATCATATTACTTTCACTAGCAGCAGTGGTGCTAGATATATTAAGGAATAAGCCATTGTTTGGACCTTGTGACGGTTTTCCTTTAATAACTTTTTCTACAAATATCGGATTGTTTTGCGGTCTTCTAAAGTTTTCTTCCTCGTTAAATTTCCAACGAAAATATCACCTGCACTGATTTTTAGAGTTCATAGGTTGATCTCCAGCCGATTTTTTTGTTTAAAGTGAATTTCTTCATACTAAATCCCATACAAACTTCATACCTCGGGCGCGAAAATATAGTTTTTCCGATCGAGCTAAAATTTTGCATGGTGCTTATCGGACCCAAAAGGAAAACGAAAAGTTTGATGGAGCGAGAAAATAAACCTTTTCATCTTTTTCCCATACAATCTTGTCCCACCCTAGTGTATATGCTACCGGACTACAAATGCATTTTACCGTGACCCAAGGAGCAACTCCAGAAAATGAATATATACTAAAATATATATGGGGCGTTCCACACAAAATCAGCCACCCAAAAAAAAATTTGTTTCATCTACTGTCGGTAGAAAACTCGAAAATATTCGACACCTATTTTTTTATTTCAATATGGTACGTGGAATTTTCGAGATATGATTTTTTGAAATTTCGCGTTTTAAAAAGAGAGCCTTTTTCAACAGCCTACACTGTAAAATCTAATAAAGACACAAAAATTCGCCCAAGACATGAAATCTACGTCTTTTGCTTAGCTTTCGAATAAGCGATTCCATAAACCAACTTTTAAAGTTAGTTTCATGAAAAAAATTAATAAACGAATAAACAAATTTCAAACCTGGGTCTAATTTTTTTTTAGCTGAACAAAGAAGCCTTAGGGGCTTAACTCAATCTTGGCAAAGTTTCAGAGTGGACAGATTAATACTTTCGAAGTAGTGAATTTTTCAATAATGACCCGCACGCGCGGAACGTACCGCAGCGCTATTCGCTCGGATGCGGACTTAACTTATCGACATATGTCTATTTGTTTATTTGTTTATTTGTTTATTTGTTTATTTGTTTATTTGTTTATTTGTTTATTTGTTTATTTGTTTATTTGTTTATTTGTTTATTTGTTTATTTGTTTATTTGTTTATTTGTTTATTTGTTTATTTGTTTATTTGTTTATTTGTTTATTTGTTTATTTGTTTATTTGTTTATTTGTTTATTTGTTTATTTGTTTATTTGTTTATTTGTTTATTTGTTTATTTGTTTATTTGTTTATTTGTTTATTTGTTTATTTGTTTATTTGTTTATTTGTTTATTTGTTTATTTGTTTATTTGTTTATTTGTTTATTTGTTTATTTGTTTATTTGTTTATTTGTTTATTTGTTTATTTGTTTATTTGTTTATTTGTTTATTTGTTTATTTGTTTATTTGTTTATTTGTTTATTTGTTTATTTGTTTATTTGTTTATTTGTTTATTTGTTTATTTGTTTATTTGTTTATTTGTTTATTTGTTTATTTGTTTATTTGTTTATTTGTTTATTTGTTTATTTGTTTATTTGTTTATTTGTTTATTTGTTTATTTGTTTATTTGTTTATTTGTTTATTTGTTTATTTGTTTATTTGTTTATTTGTTTATTTGTTTATTTGTTTATTTGTTTATTTGTTTATTTGTTTATTTGTTTATTTGTTTATTTGTTTATTTGTTAATTTGTTTATTTGTTTATTTGTTTATTTGTTTATTTGTTCATTTGTTTATTTGTTTATTTGTTTATTTGTTTATTTGTTTATTTGTTTATTTGTTTATTTGTTTATTTGTTTATTTGTTTATTTGTTTATTTGTTTATTTGTTTATTTGTTTATTTGTTTATTTGTTTATTTGTTTATTTGTTTATTTGTTTATTTGTTAATTTGTTTATTTGTTTATTTGTTTATTTGTTTATTTGTTTATTTGTTTATTTGTTTATTTGTTTATTTGTTTATTTGTTTATTTGTTTATTTGTTTATTTGTTTATTTGTTTATTTGTTTATTTGTTTATTTGTTTATTTGATTATTTGTTTATTTGTTTATTTGTTTATTTGTTTATTTGTTTATTTGTTTATTTGTTTATTTGTTTATTTGTTTATTTGTTTATTTGTTTATTTGTTTATTTGTTTATTTGTTTATTTGTTTATTTGTTTATTTGTTTATTTGTTTATTTGTTTATTTGTTTATTTGTTTATTTGTTTATTTGTTTATTTGTTTATTTGTTTATTTGTTTATTTGTTTATTTGTTTATTTGTTTATTTGTTTATTTGTTTATTTGTTTATTTGTTTATTTGTTTATTTGTTTATTTGTTTATTTGTTTATTTGTTTATTTGTTTATTTGTTTATTTGTTTATTTGTTTATTTGTTTATTTGTTTATTTGTTTATTTGTTTATTTGTTTATTTGTTTATTTGTTTATTTGTTTATTTGTTTATTTGTTTATTTGTTTATTTGTTTATTTGTTTATTTGTTTATTTGTTTATTTGTTTATTTGTTTATTTGTTTATTTGTTTATTTGTTTATTTGTTTATTTGTTTATTTGTTTATTTGTTTATTTGTTTATTTGTTTATTTGTTTATTTGTTTATTTGTTTATTTGTTTATTTGTTTATTTGTTTATTTGTTTATTTGTTTATTTGTTTATTTGTTTATTTGTTTATTTGTTTATTTGTTTATTTGTTTATTTGTTTATTTGTTTATTTGTTTATTTGTTTATTTGTTTATTTGTTTATTTGTTTATTTGTTTATTTGTTTATTTGTTTATTTGTTTATTTGTTTATTTGTTTATTTGTTTATTTGTTTATTCGTTTAGTTGTTTATTTGTTTACCGCCTTCGATTATACCGGTTCTCGGATTTCGGTTTCGGAAATACTGGAAATAGCTTTCTCAGTCATTTTGATTTCTTAGAGATGGCCTGACCGATCTGAGAACTGTTTCATTCTTATGGTTATAAGAGCTTATGCACAATTTTTTTTGGAATTAAAAATGCCTTACTCTTCACTATACGGAGCCGGGTGTCAATAATTAATTCCAAAAAAAAAAAGCAGTGTAACGTTTTTCTGTTATAATTTTGAACGATAATAACTCAGTCATTTGTTGATAGATTATTATAATTTAGCTTCCAATCGATTCGGAAACATTCAACTTTAACATGTATGGCAACATCGTTTCAGTAATTTAATAGCATACCATTGAAAAATTGGTTTGAATCGACCTATGTTTAAACTAGCCAATCACAGCGTGCCACCATGATGTCATCCGTTTCAATTCTATGGCACGGCCGACGGTTTTGGTCGTTGCTTACTCCTCGAATTCCGTTTAGTAGTAATTCTGTTTCGATCGGGTATTTCAAACTTTGGGTGCGTTCTGAAAGTTCAACTGTTAATGAGCCCAAATTACGCAAGTTTTTAATGATTTAACCCAGTGAAATTTGTCAGCCGGAATCGCTCCGATTATCGAACCGATTAATCACGTTCCTCTATAATCATATGATAAAACAGGAAACACTTTCTATCGTTTTACTTATACTGGTGAAAAAACCGACTATCTTCAAAATCTGTATAAAATCCGTATTTTGCTAAATCTTCATAAAATTCAGTGAATTTTGCCGGTGTTCCTCAAAATACAGCGGAGTAATCTCTCAAATTTTATTTGAAACAAAACGGTTTGTTGCACGACCCGCGTAAAACACGATTCGTGTGTATTGGCTTGAAAACTATTTCCTTGGCATTGTGGCATTAGAGACACTCGGCAGTTTTACCGCATTTGTTGACAGACGTATCTCTTTTCGACTATAAATCTAACTGCCCCAAGATACAACGGGCACCAACCTATCGTACCGACCATTCCACACACACTCAATCGGTTCTGGTGAGTTTCGCGCTTCAAGTCGTTATTTTTCGTCGTCCGGCAATTAGAGATGAAAAAAGTTGCGCTGGTAATAATTACACAGGTTTGGGAAATAACCGACTGATTTATTGACTAGAATAATTAGCCTCTTTGCGCTCCTTTGAACTTGACTGTAGGGCTGGTAAGACAGTTTTCCCCCGAACCTCGCACCTCACACGGGGATTGCGCCAACAAGTGAACATGGAGCTGCAACGACGATGACGACATAATTGAGCAAGGTGTGGAGTCCCAAACGGTTTGCCCCGAAGCGAAGACTACGCTGTGGTTCGACCGACTTCAGTTGGTTAGACGTGGAATAGTTGCGGCATCATGACTAATTCAGTAATTGTAGAATGCGTTCGATTTATTATCGGAAATTATAGGACAATTATTCCGATGACAGTTATGAGGCTGTTGGGCCGCATTCCGTGAACGAGATTTTGATGTTGGTACTTCAAGAAGGCAGTGAATAGGCAGGTGTTGCAGCTAAACACAAACTAATATCAACGACAGTGATGTTTGAAAAAAATTAGAAAATTACATTGAAGTAACTTTCGAATTAGACGACCACAGAAATAGTGTACAAGATTTAATTTCAGAGCCACCAACAAAAAGGTTTACTAATGAAGGGAAAATATTCTGAATCTAATCTAACACATTATATATTTCAATCAACATGTGTGAAGATATCAATCTTGAGTCCGATTGGTTTCTCCATGCCTGGAACAAAACGTGTGCGAATTTTTAATCGGACTATGTGAAATTTGATGACCCGCTACATATTTCTGGAATTGCTCAAGTGGGTCGTGTCGTTCCCACCTTAACTGCTGCTCAAACTGTTTGATCCTATTTTTAACGTTTCGTCTTCGACTCGTCAGTGCAGAGCAGTTCAAATTAAATTGCTCAGTGCAAAAACTCAAGCAATAATGACATTACTTTCAGTTAGCTTCAATCGAAAACGACATTTAATTCAACTCATTAAATTTCTTCTAGAATATTTAACATTTTCGCCGTTCGATAATATTTCAGCAAATAAGCATAAATCAATTTGTTTTACATAAATTCTGGGAGTTGTCATCGACTGTTGCTCTGAATAATTTTGAAAAATATAAGAGTACGGAAAAAACACAGTATGCAGTATATAATCAACTCACAATTGCCGAACTTCGGTATTTAATCAGGACAATTAACTATCAAACCGCAAATACTTTGTAGAAAGAACGTGAAATTTGTGAAAACCAGTTGAAACGAATGATTTTTTGTCTGAGTTTAGATGATTATTAAGGTGCTTAAGCTATGTTTAGGAAGCACACTGAAGTCTTTTTTATGCGAGTTTACGTACCGCATAACTCTGAAAATTCGCATAAAAACCGCATAAAAAAGACCGTAGTGTATATTATTTTAAATTATCAGTAAGGTTTGTTTTTAACATAGCAAAATATTTAACCTGACACGTATTTATTGTAAAAACATATTTCGCATTTTAAATCGGAAAGATCGATCTTAAAAATCGAATAAAGTTGATTTTTATAATTTTCTCAAAAAATTGAAAAACAACCCACATTATGTGGTTCGCCGATTTGACAGGTTTACTGGAATGAGTGTTGGAGTTACCATGTTTGTCCAACGGCAAATAAAAATCGATGAACAAATAAACTTCTTTAAAGGCGATTTGAAAAAACTCACAAGATATCTATCGGAATTTTTCTAAATAGGGAACTTAAATACAAAACTTGTCCAGTGGAATGTGGGCAAAATAATCGTAATGGAAAAATACTTCATAATCAACTCTCTGTTGATTATTTTACAGTTTTTTTTCCCAGTAATCCAACTTGCTCCTGTTCCGTGAGAAACCCCTATACAATCGATCTGGTTCTAACAAATCGTCGTCAGATTTGTAGTGAACTGATTACTCATGCTGACTCAGATCATCTTCCTGTAATATTCAGAGTTTCCAAAGAAAACCATAGCTTATTTGGAAAGTTCAATATTTAACTATCATAGAGCTGATTAGATTGAATACAGATCACGCACTGAAAATCATGCGAATCAAGAAATTGTTTAAACAATTTCCGCTAACATCGATACAGTAATAGATCATGTGAGAATCATTACATAAATGAAGCTAGGAGTCTTTCAGTTGCCAAAGTTTCAATTCTCCTATCATCGATGACAATCTTCAACTGCTCATTCGTTTGATGTTCGTCGAAGACAATATCAACGTTTTCGCGATCCTACTACAATCGGGGATTTACAAAAAGTGCGGCTGTGTAATGTCAGAGACAGTGCGGTAAAATTTCATTTTCAATCGAATAATATAAGATGAAAACGAAATTTATGGCCGCTGACCGTCAGCATATCCCTACTAATTCATTTAACTTTTGCTGCCATTTTCAAGTGAAGCTCCCGGAATTCATCGTCAGTTGAATAATCGTATTTAGTCATTTGAAGTTTTGCTTGCTCAGTTTCGAGTGCTAAGTAGTCTACCTGCTTCAATGCCTTCGCTCTTGGTAGTAAGCAAATTCGAACGAATAGAATTATAAATGGAGTAAAGTATTAAAAATGAAAACTGAAGGAGGAAACAATTAATTTATGTGTATTCTGTGATAGATATTTCAGCAATCTGGTTTGTCTTTCATCTATTATCCTGAACCAATTGGAATGTTTACATGAACCTCATTTGAAGGCCGCTCTCACACTATTGAAAGAGATATTTTGTTACTTCAAGAGATCAACTGACGGTGGTTAAACTGAGCCTCGATTGAAGAGAAACGATTGATGACTGAATGCTGCCCGTTCGGGCCGTCAGCAAACATTGTGTGTGTCAGAGAGTGAAGTTCACTGCATTCGCGAGATCGTCAATGTGTTCCACATTCAGTTTCAATTGAATTGAATGAAGTTTTACAGCACTGGTCAGAGACATAACTGGATGTCGTGGATACGAATAAAACTGACACGATTTCTTTACACTTTCGAATTCGAATTGATAGTTGATCGATTGTGTGAATTGTGAAACTTTCCCCCTATTCACTACCAAAATTTTAAACGGTTTTTGACGTCGATTATCTCATTTCGAATTTGTATATTTCATTGAAAGAAACTATCAAGATGCTGTACAGGATTCAGCGAAAAGTGCACGAAGCATTTTATTATTTTGAGTTCTCACTAAACTGATGATTCTTACCTTCGATTTGCAAAGAAGAAATCTTTACAGTTCTTCAGATAACATTTAGAGCTATTAGAACGGCTGATGTTATATAATGTTGTCCACTTTTCGTTTCTCGTTTTCTTTCTCTCCAATGCAAACGATCAGCAGCTGACGCAATCGTTCTTGCTTGAATTGAAATTAGCTTTGCGTACAAACCGACACATCCACTCGCAGTGCCAAATGATGCGAAACTGATTTAATGCGTCTTCTCGCCTTGACGACCGGAAGACAAATGAGAACTACGACCTGAGAAGGTGCGCTCTCCGAAGCCGCTGTTTGAATGCGTCTGCTCGCCCCGATCGATTTTCGACCACGGTTTCCCTTTTATAACGTTTAGTTGAAGATATGTGCCTGACTACCTCAAAATCGCCGTTCTTTGCGCGAAAAACCCAAGCGAAAGTAACTAGTTTTCCGCGTTGTTTTCGAATTTTCAGAAAACTCAGTTAATTTTTGAGTTGTTTGTGATTATCTCACACTGTTCAAAATATTATCCTAAAAAGATCCCCGTGTTAAACAAAAAAAGTCAAAACCAAAGACTGTGCCTCCTGGTTTGTCAAATTCACAAACCAATCCAGGATCTAGCACAGAAAAAGGTAATAATCCTGTGGGCTCCATTTCACAGCCACCAACAGGATTACTGAACATTTGGGAATTGTTGAATGGATTTTCTCAGCATTCAATATATCTGAACCCTTAAAGACCCTCATAATGGCATTCCTTCCAATAGCTAGAAATTTTTTGAAGCAGTTATCAGCTCAATGGCCAATTGTCTCAGGTTTTGTATCTTTTGATGGATAATTTATCACCCGCCGCAAATGATACAATCACTGTCCTGCAGTGGAATTGTCGAAGCATCATGCCAAAACTTGATTCATTTAAAATTTTATTGCATAGTCAAAAATGTGATGTATTTGCTTTATGCGAAACATGGCTTACTTCAAACATAGCTTTAAATTTTAATGATTTTAACATTATACGTCTCGATAGAGACTCTCCGTATGGTGGAGTGCTTTTGGGAATTAAGAAATGCTGTTCCTTTTATAGATTAAACATCCCTTCAACTTCTAGTATAGAAGTTGTTGCTTGCCAAATAAACATTAAAGGCAAAGATATTTGCATAGCTTCGGTTTATATTCCTCCAAAAGCACAAGTTGGACAGCGACAGCTTAATGAAATGGTTGAAGCCCTTCCTGCTCCACGATTGATTCTGGGGGATTTAAATTCGCACGGCATGATGTGGGGTTCCGTTTACAATGATAGCAGATCATCTTTAATACAAAACATTTGTGACAATTTTAGCATGACGGTATTAAATATGGGTAGCATGACACGGATCCCAAGACCTCCTGCACGCCCAAGTGCATTAGATCTATCTCTTTGCTCAACATCAATTCGACTAGATTGCACCTGGAAAATATTGCCTGATTTACACGGTAGCGATCATTTACCAATCATCATCTCAATTAGCTGTAACAAATGTATTGCTAATTCAGCTAGTATTCCATATGATTTGACAAAAAATATCGACTGGATTAAATACCAAAGTAGAATCTCTAGTATTTTGAATTCAATGGAAGAGCTCCCTCCACTTGAAGAATATGACTTCCTCGTTTGTTCGATTCTGGAGGCCGCAGAACAATCCCAAACTAAACGCTTTCCTGGGCCAACGACTAACAGAAGGCCTCCCAACCCCTGGTGGGACAAAGAGTGCTCAGAGGCTAAACTCGCAAAACAAAATGCTTGCAAGACGTTTCTAAAACGGGGAGGAGGAACTCCTCAGAATTTTGAAAAACTTATGGTTTTAGAAACCAAGTACAAGAGCATACTTCGAGCCAAAAAATGTAGCTATTGGAGACATTTTGTCGAAGGTTTGTCAAGAGAAACCTCAATGAGCACTCTTTGGAATACGGCCAGACGAATGAGGAATCGTAACGTGGGCAATGAGAGTGATGAATACTCGAACCGATGGATATTTGACTTTGCTAGGAAAGTTTGCCCAGATTCTGTTCCTACGCAGAGCATTATACGGGAATCTCCTCCAAATAATGGTTTTATTAATAACCCATTTTCAATGATGGAATTTTCTATAGCACTCTTGTCTTGTAACAATAACGCCCCTGGGTTGGACAGAATTAAATTCAACTTGGTGAAGAATCTGCCCGACCTCGCAAAAAGACGTTTGTTGGAATTGTTCAACAAGTTTCTTGAGCAAAATATTGTTCCACCTGACTGGAGACAAGTGAAAGTTATCGCCATTCAAAAGCCGGGGAAACCAGCTTCCAATCACAACTCATATAGACCCATTGCGATGTTGTCCTGCATCAGAAAATTGTTCGAAAAAATTATTCTACGACGTCTCGACACTTGGGTCGAGACGAACGGTTTGTTGTCAGATACTCAGTTTGGCTTCCGTAGAAATAAAGGGACGAATGATTGCCTTGCATTACTTTCGTCTGACATCCAAATTGCCTTCGCTCAAAAGCAACAAATGGCATCTGTATTTTTAGACATTAAAGGAGCATTTGATTCAGTTTCCATTGATGTTCTTTCAGACAAGCTTCACCAAAATGGACTCCCAGCGGTTATAAATAATTATTTGCACAACCTTTTGTCAGAGAAACACATGCATTTTTCACATGGCGATTTGGCAACACTCAGAAATAGTTACATGGGTCTCCCGCAAGGCTCATGCCTCAGTCCGCTCCTCTATAATTTTTACGTAAATGACATTGACAGCTGTCTAGTAACCCCATGTACACTAAGACAATTGGCAGATGATGGCGTGGTTTCAGTTACTGGACCCAAAGCTATTGATCTGCATAAACCATTGCAAGATACCTTAGATAACTTGTCCGATTGGGCTGTTCATCTTGGTATCGAATTCTCTGCGGAGAAAACAGAGTTAGTCGTCTTTTCAAGAAAGCATGATCCCGCGCAGCTTCAGCTCCATATGATGGGAAGAATGATCCAACAGGTTTTAACTTTTAAATACCTCGGGGTGTGGTTCGATTCCAAATGCACGTGGGGAGGACACATTAGGTTTCTGATAACAAAATGCCAACAAAGAGTAAATTTTCTTCGAACAATAACAGGATCTTGGTGGGGTGCTCATCCGGAAGATCTAATAAAATTGTATCAGACAACGATACTTTCAGTGATGGAATATGGATGCGTTTGCTTTCGTTCCGCTGCAAACTCTCATATTATCAAACTGGAGCGAATTCAGTATCGTTGTTTGCGAATTGCTTTAGGGTGCATGCATTCGACACATACAATGAGTCTTGAAGTTCTGGCGGGAGTCTTCCATTAAAAGATCGATTTTGGGAGCTTTCATCACGCCTGCTAATAAGATGTGAGGTGCTGAATCCCATGGTAATTAATAATTTCGAACGACTAGTCGAGCTTCGATCTCAAACAAAATTCATGACAGTATATTTTAACCATATGTCACAGGAAATCAACCCTTCAAGATATATTCCTATCCGTGTCAGCCTCCTAAATGTCCCTGACTCAACTTTATTTTTCGATACATCCATGCAGCGCGAAGTGCGTGGAATCCCGGATCATCTACGTTCGACGAAAATCCCAAAAATATTTTCAAGTAAGTTCAGGCATATTGACTCTGAGAAAATGTTTTACACGGACGGATCGCGAATTGAAGAAGCGACAGGGTTTGGTATGTTCAACAATAATGTTTCGGCCTCATTTAGGCTTCAAGAACCTGCATCTGTTTATATAGCAGAGCTAGCAGCAGTTCAATATAGTTTGAGTGTAATCGTCACATTAATTCCAAACCATTATTTCCTCTTCACAGATAGTCTGAGTGCAATTGAAGTCATTCGCTCAAACATGACTGGCAAGACTGAACCGTTTTTCCTGGGCAAAATAAAACAGTGCCTGAACGACATATTGAACAATAATTATCTAATCACTATAGTCTGGGTCCCGGCTCATTGCTCCATTCCTGGCAATGAAAGAGCCGATATTTTAGCCAAACGTGGTGCTATTGAGGGTGAAATTTATGAGAGACCAATTGCTTTCAACGAATTCTATAGCTCGTCTCGCCAAAGAACACTTGCCAGCTGGCAAGCTTCTTGGGATAAAGATGATCTGGGTCGGTGGATGCACTCAATTATTCCGAAAATATCGACAAAGGCATGGTTCAGGGGACTGGATGTGAGTAGAGATTTCATTCGTGTGATGTCTAGACTCATGTCCAATCACTACACGTTAGATGCACATCTCCTTCGAATTGGGCTCTCCGAGACTAATCATTGTGCTTGTGGCGAAGGTTATCGAGATATTGATCATGTCGTTTGGACATGCGTGGAGTATCGTGATGTCAGATCTCAACTAATAAATTCTTTGCGTACCCAAGGTAGACTATCCAATATCCCAGTTCGAGACATTCTTGCTTGTCGTGACCTTTCATACATGAAACTTATTTATCATTTCATAAAGAAAACTGGAGTTTCAATTTAATAAAGGCCCCTTTCAAGACTTAGTTCTGATCCCAGCTGCGTCCATGAGTTCAACCAATAGCTAAATTAGAATAAAAATTATGTAATGATACAAACAAACTCGAAACAGTTTATGAAATTATCAACAAAATGTCTGAAAATAACAGCTTATTTTATAATTTATAGAAGTTAATCGTTTGGTTCAAATAATATTTCCGAGTAGATTTCATAATTAATGACGAGTTACCTAAGATGATATTTAAGCTATAAGAGAATATGTTGTAATAAATTTAAAACGTTGTGACTATGTTAGAATTAAATTAGGATAAGAATATTATGTAAAAGTGATGCTACGGCGAAGAAAAACTTATGTAAACTGCCTTAAGAAATAAACGTATTTATGAAAAAAAAAAAAAAATATTATCCTAAATTCCTGATCATATTTTTGATGAAATAGTGAAAGAATGATGTTGCTGCCATTAATAAAGACTGTCCCAGAAAGTATGGACGCACTTTGATTTCGCTGTAAATAATTCACAAGTGTTAGATATTCAAATTTTATTCGATATACTGATAATATTAGACTACAACAACAGAATACTATTCTCAACATTTGCTACTTAGCCATTGTAGACTAGCTGGCGCACCTTCTTGCAAACGTTCTTCATTAAATTCCGTACAGGCTTCTTAACGACAAGTTTTGACACTTTTTTTCCAATCTTTCTCGAACTGTTGAATGGTTTCGGCTGCCGAGACATGTTTCCTAAGATATGCCTTCGTTAATGCCCAAAATTCCTCAATTGGTCGAAGTTGTGGGCAATTTGGTGGATTCATGTCTGTTGGGACGAAAGTGACATTTTTGGTAGTGTACCATTCTACCTTTGATTTCGAGTAGTGGGAAGAAGCAAGATCTGGCCAGAAGACAACAGGATCCTTGTGGCTTCGAATCATGGGTAGAAGTCGTTTTTGTAAACATTCCTTGATGTATATTTCGCTGTTCATTGAAGCAGTGGTGATGAAGGGTTTCGAAATCTTACCGCAGCTACAAATTGCTTGCCAGACCATAACTTTCTCACCAAATTTTTCGACTTCAATCGATATCTCAGACTGGTTTAACACTTGCCCTTCTCGCACCGTATAATATTGTGGTCCCGGCAAGGATTTGTAATCGAGTTTCACGTAGGTTTCTTCGTTCATGATTATGCAGTTCAAATTTACAGCAAGAATCGTATTGTACAGCTTTCGAACCCTTGGCCTGATTGATGCTTCTTGTTTCGGACTACGTTTTGGTTGTTTCTGCTTCTTATAGGTTCGAAGATTCAAACGTTCTTTAGTACGAAGAGCATTCGACTTCGAAGTGCCCACTTTTTTGGCCACATCCCGAACTGAAACCTCTTTCTTTTGCTCGAACGCCTTCAGTAGTGTTAGCAGGACCTTTTTTTCGACCCGTTTTCGGTTTATCCTCAAAGGTGTTATCCTCACCGAACTTCCTGATTGCATTTCGCACGATTTTTCCACTTACTCCTTCCATTTTTGATATTTTTCTCAGTGACGGTCCGGGTTCTGTGCACCATTTGTACACAAATTTTTGACGTTGTTCTGCTAAAAGTCCACGCATTTCGAAACAAAGTAATGAAAACGAATAAACAACTGCACAAGTGGTTAGAGAAGTGTGTACAACAGGGCGCAGATTCTGAACCATTGCGAAATGGCAGCGGTTTTTGGTTGCGTCCATACTTTCTGTGACAGTCTTTACAAGTCGAGATATCCACGATTAATGACATTACTGAGACAAATTTTGATGAAATCAAGTCAATTATTGGGAAAATTAAAAACATGACGGCTCCTGGTAATGATGGAATCTTTGATATTCTTAAGAAAAATCTTCCCGATTTTGCCTTGAGACTCTTGGTCTAAATTTTCAACAAGTGGTTTTGCAATAGCTTACTATCCTAAAAGATGGAAAAACACTAAAGTAATTCCTATCTTAAAACTGATAAAAACCCACCAGAAACATCAAGTTATCGACCAATTAGTTTACTTTCTTCTATCAATAAACTTTTTGGAAAAACTATCTTGTTGAGGATAAATTTACAAAGCAGTACAAATTCTAACAACAGCATCTTAAACTGATACAAATTTTCTCCCCAATTTTTCAATCCTGTTCAATGAATTCAAGAACTTGAAACACTTCCCAAATGCATCCGCTATCCTTCCAAATGTGTACAACATCAAACGGGAAATGGAAAACCCTTGTCCCGGAAAGGATTTTCGCTTTCATTCGGTTTATACTCGTAGCATGAGCGGATCCCGTTCAACATTATTTCTTCCAACTCATCGTCTCGGCTCAGAATGGTACGTAAATCGCACCTCCAAAAGTAGGAACTGAATAAGCACGGATATAGTTCCACCGGAGGGAATAAAACAAAAAAAAAGTTGAAAAATACCTGTAATAAATTATTAATCATCTTCTGTACACTTGCCAGAAAAGCACCATCCGTCACCCGGGAAGGATGCAAGTGACTCATGCAAACAAGAAGACATGCACCCCCCTCCGGTTTCTGCTTACCAAAAGAGCAAAAATACAACACTGTGCGGGGAATGAATTCTACCAGACAGCCATCAAACTGAATCCCTCACTGTCGGTAAGTCCCCGTCGCGCGGGACGGGAAGCCTCGCTGCTTATCACTTTCTTAAATCCCCAGCGGATATCCTCGTTCCTATACCACCAATCCGGTCGCCGGCAAACGGAGCGGATCAGTTCATCTGGGGAGGAATTCGCCATGTATCGTTTTATGGAGGTTGTGGTTGATCATTTGATATTTGCAAGCTCATTGCGGTTGATGAAATTTCAGCTTTGCTCTGGGACTGCGAAGCAGCGCCGGTGCGTTGAAAAGGTCAAATTTGATGGGCGTGTAGTCGTCGTAGTCGTAAAAGTGTATGCCAGCGATTGTAGGTAGCAGAGAGAAAATTCAAAGAGCCTAGAAGGCTCCCCACAGGAATCGACACCGATGCGTGCTGGTGACTTTGAGGTTGATTGAATTTTCTCGGTGCGGTTCCGTTGTCCACCGTTTGCGCAATTTACGGAACACGGAACGGATCGTCCGACTTCAGTTGCGGCCCATTACTAGAATATATCGTATTCTCTAATTATATCTCACCCAATGCGCTGTTCCGCTAAACGGATAATAATAAACCGCAAAGTTTTACGACCGCAGTAGAACAGAGACACTGAGCCGAGGATCGAGCGTCTTCTCCCGTGATTTATTTCAATTGGTCCTAATGGAGATGAATCATAAATTTTGCAAAGTGCAGTTGCAGTCACAGTTTGCCTCTCGCTTGATCTCAATCATAGACGGACACAGTAGCGGCAGCCAGTCATAATTCATCGGTATTAAGTGTGAAATTATCTGCTCATCAGCTTTATTGACTCAACTTCTCGAGCTCGAGTATTTTGCGGTTTGGCAAAAGTTCTCGATGGGAAACAGCGTATCAATTGCATCTGAAATAATTGCAGTTTACCCGTGCGATCCGGTCGTTAAATGACATCTTTTGGTTTGGTTTATAATTGTGCGAAGTTATTCATCATTTGCACTGGAGAGCGTTCAATTTTTAGAGTTCTACATATCGTTTATGTCCACTAACTCGGTAATATTTAGAAATAAACCCAATTACTTGTCAATGTACATTGCTATGAGGAGGAGATACAGACAAGCGATCAAGCACTGATTTCTGCATCAAGTTCTCAATAAGCGGCCCTTACACGTGACAATATTATTGTCAATCCAAAGTATTGTCAATACCGTCAATCCAATTGACTTGGTAACTTGAGTCCGCATTTTTCGAGCAAATCAAGCGTTTGAAGCTTCAAATATTGCAACTGAACATTGAAACATTGAGAGAAGAGCTCATTGCACATATTTGACCGTTTCTTCTCTGGAGAGAAAGTATTGTCGGATTGATGAGCAGTTTTGATTTTTTGACAATATGTTCGTCAATCCAATGAAGTTTCCATTACACGATCAAAAGTATTGTCAATACTCTTTGTATTGACAATAATATTGTCTCGTGTAAGGGCCGCTATAAGTTTCAAATCATCCGGTCGTCAATACTAGCATGCGATGCAGCTCAATGGCTGCTTTTGATCCAATTTTATGTCAGAATCAGAGATGTCAGGTAAAAATTTCAAATATCTGCAGACAGCAGAGATGCCAGGTAAAAATTTCAAATGTCTGCAGACAGGGTCTGTTAATCTGAAAAAAAAATCTGCAGTCAGCAAGTATGTCTTGCTGGCAGCAATTTCTCTATAAAGTATGACACGCAAAACTGACTTGACGAGGAAAAAAAAAAAAAAAAGGTCGCGGAAATTTCAATTATAGACCAAAGTCTGCGATAATTTCGAAAGTCTGCAAAAGTCTGCGAGAATTTCAAAAGTCAGCAAAAGTCTGCACAACAAAATATGTCTGCAGCACTATACCCCAAATCTGCAGATTTACAGACAAATCTGCAGACCTGGCATCTCTGGCAGACAGGGTCTGAAATCTGAAAAAAATCTGCAGGCAGCAAGTATGTCTTGCTGGCAGCAATTTCTCTATAAAGTATAGTGGTTTTCAGCTTGACATAAGCTGCCCTTACACGAGTCAATATTATTGTCAATACAAGGAGTATTGACAATACTTTTGATCGTGTAATGGGAACTTCATTGGATTGACGAAAATATTGTCAAAAAAATCAAAACTGCTCATCAATCCAACAATACTTTCTCTCCAGAGAGAAACTGTTAAATATGTGCAATAATCTCTTATCTCTATATTTTAATATTCATTTGCAATATTTGAAGCTCCAAACGCTTGATTTTCTCGAAAAATGCGGACTCCAGTTACCAAGTCAATTGGATTGACGGTATTGACAATACTTTGGATTGACAATAATATTGTCACGTGTAAGGGCTGCTATAGAATGCGACGGAATCGTCGCAGGATTGCGAAATAATGAGCGTCAGAACCACTGATGCCAGGTTTGCGGATTGGTATGTAAATTTGCAATTTCGTTTGTTAGCAGACTTTGCAATTAAGCCGACTTTTTTGCAGATTTTCGAAATTTTTATAAACAATCGTCCATTTTAATGACTTTTGCTATTACTGTAGGGTTTTCGTTTGGTTTTTTCGTCATACTTCTAAATATTGAGGTCGCATAGGACCATTTCTAATACGCAGACGCCTAAAATTTCACCTGGCATCGCTGCCAGAGAATTGGACAGTTTTTTTAACCCCTTCGCTGTCTGTTGTATTGAAATTAACTAGCATTAGAGCCAAAAGAAAAATTATTCGGCTGTTGGATTGAGGCCAATTGCATTTTCAACTGGTAAAATTCCTTAGCGACAATTGTTATTTCATCGAAAGCATCAACAAATGTATATATGTCAAAGACGACCAACTTTTTAGAGTAGACAAATAGCACAATCGATTAAAGCACGAGGTTTTGAAAACCAAGGCGTCGATTAATACAAAATATAAATGAAAAGGGTACATACTAAGCACAAAATAATCATTACGTACGATTCAGACGATCCGTCTTCTTTTGTCACAGTCAATCTCCGTCACCGGCACCGTCAACATTAATTACATGCATTCTTATGGAGCCATTCACACGTAACGTCACCGTCACGGAACGTCTTGACGGACGGAGCGTGTGAACGTTCCGGTAATGCCCCGTTTACACTTCTGCTGGCTGCCAGCATGCTGGTGTCAGTGTACTGCCCTCTTAGGAAAAAACGTTCAACTGTGATCCAATGATCCAAAGTATTAGACCAACGAAGGACCACCGTTGAACGTTTTTTTCCTAAGAGGGCAGTACACTGACACCAGCATGCTGGCAGCCAGCAGAAGTGTAAACGGGGAATAAAGAAAGTATTAAACTAATTTTGACGGAAGCTGACGTTTCGGTGACGGTGACGGAAGGAGGCGGATCGTCTGAATCGTACATTATGTCAAATAAATAGCACACGCTTAAAAAATCCGTGCAAGTTAAAGCCGTAATCATACGCATTATCAATATGAATTAATTATGACTGCAGTTTTCTTAATAATAAATAAAAAATTTGTTGTTGTAACGGTCAATTTAAAAAATATTTTTTCTGGCTTGTGGTCTCGAAGGGGTTGAATCGATGCGAATGACAGTTTCGCTATCTTTGCGGCATTTTGTCGCTATCTTATCGCATCGCAATCTTTTCTAGCCGACAGTGAAAATCACTATATCACACGCAAAACTGACTTGGCGAGCAAAAAAAAAAAAGGTCGCGGAAATTTCAAAAGTCTGTAAATATAGACGAAAGTCTGCGATAATTTCAAAAGTATGCAAAAGTCTGTAAGAATTTCAAAAGTCTGCAAAAGTCTGCACAACAAAAAATGTCTGCAGCACTATACCCCAAATCTGCAGATTTACAGACAAATCTGCAGACCTGGCATCTCTGGTCAGAATGGACCAGTTTCTGATGGGCTGATTTTGATGCTGCTACCCACACAATGTGAAAAGAAAAACCAAACAATGATGCCAAATATAGAGAAAATCAGAAAACAAGTTCAATAAAATGTATAATTGGGCTCACCAATGAAAATGAGTATGTTTCATTGTTTTTTCAACCCCATCTGCACTATGTAATTGAAATCATCATCAAGCCGTTTTTCTTTTTTTTTTTTGTAAATCAAAGAATAACCAAAAAAGATCTTTTAAATTAATGTTAATTCGAAAGTGTGTATACTTTTACGAGGAGAAAAAAGTGTTGCTCTCGCACTAAGCATTTCTATTTCTATTGGTGGCATAAATCAAACTGTAGGAGTGTTTATGAAATATAATAACTAGATTTTTTTAAAGTTATATTTTCCAAATGAAAAAAAGTCAGATATGCCTGAGACTAATGAATCTTTTCTTTGAAAACCAAATTTACAATTTAAACATTCTTTAATAAAGCGATGGATAGCTTTCTGTTTGAAGACAGGGGAGGATAAAAACCAACGCAAAAAAATCATCATCAGAAGTATGCTCAATTAAATGTTTTTAAACGTTAATAATTATTACACAAAAATTTATCCATCAAAACATTTTTAACGTTTATTTCAAATCAAAAATCGAACCTAAAAATTTAAATTAAATTAATATTTTTTTTCAGCATAAAGTTTTTAAAAAGTCTGTATATGGCAACACTGCAGCCGATACGTAAACAGGCAGTTGGTATTTATTCTACAGGGCGAAGATGACGAGAAGTCTCGGTTGATTTTTCAGAAGGCCGTACTAGCAAGTGACAGTTTATCCACAGACTAACAGACATGACAGTATGTGTAAATTCTTATAAAAATAATTTTTCGTGATGCACTAGTTCCACCTATATTGTACTGCGCGAACTATTTACTATCTGTACACCCCTTGTGATATGTATAAGTTTTTTTACTAGTTGGTTTCCCCTCGTTTGTCAACACCGATCAGCTGCTTGCAGGGATGCCTGATTTCATCAAAATATTTGAAAATGAATCGTCACAATAAATTTTTGGATTACGTTGATAATATATTTAACTTTTTCGCGATGTTGGAAGGTAACCATTTATTTGACTCAACGTTGTTCATCTAGACTATTTTTTATTGTGCTGGAAGTTTCACCCGAAATTAAGTGGCGGCAGACCAGAAGCAAGTAAATATTGGTTCGATTTTGTATTGCGTTGGAGGATGAGAAGTAGGCACAATTATGTATATAGTTTTGGCAATATGTATTAAATCTGTACCCTGCATGAAATTCGCATGGAGGTATACAACTCAATACATTACAGGTAATTCTGTATGAATGGCAACTCTGTTGGTAAATGAAAAAAATAAACACAGTCTAGATGACAGACAGGATGTTTTTGATAGGGTAACGTGGCGCCATCATGACATATGTGAGTACTGTCCCAAATAAAGGAATATTCAAAATGACCGTTAAAATGATTGAAGAATCTAATTTGAGTGTCCTGTCTGTTAGTCTGTGGTTTATCTTTGTTTACTTTCTCTTCTATTAATTACCAAGCGGTTTACACGTTTATCACTTAACTCTTTGCATAGAATGATACCCGAAACATTCGACTTTCAAACAGAACTGTGAAATCCAAGAAAATCTTTTTAATCACATCACAATAATCGGAAGAGAGAGTGAACAAAGAGAAACTGTCATTTGCTTTTACGGCCTTCTGAAAAATCAACCGAGAAGTATGACCGGAAGGAAGAATACACGCTTAGAAAAAGTTACTTAGAGTTTGAGTACTAGTTACTCATTTTCAAATGATTCATGTAAACGTCAAAAATTGAGTAGTTACCATCAATAATAATGAGTAACTCTTTCTCTAAATTTGAGTTTAACGCAAAAACTCGTTTTTATGTTACTATTCGCAAGATCAGTCTAAAAGTTGTAATAACCATTTGTAGCAACAGGTCCTTTTTTTTGTTAGTGATATTCAGGCGTATTTCAAGAGTGAGTCGCTTAACACAAACGGTGTAGTATCTGCAAAAACCACATTTTTTAGACTGTCCTCTTGGTTGTGCCATCGACGCAGTTATTGTGTCCAGAAGGGATCCGTACTGTGCTTCAGAATGGAAACAAATATGCTCAAGTGTGTCATTTATGAGGAACAAGTGTCTGATTGGTGTCTGAGCAGTACTGACATGTGTGTTAAGCTACGATTGACACACTACTCCAAGCGATCGTCACTTGATATAATATCTCGAAGTTAGAAATCAATTGTAAACGGAATAATAAATAAACACAGTATGATTATTTTATGTATTGCGTGTCAATTACTTAATATTTCAATACAATACAATTAAAAAAGGAGCAATTTTACGCAAATTTGGTATATGTGGAATAAAATTTCATTCAGAATTTAACTAATTACTCTATTTTTGGCACATGGGCAAATAAAGCATTACTCAGTAAATGAGTAGATTTTACCCAAAAATCGTTTCCAGTGGAAGAACTCAAATTTGAGTAACTAAGGAGTTACTCTAAATTAGTGTTGTTCCACTTTTTCCATAGATGAGTGGGATCTTACTCATTTTTGAGTAACTATTAATAAGCGTGTAAGAAGCCAGTTGTCAGATCCTGTCTTAGCCGGCCCTTACATGTGACAATATTATTGTCAATACAAGGAGTATTGACAATACTTTTGATCGTGTAATGGAAACTTAATTGGATTGACGAAAATATTGTCAAAAAATCAAAACTGCTCATCAATCTGACAATAGTTTCTCTCCAGAGAAGAAACTTTCAAATATGTGCAATGAACTCTTCTCTCAATGTTTCAATGTTCAGTTGCAATATTTGAAGCTTCAAACGCTTGATTTGTTAGAAAAATGCGGACTCAAGTTACCAAGTCAATTGGATTGACGGTATTGACAATACTTTGGATTGACAATAATATTGTTACGAGTAAGGGCCGCATAAGACAAGACCTGACAACTGGTTTCTTATTCTTCCTTCCGAACCATCCTTTTCGTCATTTTCGCCCTGTGGGATAAATACAGCCTCCTGCTATGACGTAATGAAACTGTGGCCAGCATCATTCTGCTAAAACAAAATAATGAAGAAGAATGGCTAACAAAAAATTGGATATTACAAACTACTTGTTTATTCAATACCTTTTTCCGCACTTCCCCGCGAATTATCGATCAGAATATCATCACTACGATAAGGAAATTAAGATTTTAATCGATTTGAAATGCTCGAATGTTTGTTTACCATACTCTGAGCGCTCTGATTGCCCATCAAATGCCCCAGATGTTGGCTACGATAGCACTTGCCACCGGGCTGGATTAGAGTGCCTATAACCAGAGTGACGACATCTCATCCGTAATTTTGGCAACAATTCAAAACATTCCATTACCTTTACATTGAATTGACAGGTCGTTTGCTCGTTTGGAACTGGGAGCTGTCATTCCAAACGAACAGCTGTCGCCACTCTGATTATAGTCACTCTAGGCTGGATAAATACCAACGTATCGGCTACAGTGTAGCCAAATTTACAGATTTTTTAATAACATTACGTTAGAAAAAATTATTAATTGATTTAAAATTTTGACACGGTTTTTGGATCTGAAATAAACATGAAAACGCTTAAACGCTTATAAACAATTGAACGCTAAACGCTTAAAAACAATTAATTGAGCTTTGATGACAAAACACGAAATATCTCATGTTAAACACAAAATCGAATCCATTGTTGACGCATTACCGGATTTTTTGAAAACCGGAAAAAGTCCAGTTTGGATAGAAGTGCTTAGTGCGACCACAGTGTGGAACACAACAGTTCATTCTTTTCGCAAAACTGAACACACTTTCGATTTCACACTAATTTAAAAAAAAATTTTTTTGGTTACACTTTAATTCACTAAAAATAAAAACGGCTTGATGCTGATTTTAATTGCACAATGCTGCTACTATAAACATTTATTACAAATGAGATTGAAAAAAGTGAAACATTCTCTGAAAATTTTCATTCTCATTGGTGAGCTGAAATTATACATTTTAATAAACTTGTTTTCTGATTTTCTTTATACTTGGCATCAATGCTCGCGTACCCTGCAAAAGTTTCTTCTTTTCACAATGTACGGGTAGCAACATCAAAATCAGCCAATCAGAAACTGGTCCATTTTGGAACAAAAGCAACGACCGTGAAAATTCTACAAATCAGCCCAAAACTATTAAAATTACTTATCTGTTGAAATAGGTAAATCGGAAGCGAGAATAAACATTTTAGCGCACCGATTGCAGTGCGAACGTCGCATCAAACGAGTGCCAAAAAAGCCAGCATTTGACTGCTTTGCGTTTGAGAAAAATGCATTGAAAAGTGTTCAATATCGAAAAAACCTGTTTTAATACACCTTGTGGTGTTACGATGCCTTTCTCATATATAATACTGTGGAATTTTATTCAAAATGTTTCTCTACAATTTTTGAAAGAAACCAAGGGATTGTTTGTGTATTAACTACTATAACATAGAGAATAAAACAGTTCGCTGATCGGTTAGGACATTCATTAGAAAACGAAGTGGGTTAACTATTATATGTACTTCCAGCACGGGAACCCGAGAACCGGTATAATCAAAGTCGACTCTTATGACCATCAACTAACATGACGTACAAACTCTACGAGTTTTTATTCAAATTTTGAAGACTTTATACAATTTTGCCATTGTACTCTGAACGACGATTTAAATTTTTGTTGTATCCGAAAATATGCAGTAATTTTTGGTAGGACCATAAGACCCTCTTTCAGTGCACCTGTGGGACGAAGCGAGATGGTCGAGAACGAATTTAAACTACGGCTAGTCCACGTCATACCAATACATGCGCGAGCCTCGCGCTTCATCGAAGTCGAAGAAAAAAAAGAGAGGTGGGTTATGTCAGAAACATAACCGGATGGCATGGCATTCGAATAAAATGAATTCTGGACCTAAATTCTGAAAATCAATTTTGATGATAGACTCTGGAACTGAATTCTGAAACTAAGTTCAAGAATTGAATTGTGAATTGTGATGCAAACGTTAAAAAAATCTGTTACGATTTTATTCCCGTTAGAGTCTTTTTTGTTATGATTTTTGTTATTTTAACAGCTTACCAAAAATATTAAAATATTTCAAAATTTGTTACAGAATATTTCTGAAATAAATTACTCCAGTTGTTATAATTCTGTTATTAGCATCTGATTTGGTAGTTAGTTCTAGCACGAGGTATTCGGAGAAAGGGATTAAACCGGTGTAAATGTCAAAGCTTAAAACTTGTGTTTTAAAAGGCAAGAAGTTTGTAAACATTTTATAGTTTTAACTTTAATTTACTGTATAAAACTCGACTATTGCTTGTAAATTTTTCATACGCTGTTAGTGTACTGTTTTAAGTCATCAATCCGCTTCCACTTTCGGCTGATTGTCTCACCGCTGTTTTCTGCCTACAATCAGCTATCGTTGCACAGCTACCTAAACAACAAGTGATCCCGATATAACACGGTAACGATGAGGTCTGAGAATAACTGTGCCGAATGCAGCCAGGCTATATCCGGCATCGATTCAGCTTCATGACCTGTTCTAACGTTTTCCGAGCCCTCTTGAGCTATTTTACATCGCAATCCAAAAATATGTACTGGATAATTGTGCCGCTTCATGGGATGATTCATATCGCATCGTATATTCAACCATTACAAGTGGTTTATTGCAGAAACACAACATGGTTTTATGACGAAACGGTCTACCATACTCGTTTCATCTGGGATTCCACAAGGCAACCATCTTGGACCTCTGATCTTCCCCCTGTACTTCAATGATGTGAATCTTCTTTGGAATGTAATGTAATGTGGAATGTACCTATTCCAAATAGTTCGAAGTACGTGAATCGAATGGCTTTGAATGCTGAGAAATGCTCATGTTTGACATTTATCGATGGTTTGTTTATATTTCCAATAACATGTACTCATATTAGAATGAACTCGTAAACAAACCACTGATAGCCGTCAAACTATGTTCATCCAGCATATTTTGTGAGGTTGTATGACACAATGTTCGTGCAAAACCTAATAAAATCGCAACTTTTGCTTTCTTCTTGATCTTTCTGGATTCCCACTTCAATATTCAGCAACATTTTGCTGCCGTTTATCACGATTTGGGAAATTTTGAGCATTAAATGCACGTAATACAGCACAGCTCATCGACTCTCTAGAATCTATCCTTAAACTTCTTTCATGCCACATTCCCACAGGCTGCTCCCCATTTCCGTCCAGATCATCGCTTTTGATCCGTAGTTAAAGAACTTCTATAGTACTCTTGAAATCAATTATTTTCAATTACATACGCTTGTCCAGTGCTAGGACTACAGTGTACTTAATAGTTAACGTATTAGAACTATTCTGAGAAACGTGTATTCGTACAAGAACAAATGACAAAACCACGTTTGTTTTTGTATAACGAAATCATGTATCCTATAATCTATGTTTCGACAATAAAAAGTAAATGAGCTCCGAAGCTAAAGTTACGCGCATTGTCAAGTTGTCAATACCCTACCCTTTTAGAATCGGAATAAACAATTCCGAGTACCCGTAAACAATCGAATTCCCGACTAAGCCCAATCAAATAAACATTTCGAGTGGATTGTGATACCTGCTGGATTTACGACTAGCACTGATCCTCGTTCTTCCGTCAGATGAAACTCTACGTGACTGGATGAAGTCATTGAACAGAATTATGTGCCAAATGTTGTGCAAACTGGTACAACAACATCTTTCATAGTCGGTACGGTTTCCAGTTTTATTGATGACACTGTGAAGCGAGTGCCCTAACTCGAAGTCGAACGACGACGAACACAGAACCAGCTCCCGAAAATTGCAGGAAAATTCAATCAGTGAGTTTCCAACATCGGTTGGTTCATTATTTGATAGATTTGTTCAAGGAAGATAAACTATTTTCGTTTCCGTCGAAAACGTCCTTCGGTCGTGTCCCTGCAGCCCGGGCATGTTATGGATGTCGGTACTTTGATTCAGTTGTAATTCCAGACGACCGCGGTTGATTGAAAACGTGGCCGGAATGACAATGGACCGACCGTCTCCGGAAGGACGTGATGCTTCAAGGTCTTTTCTTCTGCTATCCATTTCCATTTGCCGGTATCAGAAACTGTCGCCGCTGCTGACATTCGTCTTTCCCCGAATCGTTCCACACAGTTCATGAATAAATAATATCGTTCATGTTCGATTAATTTCGAACGGTGGAAGAACGGTTTCCAATCACAACATCGAACCAGCATCGAATCGCACAGGATGATATTGAGTTATAAATAATAAAGAATATCGCATCATCCGCTCTAGGCTCACGAGATAGGCAGGCGGATTTCTGAAGAACTCATGCTGGTTCCGAAATTCTCATATGTCAAACGGAATGGTTACATTATGCAATATGGGCCTTATTGATTTCAACCTGTTGACGAGCCCCACACCGCCCCGCCCTGTCCTTCTCGACCATCAATTTCCAATCTCACTCATTTGAATGATGTTGGCGAGACGTGTTTAATGACTTCACCGAATGTCTTCCCGATGCTAACGAGCATCAGGTTGTTTGGCCTCACCTAGTCACCTAGCCTAGCATATACTTTTCGTGCGGAGGAGAACCGTTGATTGTTTGTCGTGCTTTCGCTGCTGGTGGTGACATGGCTGTTTGTCGAGTGACGGTTATTGAAAAAGTGCAGTTTGATTGCACGTAAGACGTAGCCCCTTATTTCGAAACGAAGGGCGACGGTTGAGGGTTTTCATACGAAACGAACACACAGAATTTGTCATGCAAAGATCGATTGCACATTACGCCGGAGTCATTTAGAATGTGCTAATTATGTCCGTCGTGATAATCACGTAAATGAATCATTATCGTTGCATGGGTTGGGTTAATATTCAAACAACTGTTTGCAAGTGTCTAATAATTATGAATATTACTCAATGATTATGAATTGTTTTCGCTTTCGAGTCCTCCACTTTGAAGATTCAGATACGTTATAGGAAATACAGAGCTGAGCTGAGCTGAGTTGCACTTCGTGATTGAACGTGATCGCCCGTAGTTGCACTTCGTGATTGAACGAATGAATGGAAATGTACAATGAACCAAGCTTGGGAGAAGCAAATCATTTTCACTGTACATACCCACTAACTCCTAACTTTCTATTAAATAATTAATAACGACGCTGGCTACGACCAAAGGCTGTGCTACTGAGGGAAAGGAAGGAATGTTAGTCCGATACTCGTTGTTTCGAGCATCACGGGATAGGCGATTTGTTAGTAGGGAGGGAAAAAGATCCGGATATGTTTTGGTAAACGATATGATCTCAACAGAACCTGATTTTCGATACTCAGGAGTAATATAATAAGTAAGAAAAATATAAAATATCTCCAAGGAACGATCTCACCAGTATTCCTTTTCTCCTGCACGCTCTGCTGTCAGCAATGCGAGATGAAACACGAACACTGAAAAAAAAACACTCGCGAATGGGTCCGCTGCAGACCAACCCTAGACCTTCAGTCTGAATGATACGATCGACTTGTAAACTTTCACACATTCCATAGAAATCCGACAACACCGACAGTGACATGCAGACGGCGCTCCGATCGGTTAACAGGTTAACATCGTTGAATTTTGGGGCGACAAATTCACAGTATCCACCGCCTGAGCATTTTTAGTTTCGCGATCAATATTATTCAATAAATAGCACTCTCACTACTAAACACACACTTGCCACACCTGCACTATCACTCAAAATAACTATTTCAACCTAATTTTTAACTATACGTATCAAACAACACATTGAAATTACCAGGACCAGGACACCGCATCGCACTGCCAGTGATGCCAACTCAATTCAGATACGTTATACGAAATACTAAAAATAAACATTGACGGCTTTCTCAGTCCCAAATCACTAGGCAAACGATTTAATTCTTAAATTGCCCGACGTTTCGGCCGTTTTTGATGGCCTAAATTACCCTTGATAAAGGCCATCAAAAACGGCCGAAACGTCGGGCAATTTAAGAATTAAATCGTTTGTCTAGTGATTTGGGACTGAGAAAGCCGTCAATACTTATATAATCTAAAAATAAACAAAAGTTGAATCAACATATTAATAAGAACGAGTGTAAGAAGTTGTGTTCGGATATTTCTTAGACCATGCTCATATGATTCCTTATTATGTGAAAGCAAGTCATAGCTCATAGCTACGAAAATGGAATACCAATCCAAAAGACTCGAACCAAAAAAAAATCTTCACTAGAAATTGATCCGGACTCGACAGCATTTTTTATCATGAATTAGGGATGGTACTCGGAAGGCAAAGTATCGATACCTTGGATATCGGGATACTGAAATTTTAGGTATCGATACAAGGTATCAGAAGGCAATAAAGTATCGATACCTGTAAGTATCTATTGATACTTGCGCAGCAATCATTTTAACATAAAATAAAATTGTCGACTTTAGCGTTGTATTATGATGTACAGAAAGATGTTTCCACACAGCAAAAAATGAATTGCAATAATCTCAATTTGATTGTCAATGAATGTGAATAAAAATTAGACGTACTGAACATTAAATGCAATAATTTTCTGTTTTCAAGAAACAAGGTTGGCTTTTATCGTATCAAAGAACGTTCACTGGCAACTCTTCAACGATTGAATCAGTGCCATCAAAGAGAAACGGAAATCATCGCAACAACAAAAACCTGGCATGGTTCATTTAACATAGAATCGACACCAGTGCGAGAGCGAATTTCTCTAGATGACATTTCTGAGAATCAAAGGTTAGCACGCTGCTGTGGGGATCCTCTCTAAAGCAACAAACGGTCGCTTATTCTCGTTTCGCGATCCGATTCTATACAGGCAGTTGATAATTGCGATAGAATCATTTTAATATTGTCGCTTATTCTAACTGTGTGCATATAACCTTTGTATAGGTTGTGTCTATGAAAATGTTTGTGAATGCTCCACACAAGGGTTTTGAAATATTGCAGCCTAGTATGAGAATCATCAAGTTGAATCATCGATTCGATTTTCTGCGATAATTGTCAACTTGCGATTCTCTCTTGGGAAATTCCACACAGCAACGATCATTATCAGACTGTAAATTTTTTTAAGGGCGTGAAATACTCAGAGTATGAAGTGGAGCGAAGAAATGTAGCAAAATTCTCTCACGGTTCATGCATTGAGAGACTCGAGTTCTTGTAGCATCTTCTACCGGATTGAAAATGTTGTATACAATATAGATAGCAATATAGCAGCTTCTGTCAAATTTTCGGCAATCACCAACATTGTCAAGCTGATGTAAACTACATAATACGTTGTTTCAATGTAATAACGTGTGATTTGTCTGCAATATTTCTTGAAAACAGAAAATTATTACATTTGATGCTCAGTACGTCTAATTTTTTTCACATCAATTTGATAGATAGAGATTGTTAGTCAAAGTCTTGGCATTACATTCCTTTCATGGAATTTGGCCTCTCTGTTATAACAGATTTCGCAGCCGATTCAAAGCGTACATCATTGCAAATGCTACACGGAACGACCGAAATTAGCTCTGCGCCTAATTCGTATTACTGTTTTTGAATTAGTTGATTTTAACAACAAAATTTCCAAAATAACTATAAAATTAGTTAAAATTGAGAATTTACTTTGCTGAAAAAACTCTTATTTTTAGAGAATGTGTTTAGTTGGTGAATATCCTGGACACAAACCAGCAATATTTCAATCCAACACGAAATTCTCATTGACAACTAATTTTGTTATTAAAATCAGAAAATTTGTTTCTATTTATATCACCATCATTACTGAAGGACAGCACAAAGAAAACAAAACTGAAATGGGTATTACTAACAAGTTTATTAGCCAAAAACTCATGAGAAGTGTCAAAGCAAAACAATCCATTAAAAAGCTAAAAAGGACAGTCTTATTGAAACTGCTTGAAAATTGTTTTGATGTTTTTCGCATGTGTTCGATATATCTTTATTTAAATTTCTAAACCGATATGTAAAGATGTCGTAAACTGTTAGTGGAAATCGTATTTATTCAGAATTTGTGCGCACTTGAAGCGATTGTGCGTAATAATGTTTTTACGCGGAACAGTGAAGTGAATTTCGAATGTTTCACTCTAATTGTGATGAAGTTTTTTTGTATCTCCAAACCTTCCGAGCTGCGCCGTCCGGTGTACTACTTGTATTCGGTTTTTGTTTTCCGAGTGGTCAAAGTTTTCAGTGAGAATGAAGAAAACAGTGATTTAGAAGAAAAAAATTCAAAAAGATGTTTATGTTTCGTTTATGTCTTTTTCTCCAATACAACATCGTATTTATACCTGCCAATATGGAAAAGACAACCGCGTCTGAATTTTTTTCGGCAGTAGTGTGCCATCTAGTGGCTAGTAGTCATTACGGTGTTACCGTTTCTGTGACAGGGCGCCACATAGCTGCAGATTGCAGAAGCCAATTCAACCATTCATATTGGTTGAAAACAACATTTTATTTCCTTGATTCAACTAAAAAATTAGTTGAATGGAAATGAAATGTGCCTTATCTAAGAAATGACAGCACGTTTAGTTTGTGAATTCAACTAAAAAAAATAGTCATTTCAACAAATATTTTATTATTATTAAGGGAATGAGAATAAAAAATCTAAATTAGCAAAAGTAAGAATTTTTTTGTTGTCTCAAAAAATAACTAACTAAAATCAGCAAATCAACTAAATTTTTCGCAAAATTGCTGATTTCGGTCGTTCCGTGTAGTACTACGATCCTACTGACACTAATGCCATTCTTCATTGTAAAACACTGGTGGCGTGGACTGCTCTGATTTTGCACTTTTGAGCAGAAGTGCAATTTTTTGACGGTGTCGTTTTTGTTCGAAAGTGCAAAACCAGAGCAATCCACACCACCAGTGTTGTTCAATGAAAAACGCCATAAGAATCCTTCCGGGTCAGGGCTCGAACATACGACAACTGGCTTGTAAGACCAGCGTCTTATGCATTGAACCGCCAACCCGGGTTAACGTCGAGATTGTAATAATTCTTTTTGCTGTGCATCAATTTGTTGTGCCACCAGTGTACGCATATTCCTAGCCACATAGATCGCACTTCGCCGCCTCTCTTTGCTCAGAAAGAAAAGATCAAACTTAAACGACATGTAAACGTATAGTACTGTGGAATAGACATCAGTTGAATTCATTCATTCAGTTTTTCATTGAAAAAGACTGTATTTTAACAAACCGCTTAGTTTTGCAACGTAACTTTCCGTTCAATTGCCTGCTCCATATATGTGCATGAGAATAAAATTATATTTTTATCTGTGTGGTCCACGTCAAAGAATTTCACATTTCGCTTATTTTCTCAACAATTTATGTCGATACACGAATACTTCTTCTTTTTTTGCGCCCACGAATTTGACATTTCTCTCCCCTACTTCTATGTACGAGATTCGACGCGAGGGCGCCAGACACGCAAAAAAGGATGTTGCCAATGATTTGATCGGGAAATGTGAGAGCTGGATATCTTGTTAATATGATGTCTTTGCTAAAAGCTAATTCCTATTGCTATTATACCATCGCTATCAGGTGCACTGAAAGAGAGTTATTGAACTATGAAAAATTGAAATGATTGAATTCTCTGAGAGTATGTGTGCGTGTTTTTTATGGTTTTCTCTCATTGCACTCTCTTTCAGCGCACCGGTGGAACGAAGCGAGATTGTCTAGAATGAATTTTAACGACGGCTAATGCACGTCATAGCAATATATTTCACGCAACCCATCTGGGTTCGATTCCCAACCCCACACCTAGGGTTAGAAAGTTTTTCTGGCTCGAAGAGGCAAATGACCTTAAGGTTAAAGCCTCTATAATTGAAACAAAAAAAAATGTTCCGTCGTAATGGGAATTGACTTCAATCTGTTGCGATACTGTAAGTATCGAGAGCAAAAGTATCGATACTAACAGTATCGCTCTGATGCGATATCGATACCAAAAATACCCGATTCTTGAAAGAAACTATCGATACCTTAAAGTATCGACTCGGTATCGGAATACGACTTACTTTACTAAGGGGCGCCTTTTCAAAATATCAAATTTTTCCGGAATCGTACATAAATCTTTACTGAATGAAAGATTACAAAATCTCAGCAAATAATCGTCTTTTTTGTAAAGAGAAGTAGTGAAATGTAAATTTTGTTTTTGATTTGATCCCGTTGCCAAACGTTTTCGCTACAACACCAATTAGGAATGTAGTTGATTTTATTCCACTCGGTGGCGTTTTTATATTCAGTCCTTTCATGTTTATGCTTAGCAGAAATGTGAAAGCTCATGAAGGGAAGCTAACGAAAAATCTTCAATATGTACCCACAAATTCAAATAGCTGTTTAAATTATAGGCAAAAAAGAAACCATTCGGCAAAACCCTGGGTACACATTTATTCCGGCGTAGCAACATTCTTATCACTTATTCCAAAAATACCACTGTTTCATTGCTAGGGCTAATTTTCTGTAAAAAGGCTTACATATTTCGATCATCTGAGACAGTAAGTTGTGCACAATAAATTGAGTGTAAAAAATGATGAAGGTTATTTATCAAACAAAAAAATTATCACTCAAGCTAACATACCAAATTCTAGAAAGAGATGAATCAGTAAGAAAATAATTGAAGTGAGTGCAAAAATATAAGCGTCAAAGAAAAATCAAAGAATTTTCGTCCGTGTCCAATACTATCAATACAAGAAGAAGATATACAAACCTAATAAGAATAAACCTGAATGCCCTATTTTATTTCAACCATAATAAAATTGAGAGAACAGTTCTAGAAAATCCAGGAGCAAAGCCCGGCAGATTTTTTGTAAAACCGGCAGACCGACACTTCCGGGTGAAACCCTAGCCCGAAACGTGAAATATAGTTTCTCTGTGTTTTTTCTAGCAAATTGTAGAGTTCTAGGGGCCTGTTAGCAGTCTCTGATCGATTTCAGATATCTGTGAAAATTTGTGTCATCTTTGAAATTTGTGCAGCATATTGCAATTCTATGAAACACAGATCAATCTGTGAACCTGACATCTCTGCAAGCGTTTATTGAGCTAAGTCGGCGCAATTATGTGTACACGGAAAGACCGAAATCAGCATTTTGGCGAAAAAATTAGTTGATTTTCTGATTTTAGTTAGTTATTTTTTGAGACAACTAAAAAAATCTTACTTTTGCTAATTTAGATTTTTTAATTCTAATTCCCTTAAAAATAATAAAATATTTGTTGAAATTGTTTTTTTTTAGTTGAATTCACCAATTAAATGTGCTGTCATTTCTTAGCTAAGGCACGCTTCATATCCATTCAACTAATTTTTTAGTTGAATTAGAGAAATAAAACGTTGTTTTCAACCAACATAAATGGTTGAATTGGTTTCTGCCATTTGCAGCTATATAGCGCTCTGTCACCGAAAAAACGTTAACACCGTAATGACTACTAGCCACTAGATGGCACACGACTACCGAAAAAAATTTCAGTCACGATTATCTTTTCTATATTGGCAGGTATAAATACGATGTTGTATTGGAGAAAAAGACATAAGCGAAACATAAACTTCATTTTGAAAATTTTTCTTTTCAATTGCTGTTTTCTTCATTCGACTTCGCGAAATTGACTATCTCACTGAAAACTTTGAGCACTCGGAAAACAAGTAGTACACCGGACAGCGTAGCCCAGAAGATTGGAAGATACAAAAAACATCATTTGACATATACAATTAGAGTGCAATATTCGAAACTCACTTCACTGTTTCTGTTTCCCGTAAAAACAATACTACGCACAATCGCTTTTAATGCGCACAAATTCTGAATAAATACACTTTCCACTAACAGTTTACGTCATTTTTACATATCGGTTTAGAAATTTATATATCGATATATCGTAACACATGCGAAAAACATCTAAACAATTTGCAAGCAGTTTCAACAAGACTGTCCCTTTTAGCTTTTTAATGGATTGTTTTGCTTTGACACTTCTCATGAGTTGTTAGCTAATAAACTTGTTAATAAAACCAATTTCATTTTTGTTGTCTTTGTCCTGTCCTTCAGTAATGATGGTGATAGATAAATAGAAACAAACTTTCTGATTTTAATAACAAAATTTGTTGTCAATGAGAATTTCGTACTGGATTGAAATATTGCTGGTTTGTGTCCAGAATATTCGCCAACTAAACACATTCTCTAAAAATAAGAATTATTTTCAGCAAAGTGAATTCTCAATTTTAACTAATTTTATAGTTATTTTGGAAATTTTGTTGTTAAAATCAACTAATTCAAAAACAGTAATACGAATTAGGCGCAGAGCTAAATTCAATCGTTCCGTGTAGATTCCTTTTTGTGCGATAGTTCGTTCTGTTCAGAACGGTCGAGAATGAAATCATTATGGCAAGCTGTAATTGGCTCGTGAAAACATAGGCCAATTCAAACCGATTTTTCAATGTTATACTATTGAAATACTCAAACGATGTTTCATCACATGTTTAAATTAAATGTTTTCTTTCGTTTTTGTTGAGCTGACCCAAAAAATATGAGAAACGGTGTCATATAAATAAATAAAAACAAAATATTAGATGTTGAAACAAACTTATCGCTCCAATTGTTTCAATAGAGGATGAAAATACACTGAACTTTCTTGTTAACAAATCACAATCATAAACCACAATTAGATATCAACAACCCATTACATAGGTTTTTTGAAAACATATATTTGGTTAGAAATTCCGATAATAATTCACAACAATAAATTAAAAACAAAGACGAAGCTTTCAATTTATTATGCTCCCTCTAACTCAGCATAACAAGTTTTGTCTATTTTCTACTGCTTCGCACTAATTTCGATGGTGGACTGTGAATTATGCAGTAGAGCTGATTACGCTAGACGAAAAACTTTTGCTTTCTTGCTCGACACTCCAAACCGCACAATTCCACCTACACATCTCTGCAGTACGTGAGGCTGCAAAACAACAAAACGGAGAACCGAACTTTCATCGCAAAAATTCCGACAATAGACCGCAGCCAGTAAACAGGATGTTAGCATATTAGAAAACTTTTACAATTTCACAATGGACGATTTTATTCCTATCTTCACCGGTTCAGGATAAACTTCGTCAACGTTGCAGACAGTGCGAGTGCTGAGAAAAAAAAGCTTCAAATTAAATCACGTCCCAAATCCCACACAGCAGAGTGGGACGAACAAAAAACTTTGCCGAGAACATGAAAATAGCGTTCTTTGCTATGAACTTAGCCACGGGAACATGATATAATTCATTTGACTCGACTGACGTGCAATACGGTAATTGATGTTATTTTTTTTCTCCCTTTCTCTCTCTCTCCCCGCAAACTACCACCGTGATGCGCATTTGCTAAATTATTGGGGATGACTGCCGTTGACGAGTATAGGCCAACCAAAACTAATTTGTTCACACTTGAATTATTCATATTTAATTAAAATCACCGCACACTAGCATTGAAAATTCATCACATTTTCCACGCCATATAGCAGCAACTTCGGTCCCGGAAACTTTACCCGGTTGGGCTGCCCGGGCCCATGCGAGCCCCCTTGGCATGATCGAATTCAGGCTTCGCTGGTCGTTGGTTGTTCCGCAGGCGTACTACAAATTCAGCCGTTGTTTAAAATGGATAGGCCAACCAAGCAGCGAACTTACGAGCGGTGTGGGAAACAAATCATTTCATAATTAATACGAGATTTAAGTGTGAATAAAATGTGTGCTTTTCGCCTGTTCGAATGACCAACAACGGTGCGGGCGAATGTTGGACCATCTGACGCGTTGGCCAGGTACTAAAGCTGGTGCTGGTGCTGATTGGGACGGTTGGTTTGCTGATTAAAAGTGGAGAATTATTCATTCGCATTCATGTGACATAGAGTTTAGTTGAAAAGAGGATTAAGTTTGTTAACAGGTTTATTTTTCTATTTTGTCCAACCAATCATCGAATACACTACTTTGATGGGTAAACGAAATATTTGAAAAAATCTTGTTTATTAGACACCTCTAATAATTCAACAAATTGAGTATTTTTTTATTGGTTTCAGTATAGCTATGTGCGAGGTTCTAGCACACGTAACACTATAATTGAGCAAGAAGACAAAATACACGGAAAAGCCAGCGATCGCAAAACAACTAAAACATTAGTAGTTTTTTTCTGAATTTGTTGGCTTGGATTTAGCGTATTGACAGTTTATCAATGACACCCAGCAAAGACACGCACCACAAACGAGTATTGAAGCGTTACACATGAGAAATAACATACACCCTAAGAGGAAAATGAAACGTTTCAATGAGCTGTCATTCGTGCAACTGAGCAATAACACAATCCCAGCAAAGTTACCTATATGCATTAAAGCGAAAAATGTCTTAGTTATTTTAACCAATTATCCAGTTATTTGAACTTATGACGTTGGGGGGGGGCGGGGGTGTTCAGCGGTGAACGAAATTTTGCAATTAAACTTACAGATGATATAGAAATGAAACAAAAGATTAAGATTCCCACAAGGGAATTCACCAGCAAAATGTTCTCGGGGCATTAAAACAATTTTCCTCCACTTGCAGAAAGGCTCACTGGAAGAGCTTTTTTGATTCCGTTTTCAAGAATGTTGCTGATAAGCCTAATGCTACAGATGCACTTTCAAGAAAATACAAATATTATCACTTTACTTTAGAAGTAATTTTCAAGCGTTAAGCGTTTTCAATTACATTGACATGAACCGTCCGAAAATACATTACTGGCAAATGAAATTAAAACATTTATACTGTAGGAATATGAATTCATTCGCTGGTCTTACGCGCCAGTTGTCGTATGTTCGAGCCCCGATCTGGAAGGATTCTTAGTGTCTGTAGGGTCCATAGTACTAGCCATGCAATGATTCTGTGCACTAGGAATCGGCTGCGAAGTCTGTTGAAACAGAAAAGGAATGTAATGCCAAGGCTTAGCTTACTTCTATTCAGTACATGAAAAACTTGTTATACAGTTAACTGTTATATTCTTCTGTATACTTGCAGACTATGACGAAATCAACAGATATGTTAGTTAAATCAATAACGTTTTAGTTGAATCAATCAGGGCGTTTTCGTTTTCGCGAATTTCTTATGCAAAATTTCCCGTAGATTCAATTGATGATAGCTAGAAGATCCGAAAATTTCACCATTTTTTTCTGACTTTATTCCGAAAACTGACTGTGAAACTTTGAAAAAAAAAATGAACTTGACTAACCTGAAAGTACTTCTGATATATTCATAAGTTCGATAAATGGATTGTTTTAATAAGATCGACCAAAAATAACTTTTGTATTCATCTTCTTTCATAAATTTACACATAAAAAGTTCTACTGATCGGTGTTTGAACCAATTATGGTTAAAGAAGACAGTTCTATGTTTCGTATTCCCACAAACTTATGTTGAATTCGAAGCAGATCCAATATGACCTATCAATATCGGTCCATATTACGTAGAATACTTCAGTGATCCAACCAGACTTAATAGAAATGACGGTACTAGCACGTTTAACCCTATTTATCCCAATTTATTTTCTAAGTTGTATCTGTGGGTAAACTTTCTTTCACATTCCGATAGGAGGCTAATTACGGTTGATTATAATCGAGTGATATTACGAAGAAAGATAAGATACAATAAGATTACAAATATAATCAATGACCGAACAAATCTTGTTATTCCGTTTTACCCCAATTTCTTTCCTTAGTCGTATTTCTGATTCGAAAAAAATCGAAGAAAGTTCATTCAGAGACACAATGTATAATGTAAATTGGGGTTAAAAGGGTTAAACGGATTAGTACTGTCATTCTCAAAATATGTATTTAGATCACTGAAGTTTTCTACGTAATATGGATCTGCTTCTGGATTGTGGATCAATATTTATCAAAAACTCAGTTAAAGAAAAAAAAATGGGGCAAAAACGGTATAACAAGATTCGTGCGGTCAATGAACCTATTTGTACTCTAGTTTTCAGAGCTTTTTTTCGTAATATCAATCGATTTTCATCAACCGCAATCAGCTTCCTTTCGGAATGCGGAAGAAAATTTAACCAATGATACGATTTATGAAATAAATTGGGGTAAAATGGGTTAAACAGGCTACTGCTGTCAATAGGAGTGTATTTAATTGGATTACATGGTAGATTGTAGATTATATTTCAACTGAATATTATAACTACACAAGAAATGGGGTAAAACGGTACAACGAGTTTGCTGCTGTCATTAAAACTTTATGTAATTCATTTGTTAGACTTTTCTACATCAGAAAAACTCTATTCTCTTTTCTGCAAGTACTTCGGTTTAATGTTATATGGTTAAGCTCGATCACAATACAGTACAAAAAGAAATCTTGGGATAAAATGAACATGATAGCGTTTCGTGCGGTCCAAATTATTTATTTATTTGGGAGCAGGGAAAAGCCCACTGTGGCTGAAATTTACAATCTCTCTCTCTCTCCAGCAGGCATAAAACCTCCTCATCCTTTTATATCAACAGATTACAAAAATCCAACAGATATGTTTCTTAATACTAAGAGATTGAGAGAGTCGAGCGGATGTTAGAAACAAACCTAATGGTGAATGTTATTCTTGGTGGCATAACCGGTGGAGAATGGAAGCAGACTTACTAAGGAAGCACTAAACTAAACTTGTGGATTAAGTACTAAATTAATCCTAAAGCTAAATCTAGAATTTAAGTATTGGAGTTGGAAGGACTGTTTTTAAAAACAATTTTTTATGGTATTGCGAGATAGAGTAAAATCAAATACATGAGAACATCGATTGAATAGACGACACATACTGGAGAAAGGTTCATTATAGTCATAAATAGTGCGAGCGGTTTGAATTCTCAGAAATTGATGGGATCGAAGATTTCGAGAATGGATATTTAAATTTAGTTTGCCTACAATTCGGGGCAATCAATTTGAGATGGCAACAGATCTGCCATGAATATTGCCCTGGAGAAATCTCGGCGAACAGATAGCAGGTCAAGATCGATCAGTTTACAGCGTCCTGCTAGCTTGGGAGGTTGTTAGGATTTCTCAAAGAAAGACCACGAAGAGCAAAGCGAAGAAATTTACGCTGAATAGCTTCGATGCGTTGGATGTCCAGCTCATAGTAAGGGGCCCAGACGACAGAAGCGTACTCTAGAATAGAACGAACTTGTGCGCAATATAGTGCTTCTTTGTGACTCGAAAAACAGAACCAAGTGTCTTGGAAGCCTTAGAAATATTATATTCGACGTGATCCTTGAAACTAAGTTTAGAATCCAACAGGACACCCCACCCCAGACTTTACAGTCGATTCTCGCTTGAGGATAGTTCCGGAAATAGCATAGTTAAATACTACGATTGTGCGTTTGCGAGTAAAAGAGATCACGGAGCATTTAGATGAGTTTAATGCCATTCTATTCAGGCTGCACTAGTTGGAGAAAATATCCAATTGTTTTTGCAAGAATCTGGCATCTTCAGGATCTTTAATAAGATGGAACAATTTAAAATCATTGGCGAAAGATAATTTTAAGCATTGTATTGAATGGTTCAAATCGTTCAGATAAAGTACGAATAAAAAGGGTCCAAGATGACTGCCTTGAGGTACACCCGAGTTAGCTCGAAAAGGTGCAGCTGTGCAGTCTTCGATTTTAGTTATCATACTACGACCAATCAGGTACCAGGAATGCTGGTTGCAGATCCATTGAATCCAAGTCTATCAAGTTCGGCAATAGCTATTTGGTGATTTATTTTATCAAAAGCAGCGGAGAAGTTTGTATATATGGCGTCAACCTGCTGTCGCGCCTGTAGCGACTGAATTACGTAGGATGTGTAACATACCAGGTTTGTAGATGTGGATCGTTTTGGTATAAAACCGTGTTGATTTGAAGATATGTAACTAGAGCAGTTGTGGGTAATGAACGACTATTTCAAAAAGCTTAGATACAGCACATAATGCAGCAATTCCGCGGTAATTTGATCTATTGCATTTATCTCCTTTTTAAATACAGGAAAGATGAACGATTTCTTCCATGAATTAGGAAAAATACCTGAGCGCAAGGAAATATTGAATAATATCCGAGACATTAGACTTTCCGAGCAATTCTTAAGAACAATGGAGGGTATTCCATCAGGTCCAGCGCTCGATGATCTTTTTAGTTTAGCTAATGAAGTTTTCACCATATCCATAATAATAATGGGATGGGGACCAACGGGGGGCGTAAAGGATCATTATTGGCAGCTTCGAAGACGTTATTACTAGCCAGATTTTCTTCACAGAAAACGCTGCTAAAGTGTTTGCCAAAGAGATCACAGATATCACGCGGGGTCGATGCTTGCAGAGTGCCGAGCGACATATGATTAGGTAACCCTGATTCCTTTCTTTGTCCATTAACGTGATTCTAAAACCTTTTAGGGTGGGATTTAAGATTCTTCTGAATGCGACATTGAAAGGCATAATGGAGTGATTTACTCAATCGTTTATAATGATTGTTGTGGAACAGATAATAAGATCTGAAATGAAGAGTAGGCTTTTTGGTAAATTTCCTCAATGCGCATTGTTTGGCTTGTTTGAAACGCTTCAAAATTCGGTTTGACCAGGGTGGACAGAGCGATTTTTTTCGTAGCTTTTTGGGTATAAATTGATTAATACTGTCGGTTATTATATGTGTCCAACGGCAGAATTACAGTCACGCAGGCACGTACCCAGAGGGGGGGCCCAAGGGGCCCTGGCCCCTCCCGAAATCAAAGTAAAGCAATTTCCATTTTGGGATTTTAACCACTATCTCCGGAATCAGGGACAGAAGTGAGTCTCTTGACCATCAACTAACAAGATCTGCTAATTAGAAGATTTTACCAACCAGTTTTAAATAACCCGCTTCTTTTCACAATCGAATTTTTTTTCGAAGCTTAATAGTCGGTTTTCACAGTGGTTACAATCAATGTCAAAATTAAAGGAAATGGTACTGGATGACCAGAAAGTGCCATGATGATTAGTACTAAGCAAACATTCTTTGAAGAAAGCTTGGAGTCAAAAACTATGAGTTCCAGCATGAATCTCCGAATGAAAAAGATGCCCTGCCGCTGAACGCCGCACTTGCATACTCAGGATTAAAAAGATGAACGCGAGCACACTTCGGAAACATTTTTGGCTATGCTGATGATGATGGTGTCGGTTGGTTACTGTTGACGAAGGCTAGATCCATTATTATACGCTTTGAGAACAGAATGATTAACAGACAACAGACTGAAATCGTCACGAGTGCTCCGAAGCATTATTGGAGAGATTGAAAATCGATTTTTCGAGACAATGCACAGATACACAAGAGCATAATCTGAGCTTCATTTTGGAGTTCTAACCGCTACTGCAAATCGTCCTATTCATCTCTAAGAAATTGATTTGGGTTCCGTTTTGGTGTTTTTGACCGCTACTAAGAAGATTTTTCTGTTGTTGCGTCGTCACTCCAAATGACGAATTTAAATTTTTATACTGTCCAGACCAGAGATGCAAAGTAAAAATTTTAAATATATTCTCTGATCCAGATACAGAAGTTGACTCGATGAAATTCAATAGGATCAATATGAGATTGAGAAGCACTTCATTTGAATATAAATTTGCTAAAATCGGCTCGAACATCTGTTCGAGAAATAATCAACAAATCTTGCAAACTAGAAAGTTCCTTTGTACATCGTGGCTTATACAAACATACCCTTGAAATTAAAGGTTTTAATACTTATCACTCAGTTTTTTTCCGGCCAGAAAATCAGCCAGAAGTCGAACCCGAACTATGGGACTATATGAATGAAGAAATGTAGAAAATTGATCCCTTCCCTTTGACACACAGAACATCTTGCTTCAATCCCTCAGTATCCAATCCAAAATATGTGAGTACATATTTACTTAAATTGCTAATTGCTAACTACTTGAACTCACCCTTCAAAAAAAATAAAAATAAAAAAAATAAAAAAAATAAAACCAAAAATACTAAAGGCACAAGAATCATCATTTATATGCATTATTTCTTATGGTGGGCCCCTCCCGAAGCGAAATCCTGGGTACGGGCCTGAGTCACGATTGTATAGTAAACAGTTCCAATCCAGTTCCATCAGAAATCTATTCATTTCATTGAAATTACCATTTCTGTAGTCAAAGAAAGTTGATTCGGAGACGTCGTTGAAAACAAACAACAAACGGACCATCACGAATGGCAATGCGAAGTGGGGCATTGGGAGATGTTGGCAGGATTTAACGAGCGGGGAGGGGGCGAGGGTTATTGAGCAAGTATTTATAAATTCAAGACTAACAAAGCCGAGATAAGCAGGCGATTGTTACTATTATTTAGGTCATTAAACTGTACTAGTCTTGCAATATTATAGCTATCAAGAAGCTTCAGGAAAGTAGGTGTTTTAGACGAGCTTGCAATGTCGGGAAATGAATAATTAGACGATGAGCGAGACCATTTAATGCCGGGGAAATTAAAGTCGCTATAATAATCACCTTATCGGCAAAAGCCATTCGATTTTCAATTTGTGAGAGCGAGATCAAATGCTGATCAAACAGGGACATATCATTGATGCGGTCAGGCAGTCCTAATAAATACGTGGAATCCATTTTACTGACAATTTTACACCAAAACAGTACTTTGTGGTCAGCTGTATCAGGCCTCAAAAATATCGTCGCGTTTTTGGTCCATTTTTCCCCACTGTGCATCGGTTGAAATGCATATTTGCACATCTCAGTATTTGAGCACACTGACTGTAAGTGGCTTTTGATTATAATGAACGAGACTAGAAAACGTTCTGATTGAAAGTAGTTGCATAGATAATCCAAAACAAACATTTTTGTCAAATGTAGCTCAAAAACGATGAATGAGGTATCGCTGCTTTATTATTTTGAACCACGAAACATTTATAAATATGTTACAACACCGTACTCAAGCAAACAAACAATCAAACAATGATTTGATTGACTCTCACCGGTTGTCACATTTCCCGCAGCTCTTTCGAAATAATAAGTGTCATAGATGTAGACTCGTCCTTGTTGTTTGGTACCAACAAACAAACAAGGGTGTTTCGTAACTGGACACCGTCATCATGTCTGCTGAAGAAGCCACCCCCAAGGATTCCCCCGTATTCACCGTCACAAACCGTTTCTCGTCAATGCCCAGATATTCAACAACAGAGTCGTGTTCCTTTTCGTGTCTGGTGTGTCAGCACGCTATAAATGAATCCGATGGTGCCTCGACGGGCAGTGGCTAGTGAACTGCACGTCAACATGAATGCACCGGAGAAGTGATGCGTTGCCCTATGGTTACCGGTGTGAAGTCGCCATACGGACGATCTTTACGACTCAATAATATTATCACCTTCCCTTTTGTTTTCGGGGTCATCCAATAGGCGACGTGTAAATCCGATGCGAATGATTTCGTTTTTCCATAGCGCGCCTTCGGTGAGAAGAAGCAGCCGCAGTAAAACCCAGCAAATAACGGACACTGATTTATGGCGAAAGCTAATCGCTGTCGCGAAATTGAGTACTGAATGAACATGATGCATCTCGGCTGCATGGTTCACGGAGTGTGGAACAGCAAACGACTCCGTTGCCGGGATCATAAAATCTGTCGTTGACGAGTTGCTGACGAGTTTCGTGCGGTTTCTGTGGGAAATTTACTAGGAATTGCGTAGGTGCGAAACAATGTTTTACCTCGCGTATGATTGCTTCAACTTTGCTTGATAATCAAAACTATCCTATTAAACGGGACTGGTTATTAAACGTGACGATCACAGAAAGCAAAATCAAAAACTATTCCACACTGAAATTAAATTTCTCCCTAATTCTCAATTGTGCTACCACCCTTCTACAGGATCGATCTATCATTTGTGGAAATTAGCCGTTCATCGCACACATTTGGCAGAACCCCTCTCAAACCATGCTTCTGCAACCCTGTTGCACACACCGACCTGATCATCACCCCCGCCACACTGCCACCCCTCTCAGCGGTACGGATTCAAAACGAAAATTTAATCATCGGCAAGCCGGTCGGTCTGGATTTTATTTATCGTCGACACATGTAGCCATCCCCTAGCATGGAAATTCAGGCATGAAAAAACAAACCGAGGGCGTAGGTTCGCTGTCAAAGGTTATGCTTTTTATTAGCTCTGCAGGCTGTTTGCGATTATTGAATTTTAATTGTTTACCTTGGTTCAATGAATCCGAAGGGCTCATCCAACTTCGGAAGTGCTGTGGAGATACAGATATGCCACCAGGACGGGCGGCGGATGGGGTGTCGAACGAAACGCTTGCATGGCCGTCTGTGTCTATTGAACTGTTGCTCAAATGTGCGATGGACGATTTCCGAACCGGTTTTTGTTTGATGATCTGTATATGTGTTTAACGAGTGATAGATAAAGCAGTTGGAAGTGGTTTTGAAATGCATTTTACAACCGTCGACATAATTGCGCCGAAATCAACTACTTTGATAACAAGTGGAATGCACATCATACTACATTCGAAAACCTATCGCATTGGTGGAGAAAATGATTGCGAACCGATTGGTTTCTCACAGTATTCGACTGTTTTCAGGATTCAATGATTAAAATTGATAAAATGTTTTCTATTTTGGTTTTGTGCTAAATTTACTCATTTAGCCTTTCTCATATAGAAAGGCTATGCAATCACTGTGAAAACCGACTGTTTAACCGAGGCCCGGAATGTTCGACTCAGCTAGACGAACTGAGCAACTGTCTCTGTGTGTGTGTATGTATGTAACAAAAATATGCACTCACTTTTCTCGGAGCTTCTGTTGCTACTATGTCTGTTTCGAGTTTTGGAGTGGCTAAAACAAGATCAGAGTGGCGAAATGGTAGCGCGTATGCACAGAATGCATAAGAACGCAGGTTCGAGTCCTGTCTCTGAGCGTATCTTTTTCCAAAAATTCATCTTTTCTGCTAGTTTTTCTTTCACTTGGCTTCTCCAATATATATTTCCGCTCAGTCATCGCAAAAACTGAACTAAAATCTAAATAAATCCTATTTAATGTTTTTTTAAGGAATTCCACAGTCTTATTTATGAGTAATATGAGAAAGCCATCATTACACCACTAGGTGGATTGAAACAGGTTTTCACAATGTTTTTATAAATCTAAAAAATGGGTATAGAATTCGCTCAAGCTTCAAAAAAATTTTCCGAGGCCAAGAGGGCCGAGTGTCATATACCAATCGATTCAGCTCAACAAACTAAGCAAATGTCCGTGTGTGTATGTTGTTAACAACGATTCGTGTAAAGATCTCTATAAAAAACTGAATCAGATTCGACTTCCGATTCCGGAGATACAATGCGATAAGTATTAAAATGTCACACAAATAGGGTAAGGGCTCCCTATTTCATCTCAGCTCCAATTTCCATCTCATTCCTTCACCAAATAACTTCGAATATTAATCATATCTTTAAACGTACCTGAACAAAACTGTGGAACGTTTTAAAACAATTATTCTAGGTTTTGCCACACTTTCCAATTTAAAAAAAAATAGTTAAAACACCTTCAACGATAGCTTTTTTCATTTAAAATAAACTCACTTTTTGATTTAGGAACCACTTTCGTCTGAAGTTTTACAATCCATCATGTTTCTGTATATTTACTAATCGATTCGTCTCAAAACATGATCACTATTTCACATAATTACACCACTATTCAATGTTGGATGACTTTATAGTTAGTAATGTTCACTTTCCACTTGTTTATTCAACGATTAAAGACTTCTGAAATTACCTGACAAGCAATAAAAGCAATGAAAAATATGAGATGAAAATTTGCACTTAATTCACTTGATTGCGCTTTGTTTTCATCTCATTTCGTATCGCAAGGTTGCCAAGTTATCTCATAATGTTAAATAAAAAAAAATATTTTTTCTTCTTTAAATTATCATCAACAAGTATTTTTTGGTATCCGTGACATTAGTTTAATTATATCATTGATAATTATATATAAATAAAACTGTTTCGGATTCTAATATTACCAAATAGAGCGTGTTGAATACTAATCAAATAACCATTGTGGCAAATCTAGTAGCACTGGTTTCTTTCCGCTATACGTCACCATAACACTGTTAAATGTGTGTGTTTCATCGGCTGTGCACAGAGATGCCAGATATTTTCATAGAAAATATGTATCTGCTTTATCTGTTTTCACTAATAATATGAATCAAATTCAAATTCAAATCGGTTTCAAATTTTAATATAAATGTTTATCAGTGTTCATCATCAAACATTTGCACAAAAGATTTCCATTTTAAAATGTGATTTGTCCGTTGTTTAATAAACTTTTAAAGAAGTGCTGCAATCAAATACTAATAGATACTCAGAGAGAAAAGTCTAACATTTTACTTCTCACTTTTTATGAACCTTTACAAATCTGTATTAAATTTAGAAAATCTGTAATCTGATTTAACGAACGCGAACGCAAAAATCTATACAATACAGATAAATCTGTATTAATGGCATCTCTGATTCTGCATTTTGTTTTAAGAAGGGCTAATGCCTAAATAGTAACAATTCTTTTTTTGTTTTTTTTTTAAGTTCTCCAAATTAACTGCAGAGTAAAATTTTAAATTGGAAACGAAAGGTAATAAAAACGATCCAAAAAATTTTAAACGTCGAAATGATTCCAAACTGTTTTTTTTTAAATATCGTGTGTTGTGTCATAGTTGGCATTAGGCCCTTTTTGAGGAAAATTCTGACATTTTGAACCTGAAAATGTAATAGTGCAATATTTTGGTTTTGATTGCTGTCGCCATTGGTAATTTATGGGATGAATAAAGGACCAACGATAGGATGAATATAAAACCTTTGAGATGAAATTAGGAGCACAGTAGTGAACATATCAGAAGTGTTTTTAGCTGATTTTTTTATTATTGTTTTAATTTCCAAGGAATGTGAATCAATTCCCAATGTGGAGAAAGACGAATTAAACAGAAATATGAAAAAATCGTAGTGATTTTGGTGGCTGAATCAGGTTTTTAAGGTAACGTCCTTGCAAATGAGATGAAATAGGGAGCCCTTACGCTAAATCGGGTTTACCGAACTTGCAGATTTAGATAGTCGATTACCCAATAAACTTACTTCAGCTTTACCGGTATTAGGTTTTCGATCCCGGAAGGTTCCCAAAATATTGTTTCGAACGCACTATGGTTTCTCAAAGATGGCTACTCTGTTTTTCAATCCTGTAGGTGAATTTAACGGACACCGATTTCCGAATTCCTCAATTGGTGAGTTTTATCCGATTCTGGAATTACAGGGTGATTAGTTTTTAAAATTCAAACCATCAAAGAAACCAAAAAAAAAAGTTGGGCTCAAAACTATTCCAATTTATTCGTCACGTAATTTCATGGTCATATGGGTTATCGTTTACGGGTTAAAGTGTTCCGATTCCGGAAGTATCAGAAATAATGACCAAATCCTCTTAAGTGGAACTCACTTCGACATCTCGTAGAATGCTTAATCGATTGTCACACGTTTAGATTCAAAGGAATAATTTTATGGTTTCATACGATTTACCTTTTTGATCCATCGCGCAGTTTCGAAATCACAGGGTGATAAATATACTGTCATTAATATTGATAAAACCTTTTATAATCAACCAAGTGGTGTAATGATGCCTTTCTCATATTAATCACTAGAAGATTCTGTCAAGAATTTTTATTTTTGAACTTGAATAAAATCAAAAACTTTTTTTTGTAGGAACTACCATAACCTTTTCAATTTGTAACAGTTATATCAAGAAAATTTTTGTCTGTTGATTATGTATATTAGTTAAATAAATAAATAAATAAACAATAATAATAACAATAATATTTATAATAATACAATCATAACAACATTAATAATAATGATAATAATAAAAGTAATAATAAAAATAGAAATATTGTGACTTACCATAAGTTAATATGTCATCAAGTAAATATAGATTTAAATGTGGAATCCTTTGCAGCTATACAAAATTGAACAAAGCACGCTGTGTGCACACTACTAGCCGGTAGTGTTTTCTTCTTCCGTACCAGCACGTACGGATGCGTACCGGTTTTGCATAATTTTGTACGACAATTTGAAAGCCCTATAATTTCGGAACCGATTGTCGGATCTGGATGAAATCGCACAGTATTTTTTAAGACAATAAAAGCTTGAATTTGAATCATGATTCGTGAAAATCGGTTACATCGTTGCTGAGAAATCGAAGTGAGTTCCGGTTTTGGAGCTTTTCTTCACTATTACCGGTGCGTTCGGAAGCGGAAACTGGGGACTAGTAACCCCCAATTAGATTTACATACCCACTAGCCAACAAAGTCTGCCAACTAGATGAATTTATCGGTAAGATTAATAAATAATTGCACCGTTTCACCATCACTTTTTAAAAAATTCTCATGATATTGAAAATTTTTCACTTATCGTGCTGTAATACTGGAACCGAAAGTTGGATCTGGAACAACTTTTTGGGGGCTTTTCAAACAATTTCAAGACCTTTTATTTGCATCTTAATTTGAAAAATCGGTTGAGAAATTTCCGTTAAGATAAAATTCAGCAGCAAGCCATGGGACCATAAAACATTTCTTTGCAAACTAAGTTTGTGAAAATCGGCTAAGCCATCTCTGAGTAAAGTGAGTTACAATTTTTTTTTGTTATTTATTTTGGTGTATATCACCCTGTAACTCCGGAACCGAAAGTCGGATCGGGATAAGATTCAATAGCAGCAATTTCTGAGAAAATCAAGTGACATTATTTGTCTCATACACACAAATATACATACACATAGACATTTTGTGATTAGCATTAGCATTAGCATTAGCATTAGAGACCGCCCGTGTGTTGCTACTCCGTTATTGATCTGGACCAATTGAGATTGCAAAATGATTTTTTGAAGTAACATGTTTGGGAATAACACATTGTTTCACACTGTGCAAACTGTATTGAACCATGCATGCTGATCAATACCGACGCCGGCCACGTCCGAATGCAGATCTACTTGGGAGGGAAAGGATTGTTAGTTCGATGCATGTTGCTACTAAGAACCGAGGAATCCTCTGCATTCCCACATGCATCACAACATACACATAGACATTTGGTGATATCGACGAACTGCGTCGAATGGAACAAAACACTCGAACAACACTGAAACCAAAAACACGTCTATTGTGCGATAAATGTCTGGCAAAATCTTACTAGGTAGTTATGGGCGATGAAATCAGGAATTAGAACTAATTGGCTCAAGTAGCACGTTCCCCTAGTTTTTTGGATATACTCACCGCATGCATTAAGACCGAATAATCCGGATACGTAGTTGCGTCAATGTGGGACAGTTACATATCAGAGGATATGAAGTATCGTAATCGCATTCACATGAATTACATGAATAATACTCAAGATAATTGAGTTTGCAATTTCCAGTTAGAGCTCTGACCAAAATACTACAATGATGCTTGGAAAAATGCAGGAGACATTTTGACATTTTCAGATTCAAATCTGGTAAAAATGTTTTTGTCTGAGCGCAAGTTTGTAAGCTGCGCCAATAGCTGGCCTATTTGGATCCAGCCCTAGAACAAATCTTGTGCTTTATCCTACTAGTTGAAAGTGGTAGAGCTGGTTCAGGACCAACAAAATCATTCGTTTCACCAGCTCTAGCCAACTCATCAGCTCATTCATTTTCAGTAATACCAAAATGGCCGGGAACCCATACGAAGTAAACAACAGTCGAACTGCTGAGGTCTTCGATTTGAGTTCGACCGTGAATCATTTGGACTGAGTGCCTGATTGTCAGAACAAAAAAACAGTATCTTTCAAAAAGTAAAGTATCTATCAAGTGAACGATACTGCTCATTTCACGACAATAGACACCAGCACCAGCACGACCATCCAACAGAGAACCGTCCGTACAAAATAAAACTATGTTTTCATGAAGTAGTCGTTCCAAATAACCAGACAACCACTCTTCACGAGGAGGGTGTCTCACACTGAATATTCAGATTTGAGCAATATCACACTATGTCCAGAAGTTATAGTTGAATGGTTATAATAACTGGTATGAATACGTTTGGTAGAACATAGACCATTGGATGCAAGCAGAAGTATCAGTAAAATACAAAAATGTTCTTAATAAATATATATATATATATATATATATATATATATATATATATATATATATATATATATATATATATATATATATATATATATATATATAAACAGAAAAATATAAAGCGTTTATTACTAGCTACAAAATCGGTAGACTCTCCGTAATGTATGAATCCATTTGATGCGAACATTATTTTGAGGCGGAGCTAGTGGATGGAACGAAAATGAATCAATTCGACTTCCTGCCTGAATTTATGACTAAAGTTATTTAAATCTATAAACAAGGCACAATGAAGATGCAGTGAATTTAAGATAAGGAATTCATGGAAGCTTCATGAACAATATCATTTCGCAAAAGGCTAAGATATAAAAACAAAACCTGCTTGGTCGTTACTTATTTGTGAATTTCGATTCAGCATATGAATCCGTTCAATAACAAACAATTCCATATTTTTTTCTGTTGCAACCATGGAAGGGTTAATTAAAATGACCAGAAATGTCAGGCTTACTGTCAACAGCGAAACATCTGTGCGCTCTGTTCTGCTCTATTCTCATTCCCTGACAGGGTAGGGCGACACACATAATAGCATCAATACAACCAAAACGAGCTTCTCCATGACAAACGAGTGCAGCAGTGATTAATTCCTATCATCGCCTCACCCACGACTTTGCTTCCGTTTGCGTTTGTACGTGTTTCTCGCCGTATTCCGTCTTGTATTTATTTTCCATTCTCTTTCGGCAGGGTTCCGGCATACCTACCGATTCTGACGCGGTGCCTTCTAATGATCCAAATTCGTAATGCATACAGCCAATTAAACGGATTAAATTTAATTCAATTTGATCCCCAACACCCTATTGCTATTGCTACACTTTCTATGGATGTAGGACGATGGTTGGAATACGTGCACGCGGTTCCGTTTTTGTTCGTTTTCTTTCATTTCTTATGAATGAGTTTCGTTTTTTTTTGTTTTCGTCGTCCCAGTACCTACCCAAATCAGTGAGCTTTGAACTGACCCACGGATGCTTCTGACTTATCCAAACTACAGATGCTTTTGGCAGTTCCGAAGCAGGATAATCCTCTTTTCATCTGCCGTTGATGTGTTAATTAAATATCTATAAACACCTCAGCCTTAGTTTGCCGAGACAAAATTGACGTTTTCTTTTGTTAATATTGTAAATAGACAATTCGAACCGACGAGTGAAATCTGTTAAAACTGATTGAAAGTTTTAAATATATAAAAAACAAGTTACAACAATAAAATGCTATGTTCTATTAATTCTATTTTGTATAGGTTGTTGCAATCAAAACTTAGTTATCTACGAATGTATGTAAATTGACATAAATTGTACAGAATGCAGAGAAATAATCACCCAGACAACCGAATAGCAAATGCGAACGATACTTTGACTCCTTTCATAAAGATTTACCAAGAAGTTGTAATTCATGCATAGCACTTAACATATGCAAGATGCCAAATCCCTTAGAAAAAGTAATTATGTTGAAAAAGGCAACAGACGTATTCTTGGGACCTGGTCACGATTTAAATGTCGTCACAGGAAGAACTGTTCTGTCATACGAGGCATCTCGGCGAACTCCATCAGTTTAATTTGCATGGAAATTTCCATTCAGAGCGTCATAATCCACATAAGTTTATACTCAAGAACATGTAAAATTGTGTGATTTGAAAATTCCATTACAAAAGATCGATAGTAGCAACAGCGTGACTTGAACCGAGAAATATTAGATCACAAGGCACACCAGTTAATCGACTGAGCCACAGAAGCACATATCTGCCTAATGAATAATTGATAGCGGAGAGTGTTCGGTTACCGGCACCCTTTTTTTTAAGCTTATAACTTCTGACTAAGTGCACATTGTGCGGACATATATACATCAATGGAAAGCTAAAGTCCCTAGCTAACAACTGAATAAGAAACTAAGTTGATTCAATCGATTGAAAGAAATTTATTATCAATTTAGTACAGTGATAAATTTTGGCCGTTTCAAAAACGGTGTTCGGTTACCGGCATCCCTAGAAATTTCACTAATAATGGTAAAATATAAGTAAAGACTGCAATTATTTAAAGAATAAACGCTCAAATGTAACAGCTTTGCGGGATTAAATACGTTGCTGCAGCCTAATTTATTGGCTTCTTATCCACTAAGCAACGTTAAATGACATTAAACAGTGCATTATAGTTCGTTTTCCTTGACTTGGACGATTTGTTTGAAGTCGCCATGGCTAACAGAACCAGAGAACCAAAGTTTTTACTTATATGACAGATGTGTTGAAGCTGTCAAGTTGTCCACGTGTTGCATATCACCAGAGATTCCAGGTAATATAATAAGTTTGGCTAGCAAAAAGTAGAAAGATCGTGCCAAATTTCAAAAGTCTGTAATTTCCGACGAATGTCTGCAAACAATCGAAGATTCAAAAGTCTGTAGAAAGTCTTTAGACGCTTCAGCTTTACATATTAACTAAGAAATTTGATTATTCACGGACAAGTTTGCAGACTTGGCATCTCTGCATATCACTGACATTTATCGAAAAATGTCGCGATTTGTCTAAAAAAAATGGGAAGCCGGTAACCGAAATCGGTAAACATTTTGAAAATGACGATTTCACCTCATAAATATTCAATCCACTCACCATTTTGATTGATGCTTTTCAATTTATGATACTATAAAAAAAGTCATAAAAAACTTTTGTGTTGATTTTTACGCAATTAAAATTTATTTTGAGCGCAGCAAAAAGTACAAGCGCCTGTTTGCTTTGGTATTAGACACAAAAAGAACGTGCTGCTATTACTCACACATGACCTTTGTCGGGATGACGCTATCTGATTTTTGTCAAAAGTTACGGTGGAGTGCCAGCAACCGAACATCTTCTCCTACATATAAATCCTAACTGCGGCTCTTGGTTGCCGAGTGCAAATTACACTTGGAGCCTGTAAATTTCTGTACGAATAGAATACTGCGTCATTCGGCAAATTAAATAGTTACGAATTGTATCGTTTGTAGAATTATGTCACCTGTGAAATTCATGATTTCTTTCTGTGTAGGATTGACTTGATGAAGTTTGGAAGAATATGAGATTTAGTTTCTTCATACAATTGATTTCAAAAATTCAAGCCAGATTAAAAACAGGAGACGCCATCACCATCTAGCAACTTCGAAGCATGCTTTCGAAGAGATTATCAACGCAGTTTGTTGAAAGAGAGCTTCAAATCTTCACAGATAAAAATATTTTGTGATTTTACATGCACATATTTTTAGCAAGAAACTGAACTTAAGTTACTTCACAGTTCTTTCTATTTCAATATATTTTCAAACTAAGCGGTAATGCCTATCTACAGTCTTATTGATTGCATGACGATTGAATTCTACTATTGATTTGCATGTCGTATAAAATTTCATTATTTTTTTCTGCGTTCCGAATTCCCGCTGATTCAAATTGCTCTTCATGATGGCTAACGGTGAATTATTTGGAACACCAGCGCAAGCTGAAGGTGGCATTTTCCTCCTTCCAGATACAGATGTTTGATAGTTCTACGAACGAAATCGGAACTGTTTCCTAACCAGGCACGCTTCACTCAAACCCACACCTAAAACATTGTTCGTTCCAAAAAAAATCGCGATCTTTATGCTAACCTGACCAGTTCAAGCATATTGTCGTGTGGGTTAGGCTAAGCACAGATTACAAGTTTATAGAATAATATCGTAGCTTGAATTCTTGTAAACGTCACTTGATCGTGTTGAGGCTGACATGGATTCCTTTTCTGTCATGTTCAACCTTTGGCTTTTATGCTCGCGGAGAGTTTTCGTTAACCCTTTATATTTTTCTGACCGATGCTCTTGTTCTCCCACATCACCAACATATTTCAACATTAAAAAAATTTGACCTATTTTTTCAACCAGTTCATTAAAACCGACGTGAACTCGTCATCTCAGAGCTAAGGCAGTGTGGTTTATTGAAAAGACGGGTGGGTAATGTCAGAGACATTACTGGATGTCGTGAGTACGAAAACAACTGACATGTTCCTTAACACTTCCGAATATCAATTAGTTGATCAATTGTATGAATTATGCAAGCATTCCCCTTTTTCACATTTTTCGCAAAAACAAAGAAGGCTTCACTTGATCTCGATTACTGTGAATTTCACACAGCGAAAAGTGCACAAATCTAATCAAACTGTTCGAGATTTGCACTAAACTGAGGATATTTACCTTCGATTTGCGAAGAAGAAATCCTAATAGTTCATTAGAAAACTTTTAGAGCCATTAGAACGGCTGATTTTGTGTGATGCTCTCCACCGTTGTCCTCTTTTCGTTGTTTTTTCACCAATGCAAACGACTAGCAGCTGTGACGTAATTGTTTTCTGTTTTTGTAAAATAATACGTGTAACGTGGATCAATTTATATTTGATTTCCAAAATCATGATACCATTGGAAAGGGTATTCAAAACTTTACAAAATGGCATATTGGTTTGTCCTCGAAAACATTCATTGGGGTTGGTTGGCCGAGTTGTAATTTTAGCTTAGAGTAAAGTGCACTTGGATATTCGTGAAATGTTTTCCTTTTTTGGACGGAATTGGATTGTATGTTTATAATGAAATAGTAACCAGAAAGCGTACAGAAATTCCGATAGCGAAACTCGGCCAACTAGCCCCTGTCTCCCCTATATACTTACTTCCACTTCTAAGGTCTCACAATGATCCTACGCTTATCTGGTCGATTCTAATTAACTGTTCTAATCATGAGCTTGGATATGCCGCAAACATCTCCTAATCGTTTTGCTACAGGGAAATCAAGACCAAGCACTACTAAGTATAAGTATAACCTACCTTAAGACCATTCCGAGATGAAATAAATTATACTGATGAAAAGTAAGGTTTGTTCGGATTACGATATTTTCGATTACGTTGGTTTGAGCCGCGAACATATTGTAATTGTGGTTGTAATTACCTTTTGTTTGGAATAGTTGTTCAAAGCAACATGACTACCAAAACGTACTCATCGTTGGCAACGTGGATCCCTTCTGGCACCGAAATTAAATTCTAAACGTCGCATAGTTCCGAGCAAAAAAAAACTTTTCTCCATTGTATCCATTTCCCAGGCAAACCCCCTCGCTAAAGGCCAGTGCACCCTCTGAAACAAAGAACTGCTCTCTACTCTCCACTTCGGTATCAGGATCGGACATCTACATATGCAGCCATTTGGGTACAATAACATTAGCCAGAAGCAGACAATTGGTTCTATCATCTGCCGGTCGTTTGTATTCGGTTTTTCCAGTATTTCCTATCCCGTATTTTCCGCAATACTCCCAGGGCACTCGTTTTACTGTGTGCGATGATATTGTTTTTTCTACCCTGCCCGCACGCTGAAAGGGAAACTTCGAAAATGGAAGATATAGCACCAATATTCAAACGTTCAAATAAGTGTCCGAAAAAAAATGGCTAGCATCATATACATACACGTGCGCTCCTGGTGCAGACAGCAGCACGACACGCCGTTCTCGGACGGAACAGAGAAAAACAAGCTAAATCAAAGCACAGACTGACGATCGTAGCGAGTTGTAGGAAAAAGTATTACTTTTGTAGACATACGAAACGTACTCCGATAGATTTGGTCCTCTTTTTGTATCGTGTATCGAAATTTGAATCCTGTGCGGATTTTCATCACTTTTGAAATCAGTGAAATTAGATCAGTCTATCGAACGAAATAGAACTGTATACAGTAAAATCGTCAAATTTATCCATTCATGTTTCCGGTTTATATGCATTAATCAACAACTTTGAACAACGAACTGTAGCTTTGGAATTTCAGGGTTGCGTTGTGGTTTTAGAATAAACCTGAGGTAATAAAGAAAATGAGCATAATTTGGAAATCGCATAAAACATTATTGCCAATTCCACGAATCGAATGTTCGTAGCTACTTTATGAAAAACTGAGAATGATGGACCCGAATCAATGTGATGCGTTCATAACGAATGCAATTAATGCGAGATGAGTACTCTTTTAGAATAAAAAACAACAGGATCTACAATTTTGCAGTCATCGTCAATCAAAATCGGGTTGAAAGTTTTGAATTAAAAAACCACTAGGTGGATAATGATGCCTTCCTTATAACTGTTTCTATCAAAAATCGATACAAGTGAACCGGAGTCACCATCAACTAACATGGAACGTGTTTCACATCGTCAATTCAAATGACGGTTATAAATTGTACATGCTTCCTGCTGTTTCGGATCCGGAAGTTGAGTGCTAATAGAATTCAATAGCATTCTATTGATCCAATAGGAACTTCATTTGAATCTTAGTTTGTAAGAATCGATTTACCACTTGACCACTTTGATCATTATTTCCGGTACTTCGCAAACCATTATAACCAAAGCAAATTCACAAACTGGGAGATATTTCTGTTCCGTTTTTAATAAGGCACGCTGTCTTAGCTTTAAGATGCCGAGGGCAATTCATAACAGTACTTGAGACTAGGATAATTTTTTAAATTTTAACATTGTAGTATTTGGTTCACATTATCGTATGCTGATCACCACAACTTTTGCACTGAAAGGCCGAAATTACTTTTGCTAATTTAGATTTTTTAATTCTCATTCCTCTAATAATGATAAATTTTATGTTGAAATGGCCATTTTTTTAATTGAATTCACCAATTAAACGTGCTGTCATTTCTTAGCCAAAGCACACTTCATTTACATTAATTTAATTTTTTAGTTGAATTATAGAAATAAAACGTTTTTTTTTCAACCAACATAAATGGTTGAATTGGCTTCTGCAATTTGAAGTTATATGGCGCACTGTCACCGAAAAAACGTTAACACCGTATTGACTACTAGCCACTAGATGGCACACTACTACCGAAAAGAATTTTTCAGTCGCGGTTGTCTTTTCTATAGGCTAACTTCATATCTCGAAATAGCGATTAAAGCGACACCTTGTGAGGGCTGGCGTCGTTAGCGTGGTACTCTTTAATATCCTTAGCCGTGGTTTTACAAATCAAACTCGACTATTTTAATTAATATTATTTGCATAATCCGATGAAGTATGAGCACGATTATTGAAAATCTCTTTCAAGCCGTAAAAATTTTTTGTTTTCATCATAAATTGTCGAGGAAGAGAATAAAATAAGGAAGAGTGAAATGACAATGTGTTTCTCCAGGGAACTGTTTTGCGCACCAATAGCTCGCTAAAACGCGAAAATTTGTATTATCCCGTTTTTCAGGTATCTTTACTTCTTGTCGATTAAGGGAACTCGCGCACAAAAACGATTAACCACATTTAATCTCACTAAATACATTTGAATATTCTTGCATCAATGTTTCTGCCTTCTTCTATAAAGGGTAATAGAATTGCTGAAAGAAACGATTTTTGATCGAGCTCGATCAGACGACGAAACCGGAAAATGTTTCTCTGTGTGTGTATGTGTGTTTGTGTTTGTAGAAGGCTGAACCAATTGAAACAAACTTAGATTCGTTTGAAAGCTACTATTGAGTTATTGGTGAAGTTTGAAGATCAAGTGGCTATCCTTACCAGTCCAGATATATGATGATATAAGGGACGTAAACGACGAGTCAGTTTTTATCTGCCAGTGATTGTTTCATTTTAGACTCGTTCGTTATCATTTGTTTCAGATAGAAATGATGAAGGAACATTTTTTACACCTCCCAATAGGTTTTGGGAACAACTAACGCATATTAGAGTGCTACGTTTAGTAACGAATCTTAAAACACTCATTTCTAAAAGTGTATTTTCATATTTATTTAAGACCTGAGCACAGTGGGTCGCGTATAAATTGTGAATCGACCACGTGGTTCCCTCAATTCCCTTTTTCGTTTGCGTTTTTAATAAAGTTATGATGGAAATACTACATTTTGGGAACTCATATCAATTATGCTCCTTTTATCGACACCGATGCATTTTAAGGGCCCATGTGTTCGGCATATTTTCTTGTAGTAACATGTTCTATAATTCTTCAAAAGGCTTGAATTCACTACCACGCAATGTAATGCAAATTAAAACTTATAACTCACTTCTAAGTAGATTAATGACAACTTTGATTTTATTCAAAGAAAAAGACAGTTCCAAACAAAAGTTTTTCTGAATGCAATGAAGCCCCAAAATCAACGTCTGAAACTCAAACAGAAATCGCATTTTGATGTGGTTGGGACCACTGAGCACTCTGTTAAAAGTGAATGCACGGAACGACCGAAATTAGCTCTGCGCCTAATTCGTATTACTGTTTTTGAATTAGTTGATTTTAACAACAAAATTTCCAAAATAACCATAAAATTAATCAAAATTGAGAATTTACATTGCTGAAAAAAACTATTAATTTTAGAGAATGTATTTAGTTGGCGAATATTCTGGACACAAACCAGCAATATTTCAATCCAACACGAAATTCTCATTGACAACTAATTTCGTTATAAAAATAAGAAAATTTCTTTCTATTTATCTATCACCGTCATTACTGAAGGACAGCACAAAGAAAACAAAAATGAAATTGTTTTTATTAACAAGTTTATTAGCCGAAAACTCAAGAGAAGTGTCAAAGCAAAACAACCCATTAAAAAGCTAAAAGGGACAGTCTTGTTGAAACTGCTTGCAAATTATTTAGATGTTTTTCGCATGTGTTACGATATATCCATATGTAAATTTCTAAACCGATATGTAAAAATGCCGTAAACTCTTAGTGGAAAGTGTATTCATTCAGAATTTGTACGCATTTGAAGCGATTGTGGGTAATAATGTTCTTACGCGGAACAGTGAAGTTAGATTCGAATGTTGCACTCTTATTGTATATGTCAAATTATTTTTTTTTATCTTCCAACCTTCCAGGCTACGCCGTCCGGTGTACTACTTGTACTCCGAGTGCTCAAAATTTTCAGTGAGAGTGTCGACTTCGCAAAGTCGAATGAAGAAAACAGCGATTGAGAAGATAAATTTTCAAAAAGAAGTTTATGTTTCGCTTCTGTCTTTTTCTCCAACACAACATCGGTATAAATATATACCTGCCAATATAGAAAAGACAACCGCGACTGAAATTTTTTCCGGTGGTAGTGTGCCATCTAGTGGCTAATAGTCATTACGGTGTACGCGTTTTTTCAGTGACAGAGCGCCATATAGCTGCAATTTGCAGAAACCAATTCAACCATTTTGTGTTGGTTGAAAACAACGTTTTATTTCTCTAATTCAACTAACAAATTAGTTGAATGTATATGAAGCGTGCTTTAGCTAAGAAATGACAGAACGTTTAATTGGTGAATTCAACTAAAAAAATAGCCATTTCAGCAAATATTTTATTATTATTAAGGGAATTAGAATTAAAAAATCTAAATTAGCAAAAGTAAGATTTTTTTAGTTGTCTCAAAAAATAACTAACTAAAATCAGAAAATCACTAATTTTTTCGCCAAAATGCTGATTTCGGTCTTTCCGTGTGGATTTTTACAATCTATGGCTTAAAACTATGCAATCCAATTATTGCAATTACAAAAAAAACTCTCTAAAAATTAGAGCTTTTTTCAACAAAGTAAATTCTCAATTTTAACTAATTTCACAGTTATTTTGGAAATTTTGTTGTTAAAATCAACTAATTAAAAAACAGTAATACGAATTAGGCGCAGAACTAATTTCGGTTGTTTCGTGCAGAATTTAGGTTTGGGTATAGCTAAATGAATTATGGCAAACGGACTCAACAGTTGTAAACATAGGAAGTTTCCCTCAAATCGGTTTGTTTCAGAACCTTTTGAAGTATTCCTAAAGAACTATGCAAAGTTTTCTTCGACTTTTATTCAATTGTATGGTAGACTAAATTTGTCGTCAATAAGTTAAACTTTAGTATAGATGCACCGTTACAATTCTAGAAGCGAAGCAGTAAAAGGTAAAAATTCAAACGATTATTGATATTTGGAAGTATGAAAGAAACATGTCAGTTTTATTCGTATTCACGTCCTCCAGTTATGTCTCTGACAGTACCCACCCGCTTTTTTATCATTTAAATGTACATTATTAGTCATCTAAAAACTAACTACAGTTACTTAATTAGGATGCACGAAAAAACTATGAACTTTTGAGTTTACTAGTAACAATTAGCTTGTTGTTCATTTTGAGAGATTTCTCTCTTCATGAGAGCCCAATATAGTTCGATTGGGTGCAACCACGGATAGTTAGGTGGATTCACCTCTTTCGGTACAACATGCACTTCATTCGTTTTATACCGTTCTAAGACATCTTTGACGTAGTGACAAGAAGCCAAACCACCAGAATAGCGAGAGAAAGCGTCATGACTGCCTAGGAATGTTAACAATCGCTTTTTTAGGCATTTTTGCGATATATGTCTTTGTTTACCGTTCCGGTAGTGATAAAGCATTGACTTACTCGACCACAGCTCCATATTTCCTGCCAAATCAAATATTTTTTTTGCAGAACTTGGTCTTTCCCTTCGTCCTGAAATGATCCTCTACGCCTGTCCGTCACATAACAGTAAAAACTTTAAAAACTTTATGGACAGTGCTTGCAGGACTAACAGATCCGGATTTTTATTATGAACGCACACAGTTGCTCGTCTTTCGACGCCATCTTTGATCTAAAAGCTCGTAGTATCACCAAAAATAAATTTTATACAATGAACAAACATACGTTCGTCAGTTTCCGAGATATCTCACGCGTTGATGAAGTATTTCTAGAGATATTCGTATTTAGAGGTGTTCAGATTTTGTCACGAACAAACCTTAGAGTTGCATTTATTCATGAAAATGAAGTCTATCATTCCCTGAAAATTTTGAATACACGAGTGAAGAGATAGAAACAGATAATAATTAATGATTTGGACGGTGAAAACAAAGTGCCGAAGAACCTGGACATGAACAAATGAATCGTTTGGATTTCAGATGCAGGAAATGATTGACGTATTATAGAAAGTGACACAAAAAGCTATTTCTATGCACCTACAAGTATTCGGGTTCTTAGGAAAGGTTTCGAATTGTATACCCGGCCAAAACGAAATAAAATATTTACATCCACTCTGCATATAAAGGGATCACAAAAGTAGCGTTTGCTGCGAATTACTTTCACATGGTCAAACAGCCAACGGGCCATTATTTCGAATCCAGCTAACTCCGACATTGCAGGAATAACAGCGTGTTATGAATCAGTAATTTTTCATCACGACAACGCTCGATTTCATATGGCAATTGCGGACGAAAAGAATCCTGACTTCGCACCATCGGACTACTACTTGTTTCGATCGGTATAGGATGTTCTCAGCATAATGCACTTCAGTTGAAGTAATCAGACCCATTTTTTGTTTGTGAATTCCAAAGTTCTGGTTGGAAGTTAACAACGCGCCAAAATTGTATTTTTGACAGGCAGTGCATTGATTGAAAGTATGTAATCCATTTCCAGTGAAAAGTTTGGTAGTGTTCGAATGAAGTCAATATTTTAATTCTTTATGACCGTAAAAAGGAGTGAATTTGGGACAGTTTTCGAACGTTTTTATAAAAAATAACAGTCGTAATTTCCAACATATATTCTAACGATTAAGATTTGGCTGGTGATACGGTTTGAATCTTCTGTTGAATGGCTTCTCGGGTCCGAAAAACGATTTGACCCTGTAAGGCATCGACAATGATATTAAAAGTGTGATAAAATTAAGAAGTTTGAAAACAAACCAATTTATTGAATCTCTTCGCCGATTATTCCACAATATTATTACCTGTTTTATAGCAAAACATACTTGTTCAATCAACCACAACACTGATCAGCATGGAAAAATACTTCCATAAACTATAAATACTCGAATCCCAAACAGTAACTTCACTATTGCCATTCTGAAAAACATATTTCAGCTTCCGTCGAATTATTCGAAAGGAGACGAAGCTGCACAATCACTTCCTTTTCCTTTTGTTTCTGTACGGCACCGACCCGTTCACTGTTGCCTTTTGTTGTTTTAGGATGTTCTTATCAGTTCCGTCGACATCATCACGGTCGGGTGTGGAGCCTCCGGTGAAATTGTGTGATATGTTTATACCGCACAGGGTTTCTTCCTTTATATTCTAAGGACTTTTCTCCAGTAGTCCAGCTGGAACGGAAGTTGATAAATGTGAGCGGCAACGGTACGTGTCCATTTGCGAACTAAGGGCAGAAGAAGATACTGTAGGAAAATTTTCCGGAAAGGATTTTCGCATCTCACAATGGAAGGATTTTTTTTTCTATTTGCAATAAAGTTGCTACCAAGCTTATCTCCTACTTTTTTTTCTCGATAAAAAAAAAGTTATTCCTTTAGCCAATTATAGCGCTAACATCAAAACCCATAAAAAATTATGCCAATCTCTTCCCGAGTGCATTTTTTCTAACGAGGGGCTATAAATCCGACAATTTAAAGAGATTGACCTCGTGATATATGTACTGATGGTACTTTGTTCAGGCTCGGCTGGTGTCTTGTTGGAGTGCAGGCATATGTTGAAAATAGGAAACATCCACTCTGACGATAAGGGGAGAACACACTTACAATCCACCAGGGACTTTGGACAAGAGGATTGCGAGCCCTAGGCTTGTTTTCGCAACAGGAAACGCGTGTGTTGCTCCCACATCCAGAACGCTATCTTCTTCTCCTCAGGCCACGGCACAGAGACAGAACGAAAGTGAATAAACAAAAGGGATAAAAGGATAACAAGACTGTTGCGCTGGATTAGGATGGGTTCAGTTGAAACTGATTCTAAATGATGGCGGTGCCAAGGGCGAGTAATTGGACGACTCCAAGGACTGAAGATGCGGAAGATGTATGTTATGTGCACATCATCATTCCGGCCTGGTTTCGCACAGACCACTCGTGGAGAATGCCGGTGGAAATAAAAATAAAAACCCCAAAGTGAATCAAGACTGTAGAGAACGGACAATTCCACACAAATACATATTTATAGACCACGGGCCCGAGGTCGCGTGATGGTAGATGAAAAGGAAATAATAATCAAGTTATAAAAATGTCAGCAGGAATGTTTTATCTTTCTCATCAAGAAAGGTCACGCAACCACTTTAAAGTTTGACCGACTTAAAACTCAGGATCGGAATGCCGTCGGAATATCGTCGAGCTCGGAAAATGCTTTTCGATGTGTGACAACTTTTGACGCCCGTTTTTTTTTCATTTTTGTAAGCCTTAATTGAAAGGAAAGTGTAGTCAGAAATAATAACTTCGAAAATGTTCAAACTCAAGGGTGAATTAATGGCTCATCGAATTCGATTTTGAAATAGTAATTTCCAGATTCCGGTTTTTGATAACTCATTAGGAAAGGCGAACATTAGTTAATTCAAAAGAAAGGTACAAATCGACAGTAAAATATTGTATCTTGATATCAGTTTCCAGTGTATCATAAAAGATGGCGCCACTGATAAGAAATACTTTTCTATTTACCTTTTACTTCAATACTTTTTACTTAACTTTTAGTTTCTTCGAATCTTTTTGTACGCGTTCAATAAGCTAAAACTAAGTAAACCAAATTCAACCTCGAATTGAGTCTGAATACTTGAGAAAATTTAGCTTTCTATCGAGTAGATATTATTAAATTTTCAGTATATTTTTGTAACGACCTTATGAAAACCTACTTAGAGCTACTTTACCTATGTTTAGGTTAATGTACGAAGCCTGAAAACAAAACTCAATAAAAACTATTCAAAATTGGATAGTTATCCAGCTCCGTATGCATGTTTTGAGCGCGATCATAGAAAAATTTTTAACAAAATAAACGTATTGTTTGTATTTATTGTACTGAATGTCACTTGACTTATAATAGCTGATAAAAGTAATTTTCATTGACTTATAATAGACGAAAACTAAATGTCACTCTCAGTTCCACTTGCAAACTATGTGCAGTCAACGACGTAAGCGGAGCAGTAGTTTCTAAATTTTCGGTTGATTTTTCAAATGGCCGTACGAGCAAGTGAGAGTTTCTCTTTGTTCACGATTATTGTGACGTGATTATAAAGATTTCCTTGGATTTTACAATACTGTTTGAAAGTCGAAGGTTTCTGGTATCATTTTATACAAAGAGTTAAGTGATAAACATGAAAACCGTTCGGTATTTATTAGAAGAGAAAGTAAACAAAGAGAATCTGTCACTTGCTCTTACGGCCTTTAGAAAAATCAACCGAGAATTGTGTTCCTTCTTTCATTTGCCCTTTCAGTCATTTTCGGTTTTCAGTCTCATCGCATATTGTGCAGTGTCGATTTTCACCTGTTGATACTCGAATTTGTAGTAGTTTTGATTTACAAAGAGGCTATGGAAGGTAATTATTTCTATTTATCATATTTTAGACACTTTTTATAGCCAAGCGGCGCAGATTTTGAAATTCTGCTGGTTCTCCCTGTAGACGTTAGTTTGGTTTCGTCTTGTCACAGAGGAAAGAGTGACGTTGGCAATTATTCTCTCTCATTTTTTCAATGAGAAACGAAAATGCTTCGTCTCTCTTCGTTTATTCTGGTGTCGGTCAATTACGAATAAGACAGTAAAATAACGAACGTGAAGATATTGGATTGGATTCTTTCATTGAGAATGCGTGACAATTTTAAGCTCTGCGCTTCATAAAGATGAGAGGAGAGTTGGCAACACTGGGAGTACAAAACGATACCTAAATGTTACTCTCAAAAAATCTAATTTCAAAGTGTAATTCAAGTAATTGGTCGAAGCAGTTATTTTGAGTGATAGTTCATAGATTCATAGTTGATTAGTGAAAAGTTTTAAAAGTGTTATTTAACGAATAATGCTGATTGGCGAAACTGAAATATATTCATGCGACGGATACTGCAAATTTTCCGCCCAAAATGAAACGATGTCAAACGATCGAAGCCCCATCTACATATCATTGTCCGTTTTATCAGATTTATTTGGAATGTGTGTAAATTAAGTCAATCGTGAGATTCAAACTTAAAATCCAAAATTGGTTCGCAGCGAACCCATCCGCGAGTGTAAATTTTATTTTTGCCTTTCTCATATAGAAAAGCTATACAATCACTGCAAAAACCAACTTTTGAACCGAAGCCCGGAGGGCCGAATGTCATATACCATTCGACTCAGTTCGACGAACTGAGCAAATGTCTGTGTGTGTGTGTGTGAGAGAGAGAGACAAATATTGTCACTCACTTTTCTCGGAGATGGCTTAACCGATTTTCACAAACTTAGATTCAAATAAAAGGTCTCATAGCCCCATACAAAGTTCCTGAATTTCATTTGGATCCGACTTCCGGTTCCGGAGCTACAGGGTGATATGTACAAAAATTGTGAAAAAAATGTCACTCACTTTTCTCCGAGATGGCAGAACCAATTTTCACAAACTTAGATTCAAACGAAAGGTCTCATGGTTCCATACATAGTTCCTAAATTTCATTTGAATCCTACTTCCGGTTCCGGAATTACAGGGTGATATGCACCAAATATGTGAAAATAATGTCACTCACTTTTCTCGGAGATGGCAAAACCGATTTCCACAAACTTAGATTCAAATGAAAGGCCCTACGGTCCCATACAAATTTCCAGAATTCTATTTGGATCCGACTTCCGGTTCCGGAATTACAGGGTGATATGCATAAAAAATGTGAAAATAATGCACCAAAAATGTGAAAATAATGTCACTCCCTTTTCTCGGAGATGACAGAACCGATTTTTACAAACTTAGATTCAAATGAAAGGTCCTACGGTCCCATACAAAGTTCCAGAATTCTATTTGGATCCGACTTCCGGTTCCGGAATTACAGGGTGATATGCATAAAAAAATGTGAAAATAATGTCACTCACTTTTCTCATAGACTACTAAACCGAATTTCACAATCTTAGATTTAAATGAAAGGTCTCATAGTCGCATACAAAATTCCTGAATATGATTTTTATCCGACTTTCGCTTCCGAAATTGCAAGGTGATATGCACCAAAAAGGGAAAATAACGTCACTCACTTTTCTCGGAGATGGCAGAACCGATTTTCACAAACTTAGATTTAAATGAAAAATCTTGTGGCTCCATACAAAATTCCTGAATATTATTTGGATCCGACTCCCGGTTCCGGAATTATGTGGTAAAATGTGCAAAAAATTGTGAAAATAAGTGCACTAACTTTTCTCAGAGATGACTGAACCGATTTTCACAAACTTAGATTCTGATGAAAGGTCCGACTTCCGGTTTGGGAGTTATGGGGTAAAATGTGCAAAAAAAAAGAAAATATGTGTTCAAACTTCATAAATAGCGCCACCGATTTCCACAAACTTAGGTTCAAATGAAAGGTCCTGTGGTCCCATACGTAATTCCTAAATTTCATGCGAAACCAACTTCCGGATCTGTAAATACAGGGTAAAGTGGGTTAAAAATTGTGTACCATCACTGAAAATGGAGAAAAACCTTAAAAAAATTCTAAATCGACCTCAAATCTTTTCCAATCGATAGTTTTTAGCAGTAGACGGTCAAACAAACCGATTTCGGTTATTCTTTTAAGAATCGAAGAAAAAAATTATTTTAAAGAATACCACAGTGTTATATATGATAGTATGATTGATATGAGAAAGGCATCATTACACCACTAGTTGGATTAAAACAGGTTTTTATTTTTAGTAGTGGTGTAGGATATTGGTTAGGTCATTTCTTATAGATATTTAACATTTACAATGTCTTGTTATATTTTTCCTTACTAAAAATCGGGCTGGAATAAACTGCATCGATTACTTGGGAACGTTTGATCAATGGATTTATTTTTCTTCGGCTTAAACGTTAAGTTCAAGGCGCGCCCGTCAAGTTTATAACCGTGCAAATATTTCTTCAGTTTTTTTGCAGCATGGGTCAAAGTGACGGTGTGAAATTTTAATAAACACACTGCTCCCTGTAGCTCAGGATTACATTTTATTTGGACTTTTTGTTTGTGAAAATCGGTTCAGCCATCTCACAATGGTGGGAAACTGAAAAAAGCCGGTCAAAAACCATTACTGGCATTCAAAAAACGTTCAAGAGCTTAGGTGTCTCAATAAACGTTTCTCAGTATTGTATGACGCTTGTGCTGAAGAAAGCCTCTTTATTTTTATAAAAAGGGTAGTACAAATTTCGACTAAAAAAATATTTTTATTCAATGAATTTTTTTTTCTCACCTGGCAGTTTCGAAGAAAATAAGAATGAGTATTTTTTCTTTTCGCGTAATTTCTGTGCAAAAATTATTTTTTGCGTTACACCGTTTTCCTGTACATCCGATGTTAATTTTTGTGGTCTTCAACTTACATTCAACGTAAGTTGAAGACCACAAAAACTCACATCGGATATACACAGGTACAGGTCTTTGTAGCTTGAAAAAATGTATTTATTATTTTTGACAAATTAAAATACTATAAAATAAACATCATTTGAATCGAAAATCTGATTAAAAAACATGATTGATGTAAAATTAAACTGGAGTGCATTGATTTTTCCATGAACAGAGCTGTATATGAAGAAGCGCTTATTTCTACTTTCAAAGTATATCGCGAATTGAAGAACTAAAAAATAACTTTATATTCAATTGCCTGCTCCAAACATGTGCATACAAATTGAATTAGCGAAATATTTTAATCTGTGTTCTCTTTTCGGTCGTTATTGATCAAATTGCTAGTTCCACTTCTCGTTTTTTTTTCTTTCTGAATTCGATTTCATTCATTCCAGTTGCCATATAACGATCAAAATAATCCGCAGAATATATGAATTTCACAACAAAGTATTTCTTTCCATTACACATCGCAATATTGAGAGCAATTTGCTGCCCACTACCGGGTGTAAAATTGTTCAATTACCTCGTTTTGAAGCATCAAGATTTCTGCGGATCCTCACCAACCGCCCCAAAGATTTCCAGAAGCCAACAGTCGATCGATTCCGACCATAAATCGAACGGTCAAGCAGAAGACCGCAGAGCTGCCCGTTAATGTCGCCCATAAAAATGACCATTAAGTTGAAAAATTTATCGGTCTGTTTGTTTTTCCTTGCCTGGCGGTGCTCGCAGTTTATTTGCATCTCTTGGTGAATTTCCAGCGCGAGTAAACAAATATGGGTGGGTGTCGTACCCGCCAAGCATCTCTCAACAAGCCCGCGGGTATCCTCGTCTACCGGGGACGAGGAGTAAAATAAAAAAAAAGAAGCAAATATCAGAACTCAGCTTCTTCCCACACTTTTACTGTGCGTCGTCCAGTTTATCTGCAATCTGTCAGTCGCCATCGCAAACCGAGCGTTTCGGAGAACTTCTGTTGAATTGGAACAGGAATCAAACCATTCAAGCGCCAATTGAGTGTCGTTGTTTTTGTTGCTTTCTCTATACTGGAAGGACACTTTCCGTACCATCAGTTTCGAACACGTGCTCGGTGAGATTGCCATCGAGATACGGTTTGCTGAAATGCCGTTCGCAAGGACGGAGAAAAATGTTAACGAGTCGAAGATTAATCTTGGTGATATGTATGGAGGCGAAATTTGTCACACGATTTCACTGACCGGACCAAAAAACATCTGAGTCCTAAATTGCCTTCTTGTTGTCATTTTTTTTTACTGCGGTTTGGTATGAGCATTTTATTTGTCGAGGATTCACTACAGAAGGAGCGTTTTCAGTAGCATGTTTTTGTAAATAGGAGAAAATCTGACAGAAAAAATTTGCCAAGTTTGAATAGGGATAGTATCAACTTGACAAATCCTTGGCTTACTCGTGAAATCGGTGCAATTTCTCGCCAAATATTAACAAACACCTCGGGTCCTCCACAGAACCTGAGTCAGCCAAGAAAGGTAATATTTCATTGCGCTTAAACACCACAGACATGTACTTTAGGTGGTGTTGTTTCTTATGACTGTCTAGGGTATACGAGGTCGACCTCTGAATTGTGCTCCGATGTGCCGTGCGTATGAAAGTTGTACTGAACAAGACCAACCGAAACGAATGAACCACTTATTGATGACTAAGTTGTCCTGATAATTGGTGTAATTTATCATTTTGTGGGGGTTTCTCGTCTTATTCTGTATTATTTTGATGGTAGCTAGCAGAACAAACCGAGACCAGCACCAGACCGTAAGGAAACAGTATGATTGTGATAATAAATCAGCCGGGGCCGATAAAACAAGAAATTCGGCACTTGTGAAGTTAATGTACCGAAGTCTGGGAGTGATAAGAAAAGATGGAGGTCCACGTCCTTTATTGTCCGCAGTTTTAGTATGGCGATTCGTCAGAAATGCTATCATTGAACATGTTCTACTAGAATACAGCACGTTATTTGATTGAGTATAACAGTTCGGCTGAAAAGTTCGTATCGTTTAATAGAAACACACATTTTTTTGCCAACATTCGTTTTTATTATTCAACATAATTGCCATTAGAGGCGATACAGCGATTATAGCGATCTTCCAACTTTTCGATACCATTTTTGTAGTACGATTTGTCCTTTGCCTCAAAATAGGCCTCAGTTTCAGCGATTACCTCTTCATTGCTTCTAAATTTTTTACCAGCGAGAATTCTCTTGAGGTCTGAGAACAGGAAAAAGTCACTGGGGGCCAAATCTGGAGAATACGGTGGATGAGGGAGCAATTCGATGCCCAATTCGTTCAATTTCAGCATGGTTTTCATCGACTTGTGACACGGTGCATTGTCTTGATGAAACAAAATTTTTTTCTTCTTCAAATGAAGCCGTTTTTTTTAAATTTCGTCCTTCAAACGCTTTAATAACGCTATATAATAGTCACTGTAGATGGTTTTTCCCTTTTCAAGGTAGTCGATGAAAATTATACCATGCGAATCCCAAAATACAGATGCCATAACCTTACCGGCCGATTGTTGAGTCTTTCCACGCTTTGGGTTCGGTTCATCGCGTGCAGTCCACCCAGCTGACTGTCGATTGGACTCCGGAGTGAAGTGATGGAGCCATGTTTCGTCCATTGTTATATATCGACGAAAAAAAAACGGTTTTATTTCGATATAACAGCTCCAAACACTGCTCAGAATCATCAATTCGTTGTTGTTTTTGATCGATTGTGAGCTCACGCGGCACCCATTTTGCACAAAGCTTTCTCATATCCAAATATTCGTGAATAATATGTCCAACACGTTCCTTTGATATCTTTAGGGTGTCAGCTATCTCGATCAACTTCACTTTACGGTCATTGAAAAACATTTTGTGGATTTTTTTCACATTTTCATCGGTAACAGCCTCTTTTGGACGTCCACCGCGATCATCGTCTTCGGTGCTCATATGACCAGTACGAAATTTTGCAAACCACTTACGAATTGTTGCTTCGCCCGGTGCAGAGTCAGGATAACACTCATCAAGCCATTTTTTGGTATCGGCGGCACTTTTTTTCATCAAAAAGTAGTGTTTCATCAACACACGAAATTCCTTTTTTTCCATTTTTTTCACAATAACAAAATTAGCTTCACTCAAAATGCAATATCTCACAAACTAATAATCAGACAGCTGTCAAATTTATACATGTATCTTTTGAAGGTTGGTACTAACTGAAATGGTATGGATTTAATTCTAGTGGCGCCCTCTCATAGAAACGATACGAACTTTTCAGCCGATCTGTTATATTTTCATGCAAAACAAATCTGTATTATAGTTTTACTTAGAAAAAAGTAACTAACTGCATAGAGATGAGAAAATATCAACACAATGAAACACATTGTGTGAGAAACCGTCGTGGGCAGAATGTGACAACTTCTCGTAACTTTACTTTTGCCGGTTCGGACAGTAAATGGCAAACGACCTTTGCCTTTACTTTCTGACATATCAGAGACTCGGATGACTCGTATCTTTAAGATGCCTAAGTTCGACTCCTCTGGTAGAAGGTAAAAGTTTAGATACGAGAAGCCTTCTGCTTACTTAAATGACCCTTGTCACGTCTCACTTTTCCGCACTTTATTCTTCACATCCTTGCTCTTCCTTGAGTACTATGGCTCTATGATTTCATATTCTTTCTCCTCTTATAATCTCTAGTTAGTTTGATATCGTTAAAATACCGAAAAAAATAGAAAAAAATATTATAGGGCTATTGTACCAATAGTCATCTCATTAATAGAGTCGCTGCATTTTTTTCCGATTACTCGATGTTCAATCAACAGATTGTGATAAAATCAGATACAATATCTTTACTTCGGCTCTAACGAACGATACCGGCAAAAAATAGTTCGAAAAATGTGGCACCTATTTTAATCTCACCCTTAAGGTCAATCTATCGAACAGGTTTCTCTCTAGCTAATGGTTTTGCTAATATGAGATGACTACTGGAGCCGTTACCCTACGTCATTTAGAATTAATATTATATTCTTTCAGAGGTAAGCTTGATTTCGTTTTAAGGGCGCATAATAAGTGTTTGTGTTTCGTCTTGGTTTCGGCAGTACATAACAGTTTATATTGAACTGTTATGCCACCTAGCAGCTCAACTTTTTCATGATACACTGAAGTACATATTCCTTACTTACACCTGAATGGGTACAAACTAAATCGACCAATAGAAAGCAATTTTTTATATTCGGCACTGCTGGGTGGCATAACAGTTTAACAAAAAAAAATGTTATGCACTGACGAATCGAAGACGAAACGAAGGAAAAACAAAAAAATTGGAGTAATGAAGCCTTTCTTATATTACTTATATTTTCAAAAATATCACTAGCAGTTTCTGTGAAGAAATTTTTTGTTCAAATTTGAATAAAATTAAAAATTTTCTTTAGGTATAAACTAACATAACCTTATCAATTTGTAAACAGTTATGTCAAGTTAAAACGTTTTTGCTTTTCTCGTATTTTGAAAGGTATTAGAATTGCTGGAAAAACCGACTTTCGAACGGAGCATCGGAGACCCATAGTGTTATATACCATTCGACTCAGTTCGACGAGATCGGAAAATGTCTGTGTGCGTGTGTATGTATGTATGTGTGTGCACTTTAGGAAGATATTTGAAAGCGCTCAATTTTCTCAGAGATGACTGAACCGATATTAACAAACTTAGACTCGTTTGAAAGCTACTATTGGGCCATTGATCAAGTTCAAAGATCAATCGGCTGTGACTTTTGGTTCCGGAGATATGATTGTTTAAGTGACGTAACCGACAAAAAGCATTGTATTTTTACGCGCTCAATTTTCTCAGAGATGGCTGAACCGATTTTAACAAACTTATGCTCGTTAAAAAGCTACTGTTGGGCCATTGATCAAAAATTTGATCACTTTCGTAAAAAAATCTTACTTGGTTGCTTATAGGCAGGTGCGGTTTCTCACCCTGATTTTTTTGCGGCATCTATATCGATGGTAGGGGATAGACGCCGCATCATCTTGATTTTTTACCGGAAGTGTCAAATATCACCAACATAGCCAACAAATTTTCTAGAAGCTTCACACAATTGAATCAACACGTGAATTCGTTAGAATTATTACAATACTGGGAAAAATAACTAAAATTTTAATGGCTACCGCAACATAATCGAGAGTGAATAGATGGTAACAAATACATTATTTATTAATAGAAAAGAGCAGCTATTGTAAACGTTTTCTTTTGCACACTGACAACCATTTCTACCTATTTTTTGAGGAGAAATCACTCATTGTCGAGCTCTTCTATAAGCTACCCAAAATTAGGTCGTTATCTACTCAAACTTTGAGTTGATCGGTAAAAATGGGTAGCGTGCTTTGTTATGGCATAACATTTGTACTAAACTTACAGTTACCTAAATTTTGAGGTCATCACTCGTTACCCAAAATTGGGGAGATGCACTTTAGTTGATTTTGGGTAGGTTTTGATCCAAAATTAGGTAGCGGCTGGTAAGAGTGCATCACGAAATAAATACACTCGCGCAAAGACATCGAATCGATATTCGAGATTTCGAAAGTGCAGAAAGTACATTGACGCCGCATCTCACCCGGATCTACCCTACAAAAATTCATGATCACAGTTATAACTTATAACCTATAACTTATAACTTATAAGGAACTTCGATAAAAAAGAGCTCCTGAGTCGACCACGATGAAGAGAATAAAGGTTTCCACCAAATATGTCAGGTAAAAATTTCAAATATCTTCAGACTGGGTTGCAAAAGTCAGTAAATCCAATAAAAATGTCTATCTCTTGCTGCCAGCAATTTCTCTATAAAGTATGATATGCTAAATTGATTTGGCGAGCAAAAAAAAAAAAGAAATTTAGCGAAAATTAGGCTGTAAATTTGAACGAAAGTCTGCGAAAAACTCGATTTTAAAAAGTCTGCAACCAGAGATGCCAGATAATTCCAAAGAAAATCTGTATTGTTTTGTATAAAAAATCTGTATTTATCTGTAATCACTAATAAAATGAAATTTCTGCAATAAAATAATGCTAAAAGATGTCATTCCCATAGATTGTGGTTATAGAATAACAGATTTAATGAGCATTCATTTTTCATATCTTCGTAAGTCATTGTCGCGCTCACTAGAATGTTAATCGACGAAATTTAATAGTTTTCTTGTTAAGTTTGAAAATGTTAACTTTATGAGTTGACATGTAATTCCAACGCCCACTATGCAACTTCAAGTCAGATCATACAACTCTCAGTCTGACAATAAAGTTTCATGATGCTATAACTTTCTTGAATATCACTTCAAATTGGTTTTAGATTATAAATGTATTTTAGTGTTCACTGCAATCAAATACTAATAGATAGCTCAGGTAGAATAGTTTTATTGTTTCTCTCTTACTTTTTGTGAAATCTGTATAAATCTGTAATAAATTTGAGATATCTGTCTAAAATCTGTAGTCTGTATTAAATCTGTATGCGTATGTAAAAATCTATATAAACGACATCTCTGTCTGCAACAAACAATCTCTGCAGCACTATATACGAAATCTGCAGATTTATAGACAAATCTGCAGATCTGGCATCTTTGGTTTCCACAAATGCATACCCATTTTGATCCTAATAAACTTCGCAACCTTCGTATTCTACACGCTTATAAAAAGTTACTCAGAGTTTGTGTACTAGTTACTCATTTTCAAATGATACATGGGAGTGTCAATAATTGAGAAGTTACCAACAATGATAATGAGTAACTGTTACTCTAAATTTGAGATTACGGGTGAATTTGTTTTTAGGTTACTATTCGCCAGATCAGTTTAAAAGTCGTAATAACCATTTGTAGCAATTGGCGCCAATTTTTGTTAGTGGGATCGCGTATTTTTAGTTAGCTGTTCACCTGTATCTGTTGCAAAAGTGACTCGCTTAACACAAACGGTTTTGTGCCTGCCAAAACCGGAATTATGAACTGGGCTCTTGGTTGTGCCATCGACGCAGATATTGTGCTTCAGAATAGATACGAATATGAGTGTGTCATTTATGAGAGATCAGTGACTGATTGGTACCTGAGCATTACTGACATGTATATTAAGGCACTATTGATACACTACTCCAAGCGACCGCCACTTAATAGTTTAGAAATCAATTGTAAACGGAATAATAAATACACACAGTTAGGTTATTTTAAGTATTTCGTGTCAATTACCTAATAATTAAACACAATATACCCAGAAAAGGAGCAATTTATATGCAAATTTGACATATATGTAATAAAATTGCTTTTAAAATTTGAGTGTTAATTACTCAATTTTTGGCTCGAGTACAAATGAAGCATTACTCAGTAAATGAGTAGATTTTATCCAAATCTCATTTCCAGTGGAAGAACTCAAATTTGAGTAACTACGGAGTTACTCTACATTAGAGTTTCCACTTTTTCTGTAGATGATTGAGATCTTACTCATTTTTGAGTAACTATTTTTAAGAGTGTACAGTTTTTTTCCTGACATCCAATGCACTTGCTTGAGTCCGGATAATTTGACTGCATCTCTGCTTCTTTGTATTACCCCAATGAATTTTGTCGGACCGATTTAGCATGACGTTGACCCGGTCGTAGCGCTGCGATCGGGCCGTTATCGGACAATACTGCACTTAAGCCACGACAACCTAAAAAAAATTAACGTTTACATTATGTATCGCTAGCGTAAAAGAGTGAAAAGATACCAAACAAGGCATTATCGAGCTGACGTCACCGCATGATAAAGAGTATCGGAAATTTTATTTTGTTTCGATTGTAGAGGTTTTAAATAGTGATGGGCGAGCGCTCACGAGCCGTTCATTTGAACCGACTCGTAGCAATGAGCGAACGAACCACGGCTCTCCAAAATTGAACCGCGGCTCTCAAAAAGAGTTGCCATTTTAAAATCTGCGTTTCAATTTGGAAAATCTGTGTGCCTGTGTACGCCCAAATTTGATAACGTTGTTAGTTAAGCGATGATGTTTTCTAATGAAGCTGTCACAAATACATAGAAACATTTATTCTGCAGTGAATTTTCAAAGAATTCTGTCGTAATAGAAGAAAAATAGATTTTTTTCCAAATGGAATTTCAACTAACTTATTGCAATATCCCGCTTCCTCGCACACGGACACCTCTAGTTGTGAAACACAATTTTAGATCGCCCATACCGCTCATGCATTTCCGTGGCTCTCACACTCACTCTCTCGAACCGCTTTTCCACATTGACGTTTATTGAAAAAGAGCCAAGAACCGCTCAATTGAACCGACTCTTACGAAAGAGCGTTCGGTTCAGAGCCGCTCATTGAAATGAGCCGTATTGTCCATCACTAGTTTTAACCTTAAGATCATTCGCCTCTTCAGGTCCAATAAACTCTGACACTATGTTTTCTATGGGTTGAGAATTCAAGACAACCGTATGAATGGTATCGACTAACCCATCACGCTATACTATTGTCTTAGTATCTCTTCACTCTTTTGCACAAGCGATACACAATGTAAACGTAAATCTTGTTCGAAACAAGATCACAAGCTGCCGTGCACGATCCGTCCGATGTTAGAATTTATTGGAATTCTGAGACAACCAGGCGAACAAAATTGTTCGAATATAAAACAATCAGTAATGTATCCCAACAAATTCTTACCTTAAATCTTATCGCCTACACAGGCTACAACAACTTTTACAACTATCTTACAAATGTACTTTCACAACAAAATGTCCATCGTTCTAGTACGGTGCTTCCTACTGCCAAACAATAATCACCAAAGCACTACAATTTGTGATAAATCACTGAGAGTATGGCCAGTACGCGCCGTATAAATTAATCATAACACGTCATTTACTATCAAATTATCATTGAATCTTTCTTTCTTTTCCCTGCGACTACTATTCTGGCTGCTGTCAGAACAATATCGTTTGACCGAACGGCGTGTTCCCCATCACCGTAGGCGCATTATTCTGTAGTCTGTACAGTCTGGCAGATCAACTCCCCATCAGCTGCCGACCGTTGGGTTCTGTCCTGGTAGATATGCAAGCATCGAACCCATAAATCATCCCGTATTGCTGGGGCCTAAAGTTCCGGACTGACGAATGTCAAACAAAAGAAAAAACAAAGTAAAGAGAGAGATAGAGAGATGTTATTTACCGGACTATCACAGCTGCGGACGAAGATAGATCCGGAGGCGCCGCGGTAGCAGCCACATTTTGATGGATGAATTGCTTGTTGAAATCCCGTCGGCGTTAACTTGTTATGGCTTCAATTTTCAAACTATGCTTGCTTCCGATATGACACCGAACGCCTTCGAATAGCGTACTGCAACTTGTTGTGCTTGAGTTGAAACTTTTTTGTAGCAATTACAAGTGGAATTGGTTTCGGGATATACTGGAGTTGCTTCCGTGAACTTACCTGAGCTTGCTTCTTAAGCAAAAAATTAATTAAAACTTCATTCTACCTTCGTACAAACTACCGACTGCTAGCTCCACAGTGTAAGCCAGCCAGCCAGCAGCCCGAACGATTCAGAGCGGAGAAAAGTTTTCCATTTCATGACTGTCCTACGAAACATAAATTGTAATCATTTGTCGCTTCCTGCTTCTCATAAACGAAAGGCAGTTTGGCATTGCCGGGTTCCATTGCCAGGGAAATCAAAACGATGTAACTCGTAACTTTTGTCAATCAATCAAATTGCAAATCTTTTGTCAAAAATATCTAAATTGAGCACTTGAGATTAAATGGAATAGAATAGGAAATCATAACCAAGAAATATTTGTTCACTATTATACAAATGCCATGTTACCATGGCAACCTAAAAAAAATAAATTAAAGTAGGATTGCGAGTTCTGTTGTCGATAATTTAGCAATTAGCTTAGCTAGTAATGACTATTTTACATGTATACTTACTCGCGAAAGCATTGTCTATGCTATGATTTGAAAAGCCGTATAATTAATCAAAATTGGCTTCAAATGTAATATAGAAATTCATCGATAAAATATATGGCATAAAGCGACAAAGGTATACAGCTGATTGAAAGCCATTTTTGTATAGGGTAACAGAGGTATTTTGGCCCGCTTTAGGATCGATTTTATTTTGGCCCACTTTGTAAAAATATCCACCAAATGATCTAATATCTTTGAAAAATCCTTCCGCAATACGTACTTTAATGTGATTAGCTTCAAACTGATGCAACATCGGTTACCTAAGATCGATTGAATCCATATAGTTTGTTAGGTGGGCCAAAATATATGAAGTGGCCAAAATACCTCTGTTACCCTACTTGTTGCACGTTAAAAAAACGAGTAAATTTACGTCTTACGAGTCCCGTTTCTACGAGCGTAAAAAATGACTTAGGGCATGTTCAGGGGTGTTCCAATTCTAGATGCATAATTTATGTCAGTTTTGAAATTTAAATCTGGAAATTATAACAAGAAAAACTGGCAGCCACAGCAGCGTTTCAATCGTGTTTCAAAAATACGGCAACGTATACCAGTTTTAAATTTGACAGTAGAACTGTTCAAGTAAATAAAACTAGAACAACAGGCTGGGGATACGTTTGTTTCAGTTTTAGTTCTATTATAGATCGCCCATATAAAACTTCCAGCTGCTGATTTGCTCTTATTTTGACAATCGATATAACACGTAGCTCATGCAGTCGCGTCGGTTTTACCTTTTTTTATATATATAAAAAATAGGTAAGAATTCGCTCAAACTTTCGAAAAATTTTCCGAGGCCCGGAGGGCCGAATGTCATGTACCAATCGATTCAGCTCGGCGAACTAAGCTGTCTGTGTGTGTGTGTGTGTGTGTGTGTGTGTGTATGTGTGTGTGTCTGTATGTGTGTTGTCAACTAAGAGGTCGAGATCTCAGAGATGGCTGGACCGATTTTGATCAAACTAGTCGCAAATGAAAGGTCTCCCCGTCACCCAAAACGCCATTGAATGGTTTTGAGATAGGATGTTTACTTTTTGAGTTATACGGAGTTTTATGTCAAAATTTTCAGTTTTTTGACAGTATCTGTCACAATTGACCTTGAAAACAGAATATGTTTTTAGACTTAGATTCCGCACGGTAATAGCTATCCAACAAGCCATAGTTTGTTAAAATCCGTCCATTTTTAACGGAGATATCAATATTTTTGTGTAAACGACTTTTCCCCTTATTCCAGCAGTAGAAGTTTTGAGCACTGTATGACAAAAAAATGCTTGGGAGCAACGGAAAACACGATTTTTATACTGTGACATACAATTGTTTCTAAGTGCCCAAAAGACTGTGTACAGCATCCTTTTTCATGACAATTTTCCTTGGACCGATTTTAGCACGGTTCGTTTTCGGCAACATAATCGTTCGAATATGGCATTTATAAACCAGATGATATCAGCATTTTCGAGTTGAAAGTAATTCCATAATTATATTGATTTAAACTACTTACAGCAATAAAAGCTGGAAGAACATAACTTCCATATACCATACGACTCAATTCGTCGAGATCAGCAAATGCGTGTGTGACAAATAATTTCACTCAATTTTTTCGGAGATGGCTAAACCGTTTTCTACAAACTCAGATTCATATGAAAACTAGTATACTTCCAAATTTGGATCCGACTTCTGATTTCGGAACCACAGGATGACATGTGAAACGAAATTAAAATAATGCAATTCATTTTTCTCGTAGATGACTGAACCGATCTAAGATTCAAATAAAATCTAACAATCATCTATGATTCAAATGAGAGGTCTTAAAATCCTAAAAAATTAGTCAGATCCGATTTTTGGTTTAGAAGATACAGATCGATTAGTATAAAAATGTCCATTTCACATAAATTAATCAGGTTTATCGGGTTTGCAAATTTGGATAGTCGATTACCAAATAAATTTATTTCAGTTTAAGCGGTATTCTTTTTTGGATTCGGAATGTACCCCAAAATTTTAATTCGCACTACAATTTCTCAAAGATGTCTACACACTCCTCAGGTGAATTTATCTGATTTCTGCTGCACCGAATTTAGAAGTTCGGTTCCAGTATCGAATCGTTTCTCAAAATTTAATCATTTTTTCAAAAAGGCCAAATCGAACTTCAAAAACAAAAATTCAAATTAAAGGACTTAAGGTCCCATACAAAATTGGTGAATTTTATCCGATTCTGGAATTACAGATGATGAATTTTTAAAATTCATACCGATATAGAAGATGTAAATTGTTCGGCGTATTAATTTATGGCCATTCGAATCATTTTGGGTTATGCTAGTTCCTGAATACCAGCTCTGGAAGTACCATAAATAATGACGAAAAACTCTAAAGTGGAACTTACTTCGACATCTCATGGAATGTTCAATCGAATGTCACACGTTAAGATTGAAATTCGATACGATTTGCAGATTCGAAATTACAGGGTAATGAGTGATTAAAATCTCAATTTGCCGTTTGAAACGACGATAATTAAAATAATGTCATGAGAACTAAAACACCTAAGAATATCCATGCAAAAAAACACATGCGGATTGATAAAAGAAAGGTATTAGAATTGCTGGAAAAACCGACTTTCGAACGGAACCTCGGAGACCTATAGTGTTATATACCATTCGACTCAGTTCCACGAGTTCGGAAAATGTCTGTGTGTGTATGTGTGTGTGCACTTTTCGATGATATTTTTACCGCTCAATTTTATCAGAGATGGTTGAACCGATTATAACAAACTTAGGCTCGTTTGAAAGCTACTGTCGTGCCATTGAACAAGTTCGAAGATCAAATGGCTGTGACTTTTGGTTCTGGAGATATGATGGTATAAGTGACGTAACTGACAAAACGCATTGTTTTTTACCGCGCAAGATTCTCGGAGATGGTTGAACCGATTTCAACAAACTTAGGCTCGTTTGAAAGCTACCATCGGACCATTGATCAAGTTCGAAGACCAAATGGTTGTGACTTTTGGTTCCGGAGATATAATGGTATAAGTGACGTAACCGACAAAACACGTTGATTTTTACCGCTCTTATATATAAGGGTGCCAAAATTTTGGGATCACCTCTATTTTCGTAAAGCTCTAGTGCTCAAAAGTTCAAGCACCTCGAAAAAAACCTTCATGCGAAATTTGAGCTAAATCGGACATACGCAAGGGGTGCTGCTCAGCGGTAAAATTTTGAAAATTTTCAATCTAGAAAAAGCACCAAATTTTCAATCTAGAAAAAGCACCATCGAAAACTTTTTTGATGCCAAAAGTCTCAAAACTGCATGATACGTCGAGATTTAGTGTCATCTCAGAAAATTTTTTTTTGGAAAAATCAACTTTCTGGAACATAGAAAAATTTTGATATTTTCTCTAAGTCCCAAAAAGTCCATATGTTCAAAAAAAATTTTTTTCGAGATGACACTAAATCTCGAAGTTTCATTCGAAAAATCGTAATTAGAATTGATTTAAAATAAATACAAATGAAAGATGATAACGTTCACGCCCGTTTTGTTGACCTACAATTGTACTTCTTGATTGGTTCTTGTACTCTTGAATAAATATTGATTCATGAACCTTCAGAACGGAGTTCCCAAGAAAACATGTTGACTATTAGCTACTAAGCAATTGCAACAAGGCAATTGCATAGGTGTATCTACAAGGCAAATGTATGTGTTATTTTCCGTTTATTAAGTGAAAATGAAAAAAATATCTAATGCGGCTACGCCACATCGTGTTGGTTCATATGCAGCCTGACCTCGCTACCGCTCGTTCGGACCTAACTAAAGCAAAGAAACCTAGCTTTGAGTAGGCCGGGCAAACGAGGCGCTTATAGGTTTGTATGCAAGAGGCCTTCGCTCCCGAGGCGTCTTGGCTCGGTTTTGTGGCTGCGCCACACCAGTAACATAGGAGACATGACACTTTCGGCGGAACGACTTTCAGCGAAATGATCTATTCGGCGAAATGGCTTTCGGCGAAACGGCTTTCGCAAAATGGCTTTCGGCGAAATGACCGAATGAATGCTTTAAAATTGTTTACTAACATTACAATATGCAGAGTTCGGTGAATTCATTGATACGTCTAGAAAACCTATCGAAATTCGCTGGCACACAGAGCTTGTAATGTCTGCATGAGATGTGTTAATAATATTCTCCAGCATCTATCTTTAATCAGGCGTTCATGATCGAAATTCGATACCTCCCTGAAGCCGAACCAAGGGAAAAGCTGCATGTGAATTTATTTTTCGCCTGTCCTTCAATCAAACCATGTCCCTGCAACGAAATTATTACGGAGCCCTTCACTTGTTAAAAATATCTAAAAAATCGTTGCTTTTTTCGTTCCCGATCGATGTGACATGCAAATTTAGCCTTTTCTCTCTGTTTTTTAATCTTTTTCACTTATAACGTAAACTTGATGGATGATGATTTTGGCTTGTTGATAAAAAAAAATGTATGCAATATGCTCCAGCATTTTGTGATCGACGGAGATTGAAATGATCAATTCACTGAATGGCTTTACGTAAAACACAAAGACCAGAAAAAGAATATTACGTCAGAAAATTGCTGTTCTCATTCATCGTTTGTCTTGAGGTGGCTTGAAATTTTCAACTTTTGTTTGAAAATTTGCTTTTGTTTGAACAGAGCCCGAAGGCAATCTTGATTCAGAATTCCGAGTTAATGAATATCAGCTTCCTCTTGGAATATCGCATCCCTTGGATAACATCGATTATTTCACACCGTGTTTATAAGTATACATAAACATAACAACTTTCAAATTAATGCTAATTTCAATTATACATTTCCGATTATTATATTTAAGAAAATTTATGCACTATATGCATATTTAATTTTAAACATTGTAGACTGACAATTTCTCTGAATTTCTTTTACTTTACAGCATGCGACTGTCATCCGATTGGTTCATCCGGCAAAACCTGTAACCATACCACAGGACAGTGCCCTTGCAAGGATGGAGTAACAGGCTTGACCTGCAATCGCTGCGCTCGCGGTTACCAGCAAAGTCGATCGCACATTGCTCCGTGCATAAGTAAGTTGTACTCCCTACTGACATACGGAGGAAATTAGAAAATTTCATAATCAAATACATATGTTTCACTTTTCTTGCAGAAATACCGCGTGTCATCAGCATCGTTCATCCGCAGAACACGGCACCCGATCCGCAGCGACATGATCCGGAGGCGCCATCCTATCGGACGGACGCCGGAAGGGGTAAGTAAGTGCTCTTTTTCATTCATTTTACCGGATGTGACTAATACTACGTTAGTGAACGATGACCGATGAAATTAACTTCAAAGTACAATTTTTGTAACGCATGAACAAAATGTAATTCGAACTTTGGATCATAAAACTCAAATAACATCCTTTTACTAGCTTAATTTTCCTACAAAACGTTACTGTTAATATCTTCAGGACCTAAACCGTGCAGCGATAATCCATTATAAACACTTCAGACAAACTAAGTAAACGACTACAATGAATTCCGGCAATCATTCACGAGAACTTTAGTCCTCGCTTTTCCTTAAATCACCGTTGCTGGTGGATGAAATTTTATTGCATTTCGGCATCACGTTCCAGCGTCATCAGTCCGGAACATTTCGGAGCGAACATTAATAGCTCCTTTCGGTGTGGCGCCTTCTGACAACGGCAACAGCGGAGGGGAGCAAAACGTATCTGAATGAAATTTAGAATTGTCAATTCCCAAACCATAATGGGTAGAACACCATATCCGTTTGGCATTTTCCCAATGAGTCAAAGAATTACAATTATTTTGTTTCGACTATAGAGGCTCTAACCTTAATGTCATTCGCCTCTTCGGGCCAGTAAAATTTTTTGACCTTATTTGCGGGAATTGGGAATCGAACCCAGGTGGAATTACAATTATTCAAAATTAAACCCGAAAAAGTAAAAAAGAGAAGCACGGCGAATTCCTAACAATAAACAGAAAGTAAATATTTGTTGGAGTCTTTTGAAAATTTTCTGTTCGAAAAATCATAATTTTGTTAAAATTTACTCGAGAATCTAAATTGATGTCGATAGCGGCTAAGGCAATTTGACCTTGCAAATGATGGGTTGTCCTCGTCGCGTAAAATCCATAATTCCTTTCTCTTCGAGCTTTCAAAACAAAACTATTTTCCGTCCCCCGTGACAATTCGAGACTTTATCTTGACCAGTTGATGGAACAATGCGAGAACGATTTATCGATTTGGCTTTTGAACGTTGGCGTTCAACCTGGTAAACTACAACTAATAGTTTTTGATGCAGAGTATATCAACAAAATTAAGAACTTTTTGAGATTACACCACATTTTTGTTTGATTACATTTTCAAAATAACTTAGAGTACATTTTAAAAATATAACGTCACAATTATAAATATTAAAATTGAATAAGGTTTGTTCGCGACAAAATCTGGACAGATTAAATTTGGAGTAAAACAAATTCTCTGTTAGATTTAATTGCTCAATTAATTGTGCATTATTAGGAATCTTCAAACTAGTTAGAGTTACTTAATTAGGCTGCACGAAGACACTACACAGTTCGAAAAATAAGAGCATCATATTTCACATAAATTTATTTTCAAGAACATGTAAAATTGTGTAATTTGAAAATGACATGGCTTGAAATTGAATGGAATAAAAATCAAAAGATCGACAGAAAAAGCGTGATTTGAACGGAGAAACATTAGATCACAAAGCACGTCAGTTAATCGACTGAGCCACAGAAGCACATATCAGCTTTAGGAATAATTGATACATATAAATCCAAACAGTTTCACTTGGTAGCCAAGTGTAAATTTCACTCGGTGCTTGTAAAATTCTGTACGAATGAAATATTGCGTCGTTTGAGAAGTTTTAGTAGTTATGAATGGTATCGTTTGTAGAATTATGTGACCTGTTAAATTAATAATTTCTTTCTGTGTACGAACGTCTGAGTTAACTCCAGCCACTAGGGTCTGTGCAGACTACTCAACAACCGATTTAGCTGCATTTGTCCAAGACTTTCGAAATTTTATCTACAGTTGTAGTTAGCTTGTTGTTTATATTGAGAGAGTTCTCTCTTCACGCGAGCCCAATACAGCTCGATAGGTCACAACTCTGGGCAGTTAGGTGGATTCATTTCTCTCGGTAAACTCCATTCGCTTTATACCATTCCAAAACATCTTTCGCGTAGTGACAAGATGCCAAATCCAGCCAGAATTGCTAGGGAGCGTCATGGCTGCGTAAGAATGGTAACGATCGCTTCTTTAGGCATTCTTCATGGAGTATTTCCTTGTTTGCCATTCCGGTAGTGATGAAACTTTGGCTTGCTGCCAACACAGCTGCATATTGCCTGCCAAATTAAATATTTTTTTGGGAATCTGAACCTTACTGGCAGATTCGGATTTTCATTGACTGCACACAATTGTTTTTCGCACTAGATCTACTTTCTATGCCATCTTCGATCAATCTAGCTTGTAGTATCACCAAAAATTGATGGCTGTGGAATAGTTAACGCATTGCTTAAGTATTTCTAGAGATATACGTATTTAGGGGTATTCAGATTTCGTCACGGGTAAACCTTACTTGATAGAAAAAGTTATATTAATATCAAATCACTTTGTGATACGTTTGAATATTTATTTATCTATTTCTTATTAAGTTCATCAGACAGATGTCTCAACGAACCAACAGAGTGGGAGAAAGCCTATATGAGTTGAACAAATTTCATGCCATTCGCAAACAGGCGCAAAAACCACTATTTTTTAAACAACATACACAAAACAGATAGTAATTACAAAACGTTTTAAGTCAAGTAAAACAAACCAACACATAAAAAATTGTCGCTATAATATGGTTCGTTTCATTCTTTCTGCGAAACGACGGAAAAGCTCATCAAACTAAAGAATCTCTTCAACAGAAGTTAAAGCTCGTGTGCACGCGGTTATAGGTTCGTTACTTCCAAACTGTGAAATCCGTTTTGAAGTAGAGTCGCATATCACAATGATCTACTTTGTATTCGAAAACTAATTTTGCTGTAATGTTTCGATTCCCAATAATTGGCATCTGTCCGGATATGGTGGAAAGTTTACAGGATCTCTCCACGGCAGGGATTAGGGCCATTTCGCCGAATGCCATTTCGACGAAAGAGTCATTTCGCCGAAAAGGTCATTTCACCGTTTAATAAATTTAAATTCATTGACATTCTTTTATTCTGTTGGTCACACATATCATGAAATAGCTAAAAAATTTTATCAACCGCAGCACCGTCTTTTACCAATATCACACACTAGTAGCAGACATTCGTAACCGTTTCGTTTTCTTTATAGCGTGTACGAAATAGAACAAAGCACATCGTTTGTTTTGTGTTTTCTTCTTCTTTCGGTGTGGTACATATTGTCATTCTGTATGGCGATTTGAAAACTTATCGCCCTGTAACTGCGGAACCGGAGGTCAAATCCGGATGAAATTTTACAGTAGCTTTGAAGATAATATGAGCATAAATTCAATTCAAGATTTGTGAAAATCGGTACAAGCATCGCAGAGAAATCGAAGTGAATTCTATTTTTGAGTTTTTCTTCATTACTTTCGGTGCTTTCGGGGCAGGAAAAGAGAGGACCAGTAGTGCCGAATTAAGTTTTTCATGTCCACACACTAACAACTGCACACTAGAAGAATTTATTAGACTGTTTTATGGGATTTGTACGTGTTTTTGACCATTATTCGTGAAAAAATACTAATGACCTTGAATTTGAATCTTAGATTGTGAAAGTCGGTTGAGCCGTTTCAGAAGAAATTGAGTGCAAACTTTTTCTCCAATTTTCACATATTACCGTGTAACTCCGGAACCGGATGTCGGATCCAAACGAAATTCAATACCAGGCTATGGGACCATTGGACCTATCGTTTTAATCGTAGACATTGTGTAAACAGGATTTGTGAAAATCGGTTCAGCCATCTCTGAAAAAAGTGAGTGCATTTTTTTGTTACATACATACAGACATACACACACAGACATTTGCTCAGTTCGTCGAGCTGAGTCGAATGGTATATGACCGCTCGTTCGGACCTAACTGAAGCAAAGAAACCTAGCTTTGAGTAGACCGGGTAAACGAGGCGGTTACAGATTTGTGTGCAAGAGGCCGCCGCTTCCGACTTCTTGAAGTCGTCGGCAATCTTCAATACTACGAAGCACGAGATACAGTTTTAGCTCATCTGCGTAGATTATTTTACAACCAGATCCAATAGTAATGCAACATCGTTGAAAAATACTACAAATAACAAGGGTCCCAAGTTACTACCTTGCGGAAGACCTGATTTACGTTATTGATTTTTACACGCAGTTGTCTATCGGAAAGATATAAGTTCAACCAAGACACGAGTTGCGATGATAAACCAAGTCTAGACAATTTACACAACAGTATTCGATGATCAACCTTGTCAAACGCTGCTTTTAGGTCGGTTAAATAACATTCATTTGTGCTTTTGTCTCCATACTAGATACACGTTTGGACGTGAAGATTAATAAATTCTTTGTAAGTTATCTACCGGGCATAAAACAATTACAATTATCTTGAATAATTTCGATGAGGCTGAGAGTCTGGTTATTTATCGATAATTTGCTACATTTCGTCGATCACCATTCTTGAAAACAGGACACATAGAGAACTGTTTCCATTTGCTCGAACGATCACACCAAGGTCAATAGAATGAAGAAAGTAAAGTAAATAATGATCGACTCCAATGATTGAGTTAGCGTATGCAAACCGAAGTTATCTTCGCCGTAGGCTGTGGAGCATCAGGGCAGTCACCTGAGGCCGTTTATATTTTTGCTCTACCTCAACGATACCATTTTTTTTTTGCTAAAATGCTTTCAACTATCTATGACTAACGATTTCAAGCTTTATCACCTGGTAAAATCTCAAGAAGACGCTATATTCACACAATCACAGTTTTAATTACTCGCGAAGTGCTGTCAAGTCTACAGGATGGCATTAAAGGTCTAAAAATGTCATGTTTAAAAATCACATAAATGTAATTTATAACCCACCAAGCTTTTAGGACCTTGAAAGGGAGCGGATCATTTCGCCGAAAGCTATTTCGTCGAAAATCGTTTCGCCGAAAGCCAATCTGGTTATTCATCAAAATCATCTATTTGTTTTTGTCTCCTGGATAATTGAATGTGGCGCAGTCACATAACCGAAGCCAGGTACAAAGCCGCCGAGGCGACGCCAGCTAAGTTGGTCGTCGACCCGCCCTCGGAAGCGGCGGCCTCTTACATACAAACCTGTAACCGCCTCGTTGGGCCGGTCTATTAAAAGCTAGTTTTTTTCATTTCAGTTAGGTCTGAACGAACGGTAGCGAAGTCGAATAGCACACAACCAAAACGATTTGATATGCACTCAGTTATCGGAAAATACCACAAACAATTACCTAGTAGATACTCTAAAACAATCAACAAGTTTTCATGGAAATTTCGTTCTGTAAATTATGAAAAAAATAAAATATATAAATCATTCAAGTCAAGTCAAGTCAAGGATTGTTTCAGTACGATTCTAGTTCAACAAAACGGGAGTAAACATTATCATTTTTTATTAGTCTTTATTTCAAATCAATTTCAATCACGATATGAAGATATGAAGGAGTTCGCAAAATGACCTTTTCGGCGAAATGGCGTTCGGCTAAATGATATTCGACGAAATTGCCCTTTCGGAGAAATGACTTTCCGCGAAACGGCTTTCGACGAAATGACCCTGATCCACCTTAAAGCGTTATATTGTGTCCGTTCGACACTTGAATATGACACGCAATCAGCTATGGAGTGACCCTGCAAATCTAACTAGTTACAAAGATCACTGTAAACTTTTTGACTTGGATTTATTACCTGTTCGTTTGAATATACTAAAAGGAGTTAGCTGATTTATTACCATCACGTATTGATTTTTCCAAACTTATGCAATTCATCAATCCCGACAATCATCGTCATAGCCGGTGTTGTCATTCCTTTTTGAGATTACCTTTCACCAGAACAAACTATGAATTTCATGAGCAATTTCCAATTATATGTCGTGTATTCGATAACTTGTCTATTGTATTCGATTTCCATTTATCTCAAAATGCAATCAAAAGATTGTCATGTTAGTTTTAGAATCAATGTTAGCTTGTAAGCTATAACGTTTGCATTTAAATAAAATGGGCAAAAATGATCGATTTTTTCATGGGTTTACCTTCACCCGCACTGATGAAACTACCCATGCAGCATCAATCATCGTAACCCATGAGTCAGCAGACAAAATTTGTCAGTTCTATCAGTCGAACTTTATCCGTGATGAAAAAAAACAGTGAAGCAACGTTCGTTCAGAAGTATGCGCCTTCAACGAACAGCACAACGCCGCGTCGAAAACGGACATCACTTTGTGGACGCCGGATACGCCCGTTCCGACATCTACAACATCTTGGCACTATTAAACAACAATCAGAGTATCGAAAGAATGTTCGGTTCCGGACGGTCGACGACCCTGACCGACAAGAAGCTTCAAAGGACATACCAAGAAATGCCATAAGGGCGAAGACGCGGTGTTTTGGCCGGATCTGGCATCGGCCCACTACTCAAAGAGATCGTTGGAGAAGATGGAGCCGCTGAATATCGGTGTGGTACCCAAGCCGGCACCCAACAAGAATTTCAGGGCCCACCTGAAGCATAAGGTCTACTCCAAAAATTTTGCCGCGAAAACTGAGGAGGAATTGATAAATGAAACGAAGAAAGAACACAAAAACATGCCTACATACATGTATTCGTCAGCCATGACGAATGTTCCGGTTAACTGCCAGAAGGCACCAGTTTTTTTTTTGCGCTTAAATAATTACCTTACATGGGAAATCTATGAAAAGCAATTATCTGTCTTAGCTTTATTTTTATCATCATCCGAAAAAAAAAATCCATTTTTTATTGCAAACGTTATTGTAGTTGTTGTATATATTCATATGTCGGTACTAAAGATAAGCACGTTTTATGTCAATTGGAAGTAGAAGTTTTATCATTTCAAACTCCAATGTGCTTTTCCCTGCTTCCAAATAAAATAAAATTATAAAGTTACTCTTTGAATGGCATCAGATCATAGAACAGAACAAAGCGTAATTGACTCATATCGATTTTTCCACGATAGTAGATTATCGTAAACTTAGATTTCAATGGAAGATCTTATAGTCTGATAAGTGATTGTAAAGTTTCATCCGAATCCGACTTCCGGTACCAGCACTGCGGACAGATGATTGTTATAAATTATAAGCCGTCATTCAAAATGTCGACGCAAAAAACGTCATAAATCTTTAAACAATTCCGATAGTATTGTTAGTCGGTGAAACTAATATAGGTACTTACTTCGGATGAAGTGGTCCAAATTTTTAACAAAGAAACTTGCATCAATTTCTCATATTAACGACAATGGGAAAGGCATTATTACATTACTACACTCACATACCATCTACGAATATGAAACGCGGTTCTAAATGGGTTTTAATGTAATCATAAAATAGTTAGCACCGTATACCAGTTTGACATTTGACATTTTTGACTTTGCTTCAACTGTGCGTTAGGCACCATTTCACCCCTCAAAAGCAAGCAAGACACGGTGACTTCGCACGCTTCCCATTACCACCAGGGCAGTACCGGTAAGGCTAGCAAGATCCAAATCTAGCTGGGAAGGAAAATCGGGAACACACACGTACACATACCTTTCTCAAGGGGGGGAGTGACGTCTTTGGCGGATGTGCAATGTGCTGCGAAAATGGACCATACACGATGATGACGATGCCGTCCCCAACACAACTACCGCATCGACCGTGATCTCCTTTGCCAAAGATTTCAGAGTGCACCAGACACATAGTTGAGATAATGAAACAAGTTTTTCGGTCTGACTTTTCTCGTAAAAGTAAGGCAATCAAGCAAGGGGGGATATGGGTGTTTATAATCGCTTCACGATTATCTAGCAGTAATATGTTGATGGTTGTGGCCTATAAATTCTAGAGCACGGAAGAGTTCTTTCGCGCACGGGCTCTCTGCCGAGTTTGGGGCCAGGAGGCAAAACGTTGATTATATCTGTAGGACGATGGAAAGTATTACAAATGTACCAGCAGACTTGTGCTGGGAAAAGTGCAAAAGATTCGTTTCTGTGAGAAGAAATGTTGAACACCGAAAGATCATGTGAGCTGATTCTGAGCCACGGGAATTAGTGTTTCATGCTAGTTTCGAGCAACAACCATGATGCACATTTTTTTCTCGATGCTTGTAAACTAGTCCGATTGTGTCCGACAACTCACGAAAAGTATGTATTTTCTACACGTGAGTAATCACTCATCAACCAGTTTTGTTGGTTTGGTATTCAACTGCACGAAAACCAACAGAGCAAACATTTCTAGATGAGACCGTAACCTACATTTTGTATTCTTATGACTTTTTATTTTTCTGACAGATAAACTCATAATGTTGCACTAACTAGATAGCTAGCTAGAGTTCTTGGTAAGTGAAAGCTACGTGAGAAATATGTAAAACTCTATCCGAAACTTACAATACAATAATTTAATTTTGAAACTGCAAGTAAATTAAACGCAGAGTCATGACTGATTGAGTTTAACGTGTTTTTCACGTAATTCTCACTAGCAACTTACATAAACAGATTTACAATTGTTCTCTACACTTTCACTGAGTAATGAAAAGCATAGAACAAATCTGATGATGAATCGTAAATCATCAAAAATACCATTTCAGAAAATTAATATGAAAATACCTATACTGTATTATAATGTTTATGACTTGAAAGACGTTATGTTTGTCATAAAAATTTCGTACAATGTCATTAAAAATGTTTTATGAATCCTAAACATTTTTTTTAAGAAAACTCAAATGTTCATAACTTCATAACACGGACTGATCATTAGCATGCGATATTCTTGTGGCTAAAAACCATACGATAATACTATGCGATTCCTTATATTTTTTGTTTGAGTGTGTGAATTTATATGTAAACTCTTAGAAAAAATGAGCCTTACAGAATATTACATCTCTTAAGGGTTAAGGCCACTAGGTCGCGTAAAACCACGTGGCTCGCTGTGCGTATTCCATTTCTCTCCATGCTCTCTCGCAAATGTATAAAATGACTCTCGATGTGGCCGGGTGGCCAAGAAAGTTTTGATATTTTCGATTACAAGTTTGACTACATCACATAAAATCCAAGAAAGTTGCTGCTTGTTTGGCAGCCTTTTTGAGCCGATTTTATTTCTCTCTCATGTTTCGTTACGTTACCAGGGAACTAAAATTTCGCCGCCATAGAAATCGACTTACCTTTACAAAAATAACTTTCCCTTCACTTTTATTGCGACAACATATATGTTTTTATGCACTAATCGCATCTAAATCGAATTATTTAGACATTGTCAGGATAGTATTTTGATCCATGCTTTTGAAGGCGAGATATTCAATGAACAAGTTGAAAATTTCCGTTTTCAGCTATGCGATTCTTCCTTCAGAAAAAAAACTTTCCCGACCGCTAAAATCAAACAATCATTCTGAAATTTTCACAGAATAATCTAAACTAATTTTTTTAAGGGATTGTCAGTTGGGTTTTTTGATATTCGTCACCGTTTCTGAAGAAATCAGATTTGAAGCGCAAAAATAGCCCTCTAAATCACCCTAAAACACACTGGCCTCAGCCCTTAATAGGTCAATTAAAACATGTTTTTTAATTGCGTCATATATCAATTTTATAATGTTTCACTGTATACCATATAGGGTAACGGCTCCACTAGTCATTTCAGCTCCAGTACAGAATCATTAGTTAGAGTAAGATCTGTGATCTCTGATATATTACCTCTCTGGGTAAGACAAACATAGGTGCATTCGTTTGGAGTTTTCGCCTCGCTATAACAGCAGTAATGCACAATTTTCAAACTATTTTTAGCACAGTATTGTTTTTCAGAGCCGAAGCAAAGATACTGTATTCGATTTTATCAGAATTAGTTGATTGAAAGTCAAGTAATCGGTAAAGTAATATGGCGACTCTACTAATGAGATGACTATTGGTACAATTGCCCTATCTGTCAAGCGGATATGTGCTTCTGTGCCTCAATCGAAAAACGAACTCTCTTTGTAATCTAATGATGGTTCAAGAAAAATCGGCTGGAAATCGCCCTAGAGATTTTAAAAGTCAATTCGTGTGTTATTTTCGTAGGTATTTTATCGAAAAAGAAAACAATCTGACATTTGTAGAGAATGTTATTAGAGGAAAACTGACACAAGGTCCGAATAATGGCTCATTCTACAATATATCTAGCACCACTGTTGCTAGTGGTAGTGATATGATTGGCATGCAATTTGTTTCAGTTGATTCGATGAGTTTAAACAGGTTTCTTTCTGAGATGATTTGTAGTTGAAAATTTGGAAATTAATATTACATTGAAAAAAAAAATTTTAATTTTACATGTGACATAAATCTACAACCGATATAATTCATAACTACTTGATTTTTCAAATAACGCAATATTCCACGCGCACAGAATTTTTCACGTTCCGAGTGTAATTTGCACTCGGCTACCAATTACCGCTGTGTGAATTTTTATATGTATCAATTATTCAGCCATCAGGTATGTGCTTCTGTGGTTCAGTCGATTAAACGATGTGCTCTATGATCTAATGTTTCTCGGTTCAAATCCCGCTTGTGCTATTGATCTTTTGTTTTGCATTTCATTCGAGTTCAAGATATGTAGTTTTCAAACCACACAATTTTACATGTTGTTGAATATAAATTTATATGAAATACGACGCACCATTTATGTGCATCTTATAAGATGTCAAATCACGAGATTTTTTCGAACTGTATTATTCGAAAGACTGAATGCAAAAATCGAATAAGTGCAACTCAGTGTTTAGGTATATTTTAATGCAACAACCGGATACAAACAACGAGTGCTGGAATCGAACATGGATCGTTAAATCGTTAAAAAAAATCCTATTTTGCAAGAATCGGACAAAGCACATTCAATGCAAAAACCGAAAAAAAATCTTAGCCGATTCTTTCGAAACAAATGGTTTTATCCGCACATAAAAGCCAACGATCTCAAAACAATTAGAAAATTAGTTGTTTTTTTGAATTTGATTGGTTAAACATTTGACACAAACTCGTTTGGAATGATACCGTTTGGCATAAACTGTCATAAAATGTACAAATCTTTCGCACTGAGATGGTCGTTTGGCATAACTCGCATGCCACCTCATTTTTGATAACCGGATGTCAAGATAGCTCCTAGCTTTGGGTAATCCGCTTTGGGTAAACGCCCGCAATTACACAATTACATAGAGAAGTCATGATTATTATGCCAAATGACCTTATGCCAAAAAGCTTTATACCGAACGGCATTATGTCAAATGACCTTACGCCAAACGGGCCGCTCCCTGATCTGAGTAAGATGAAAACAGGTGCATTCGCTCAAAGTTTTCGCGTCGCTATTACAGCAGTATTAAACAATGTTCTAACTATTTTCTCTACGATTTTATTTCATAGAGCCGAAGCAAAGATAATGTATCCGATTTTATTACAATTCGTTGATTGAAAATGATGTAATCTAATGAGATTACTATTGGTTCAATTGCCCTACACACAGACAAACAGACACGACACCATGCGTAATTATCATAAAAAATATATTTTCTTGAAACACTAAGTGAAGTTTGTTTTGTGAAATTTGACAATTTTGTTTCAACAGACTTCAGTTTTTACCTTTCTAATATAGATAGGCTATGCAATCACTGTGAAAATCGGTTTGTACCGAGGCCTACTATGCATTCGAATTATTTCGTCGAGATCAGACAACATCTTCAAGAGTGCATGTGTGTGTATGCAACACTCTTCTGTACACAAGATTTTTGAGTTTATTTCGAACCCGACTTCTGGTTCCGTAGCTACATGACGATATGTGCGAAAAATATAAGAAATGTGCACTAACTGTTCTCATAGATGGCGAAGCCGATTTCTACAAACTTAAATTCACATAAAATGTCTTGAAATAATACGTAAATTTTTTGAATAACATCTTGATACGACGATACGATACGGATCCGGAATTACAGGAAGATTAGTGTAAAAACATTGATTTAAAGGGTGTTTTTTCATAAATGACCATATAAAGAGTTGAAATGTTCTTGAAAATTATTCATAAATTTCTCTAATTTCTATAAATCCACTAGTTACTCTATTCAAGTGGAATCCCAGTGGAAAAAGTTTCTTCTCAGATATCCACAATTCATGATTAAGCTAGGCTAACAACATTACAAAAACAAAATCTTGCCATAGGAATTACTGTTGTACAGTTGAAAAAAAAGATTCTAACATTATAGAGCTGAGGCCAGTGTGTTTTAAGGCGCTTTAAAGGGCTATTTTCACGCTTCAAATCTGATTTTCTCAGAAACGGTGATGAATATTAGAAAACCCAACTGACAGTCTCTTAGAAAATTAGTTTAGATTATTCTGTGAAAATTTCAGAATGATTCATTGACTTTAGCGGTCGGGATAATCTATTTTCTGAAGGAAGAATTGCATAGCTGAAAAGGCTGTCTTTCAACTTGTTTATTGAATATCTCGCCTTCAAAAGCATGGATCAAAAATCTATCCTGACAATGTCTAGATAATTTAATTTAGATGCGATTAGTGCATACAAACATAGGTGTTGGCACGATAAAAATGAAGTGAATGTTATTTTTGTGAAAGTAAGTCGATTTCTATGGCGGAGCCATTTTTTCTGTTCCAGTTTCCTGGTAACGTAACGAAACATGAGAGAGAAATAAAATCAGCTTAGCAAGGCTGCCAAACAAGCGGTAGCTTTATTGGATTTTATGTGATGTAGTAAAACTTGTAACCGAAAATATCAAAACTTTCTTGGCCACCCGGCCACATCGAGAGTCATTTTCCACATTTACGAGAGAGCATGGAGGGAAATGTAATATGCAGTGCGAGCCACGTGGTTATACGCGACTTACTGGCCGCAGCTCATAAACAGGAAAAAGACTAATAACTAAATATTTTGTTTTTATTATTAAATAACCAAATAATCTCACTTCAGTTATGCCGAACACCCTGTTTTCCGGTTCCTGAGGTATCGAAAATAATGATAAATACACAGAAAAAAAATGAAATTTACACCACATGAAAATCAATAGTACAGGGTCCGGCACTCGAAGTGTAACCAATTAAAAAGGCCATAAATTCAGTTTGGAAAATTACTTTTACTTAATTCAAAGTACAAAATGTGTAAAAATAATACAAAATTCAGAATCAATTCACTTTTGCTCGATATGACCACCTTTTGCCTTGACTTGATGACTTGAGAGAGCGAAGGAGTTGCTTCGTTTGGCCGAAAGCGGTCAATTTCCGAACATTGTATTTTCTGACGAGAAAATTTTTCCAATTGAGCAATTCGTAAACTCTCAAAACGATAGGGTTTACTTGACCGACCGTTCATACGAGAATTTGAGTCATCGATTGGCCACCAGGAGGCAGCACCCGCAACAGATAATGGTTTGGGCCGCTGTAACCGCAGATGGGCGCTCTCCAATCGTTTTCATCGAGCCTGGCGTCAAGGTAAATGCGACATATTATCGGGAAAGTATTCTGGAGGTTGCTTTGAAGCCGTGGGCAGACAAACATCTCGGTGGCAGACCATGGACGTTTCAGCAGGACTCGGCACCGTCTCACAAAGCTCGAGTGAACCAAGAATGGCTGAAAAACAACGTTCCGAACTTCATCACGTCCACACAATGGCTCTCGAATTCACCAGATGCGAATCCAATGGATTATTCTCTTTGGGCCATTTTGGAGAGCAAAGTCCGAACTAAAAGATACACCAGTCTCGAGGCGCTGAAAAAAATTATTGTCCGCGAGTGGGCCAAAATACCTGCAAGTCACATTCGGCCAAACGAAGCAACTCCTTCGCTCTCTCAAGTCATCAAGTCAAGGCAAAAGGTGGTTATATCAAGTAAAAGTGAATTGATTCTGAATTTTGTATTATTTTTACACATTTTGTACTTTGAATTAAGTAAAAGTAATTTTCCAAACTGAATTTATGGCCTTTTTAATTGGTTACACTTCGAGTGCCGGACCCTGTACTATGGAACAGACATAAGTTGAATCGAAAATTTGATTGAAAACCATGATCGATGTAAAATCAAATTAGAATACAGTGATTTTTCAATGAAAAAGATTGCATATTAAAAAAAACGCTTGGGTTTGCTTTCAAAGTATATTTTCCGGATCCGGAAAAATAGGGTAAAGAGTGTTAAAAATTTTATACCATCACTGAAAAAGGCGAAAAATCGACCTCAAATCTTTTCCAATTGATAGTTTTTATCAGTAGACGGTCAAACAAACCAATTTCGGTTATTCTTTTAAGTATCAAAGAAAATTATTTTGAGGAATACCACAGTATAATATATGATAGCATGATTGATATGAGAAAGGCATCATTACACCACTAGGTGGATTAAAACAGTTTTTTTTTACATGTTGTCACCAAATTCTCACGTAATATTTAGAAGAAGCAATCGACAGTCCTTTATCAGACACGATGTAAAATAAATAGGTGACCATCAAAGCTATTTGAGATTATGTAGAATATTTTCTCACAAAATATATAGTGTTTTCGGGTTTGTAGGTTCCGTTTGTGTGTGTTCAAGGTTATCCAACGTGATGCAAATGAGATGAAACTTTGTTATTGTAACTAGGCGTGATTCGACGGATATAAGAAAAACAGGACGAAAACTTAATAGGACAAGTATAATAATTTGAATTATGCGATAAAATAATAGCAGAACAAGTAAAATATTTTTTTATACTATTTTATTAGGCCGTGAATACTTCGGTGAGGCTCATGAAAAGCAAGAAATACTTATATAAGAAACCAGTTTTCTCATCTTGTCTAAGCTGGCGGTGACTTTCTAAATCAAAGATATATTCGCTATGATCGAAATGATGAAAGAATCCTGTTTGAGTGTCCTACATGTTTGTCTGTGTTATATATGAGTGCGCACTGCAAAAAAAATCTGTTTCTGACGCCATTAAATAATAAAACAGCTACGTAACATTTTCCTTTGCGAACGAATATAACGAAGTTCAGCTTGCTTTGTTTTCTCTAAATGTCAACAAAGCAAGCCCTAGAAAGCAGCAGGTCGTAATTGGATTGAATAAACAAGCTCGTTTTTCAACAACGAATATTAAAACCCATCGGAGTACGCATTTTCCACTTCTTCAGCAGCAAGATACAACACCATAAAGCACCACAATGTGTTTGTATGCTTAAAATTCAATGACGGAAGAAAGGAATCCCGTGCCGACAGGATTCGTTACAGGAAGATAATTGGTTCCTTTGGGTGCAATTCATTCTTCCTCACCACGGCAAATGAGACCAAAACAAACATGGCATAGTTATAAAGCAAAAGGGTACCATCGAATCAACAGCTAATATGGGTTGACAATTTTATCACTTGTTTGCCGAATCCGCCAGAAATCGGTCTTAAAACCGAGAGCAGCGACACTGTCAGTATAGGGTAACAGAGGTATTTTGGCCCACTTCAGGATTGATTTTATTTTGGCCCACTTTGTAATAATATCCACCAAATATTGTAATATCTTAGAAAACCCCTTCCGCAATAGGTAATTTAATGTGGTTAGCTTCAAATTGATGCAACATGAGTTACTTAACATCGATAAAATCCGATGAAATCGATAAAGTTTGTTAGGTGGACCAAAATATATGAAGTGGCCAAAATACCTCTGTTACCCTACATAGTTTGATGATGAAGTGTTACAATTAGAGGGTTGGTGGAGTTGGATACTCTGCAGAAGTCGTAAAATCTTCTGAAGTTTAGTTTCTCTGCAGCTACTGCTAAGGATTTTGCAGGCAAAGCCACTGTGACTCAGGACACTGTTTACTCACCCGAATCGCAACTCATTATGAAGAGTAAATGTTTTGAGATCGTTTGTGTTTCCTGAGCCGAAAGACTAACCAGAAAACAATCATTGTAAATCGAATAAAGAACGTTGGAAGATTGATGTTCCTCCTCTATCATAGTAGCAAAGTACTGCAACTCCGACGAATGTAGAACCATTACTGTGCGGGTTTCATGTGAAGGAAGTCGCACAAAATCAAAATGCTGTTGGAAAAAAGATGTTTGAATTACCTCGCGATATTTGTGATGTCTGAATATTTCAGTCTCTATTCTATTGCATTTTTTTTTTAAATTCACAGGATTTTTTCTGAAATCATTATTCATTTTCCTCCAAGGCTCTTTCTAGTTGTGGGGCAATCAATCGAGCATCTGTAAAAAAGATAGCTCACGAAATTCAAAACTTCCGAGTAGTAAATTTCTTTGGACAAGCTATGTTTATTAATCGGTAATTGATTCGGTAATATCACAGATAACAGATATACTGGCTCGAACAAAATTTTTCAAAATGTCATGTAAATTTTTGATTTGCTATACGTTAGAAACACTGCTGCCACCTACTCGACTGTTAGCCGCGAGCTTTCAAAACTTTTCACTATGTTCCAGAACGATAACATCATTCTCCTACCTGTTATAGAAATATTCCAACTGCAACCATTTAAACACATGTCACGCGATTTCCCTAAGAGTGAAAGACAACTTTATTTCGATGTCGTTTGAATAACACGTGAATCAATCGAAATAAAACAAAATGAACTAGACATTTTAAAAAAACAGCAAAACAAAACTTGTGCGTGAAGTGAATGTAGCACCAGAAAATACTATCGATCGTGGTGACATCTGCAAGTATTCGCCACGTGCTTCAGCAAATTTCACATACAGTTCATATGCAAGCCTGTATATCTGTTTTCTGTGGTATTTGTAAGAATAATCTACAAAAACGGAAATGATGGAATTCGTTTGCCTTTCTCTGTAGAAAGGTAATAAAATTCGGTTTGCCTATCTCTGCAGAAAGGTAATAAAATTACTGGAAAAACCTGCATTCGAACGAAGCCCGGAATCTCATAGTGTTATGTCTCATTCAATTGAAAGGTCTTATGGTCCCATAGACTACTATTGAATTTTATCCCGATCCGACTTCCGATTTCGGAATTACAGGATGATATGCACCAAAAAAACGGAAACAAATAGTCACACACGTTTCTCAGAGATGACTGAACCGATTTTCAAATGAAAGGTCTTAGATCGTCATACAATTTTCCTGAATTTCCGGAATAACAAGGAAATATGGGAAAATTTATAAAATAATGCGCACTCAGTTTTATCTGAAATTTCTTGATCTATTTTCGCAAACTCAGAAATATAATAAAAGGTCCTGAAATTCTTTTAAAAGTCCCAGAAAAACTGATCCAGATCCGACTTTTGATTCCAGAATCACAGCGTGATTAGTGAAAAATTTTCAATTTCGTTAGTATTTTTTCAAAGGTGAACGCGAAACGAGGTTCAAATTTTTATAAAACTTACTGGTAAATTCATCTAGTTGGCAGATCTTGTAAGTTGGTGGATATATACATATACTTTGGGACTACTAGTCCGCGGTTTTCGCTTCCGAGAGCGCCGATAATAGTGAAGAGAAGCTCCAAAAACGAAACTCCCTTCAATTTCTCGGCAACGATTAAACCGATTTTCACGAATAATAATTCAACTTTAAAGCTCTCATTGTCTTTAAATATACTGGGCAATTTCATCCGGATCCAAAATTATAGGGCGAGGAGTGTCAAAACATTAAATCGTCATTCAAAATGACGAGGCAAAATTGATACGCGTCGGTAAATGCCGTCTTTGCTCCGTTTGCAGCGTGCTTTGTTCAGTCTCGTATTGCGTGCAGGACATTTAAAAAAAAACCTGTTTTAATACACCTACTGGTGTAATGATGCATTCCTCATATCTCTCATATTCTCATATATAAATGTGAGGTATTCTTCAGAATAATTTTCTTTCATTCTTAAAAAACAAAAAGGTTTGTCCATAAACTAGTATAACCTACAGAGTAAAACAGTATTCAGGTCGGTTATGCCATCTCTGAGGAAACGAAAAGAGATACTTCCGAGACTGGAATCTGGGAACCGGTCTAAGCGAAGTTGGTTCGAGAAAAGCGACTGGGTTCCGTTTTGGAGTCTATAGCAACAATCTTCGGTCGTTCATTAAAAATCCAAGAACAAGGAAAGCCAAATTAATGTCTACTGACAATGACTACCGATTGGAAAAGTTTTTAGACAAGTTTAAAAATTATTTCACCTTTTTCTGGTGCTTCCGGAATCAGAAAACATAAACCAGCATAGCCAGAATCGAGTTGTTTGGTTGTCCATTTACAATTGCTGCCGATTGGAATAGTTTCGAGGCAAGCTAAGAATTTTTTTACGTGTTAGTATCCAATTTTCAACACACCGCTCCATATAATTCCGGAACCGGAAGTCGGATCCGGATGAAATTTTGAAGTTTTTGAATCTAAGTTTGTTGAAATCGGTCACGCCATCTCTGAGAAAAGGAAGTAACTTGAAATAAGAATTTTTTTTACTAGTTACCGGAAACAGAAGTCGGATTAAAATACAATTCAGGAACTTTGTATAGGACAATTATACCTTTTATTTAAATCTAAGTTTGGGAGAATCGGCATAGCCGTCTCTGAGAAAAGTAAGTGCACTTATTCTCATTTTTTTTTGCACATATCACCCTGAAATTCCGGAAACGGTAGTCGGATTTGAATAAAATTCAGGAAATTTGTGTGGGGTTACAAGACCTTTGATTTAAATTTAAGTTCATGAAAATCGGTTCAGCCATCCCTGGGAAAAGTGAGTGCAAAAAAATTTTATATACATACATACACACACATACAGTCATTTTGCGTACTCGACGAACTGAGTCCAATGGTATATGACACTCTGCCCTCTGAGCCTCGATTCAAAAGTCGGTTTTCACGGTGATTGCATAACCTTTCTATATGAGAAAGGCAAAAGGGTGAAATTCTTACAGATTTGGCTCAAAATGGATTCAATTTGTAGGTTGTATTAGTTACTTACTAAACCATCCGAGTTTGGTTATACTGATTCAAAGTTCCCGGTTCAAGAATTACCGAAAATAGTGGTCGAACACTCTAAAACGAGACTCATTCAATTTTCTTTGAGATGTTTTCATCGATTTCCATAAACTTAGGCTCAAATAATAGTTCGTATAGTCTCAAAGGTTGCTGGTTATTTTTTTCCGGGTCCGACTTCCAGTTCCATAACCATAGGGTAAGGTGTGTTTAATCATCTAGCGCGACGATTCAAAATAAAGAAAAATTATTATTAACTTGACATAATTGTTTACAGATTGAAAAGGTTATGTTAGTTCATACCGAAAGAAAGTTTCTTATTTTATTCAATATTGAAAAAATAACATTTCTTGACAGAACCTTCTAATGATATCGTTGGAAATATAAGTAATAGAGAAAGGCATCATCACACCACTAGGTGGATTAAAAAAGTTTTTTTTTATAAAAAAACACCACTTTTGATATAGTGTAGGTTCCACCTGTAGGCAGACATTATGCTCAGAGATGCCAGGTGAAAATTTCAAATATCTGCAGACAAGGTTTAAAAAGACTGTAAATGTGAAAAAAAAATCTGCAGTTAGCAAGCATGCCTTGCTGGCAGCAATTTCTCTATTAAGTATGACACGTAAAACTGATTTGGCGAGCAAAAAAAAACGGTCGCGGCAATTTCAAAAGTCTGTAAATTTGGACGAAAGTCTGCGAAAAACTCGATTTTGAAAGTCTGCAAAAGTCTGCACAACAAAAAAATGTCTGCAGCACTATGTCCGAAATCTGCAAATTTACAGACAAATCTGCAGATCTGACATCTCTGATTATGCTCAATCAGTTCTGACATTTCAGGTCCTGGTGCATGCTAAACGAAAACTATTAAAAAAAATATAGAAACTGTAACCTTTTCCGTTACGATATGGTGTAACGGTGATGTCTTTTTCAATTTGTATAGGATTTCTTAGAATAATCAATATTGATACATAATATATTTGCTATTACAGGGTCCGGCACTCGAAGTGTAACCAATTAAAAAGGCCATAAATTCAGTTTAGAAAATTACTTTTACTTAATTCAAAGTACAAAATGTGTAAAAATAATACAAAATTCAGATTCAATTCACTTTTGCTCGATATGACCACCTTTTGCCTTGACTATGGCCTTGAGACGGTCAAAAAACGAATCGCAAGCTGCCCGAATGTGACTTGCAGGTGTATTTTGGCCCACTCGCGGACAATAACTTTTTTCAGCGCCTCGAGACTGGTGTATCTTTTAGTTCGGACTTTGCTCTCCAAAATGGCCCAAAGGGAATAATCCATTGGATTCGCATCTGGTGAATTCGAGAGCCATTGTGTGGACGTGATGAAGTTCGGAACGTTGTTTTTCAGCCATTCTTGGTTCACTCGAGCTTTGTGAGACGGTGCCGAGTCCTGCTGAAACGTCCATGGTCTGCCACCGAAATGTTTGTCTGCCCACGGCTTCGAAGCAACCTCCAGAATACTTTCCCGATAATATATCGCATTTACCTTGACGCCAGGCTCGAAGGTCTGAAGTTGGTTACACTTCGAGTGCCGGACCCTGTACATTCCTCAGAATATCACAATTCAGACACTGAAGAAACCTACTAGTAAACAAATTTCCAGATGGTGGAGACACTTTCGGAGAAACTCTTAACATTGTACAGTGTTAGTGCAGCGAAAATTCGAATATTTTTCGGGAAAGAAAGAAGTTTTATTCGTACTTTGGCGACTTAACGTTGCCACACAATTAGGTTTTCGTTTGTAGTTCAATGAAAAGAAAGTTCTTTGGACTATAAAATAAAATTAACTGTCAATATAGCCTGTAATTTTGCTGTTAGCTCGACAAAGGCGATCAGGATTGAATCATGAATTGCCGTAATCGAATATAGAAAGAATATACCTTTATTATTGAATGGAATGAATATCACAAAGGCTTAAGTTGGGGAGAGAGGGTGTTTTATTAATTAACATCCATAAAATGACGACTAAAGACCATTATTTGTAGTGCTTCTCAACGCCTATACCTGGAAATAAGCAGATATTTGTGAGAATATATGAAAAAAGAATTTTTAACAGTTCGGCTGAAAAGTTCGTATCGTTTAATAGAAACACACATTTTTTGCCAAAATTCGTTTTTATTATTCAACATAATTGCCATCAGAGGAGATACAGCGATTATAGCGATCTTCCAACTTTTCGATACCATTTTTGTAGTACGATTTGTCCTTTGCCTCAAAATAGGCCTCAGTTTCAGCGATTACCTCTTCATTGCTTCTAAATTTTTTACCAGCGAGCATTCTCTTTAGGTCTGAGAACAGGAAAAAGTCACTGGGGGCCAAATCTGGAGAATACGGTCGATGAGGGAGCAATTCGAAGCCCAATTCGTGCAATTTCAGCATGGTTTTCATCGACTTGTGACACGGTGCATTGTCTTGATGAAACAAAACTTTTTTCTTCTTCAAATGAGGCCGTTTTTTTTAATTTCGTTCTTCAAACGCTCTAATAACGCTATATAATAGTCACTGTGGATGGTTTTTCTCTTTTTAAGGTAGTCGATGAAAATTATACCATGCAAATCCCAAAATACAGACGCCATAACCTTACCGACCGATTGTTGAGTCTTTCCACGCTTTGGGTTCGGTTCATCGCGTGCAGTCCACTCAGCTGACTGTCGATTGGACTCCGGAGTGAAGTGATGGAGCCATGTTTCGTCCATTGTTATATATCAACGAAAAAAAACGGTTTTATTTCGATATAACAGCTCCAAACACTGCTCAGGATCATCAATTCGTTGTTGTTTTTGATCGATCGTGAGCTCACGCGGCACCCATTTTGCACAAAGCTTTCTCATATCCAAATATTCGTGAATAATATGTCCAACACGTTCCTTTGATATCTTTAGGGTGTCAGCTATCTCGATCAACTTCACTTTACGGTCATTGAAAATCATTTTGTGGATTTTTTTCACGTTTTCATCGGTAACAGCCTCTTTTGGACGTCCACCGCGTTCATCGTCTTCGGTGCTCATCTGACCAGTACGAAATTTTGCAAACCACTTACGAATTGTTGCTTCGCCCGGTGCAGAGTCTGGATAACACTCATCAAGTCATTTTTTGGTATCGGCGGCACTTTGTTTCATCAGAAAGTAGTGTTTCACACGAAATTCTTTTTTTTCCATTTTTTTCACAATAACAAAAGTAGCTTCACTCAAAATGCAATATCTCACAAACTAATAATCAGACAACTGTCAAATTTATACACGTATCTTTTGAAGGTTGGTACTAACTGAAAATTGGATGATTTTAATTCTAGTGGCGCCCTCTCATAGAAACGATACGAACTTTTCAGCCGATCTGTTATTTCACTTACCTTTTCATGAAATATAAAAATCTTTTTTTCCAATTTATATGTTTTCTACCTCCAAACTACACGAACAACGGCGACGTGATGCTTTGCGAAACAGTATCTTACCGAGTTTCAGTAAAAGCTAACATAATGTTCGAAATATAGGCAAACGAATTTGCTGATCTCGGTATATTTGTTGTTTTATGACAAATTCAATGTTATGTTATGCCAAACTACACGGTGAAAAGAGGTGCTTTACCGAGATATCAGAATATTACTTCGACGTGTTAAGTGTGTACGTACCACTATTCGATGATATTTTGGGCACTCTAATATATTTTGACCCGGCGCTTATATGTTTAGATGTAATCAAAATAAAGTACATATTCAAACCCAATATGTTAAAGAATGTAACAATCTTTAAAATTCTAAGACACGATGTAATTCATTTTGATTACATCCAGTAATATGTTCGCCGGACCAACGTATATTAGAGTGGCCAAAATACCTATGTTACCCTAAATAGCAACATGGAAAAAACAACGTAAAATTGATTCTATTTTGAGGATAATATCTAAGCTATCTTAAGCATAACATAATATTGGAAAAGAGAAAAGAATGACACTCAAATAGGATTGTATCACTTCATGCTTCCATTCATTCATTCAAAAACAGTCAATTCGAGCAGGAACTGTTGTCGATCAAAAAGCCAAATCAGTAAGCTTGTTTTTCTTCTCTTTCTTTTTTTCTCGTTCCAGAGTGCGGAAAGTGCAAGATCGGCACCAAACGGCTAAATCTAAACAAGTTCTGCAAAAGAGATTACGGTAAGTGCTTGCGTCGGTCGTACAGTAATGGGATATACCGGGCTCGTATACAACACCACTTGCCATGATTGGGACATCCGCGATGGCAGAGTTGGTTACATCTCCCCAACGACGACGGTTCCTTCCACAGCATTTGCTTTATCCGCGCAGCACCACTCATGTCATTTCGCGGAAGATCAACTTTTTATGAATGCCATTTTCTGCGCTATTTCACGGATTGAGCCGTTGATTGCAATCTTTAGTATTCGGTAAACTAGTGGATTGATTTTTTTACGATGTCTGTTTAAGTTGAGTATACAAAGGGGAGTGATTTATGAAAATTCTTTTTTGTTGCTTTGAAGGCTTTCATCAGTATCATGTCAGAGAAAGAGTTTGCATCTCGTGTGACATATCGTAAAAATGTCCCACGAGATGCAAAACCTTTCTCTGACTAAATAATAATTATACAGAAGAAAAAGTGCGCTGATGATTCGTAAGTAACCGATTATTACTAGCATGGCATGCTAACTAACTGACCAAATAATAACTTGCGACCATCACAGGCAAACTTTTTCCTGGGATCATTAGCTTTCCAACAGATTAAAATCGAGTGTTTCACTAAAGTGTAGGGCGCATCACACACCGACAAGTAAAGCAATCCGACCTAGCCAACCGAACATCCTTATTCAATTAGTGCTAGCCGAGCTTGAAGTCGCACTTAATCCTATTACAAGGGGTTAATAGCGTCGGTAAGTTTTGGCCCGGTTCTTTTACTTGGTACTTGAGAAAATCCTACTACCGGCACCGAGACACTGCAATCCGGCACTATGTTCCTAGTTTAATGCTATTACCGTCGTGTCGTCTCGCCGAAGATCGCAGATGCAATAAAGATGTTTTATTACCAAATGTGAGGTCGCTGAACGACTTATTGATGGATTTAGTTTTTAGTGCCTTACTTTTTCACATTATTTTTATTTTCATGATCGCAGTGCATAATCGGTTCTCACCAGTATTGCAATTTATATAAAAAATTATCTGAGAATTTGTTTTTACAAATTTTGCTCAATACAATTTAGTAAGAAACCTTCCATTGCAGGTGACAAATTCAGAACTCAAACTGCATTGCGCCAGTATGTAGCTATTATTGAATTTCATCTGAATCAAGCTCCGGTTCCGGGGTTATGGGCTTCGATAATTGCTGTAAATAATTATACGAATTAGGACACCGAAAATCGGTTATCACATTCTTCCAATCTCCAAGTCTGCGACCATTATTGAGCGAACAGTCTCTTGTACTTCACTTGTTTGAATCCATAGTTTGATAACTTTTTATCCTAGCTATGACGGAGAAAAGTTATTTTTATTTATTCAAACAAGGCGGAAAATAAATGTCACTCTCAACTAGATACTTACCCAGAAAGGAGTCTGGATTTGTCTTGTTCAAGGGACCTTGGCCCCTTCCGAAACCAAACACTTTTATTGATTGATATGTAGTAATCATAAGTCTACTTATATAGGGTAACAGCTCCCTCTTTCAACTGAGCTCCTATTTCCATTTCATCCCTTCATTACTTCATTACTTTGAACATGAATAATATCTTACAACGTACCTGAACCAAACTGTGAAATGTTATAAAATGATTATTTGAGCTATTGTGACACATTGGAAAAAATGATTTTAAATTTTTTGATGATCGTTTTTTTTTTTCATTTAAAACAAACTCACTTTTCAATTTAGGACACATTTTCGTCTCAAGATTTAAAGTTCGTCATGTTTCTGAATATCTACTGATCGATTCGTCTCAAAACAAGATCACTATTTCACACAATTACACTACTATTGAATGCTGGATAACTTCAGAATTAGTAATGTTCACTTGCCACTTGCCACTTGTTTAATTATCTATTAAAAACTTCTAAAATTTCATTTTTCACTTAGTCCACTGGAATACGCTTTGTTTTCATCTCAATTGGTTTCGCAAAGTTGCCAAGTTTTCTCATAATGTTACAAAAAAAATTGGTTTTTCTTCTTCAAAGTATCATCAACACGTATTCTTTTGGTATCCGTGACCTTAGTTTAATTATATTATTGATATTTATATTTCAATAAAACTGTTTCGCCTTCGAATATTACCAGAAAGAGCGCGTTAAATACTAATGAAATAACCATTGTGGCAAATCAAGTAGCACTGGTTTCTTTCCGCTATATGTCAACATAACGCTGTTAAGTGTACACTCAGAGAAATGGACCATGTTGAAAATAATAAAACAGATTACTAAACCTCAAGCTCATAGATAAAATAACAGCATCACAATTGAAATCCACTACTGCTGTCTGCCCACAAATATACGGACAACCTAAAGCCCACAAAGATAATTTACCACTACGTCCTGTCGTCCCCAATATCAGTGCACCAACCTACCACCTTTCGAAGTTCATAGCAACTATACTACAGAAATCAACGAACAGTGAATACAATGTTTCAGATAGTTTTCATTTTGCTACATACATAAACCAGATAACGCTTCCAACAAACTACGTCCTAGTCTCGTTCGATGTGGTATCATTGTTCATCAACATACCAGCTGATCTTATAATGCACGATATTATAATGGATTGGGACATTATTATGAATAATACCAATATAAACCTAGACTTATTTCTTGAGCTAGTTGAATTCTGTATGAAAAACAGTTATTTTAGATTTCGCGACAAGTACTACGTGCAAACTTTTGGCACAGCGATGGGCAGCCCGTTATCACCCATTCTTGCCGATATAGTTATGGAAGCTTTGATTTAACCGAACGAAAAATTTATTTGATCCCGATGATTTTTTTGTTGAAAAAAACTAACTATTTATTACATGTCAACCAAAGTTGAATTGACGTTATCGAAATATCCGTGTTGACTCAATCCTGCTTTATCTTTATTTCAAAAAAGAAATAGATTCAATTTATCTATGATCTTATTTGTGTACTAATATAACTAAGTTCACTGTTCAAATGAACAGTTTTATTTCTAATAAACAAGAGCATTTTTTTATCTCCCGCGGATAAAGTTTTTTACAAGTTCTATAAGTAACGTTTACATACATTTCTTCAATTTCCTAGGAGATTTTCAATAATTCAAGCGTATGTATCGATAATTGGGAATACTTTGGAAATTGCATAACATTACATAACACATTTTCTTTGCAAAAAATATTTCATGCAGGATCTTCATTTTGACTGATGGAGCACCGAATCTTTGGATGCTATAAAAATTAAAAAATTAGAGCTTGATTGTGGTATGTAAATAATTTGATCGTGTAGCGACAACACGGCCAAAAGTCTTGAAAAATTGCAAAATAAAAAAAAATGTGAATTAGGAAATTGAAAGCAAATAAAAGTTGTATAAAGAATTATTAGTTTGAAAGAAATCATTTTATTCTAAAAATCAAACAAAAAATGGTTTCATGGTTTCAACAATCAAAAGTATTAGTTAAAATAACTAATTTCAAGGAAATTTATTTCAAGTAAAAGGTTTTGTGAATTTAAAGCGTTACAATTATTGACTTTATAACTGGAGTTCGTTTCATTTAAAACTGTTTTTTTTAATTGAATTTACTGTGAAATTGTTTATCAAGAGATTGACAGGAACGCACAAGTAAAATATTTATTATTTTTATCAAACTATTGATTAAAACAAACTAATCCACAGAGGTATATGTTTTTGTAGTTTCAAATAGCAATATTTGCAATATCAAACCAGATTTTCTTTTGTCACTATTTGGTTATTTTTACAATTTTTTTCTCTGCGTGTATGTGTTTCATCGGCTGTGCACAGAGATGCCAGATATTTTCATAGAAAATATGTATTGCTTTGCATAAAAAGTTTATAGAGCTTTTTTTATATAATTTATTTTACCCCGGTTTATAGAGCTGTTTTTACTAATAAAATGAAATTTCTATAATAAAATTATGTTAAACGATAAATTTTCATACCTCCGTAAGACATTACCGCACTCACTAGAATATTCAACGAGAAAAATCTCTACAATACAAATAAATCTGTATAAATGGCATCTTTGGCTCTACATTTTGTTTTTAGAAGGGCTAATGCCTAAATAGTAACAATTCCTCTAATCGAAGACAATGAAGAAACGCAAACATATTCATTCATAATCTTGTATTTCTAGAACCATAAGCCGTATTCGGATGAAACTGAATGAAAATCAGTGAAACCTTTCATTGCAATTAATTCTATCATTTGTTGAAATTGGCCTAGTCATCTCTGACAAATCTATGCTTGTTCTGTTTTGAAGTGTTTGAATTCCCGAAACCGAAAACCAGTAATACCAAAAAAAGTTTGTACGGGAACCAATTAACATAACTTCGAAATTGGAATAGTTCTTCGCTAACTTGAGAAGATTATCAACACCCATCCTCCTCGTTGAAATTAATTATTATATTGGGATTGACGTTTCATTTGAATACTAAATGGATGAAATAGGCTCCGCAATATCTAAAAAATCGGTTTCATTTAGAAGTATTCGAAGCCGAAACAGTTTCATTTTCTGAAACAGTCGAAGTAATTTTCTTCGGAAAGTAAATATCAAAAAGAAGAGCTTATTGAATAGTTTTAAGTTAATTTTTCCTGACACTCTTGAAATTGATGGTTTTTAACCCTCATCTCTACGATATTCCGGAACCGCACGGAACCACCCGCGATCCCATTTCAACCAGAATATTAGTTGATTTTCTGAATTCGATTGGTTAAAATTTGGTACAACTAATCGATTGTTGTTTTAACTAAACTGTCATTTTTGTTTTTCGATTAGCAGAAACGATGGTTGAAACAACTAATTTAACTGTTTGAAAAAAAAAAATGCTGTCAATTAGTGAGGACACATACCTTTCAATTTCAACAAATATTTTGGTTGAAATAACTGGTGTTGTTATTGAAACAAAGTTCTGTTAGTTGAAAAATAAATCGGTTTTATTTGTTTGTTTGTTTTGAGATCAGTAAAGATCTAAATTCTAAAAAAAATACTTCTGATTCGATCGGAAATTATTGATGTAGAAAAACGTTTTTAATCAGCAAAAGTGCCCGGAGGGGCGAGTAAATTAGCGAAATTATTAAATTTACCTAAAATGATGCCTTCAAACGGTTGAACTAAAGTTATGCACTGATAATTTTAGTCAATTTATATGAGCTTGTGTGTATCAACCGCTGGAAATTGGAATTTTGCGACGGCAATTCAAACGCGCCTTCAATCGCAGCGCGTTCTGTGCGTTTGAAACCCTTCGCTCCTGTTACTTTTATAAATTAAATTCATGTCAAAAAGCGTTTTATTGCTAATGCATGAACATCATCATCGGTATCAAACAGCTGGAAGTAAAACAGTCTGCTGGAAGTAAATCAATGATCGAATTTGAAGCATAAAATTTTTGCGCATACCTGAAAGATTACGAGATGATCATTCATTAACCTTTTTCTAATTTGTCACCAAATCTTTTACATCTTAAACAATATTAACTTTATCACAACACCGCTGTTAGATAAACACTTGTTATCATAAAATTCTCAAATCGAATGAACACAATTTCACCAAAGGCTTTAACCATCGATGTTGTTTTCATTGACATTTTGAAGCGACGCGAACAGATTTCAACTAAAAAAGTTGTTGATTTTGCATTGCAATTATTGTTTTGCTTTCAACTGTCTCCGGCATTTGACAGCATTCAAAACAACATATTTTTCAACTACTTGAATATATGCAAATCAAAAACCATTTTGGTTGAATCAAAAAGAAATTAGTAAAATCAACTATCGCAAAAATCAAAAACTGCGATATCGCAATTTTATGATCGAAGGGTTCTCCGTGCGGAAGTCGAGTTTGCACAATTTATGAAACTATATAATATGAGAGAGATGCAAAACGATCTCTTAGCACTAATTATTTGCTATACGAGTTAAGAAATTATCATTTATTTAGATGTACGTTAAAATCTGCTATCACGCTTTCAAAACACAGAAGGTATTAAAGGCGAACCTAAAATTAGACACACAAGCAATCATTAGCAAGATTGTTTTTTTTTTCATCTGAGGGCCCCTCCCGAAACTAAATCCTGGCTACGGACCTACTCTAGAATTCACTTGTGAAAACGAGCTCCATGTTCAGTCCAGGATTATACATGTACAGATTTTTCTGTGAAACTACAGAGTTTTCAATACTTTTTGCTACACCGATTCTGAGTCGGAAAAATTGACAGATTTTTAAAATGTTTCACAAAGATTTTTAAAGAATCTTATGTACTTGATGCATCACGTATGGTAAACAGATTTTGGTACTTATTCTATATCCGGGCGTAAGAAAAAATAATACGATAATATAAATAATAATAATAATAATGTCGTAAAAAACATTGTTGCTAAAAAGATACCATCAAAAAATCACATTTTAAATAAACAAAAGCTTCGATTTACATGCTTTTTATACACTTTACCACCCACCATATCCTGGAAGATTCAATATTATTAATTTTTGCTATCATCAATCATTAATTTCCAGTAGAATCTCTGTTGTAACAAATGTTCACATCCTTCGTCGATTGAAAAAAGATGGGCGGGTGATATCAAACATAATCAGATTGACGTAAATACGAGTACCTTTGGCTCGCTTAAACTGCAACTGTGCCCATATGAAACATTATATAAACTCTGGCGAACGACAAATACGGTTTAAAATAGGGGCTAAATAAGATATAATAGTAATAAGTCCAACCCCAACTATGATTAAGGGGCGGATAGTTTCACACACTATTGAAAAATCATTTTTTTTTTTCGTTATATTTTCTTATCGTAAAGCATTTCAAGAATGTTTTGTCAAATTTTTAAACCTATCGGATCAAACATTCTCGAAATATTTTATTACGACAGAACACAAAGCAAAAATATTATTTTTCGGAAGTGTTGGACCCTACCAGCCCCCTAAAAAATTAATTGTTTCGATTTTATAAAGAATTTTTCTCGAAAGCACGTTTTAAAGATCCATCTCCATCATCATTAAAACTACTTCACCAATTATTTTCAAATTTTGTACACACTTGCTATATACAAAGTATCCAAACCCAACGTTTTCCTTTTCGTTTTTTTTGTTACTTTTGGGGAGGCTTTTTAGCTACAAAATGGCGGATTTTTTTCGTGAAACTTTTAAAAAGCACCAAAAGCACAGACTAACAGACATGACAGCATGAGTAAATTCCTTTAAAAATAAACTTTCGTGATGCACTAGTTCCACCTATATTATACTGCGCGAACAACTTACTATCTGTACACCCCTTGTGTTATGTACAAGTTTTTTTACTAGTTGGTTTCCCCTCGTTTGTCAACACCGATCAACTGCTTGCAGGGATGCCTGATTTCATCAAAATATTTGAAAATGAATCGTCACAATAAATTATTGGAATACGTTGATAATATATTTAACTTTTTTTGCGATGTGGGAAGGTAACCATTTATTTCACTCAACGTTGTTCATCTAGACTATTTCTTATTGTGTTGGTAGTTTTCACCCGAAATTAAGTGGCGGCAGACCAGAAGCAAGTAAATATTGTAACAAAACGGGTTTGATTTTGTATTGCGTTGGAGGATGAAAAGTAAACACAATTATGTATATAGTTTTGGCAATATGTATTAAATCTGTATCCTGCATGAAATTCGCATAGACATTACAGGTAATTCTGTATGAATGGCAACTCTGTTGGTAAATGAAAAAAATAAACACAGTCTAGATGACAGACAGGATGTTTTCGATAGGATAACGTGGCGCCATCATGACACATGTGAGTACTGTCCCAAATAAAGGAATATTCGAAATGACCGTTAAAATGATTGAAGAATCTAATTTGAGTGTCCTGTCTGTTAGTCTGTGCCAAAAGTTCAAAAAATTAAATAAAATCAAAACGTAGGGGTCTAGGAAGCCATGTATTACATCTAGAATCTATCACACTGTAAAACTTCACTAAACTGATTAGTTTTACTTCCTACTTGCATATTTCAATAGATAAGTAGATTAAACAGTTATTATGTAAGCATTTGTAGTTCTTAAAAGTGCTGATTCGTAGAACTTCCACGATCGTTGCTAACTTTTCGGTTATATTTTGCTCCAATGCAAATGACTAGCAGCTGGATGACGCAATCGCTCTTGTTTGAAGCGAAACTCGCACTGCGAACGTCCCACAGCAGAACTGCTTTCTGTGCGGATTGATTCAATTCTGAAACAATTTTTGTGTAAAGATTTCCGTTTTACGTGATTTTATTTGCAACTTATTTTACAAATGAACGATCCTAACTGCTCGCAAAATAGTAAACATTATGAATTTTTATATTGATTAGATCATTTCGCATTTGCATATTTTAGTGAAATAAACTAACACGGGATTCATTTCTGGCTTTCAGGAGCGTTAAATTGTGGATTGTTTTTCCGATATTGAACACTGTTCAATGCATTTTTCTCGAACGTAAAGAAATCAAATACTGGCTTAATTTGCACTCATTTGGTTCGCAGTGCGAACGGTGCACTAAAATGTTTTGCTCTGAACCTTTTTAAAAAAAAATGAAAGTTCCCTTAAACTTCACTATGAAGAATTACTACACTGAAGATGAGTGCAAATAGCATTCGAAATACTAGTGTCTGTCTGTCACTATTACGTTCGTATTATAACGAAATAGTTAAAAATCTTTTTATTTAGTTTTATTCCACTAACCGCTCAAACCCCAAATATTTGTTTTTCCTCACTTACGATTCGCATATTTCAATAGATAAATAATTCTAATAATTCTTTTGTAAACATTTATAAGCCTTAAATGGGCTGATTTGTAGTAGTTGTTTACTTTTCGGTGTGCAAGGGACCACCGGCTGAATGCTGATGTAATTGCCCTTGTTTGAAACGAAACTCACAGTGCGAACGGTGCAAAACAAATCCGTCACACAACAGAACTGTATGTTTGATTCTGTATCTGGAACAGAGTTGCCAGGTTATTTTTTTCAAAAATCTTTCAAAACTCAAAAATTTAAACAAAGAAATTTTTGCCGGGCTTCATTTTCAGTGAGCAAAAAAAAAGGTCTCCCCACCTATCGTATAGAGGCCAAAACCGTAAAGATCAAGCGAGATCTGGCAAAATCTAGGAAAATTTGGAAAAACTGGGAAAATCTGGCCAAGGATCTGGTTAGTTTGAGTGTCTGGCGAAGCGAGAAAAATCTGGCATTTGCCAGACAAATCTGGCAACCTGGCAACGCTGATCTGGAACTGAATTCTGAGTTTTTTTCTTTGATACTCGTTGATACTAAACATTTCAGAAAACTTTAATTTTGAATCATGTGTGGTCATGTCATACAACTGACGATGTTATCATTTATTGATGTCAATATTTTCGATGGCTCGTAGCAAAAATTATGTTGATACGTTAGATACTAAAAGAGATAATCACGATCAAAAACTTACCACTCTCTCACTGACAAATTATAGTCATGCACTGTTAATACCAGGTGTCACCTTTATAGTTAGGTACGTGTTCATATTTCATAATGAGATGGGTCGATAAGGTAAATGATAAACTTTTTGTTAACCATTTGTCCTAAAATTAGTTTAGGCTTGCCGGACGAGAAATGCATCCATGGATGAATCGCGTTTGCATTCCACGAAAAAGGTCAATCAATATTTGCGCGAATTTTTGGCCCGCTAATAATTTTTCTCTGAAATTTGTCATATATCAAAATTATTAACAGCGGTGCAGTAACATGACAGAGCGCTAATCCTCTATCGAAAATTCGCACCTCATCGTCACAAAATGTGTGTACGAACTATTGGACCATGTGTTTAAATTCAGCGCTGCTTGCATTAGACTAGCATAATTCAATGAGAATTAGCTTCCCGTCTCCGAAACCGCCCAATCGGCGGTGAAAAACGACTGCGGCGCATATTAGTCACAGACCATTTTCCAAAGCGGCTTAATCGAGTAAATAAGCAACTTTTCACATTTCGATTACATCAACAAAGTATAGCTTCATTGAGTGTTGGTCACGGACGCGATTTGCTGCTGGTCAGTCTAGCTAAAGGAGCTTAGGAACCGCTGGCATCGTGAGAATAATTTATTGCCCACACTCTGTCCGAATCGATTTACGTCCGATCGTTCGAACTAATATTGGAGCAGGAATTGTAACATGATTTAATGTTTTATAATATTATTTGCTCGCTGATTAAATCAAATTGTCATGTTTGATTTGGTTTGCTGTAGAGTTTGATGTGCTACCAAAGCTGTATGAAGAAATAAAATCAATAGCGGCCCTTACACGATCATTAAAAGTGTCATTACTAAAAAGTAATGGCACTTTTAATGATCGTGTAAGGTCTACGAGTTCAGTAATGACACGAGTAATGATGGAATTCCGGATTTTCCATCATTACCAACATTATTTCTTCTTCTTATTTTTTTTTGTGGAAGTGCTGAACATCTTCAGAACTATACGCGAAAAAATGACAAAGTGTAGATTTATATTGTTAATATTTCATTAAACTTAACGTTTCAATGGCAAATCAAATTTATTTTCAGCTAAACGAAAATAAAAATATTGCTATTGCTATTACTGGAGTAGTTACAAATACTCATCATTAATAATGAACGTGTAATGCTAAAAAGTAATGATGTACAGTAATGCAGTAATGACGAGCGTTTGAGCAGAAGTGTCATTACTTAGTAATGACACTTTTAATGATCGTGTAAGGGCCGCTAATGATTGAAAAGAGAAATGTTCGACTTTAACCCACATACAAAAAATAGACAAATCTAAATCGAAAGTAATATGCACTCAACAAGTTATCTTGCTTGAAATGTGTTCTTAATAAAACAGAAATCAAATCAGAATTACACATTCCTTTACTAAACCGTCTTAATTTTAGTCTGTTCTAAATTTTCCACAATTTGGCTGCGGGCAGCACAGCACAGTAAAACGCAAGGAAAAATTCATTTTTCATTTCATTTTCACATGTTGCCAATCCAGAACTGGAGCTGCTTTGTCCTCCGTTTCCCATCTTGTAAACAACAAAAACGTCCCGAAGCGTTCATTTTCCGGCCGTCCAACTACACTGCGGTGTTGCTTCTCTGATGTGTTTTCATGGTTTTCGCCATCCGGTCTCTTCGGGATTCCGCATTCTACGAGCCATCGAAAGCCCGGCAGGCAGCATCAAAAATTAATTTCAGTTTCGAGTTCCGCCGCCCGTTCGCATATCTCAAGCGGTGACTAATGAAGAGCTGGGAGTGAGACAGCCAACGGATCCGTGAAATCCTGGTAGAACCCTGAATTGCTGTATAGTGAATTTGTTAATGCTGCATACTTATGTGGATGGGCTGAAATTTAATAAAACTGTTCTTTTGTACGAGCATTTATCATTCAGTCATCTCAGCAGGGACGATTTGAACTCAACGTGAGAGCTACTGCAGGAAGGTTTCTAGAGTTATGAATGTTCGGATAAATCTGGGACAAGGATACCTTAACTTACGGCCGGAGGTTATACATTTTCTGAGCTTTTTCATGAGGAAGATATGACAGATCAAAGCTTTCATTTTTGTAAAAAGAGCCCTGTGTTGAAAGATTCCGAGGAAATCCCAAAGAAACGACTGGCATATATTCGTAAACGGAGTGTTGCATTTCACTGTTATTAATTCTGAGAGTAGCTTCCGCTGAAAGCATCGTATACGGAGGGTTTACCAGAGGGCGAATCGGTTGTCGCAAATGGCTTTGTGTCTACCAGGAACTGAATGATAAACTGTGCTCATAACTCTGCCACCATGTGCTGATCACTATGAACTTATAGCATTAGAGACCGCCCGTGCGTTACAACTTCGTTTTTGATCAGAAAAAATTAGGCTTGCAAACACTTTTCACTAATCAACACACACTTTTCACTAATCAACACACACTTTCCTCAGCTACACTATCACACAAAATAACTGTTTCGATCAATTACTTTACCATAAGCTGCCTGATCTACATTGATATTAGACGCCTGAAGATTTTATTGAAAGTGACAAGTCATGTTCCAAAACTCACGGTAAAGACACAAAAGAATCTAACTTTTCAATTAGAAGAAATAGGTTTTTGGTTACCTCGATAATGTTTTAAATAAAGACAAATCCAATAACTTTGCTGAAGGCATAAACTCTATATCTAGATTACAAAATATGGACGAAGCAATTTTATGCAAACAAAAATTAATTTACAGTGAGTTTTGGAACATGGTTTGTCTCCATATTATGCTGAGCAGAGATGCCAGGTAAAAATTTCAAATATCTGCAGATAGCTTTGCAAAAGTCTATAAATGTAAAAAAAAATCTGCCTCGTGCCTTGCTGGCAGCAATTTCTCTATTAAGTATGACATGCAACACTGACTTGGCGAGCAAAAAAAAAGAGGTCGCGGCAATTTCAAAAGTCTGTAAATTTGGACGAAAGTCTGCACAACAAAAAAAGTCTGCAGCACTATACCCGAAATCTGCAGATTTACAGACAAATCTGTAGATCTGGCATCTCTGATGCTAAGTAACGTTCGAAACAACTCAGATCAACCGATATAGCACAACAAAGGAAAAGCCAATTCTCGGTAGATTTTTCATTAGGGCGTATAAGCAAGTGACAGTTTCTCTTTAATCACTCTCTCTTTCGATTATTGTGATGTGATTAAAAAGATTTTCTTTGATATCACTATTCAGTTTGATAGTCGAAAGTTTCGGGTATCATTTCATGCAAAGAGTTGAGTGATAAACGAGGAAACCGCTTGGTAATTAATAGAAGAGAAAGTAAACAAAGAGAAACTGTCACTTAATTATACGCCCTTTTGAAAAATTAACCGAGAATTGGCACATTGTCGCAAAGCTGATTTACCGGTAGCGACACCTGCCAACGAAAAATGGAACCAAGAAAAGGAGGATACTTTCGGAAATTTTTATATCGGCAGTAGTGATTTGCAACATTTTCATCGTTTATTCAATAGTACAAATAGATATCAGTAATAAAAGTACACTCGGCGTAGAAGAAAATCAATTTCAAAGTTATAACCACTAATTTTTTTAGTGCAAACTACGATTAAACATGGAAAATCTTCAGAAATGTGTGAAATTGGGTAAGGTAAGGTTTTTTCGGATCAACATATTTTTAAACAGAAACCAGTGTAATGTTGATTTCTCAAGTACTAGATATGCCAATCATATTACTACCACTAGCAACAGTGGTGCTAGATATATTATAGAATAAGCCATTATTCGGGTCTTGTGTCGGTTTTCCTTTAATAACATTCTTTGCAAATGTCAGATTGTTTTGCTATTGGCTATTGCAGCGTTTACAAATAAGCTTTTACAACTTCCGGAACACGGGGTCTTGCATTGTCATGAAACAAAAATACTATGTCGTGACGATCTTCATATTGCGTCCGCTTTTATTGCAATGCTCTGTTCAAACTAGAGATGGGCAAAACAGTTCATTTCTAAGAACCGTTCAGTGATGCAGAGTTCTGTTGAAAGAACTAGTTCTCCAGAGCCGTTCGTTCGTTCTATTCATAGTTGGTTTGTTTGTTCAAAGACTAAACGAGAAATTACTTTTGTAAGCTTAAGCGAGAAAAAAAGGTCCCTCGAAGTAGAACTGAGGTTTCGTGACCAAACTTTCTTATTAGTACCGTTCTTGAAAAAAGGTTGAACGAGCTCAAAAAAAAACAAAACAAAAGGATCCCTCGACTTTGAACTGAGAAACTACCGTTCTCGAAAAAAGAACTATAGCTCGTTCATTCTTTCAAAAGAACTAGTTCTTTTGAACCGTTTGCGAACGAATTGCCCATCTCTAGTTCAAACGCAACAAGTGTAATCTGTATATAGCACCTGTAATGGTGTCGCCTAATTTGAGTAAGCGAAGCCCTGGCATTACATTCCTTCCGTGGAGGTTGGCCTTTCTATTTCAACAGACTTCGCAGCCGATTCATAACGTACAGATTCATTGCATGGCTGGTGCTACGATCCTACAGACACTAAGAATCCTTCCAGTTCGAGGCTCGAACATACGACAACTGGCTTCCGAGACCAGTGTCCTATGCATTGAACCGCCAACCCGGGCCCAATTTGAGCAGCTCATAATAAATAGCGCCCAGTTAATAACCTAATAAGATATTTCAACATAACAAAAATTCACTATTATAATCTAATCGGTAGTATTTGAACAAATTTTGTTTTGTACTTCTTTTATTGAAAAGTTTTCGTTCTTTCATAAAAACCTATTCAAAAAACTTAAAAAATGTATGCAGAACATTTTCCATTTTTTTCGTTTGTTACTCTCCCATTTTTACTCATAAACTTCATCAGTTGTAAATTACTACATCAAAAAATAAAAATACTTGAAATAAGCTCTTTTGGAGTAAATTAAGGAAAAAGCTTATTTTTTTCAGTGTATACATTTTCATAATCTGAAAGCTCTAAATCAATCGCGAAATGAAAAAAAATACACAATTTAATTTAATAAAAAATAGTCATTTTCCGGTCCGTAGCGAACGGTGCATCATGTCACTTTTAGGTGGATCGAACATTTGTTTCATATATTATCAAGATGGAAATATATTCAGAGACCTCAAAATAGTTTTATTCTAATTTACCTAAGAATAATTTCAGCAGCTTGAAGTATGTATGGGTGATCTTTAATAGAACTGAAACTGGAACAAACGATTCCCCAGCAAGCCGCTCTAGTTTTATTTATTCGAACCTGGCTTGCAAAAAAAAGGTCCAAGTCGTTTAACTTTTTCATAAAGTGAGTGAAATTCAATGAAATTTATGTCACTCGGCTTGATCGAGCTCACAGAAACGAACAGTCGAGTATAAGTTCATTACGGAGGACGGGTATAGTATTGTCGATACCTTTCACGCAGTCCACCTGGGTTCGATTCCCAATTCCGCACATAGGGTCAGAAAGATTTTCTGATCCGAAGAGGCGAATGACCTTAAGGTGTTGAAAACTCTATAATTTAAAAAAAAAAACCAAAAGGTAATTAATCAGTCCGTCTTTGAGACAATGTGGGAGGTAACTGACATCGTAAATGTATCAGAAGTGTATTTATAATTTTCTATAAACACTTGAATATAAAATAAATGTTTGCAAATGTTTGAATCGATATCAAAAGACTAAATCTCGTTTGCAGGCCGAAGATAGTATCTTATATATGGCAAGAGAAAGGTATTTTCACATCACTAGGTGGATTAAAAAAGATTTTTCGACGTGTGATAACGTCTTTGTTTTCTATATACACAGATAAAAATATTTAGTGAATTTACATCTATTTTCTTGCACATATTTGGAGCAGACAATTAATCATAAGGTTACTTTGCAATTCTGTACGTTTCAATATAATTCAATCGCAAAACTAAGCGTTAATTTAAAGATACAGTTCTCTTAATTGAAAGTTTAATCACAGATAACAGATATACAGGTTCGAACGAAATTTTTCAAAATCCTGTGTAAATTTCAAATTTGCTATACGTTGAAAACACTACTGTCACCTACTCGACTGTTCGCCGCGATCTTCCCAAACGTTCCACTACGTTCCGGAACGATAACAAAGGAACAGAGGAATATTCCAACTATAACAAATTTAACACTTATAACACGATTTCCCTAAATGTTAAAGACAATTTTATTTCCATGTCGCATAAATCACACGAGAATTCGATCGGAATAAAACAAAAATAAACTTGTCATTTTAACCAACAGCAAAACAAAACTCTAGCGTGAAGTGAATGTTACACCCAAAATTGTGGTTCAGTGAAAGCGGCACCCAAATCGTGGTGGCACATCGTGTCGAACAAGTATAGCTCAACCAATTTGAAACAGATTTTCGATATCATTTCATTTGATCTGTTACTCAATCGTGTTCGGGTTTCTTTATGAGAAAGGCAAAATGTACGCATTTTGTACTGCCCATACTTGCATATCGATCCCATATGAAAAATCGGCAAGTCGAGAAAAAGATGATTAAAATATTATTTCCGAATTTTTTGATATATTGTGCTCCCTGATGTTAAATAATGATATTATTACATGAAATATCGGTAATACACCTTTACTATTCCAACATTTCAGCAAATAAAATTATTGAAATTTGCACTGAATGGGAATGATATGCGGGTATTTTGCATATGGGACAGACATGAGTTGATATTTTTTTCACATTTTACTGAACAAACCCTCAACTTTTATTGCAATTTCTGAGAGTATATTGAGGATAGATTTCATTTCTCAAGCTAACTCAAAAATGGCGAAAATCGATATGGGACTGTTATGCGAGTATGGGCAGACTAGGTATTGGCTAAAGTATCGGTTACTATAGCGTTGCGTCCATAGTGATGGAAACACCTTTCATAGGGGTCTTCAGAGTTGAAGAAAAACTGTTACTAGAGACTACCAACCGAAACAAGTTGATTAAGTTGTGACATAAAAGTTTAGGTTCATAAACTGTTGTAAATAATAGAGCATCTCAAACCACTCTAGTTCATAATACATATATAACATCCTTAAAAAAAAGTTGTTTATAACTTATATTCGTTTCTCCGTAGTAATAATGGCCAAAGTGATAACAAAGGACACGAAGAGCGACAACGGAAACCTAAAAAGCAGCAACAACCAAAACAGCAACGACGTGGCAAAGTTCACACTAAGCGTCCAAAAAGTGTTCAAAAAGAGCCCCAGTCCAAGCAGCCCGTTAGCGGTAGCTCTGAGAAGATCCAGCCACGTAACCCTCGTCGTGGACATCAAAGATCTCGAGTGCCGATGTCCGAGAATAAAAGTCAATAGGTAAAATTTGCCCGACTCTGACTGACCTAGCATTTTGATGATCAATCTCGCGGAACGGTTGTTTTATTTCTTCTTTTCTTTCTCTCTCTCTCTCAGATCCTATCTGATCCTCGGACGGGATACCGAAGGACCACCAGGAGCGCTTGGCATCGGACCTCGATCGATCGTCATAGAATGGCGTGACGAATGGCATCGACGGTTAAGGAAGTTTCAACGACAAGCAGCACGCACATGCCACTAATCAGTCTCGGTACGGTTCGAAAGCAGCAACGGAACCAGACGAGATTTTTTAACAATAGCCGATTAAGATATATATTTATTGATTAAAGTAATAAATTATCGCTAAATTATTGTATGATCAGTCCGATCTTTCTGGCAAAGAAGACGCTGCCGTTTGCATAACACAGTGGAACAATCCATCAATGCAATGCTAATGACAGTCGGGTTTCCGCGTATAAATTTATATCAAGACGTACGTAAGATTTATGCATTGATTCTGTTTTCCCTCTTGGTACCTTTGTGCATAGTTTCATCTCCCAAGAGCAGTCCAATCTATACACAACATTACAAGCAATCATGGCGTTATAAATCTACACATCTATGCATGTATATCTTTGCAAATCGTTACTTCTACCACTAGATGTAAGTTAGTACCCTACCATTGCATATTTATGTAATTTGTTGATCGTTGAAAGTTCCTTAGATCGTAGATGCTACTCTAACTCCTATTCCTGACTCAAATGTCGCCATATCAAAGCAGTATTTTTAACAGTTAAGTAATTCGTGTGATCATCAAATCTACTTGAAAAATCAACTGGTGAACAAAATCTACCGATAAAACACGTATTTGTCGAAAATAAATCATTTTGAGCTGATAAAAGGTGTATGTTATTTGTGTAATGACCGAGTCCCTTCTCCGTGGTAATTTTTTCGCCAATTTCCATTTCTACTATTTCACTCATCGGGATCTTCAAGTCTATTTCCTCGTTGGGTACTGATAAAATTTTAAACTAAGCTTAAGTTCATACGTCTTAATAACAAAATGTACGGCTATGTTAAAAACTAGTGTAACCAGCTAACAAGTATAGTGACTTTGAACGTCAATGTAATGAAGAGGTCCAGATATCTGATTCAAACTGTTATTGTGAAAAAAATCAACAAATAATTATCTGCATATTGCTGTAAAAGTCATGCTTGGAAGATACTCTAAATATTTAAAATCGTGAACGCAATTTCCTAATAAGTATCGAAAAATGCTGCCGAAAAACGCACTATCAATACTATTTTACCAACTTTTAAAGATTCTCTAATTTGGGGGTTGAGTTCTCAAGATAAAAAAAAACCATTCAATCTAAATTGGAAAGTTATTACCAAATTAGGCACCTTTTTTATTCGAAAACAAGAAGCATACATTGCTTTGTCTGAGTATAATGATTCCATCAAGAAAGCTCATTTTGCTCTGATATTGTGTAACTTGATCAATTGCCCAACAGTAGCTTTCAAACAAGCCCAAACTTTGTTAAAATTGGTTCAACTATCTCCGAGAAAATTTTAATGTCGATTATTTCCTTTCACATTGGCATATTTCAGTGAAAGAAACTATTATAAAATGCTGTACGTAATTCATTTCTGGCATTCAGAAAGGTCCAACTGTGGAATTCTTTACGATAATAAACACTATTCGGAGCATTTTTTTTTTCTCGTACTCGTTTGGTGCGAATTTCGCACTGCGAAAAGTGCACAAAGCTAATCAAATTATTCTAGGTATGCACTAAATTGATGATTTTTATCTCCGATTTGCAAAGAAACAATCTTTAAAGTACTTTAGATAATATTAGGAGCTATTAGAAGGCCTGATTTTGCTTAATGTTCCACATTGTTGTTGTATTTTTCTCCAATGCAAACGACCAGTAGCAGATTGACACAATCGATCTTGTTTGAAGCGAAACTGGCTCTGCAAACGTCCCGCAATTGATTCAATACTGAACTGAATTCTTGATACAGAAACTGGAGCTGACCTGAACTAACCTGAAAACTTTTATTTTGAATTGTTTTTGATTATGTCATACAACTCAAAGTGTGATAATAACTTGATGATCATTTTTCCGATGGTATGTAGCAAAAATTATGTTGGTACATTATATACGACAATATATATTCACGATGGAAAACTTATCTCTCTCAGAGGGTTAATTTGGAAAGGTGCCTCATAGTAAAGTAAGTCGTATTCACTACAATTGAAGAAATTTTCGACATAATTTTCGTAAGTCCGACTGCCCTGAAGAAAACAGTAAATAAATAAGATTTATTTTTCGTCTGCTTTTAAAAATTATACGCTTTTTGTAATGACTCAATGACTCTTCTTCAAAACAGGTATTGACAGGATGCTTATTGTCCATTTAAACTTATGTAGGAGTTATACCCGTACCTGTTGAAAATAGAAAAATATTTTTTCTAAACCCGACCAGTACCCGGCGGGTTCGTGTTCGGGTCTGGTTTCGGGCAAAAATATATTTAAAAGGCAGTTAAATCTGTTCTCTACTAATGTTGGTTGAATCGCATTGATTCAATTTCAAGTAGGATGCAGAATTCGAAATCTTAGCATATTGAACGGCACTCTCGCTATTGGGTGATTTTGCTCAGTCTGTTTTAACAACAATGTAGAGAGCGAATGAAAAAAAGCATTCGAAACAACTCAAAATTAAGTAAAAAGAAGCCAAACAACGGGTAGTTTTTGTTTTCTGTATAGATAATAATGTGAAACTCACATTGCCAGCAAATCAATGCATGCATTTTAGGAGCATTTACGCACCCATTCTCCACCAGACGGTGCTTTTGCTGTCACGGGTTGCTCAAGTACATTAGTATTACACTGGGAAATCTATGTTTATTTGATTTATGGTTTGAGCAAAATGTATTAAACCTGTATCCTACATGAAATTCGCATGGGCGTATACAAATCAATACATTACAAATAATTCTGTATGAATGGCAACTCTGTTGGTAAACGAAAAAAAAAATAACATTCTAGATGACAGACTGGATGTTTTTGATAGGGTAACGTGGTGCCATCATGACTTATGCGAGTACTGTCCCTACAAAAGGAATATACTCAATTTGTAACGGTCAATGATTGAAGAATCCAATTAACGTGTCCTGTCTGTTAGTCTGTGATAGTGTTTTACCGCCTTTTGATATATTTTTCTAGCGTTCAAAATAACCTCAACCGAACCGAAACAAATTCCGGATCTCGATATTTGTCTACATATCATCTTATAAAATCAAAAAAGATTACACGAAATAATGAACAGATTACACATTTTCAAATGAACAGTTCATGTAACAAATTCTAATATTCTACAACATAATTGAAATTATATGAGTTTCCCATAAGAGACCTGTAAAATTCAATCGTCATCCTGAAAAAGGTTCGAAGAATGGAACTTAGATGGCGCGGCAGATAAAATTAGTTTTGCGTTTGCAATTGGCATATTGTCGCAAAACTGAAATGTAGAGGCGCTGCTCGTTTAGAGATGATACTTTCAGTAAGAGCTGTCAAATCGGTAGGAAAATTTCTAATTCCTCCACCTTTTCAACGATTTCTTATGAAAACGGGCATATTCATTTGAAAAATCATAGTAGAAGTTGAAGAAAAAGTTTTTACTCTGAGGTGGTAATGTTGATCTTTGCTCATTGGGCGAAATACCGTTTATTCAGAATAGAGCATTAAACTTGGATTGATATAATTTTTCAAATGTCTGGAAATAACAAATAAAGTATCCAAAATAAATAGTACTCGATCGCTATACATTCTAGTACTCGAGAAATCAACATTACACTGGTTTTTGTTTAAAAAAGTTGGTTCCGAAAAAAAATTAACCTTACCGAATTTCACACATTTCTGAAGATTTTCCATGTTTAATCGTAGTTTACACTAAAAAAAGGTGGTTCAGAAAAAACCTAACCTTACCGAATTTTACACATTTCTGAAGATTTTCCATGTTTAATCGTAGTTTACACCAAAAAAAAAGTAATAGTAATGATTTTGAATTCGGTTTTCTTCTACTCCGAGTGCACTTTTATAGCTGATATCTATTTGTACTATTGAATAAACGATAAAAATGTTGCAAATCACTACTGCCGATATGGAAATTTCCGAAAGAATCCTCCTTTTCTTGGTTCCATTTTTCGTTGGTAGGTGTCGCTACCGGTAAACCAGTTTTGCGTGCTAATTGTATATCGAATTATTAAAATATACCTGTAGAAATGGCAGCTCTGAATGAAATAAATATATTTTGACAGTTCTCTCAGTTATTTTGTTCTGAGCCATAAAAGAGAGAAAAAAATTATAGCATAGATACATGCTTCTCATTCGTAAATGCCAGCATGCTTTATACTCGTTTTCTGGGTACAAAAATAAACAGAGCATAACTCTCCCTCTCTGTGTTCACATCACATGGACCAACTAAATGACAGCTTGGATGCTGTTTGTATGCGCTAGACCGAATTGCTCGACGCGGGATGAATATAACAACACAACATATTTTCCTCGTATCAACGCGAGAGCGACATTTGCGCTACAATGTATGTGAGACTTCCGAAGAGTACAGACGATTTTCTGCTATGGAGCACCCGTAAAGAGGCTGTGTGAGTTTTCCTTGCACCCTATTTTACGCGTGAAAAAACGATTTTAAACTAAAGAAATTCTTGTGTCGTGTGGTAATAGAAATAACTAAAGTTGAATTCTGGTTACAAGCGGATTAATCTAGGTCCTAGTGAACCATGGGGGAACGTTTGTTGAACGAAACAGGTATGTTTAAGTGATGAACAGAAAATCTAGCAAATCGAAAAATCAATTATTTTGCATCCTTCCACAGAGAGCTTCGAGATGCTCAAGGCACTGTATGATTTTACGGCTGTTTACCCAAAAACAATTAGCTTCGATGAGGGTGAATACTTTATACTACATCAAACCAGTGCCCGGCAAAGGAACTGGTGGCAAGTTGTCAGTATGAAGGGCAACATTGGCTTCGTACCATCGAATTATGTCATGAAACTGAAGGTAGGAACGATATCACATACAAGGCCGCAAGAATACTTGCATGGTGGTAGAAAAATCGATATATTACTGCATTTTAAATAAGCCTCAGCATCTTCAGATATGATGATAAGCAGTGATGCCACCCAATGATACAATTTGAAGCACGTACTCAATTCTATTACCGAACCTGTTTCTCTGTATCGTAATGATTGTGCATATAATTATCTATCCGGCGTTTGTACATAAACCCATTAGTGGAAACGTTCCTCCCCTGCATAGCTGGTTATGCACATCCATATGCCATGCATTTTTCATTTATGATCTCATTTCCTTCATTCATGCACTTGCTGTCTTGCAGGTCGATCCAAACTTTCTCAATGGATTTCTTGAATCCAGTATCGAATCGTTGCGAATGTCGACCGAGAAGGAAATAAATGGCATTATTAACCGAGATGAACTCATCGATCGGCTGGTCGAAAAGCAGAATAAAATCGAAAAAATACTTAAGGTAATTGTGCACAGTGGAGTTCTATAAACAAACGGATTTTATCCATATTTTCATTTGTAGAGTGAATTCTCCGAAGATGACGATGAAGAATCGCCAGTAAGAATCGGTAATGGAACTATTCCGAATATGGAGAAACGTGCTTATGATAACTGTATAGGTAAGCCGTTATAATGTTGTACAATTGTATGACCGGTAAGAGCTGTTTTTTTTTCCTCTAGATTCATCTCCCAATCACCGAAGCGAACGTCGCCGATCTCCAGTGCCATCGAAACCGGAAAAACTTTCCAAAAAATCACTTTCAAGCTCAGCCGTATGTGCTGCTACCAATGTCCCCCAATTTGTACAAGAAAGTCCAAGTATGAGCGTACTATCTTCGAAACTGAACCAGGAAGAGCCTCTAACACCAACTGCGCAGGAACACAGTATCGTATCCGAGGTGTCCGAAACGGAAACAACCAATACTGCAACCACCACTACAACGACAACCACCAGTGACGAAATTACTGCTATATCTCGAGGTGACGAAGATATCCCCAAAACAGAGCCAACGGCCGAACCGGAGGCGCAAACAGATCAGGAGATGGAGTTGGAAACAACCAACAATGACGACATGACGGCCAGTGAAAATGAACCCCAGCCAAAAGAGTCTTCTACCAAAGAACCTACCAGCGATCCGGAAACAATTGCTGAAAGTCAGAATTTGAACGAAATCCCATTAATGAACATCGAACCGCAAGACGTATACCAGGTGGTAGACGCAATTCGCACCAACACAAATCTGAGCCACGAAATGGCTTGCGTGGCGCTTCGTGTAATGCTCAGTGAACTTGAGCCTATACTGCCTCCGTCGGTGGTGAAACACCTGGAACCCGTTGCTTTACATTTAACAGCCCCTCTTGATGTGGCCGATGGTTTCCTAGCACAAACACACGATGCGCAACGATTACGCGTCATCTTTGCCGGTTTGTCGGAGTGTAAAAACGATTCCGAACAGCGCACCTGGATGTTACATGAAGATGAAGCGGACATCAGCCGCTACCTGTGTGAACTTATTGGTATTCTCACCGATGCGGATCCCAAGATCTGCCGCAATGAAATGGCCGTCGATCACTACCAGAGTGTCATCAATCTAGTTTTATATTATCAGATGGAAACTCGCTGGTCCATACGAAAGTTACTGCTGAAAGCCTTCAAAGCTATGTGTCACCTTGATTACACGACGGTGGACATTTTGCTTGGGTCAGTACTTCCCTTGGAAATAGTTCAGGATATGATTTCCAACGCAAGGAACGTAGAGAAACTGCAAGAGCTAGCCAACATGTTGATCATTGTGTTTTCAATCGGCAGAAAGATGCCTATAAATCAACAGGGTAAGTACTATTTTCTTCAAGTGACCAAACCGACGTAACCCTTCATGTTTTAGAACACCTACGTGCGGATTTCGTTATCTTCTTGTTGAATCTGATAGAAACTCCTCCGGAAACGGATGTGCACAATGTTCTCTCTGACACCATGATCAATTTGATTCTATCGTTCAATTTGCAATTTGAAAACTTTACGGAGAACGTTGTGTTAGAAGCAATGGAACAAATCCGGACGGCAAAAACATTTACGGAAAAGATACTGGTTCTCATAAATCGTGAAGGTAAGTTAACGAATACGGATGACTGCGTGGTTTTTCATAAAAACTTAGTTACCACGTATTATCCTGTACTGTGACCGTTAGTAATTAGTATGCCTCCGCCACAGCAATGGTTTGTGAGATTGAAGATGATGAATGAATGATTGATTCCAGTCAAATTAAGAACGTTCCGTGTTACACTGGTCGTGTTGGGTGATTCTGTCCTACATAGCCGGCTACCCAGATCAACCAATATAACCAATTAACCATTTTTTGCTGTAAATAACAAAACAACCATATAACAAAAAAAAATTTTTTGGTGATTTAAAATAAATCGATATAATTTATAAAATATGTCACTGCAATGCATCAAATGTTTTGTCTCAATCGTATTCACTCGTCTTTCAGTTTCCAAGAATATTAACTGTGAATCAAGACTTCCCGGGACTTCAGTATCGAATATCACTGAAACGCTCACTCGGGAAGTCTGAGTTTAGTGGTGCATCCGAGCATCTTGAAACCGGAACATAGTAAGACGCGCACGAATACTATTACTAAAATTTATACCAAAAAATATCCTTCTCCCGTGACACTTGTGAAGTGCGCAGTAGTATATACGGCCTCTAGTAACAACAAGTGTTGGACTAACATCCCCTTCCATTCCCCAGACGATCTACGTTCGTGCCTGGCCAGCACCGGTACTGATCGAAGAACTCTGGGGTTACCAGAACATTGAGGGATAATTTGCCAGTCTCTGTTCTGATCATCCAGAAATTCTCTGTACAATTTCAGCTAATCCCGATTAGTAACGGAGTAGCAATCAGGAGTGGTCGCTCTAGCTCAAGCTCTAAAAACAACACATAAATTTAACATAATTGAAATATCTATGTGAACTTTCAGCAAAATGAGCATGAGATCTAAATTGGATGTATTTCTTTGCAATGAGATATCCAGCGAAAAATTGATTTTTTTTCCAACAAACTTCTTATGTTTTATAGCTTTTTTTTAAACTCTCAGGGAATAAATAAACCTATATTAGCTTTTGGCAAAGCTGGGGTGGAATCATGTAAGGTGATTATCACCAAGTGATTATCACTTTTGAAAATTTGGAATCATGTAAGGTGATAATCACCAAGTTCTGTCACCACTGCTGAAAGGCTAACATCACTATCAAATGTTGGAATTACGTAAGGTGATAGTCACCACGATTTAATCACCTTCATGTCATAATGGAGGTGATAGCAATTTAGTTATCACTTTTAGTAGTGATTTGATTTTTTGAGAAGTGGATTTATAAATTATTGTCCGTTAGGTGAATTTTAAGCCACTAACCTACCAAAATTGGTCGGAGAGTATAATTTTTTAATAAAATTCGTACTGTTATTGTGTCAAAATTAAATACCAAAATGTAACTTAGTTTGTATAGTTTAAAGAATTCATAGAATGAACGGTAGTATTTATAAATTAAATCAATTCATTTATGTTGTAACTATTATTTGAAGGAATGTCATTGGGGTATTCGTAGAGTCAAAGATAAATTTCTTTCTGGAAAAGTGATAAGTTTATGAATGTAGACATCTCCTGTTGCACATAACGTAACAACATAAAAAATCTATGCTAACATTTTCAGTAGAATTAGATGGTCGTGACTTAGTGAGCGACATATCAGTCTCGTTCAACTGAACGAGTAAAAAAGATTAAATTGCGTTCTTAATTTTCTTCTTGTGAATTGAATCAATATTTTTGGACAATTAGTTGCTGCTAATAATAGTGGATATTTGTAGTGCCGGTGGGTAAAATTTCTAAAATGGAACTAGCATTCGAAAGCTCTATGAAATGCCATAATCGTAAAGTGAATGAAAACTATACACAAAATGATTTAACGGATCTATCTCATTCGAGAGGAATGCCATCAGTTGTGAAACATCAAGAAGATCTAACAATTCGTGTCATTTCAAAGCTAACAAATTTATCCCAAAGAACTGACTGTGACATTGATTTCCATTGAAAAATAAAAATCGGCACTAAATTAAACCAACAAGTGAATTGCACAGTTAGCCATACTCGCGAGGCAACTTTTTTCAACGTTACTCTTCGATCCATACAAATCATCATTGATAAACATGACTCGAATTAATGAAAATGATTGAAAACTATAGGAATAAAAATTTAGATTTTAAAATATTATTTGGGTATACGCCACTTTCATATGTTACTCCTCCTAATATCAACGGTATACGTCACATTTATATTTTACTCCAGAAAAATTGACGTTTCTTGACAGGTGATAAATGGAGTGAAGTTGGCTCAATCACCGGTGATGGTGATAGTAAAAGTGATCACCTTCGGTGATTCCAAACATTCTGGTGATCACCTCTTTATCACCAGCAGGTGATAGTCACTTATCACCTTACATGATTCCACCCCTGGTTTATTTAACCTCCTCTCCTCATCCGTACTTTGGCGACTCCACTCCTAGGGTGTTGACTTGGTCCTGTCCTAGGGTGTTGACTTGGTCCTGTCCTAGGGTGTTGACTTGGTGTTTGCCCTAATGTGCGACTCGTCGTCCATACCGATGAATTTCAGTTGCACTAATCACTCGCGGAACATTTTCTTGCCGAGTGAATTGGCCACCATCGTATTCTGGTTATTGGTTGGGTTAGACACCTTCGTTACCTTGAAGATATGAAGTTAGGTCCGCTTCATTGTCTTTTGGATGAGCCAGACTCGCCTCCTCCAATCAAAAGGATCAGATTATTCTTGAAGTAATCCCTCATCTCCAGTAGTTATCTCATATCTCGGTTAATTTTTCAAAAGGGCGTATAAGCAAGTGACAGTTTCTCTTCGTTTACTTTCTCTTCTATTAATTACCAAGCGGTTTCCACGTTTATCACTCAACTCTTTGCATGAAATGATACCCGAAACTTTCGACTTTCAAATAGAATAGTGATATCAAAGAAAATCTTTTTAATCACATCACAATAATCGAAAGAGAGAGTGATTAAAGAGAAACTGTCACTTGCTTATACGCCCTAATGAAAAATCAACCGAGATATACGAAAACCATTAGCGGCCCTTACACGAGCATTATCTTTGTCATTTTTAATGATGACTAAATAATTATGTATTTCAAATTTGATAGAAATCTCGTCATTAGTGCACCATTACACGTTCATTAAAATGATATTATTTTTTAGTAATGACATTTTTAATGACTCGTGCAAGGGCCGCTATTAGGCTCTCTGACAGCTCACTTACAAATGCAAATGAGATTGGTTTGTTTTCATCAGGAAACGCATGCATTAAACACGATTCAGACAATCAATCAACTTCCGTCGACGTCCAGATTATTTTTGTTAATTTTTTTAGCCGAATATTGCTCACGTTGAACTTGACGTAGTGTCCTTTCATATGAATTGCTTACATATTGTTTTGTTTTCATCGCTTTTACATATTGTTTTGTTTTCATCAGGAAACGTGTTGGCCACCCATTTTTCAGTAGGGCCGCCGTTCATTTTTCACCGGTCATAGAAACCTCAATTAGAGTACACACTGATACAAAAGGTGATATTTTGCTGGTATGTTTTTGGCAACACTGTTTTTTGACAGATCACGCGTGAATCGTGTCTTGTGTCATTATCAAACTTGTTCAGTTTGGTCTATAATTTAATCATGAATCGACTTACCAACCAGAGTTGCCAGCTTATTTTTTCAAAAATTTGTCAAAACGCAAAAATTTTTCTGGATTTGTCTGAATCTACTATATACAAGGAAATTTTTGCCGCGCTACATTTTCAGTGAACAACAAAAAAAATAAAAAAGGTCTCCCCACCTATCGTATAGAGGCCAAAACCGTAAAGATCTAGCGAGATCTGAAAAAATCTAGGAAAATTTGGAAAATCTGGCAAAAGATCTGGTTAGTTTGAGTGTCTGGTGAGAGGAGAAAAATCTGGCATTTGCCAGACAAATCTGGCAACCTGGCAACGCTGTTACCAACAAACAACATTTGCAAATAGGCGTTGGTAAAGTTGGAGGACCACTTTTTTATCGAAAAATTGTGTTCAGCGATGAAGCTCATTTCTGGTTGAATGGATATGTCAACAAGCAAAATTGCCGCACTTGGAGTGAAGACCACCCAGATAAATTGCAAGAGCTGCCAACTTCCCAAAAAAAATTTTGTCCAAAATGGAAGATTTAGACATGCCTGACATATGATTTCGACAAAACTTTGTCGCATTCTACACGGCACGCGAAACAATGACTAAATTGAAAACCGCCTTCGGTGAGCAGTTTATTTAACGTTTGTACTCTTTCTTGTGGGGCCATGTTAAGACTCATATCAGCTGTTTTTCAAAGAACGGCGAATCTAACATTGACAGCATATGGAGAAAAACATCGATGAATGTTTCGAATTTGATTTCAAATCGTATTTAGAAATCATCGTATATTCTCAGATCAATTTTTGATTAGTCGATGATCTGTTCGTTTATCTTTAAATCAATTTAATTTATCTTTTTCATCAAGGCACTGATCGCTTAGTATATGCACTTATAATTCATAGACAATTTATGAAAATGACAATTTTCTTTTATATTCCAACTTTCCCTGAGAAAAAAGATAATGTGCAGGTAATTTAAATTCAATGTCATGAACGCAATGGAAAAATATCGCAATCAAAGTAATATGTAATACACTGTTCATTTCATTTTAATTTTGTTCTATATATCAGAAGTGATCTGCCAAACATTGCCTTCACAGCCTATAGGTTTGTCTTTTCATGAGCAAAGTAAAACACTCCTTCATAACTCTTGAAAGTGAAGACGAAATTCTACATTATTTATAGACGATGTTTTCTTTCGTCAGAAAAATAACACTTAAGTATAAGAAAGTTCACATCTCTATGTGGGCATCATGCTCAATTATTTTTGACATGTCACTTCTGTCTGGGTGCACGCTAAACGCAAACTATTAAACATGACTGAACTAATAGCCTTTTTAGTCACGAGATGGTGTTACTGTGATGTCTTTTTCGATTTGTATTGAATTCGTTAAAGGGATCCATATTGATATATAATATATTTGATCTTAAGCACCTCATTTAGTTAGCTCAGGCTCACAACTCAGTTCCAGTATCAATAATTATGTTTCCGATAATACAGGGTGATTTTTTAAGAGCTTGAGAACTTTTTTAAACAATAAAACGCATAAAATTTGCAAAATCTCATCGGTTCTTTATTTTAAACGTTAGATTGGTACATGACATTTACTTTTTGAAGATAATTTCATTTAAATGTTGACCGCGGCTGCGTCTTAGGTGGTCCATTCGGAAAGTCCAATTTTGGGCAACTTTTTCGAGCATTTCGGCCGGAATAGCCCGAATTTCTTCGGAAATGTTGTCTTCCAAAGCTGGAATAGTTACTGGCTTATTTCTGTAGACTTTAGACTTGACGTAGCCCCACAAAAAATAGTCTAAAGGCGTCAAATCGCATGATCTTGGTGGCCAACTTACCGGTCCATTTCTTGAGATGAATTGTTCTCCGAAGTTTTCCCTCAAAATGGCCATAGAATCGCGAGCTGTGTGGCATGTAGCGCCATCTTGTTGAAACCACATGTCAACCAAGTTCAGTTCTTTCATTTTTGGCAACAAAAAGTTTGTTAGCATCGAACGATAGCGATCGCCATTCACTGTAACGTTGCGTCCAACAGCATCTTTGAAAAAATACGGTCCAATGATTCCACCAGCGTACAAACCACACCAAACAGTGCATTTTTCGGGATGCATGGGCAGTTCTTGAACGGCTTCTGGTTGCTCTTCACTCCAAATGCGGCAATTTTGCTTATTTACGTAGCCATTCAACCAGAAATGAGCCTCATCGCTGAACAAAATTTGTCGATAAAAAAGCGGATTTTCTGCCAACTTTTCTAGGGCCCATTCACTGATTTGCAAGCGTTGCTCGTTAGTAAGTCTATTCATGATGAAATGTCAGAGCATACTGAGCAAATAATAATGCATGAAAATCATAACCTCAAAAAATCTGAGCAAATACTAATGCATGAAAATCCTAACCTCAAAAAAATCACCTTTTAGTTTCAGTTTCATATACAGAATCAAGCATTAAGTTTCAAACGGAAGAGGAATATTCTGTTGTTCCTGCGGTGTACATTCGATGGAAATGAATGCATCCACCATTTTGCGCAATAAATTACTACGATATTTTTTATCTTTGGCACTGGAAAATCGACATTTTGCATATTGGGTTTGTGGGGCGAAATAAATATTCACAAAAGAGCTATAAGAATAAAACAATTGTTAAAATGTGTTTTGGTGACTTGATGATAAGCAAGTGGTGCCAGATATTTGATTACTCATTACATTTACAGAAGATCCAGTCCACACATTGAAGCACACTCCTGCGCATACAAATCCGGTTCTGAAGATGCTAGTAGATCTATTCAGTCGGCCAGAAACTGCTTCCATTTTCTATACGAATGATCAAAATGTACTCATTGACATTCTGGTGCGTCAGTTGTCGGATCTCTCTGCTGGGGAACCCGTAAGTACATTGAAATTGAAAAACAAATCAACATTTTTAATAATAACCCCAAAATCGAAATCATAGATCCGCAAATGGTACTTAGAACTGTGCCGAAAAATTGTCAGGAACACAGGCTATCCCGAACACCAGCATCGTAAACAAGATTTGATGAAGATTTTCACCCGCATTTTCTGTGAGGAAACTGAGTGCAGCGCCGGAGATCAACAGATTGTTCGAGAAATCGCGAATGAATTCCCGCAGATCTTCAAAGCGTGAAAAGTACTACAAGAAGAAATCACCTCAGCAATACAAATCTTTAAAACAGAAAAAAACAGCAACGGAAAAAAGCGCATTTCCATACGAATGCCTTTGGATTATATTATAAATTATTACGTTATTGTTGACGAAAATAGCCTGTTTCTCAAATTTCTGCTGCAAATATGTTTAATTTTGGCGGCACGACATCCGGCATTCATAACTAACCGTATTGCGATTAAAGTCTAAAAAAGCCAACGAAAAGTTTTTCCAAACTTGCCGATAGTTTTCAAAACACGACGCGACAGAACTAGTCAAATTTTACCTACAGTAAAAAGTTTCTTATAGTAATGAAACAGCATTTTTACCCATAAAGATAAATTATTTTAGATATAATACAATATCCTTTTTGAAACACATTAGTTCTATGAACAACAAGAATAAGAAATTAGAGAGTCTGAAACAAAAAGACATCAGAACGAATAACAAAACATTTTTTTAACAAAGCACAAACCCAAATTGTCACAACTTTCAAGCTAATTCTCTTCCATGTAAAAGCAAGTATACGACAGCTGTCGGGTATTCTCTTGAAACACCATTCTGATTGTGCTACATCTTACATTTACAGTTAGTAATAAAATGCAATTATTTCCCATTATCCCTGTTATTTGTCATTGTTTCTCTAAAGTAACAATAATCAAAAAAAATCACACAGAGCTTATTCATTGTATTGAATTTATGTAGCATCGGAAATATGTTATTCATATAAGATTGGCTCGTTAAAACTTGAACCATAGTTTATGATACTTGTTTGGAACACAAATTGGCAATTTTATTCCAATCGCATTGTCGTTGAATTAGTACCTAAGAAACAATAAATCAAAACCAAATAATATAAATATATATATCTCGGAAATGTTTGAATTTTAACTTTTGTGTTTCACTCCAAGTAAAATGCGAAATCGGTGTAGATAAAAAATTATATATATTTCCCTACACCCACAACTCGAAAAGAATGAAATTCAAATGTCCAAAATGCCAAAATCTACTCCAAATTTTCATCAGAAATTGTATTCGGTATTCCACAAGCAACAGAGTAAGAAATAGCATACCGTCTTATGCAAACAAGCACTGACAGAGCACGCAGACAAGACATACGAGCAAAACACATTTTTTTAGAAACTATAAACCAAACTGATTAAAATAGATATTTAAACGAAGGAAGATAGACAGCTAATTATATTTTGGTAGGTTAAAAATGCATTTAAAGTTTATGAAACAGAAAATTAAGAATGAAATTAAAAGCAAAATAACGAATACTCGATCGAATGTTGAACACAACACGTGCAACATGTGGCTTAGATTTTTTGGAAACATAAGTTTCCTTCTGTTATGATAGGTACTGCTGCTGATCGGCAGACAAAGATAATTTGTGAAAGATGAATGACTAGTTGCGGAGTAAATAAAATAATCCTAAACATCAGATCTATCGCATTCAATGACAACCCGTTCGACTTGCTATATTTTATAAAAACTGTTCCAATCTGAGAATGATAACCTGATATAAAACCCTGTTTCAAACCACCTGGTTGTGTAATGATGCTTTTCTCATTGCCATTAATATCAGAAATCGATGCGAGTTCCAGTTTTGCACATTTTCAATATTTCTACTGTCAAATTGGACTTTTTTTCGGATGACGATGAAAAAAAGCTAAGACGGATAATTGCTTCTGATATATTTCTCATTAAAGCTTACTTGCCAAAAAAAATTCTACACCCTTGCGAGCGGCCCTCGGGCAGTTAACCAAAACATTCGTCATTGCGGACACAAACTAGCGTGTAGGCATATTTTCGATTTCTTTTTTCGTTTTAGGTATCAATTCCTCAGTTTTCGCGACAACATTGCTGGAGTAGATCTTACGCTTCAGGTTGAACAAGAAATTCTTGATGGAACGCAGCTGCATACTTAGAAAATTTCGCAGAATTCGGTAATTTTTAACGAATTTTCAACAGCTGAACGTTCGGTAATTAAATTGATTACCGATCGTTCGGTAATTAAATTGATTACCGATCGTTCGGTAATTAAATTGATTACCGATCGTTCGGTAATTAAATTGATTACCGATCGTTCGGTAATTTCTGAACTGTCAAACAACTATCGTATCGTGAACTGTAAACCAAATGAATTTAACTGATTGTTCGGTTGTTTGTTTGTTTTCCTTTGGTTAAAATTCTGGATTTTCGGATTTTAAAAAACACGAATTCACAAAAACAATGGACCTCTGTCTGCCGGGTTTGTTGAACGAAAAAAAAATGGCATTAGGTTCAACGATCTGTTTCAAAATCGGCAAACGAAGGTCCCGTGTTGGCCTCCCGTTGAACGATTGATTGGACTTTCATTGGACCAATGATCCAACGTATTGGACCAATGGAGGACCACCGTTGAACGTTTTTTTATAAGTGGGATGGAAGATCTATAATAGAGCCGAAACTGGAAAAAACGTATCCCCAGCAAGCCGTTCTAGTTTTATTTATTCGACCAGTTCTTCTGAAGGCTCATTCAGCAGTGTTCTAGTTCTAGATGCATAATTTATGCCAGTTACAAAATTTAAATCTGGATTTTATAACAAGAAAAACTGGCAGGCCCAGCAGTGTTTTACTCGTGTTACATATATCCAAAAAATAGAACAGCATCGTAGCCCAGTTTTAAATTTAACAGAAAAACTGGTCGAATGAATAAAACTAGAACGGCTTGCTGGGGATACGTTTGTTCCAGTTTCTGTTCTATTATAAATCTTCCATATAGAACTTCTAGCTGCTGAATTTGCTCTTAGGAGCATCTTGTCGCTCAGCGTCGTCGGACGTCCGGAACCGGGTTTTCTTAAGAAACTCTGATTGTTGTCTAATAGTGCCAAGCAGCGATGCTAGATAGCAGTAGTGACAATTCCGTAGATTGGAATTTTTCTCGGAAGCGCTTGCGGTGAAAAGCTTTTTTTTTGCTCGCCAGACAAGATTAGTTTCCGTAGTTCTCCGTTGATAAATTTAAATTTCCGTAGGTTTTGTCTACGTATCCGTAGATCCGTAGAAGATGTTCGAATCCGTAGATCTACGGAAATTTCTGTAGATCTGTCATCGCATGTGCCAAGATGTTGTAGATACCGGAAGGGGCGTATCCGGCGTACACAAATTGCCCCATGATGTCAGTTTTCGAAGTGAGCGTGCACACTTCTGAACTAAGTTGCTTCATTGATCTTTGTCATCACGGTTAGAGTTCGACTGATAAGCGGCCCTTACACGATCATTAAACGTGTCATTACTAAAAAGTAATGATCGTGTAAGGTCTACGAGTTCAGTAATGACACGAGTAACATTACCAACATAATTTCTTCTTCTTATTCTTTTGTGGAAGTGCTGAATATCGTCAGTTGTATTAGATGAGAAAATTTGACAACCATGAAGTAAACATTCTCTTTAGAACTATACGTGAAAAAAAATCTGCAAATGGCAAAGTGTAGATTTAAATTATTAATGTTTCATTAACCTTAAAGTTTCAATGGCAAATCAAATTTATTTCCAGCTAAATAGTTTTCACTGGAACTTTTAAACATTCGTAGTGTTTCAGAGCTTCGTTTACGCTACCAAGCATTGTAACAATTCCACAGATCTGACATCTCAAGAGATAACCGATAAATAATCATCCGGATTAATGTTGGAAATTCCTTATTATAGCAATTTTTATATTAGATACGACAGATCGTTTACTCATTTGAAATAATACTGACAAAATATTATTCCGAAAATGCGCACTCAAAAAAATATAAAATATACATGTACGAAGTTGCCTGTGGATTTCACACTATTCCTTTTTCACTATACCGCTGTCAGTGTCTCCGTTAGAGGCGTGCAAAACAGCTCCGAACCGATCAGCTCACCAAAGTGAATCGATTCGATGTATCAGCTCATCAGCTCTTTTAGTTTGAACTTAAGGTTCATTTTGTGCGCCGTTTTTTTTTCATGCACCGGTTTTCTTTCATATGTATGATCGAAATTGAATCATTGATTTCCAATGATGCAATTAATGCAATGCGAATTAACTTATCTTTAATTGATGTCGACTAAATTGAATATCTTAAAGAGCCGAAGATCCGATCAGCTCGTAGCGTGTTCCCTTCGTCATAATGCAGTGAACTGGGTAGCAAATGAGTGAGCTAGTGAGCTGCGGTTCTTTTGAAAAGAGCTGTGAGCTGTCAGCTCACTTCAATGATTCGATTCACTGGAACAGCTCAGGAGCGAATTGCCCATCTCTAGTCTCCGTACAGTTTTCATCTGAGAAAACTGAAACTGAAACTTGGTAGTTTCATCAAACAAACACTTTCACAAAAATGAGTTGGGTTCGCACTTAGCAACGGCGATTTGATAGCAGTTAGGGTGAAAACTGGATTAGGTTTGGTATCAAGCGAAAACGAGATTAGTTTATTATATATTGTATGATATTTCAGCCGGCTGCCTGATTCGCTAATAAGCGGGATCCCATCCTTGATTCAAACTCAATTTACAAGAGTTTTCAACAAGCGTACAAATGAGTAAATTCTCACTACCTGTTGAGTTGTTTTGCAGCATTGTACATAAATAAACAATTTAATGTCAAAATTTTACTTGTCAGTTCACTAAACGCCGGTTTATTGGTATTTTTTTGTATAAATTACTCAAAGATTTGGCAATTATACTTCGAAACAAACAAAGAGTTTTGTAAGAAAAACGTAACAAAAATGAAATTGTTAGAACTAAGACCAGATCGTTCTCTGCTGAAGTCCAACTTTGATGGCTACAAGCTATCGCTCGAACCAATTCCAATACTTCGCACTGATCTGACTGATTTGTCCCGGCCCGATCATGTACGACCAGGTGAGCAGCAGTATTCATGCTTGCATGCACAACTTTTTGGGCTTCAGAATCACCTAGTGCGGGACCCATGGGCTGCGGGCAGCTGTTACTTCATCGATCAATCGTGGATTGTTCGTCGAATTCAATATGATGAAGCAATTGGAAAAATTAAACCAATCAGTTCGGTTTTTAAGCTGGGTCGTACTCGAGGACCTCGTCATGATGGAGACTACAATTGCTCGTTGGTGTTTTTGTCGGAGAAATTTGCATTGATTGCGGAAGGCCAAGGAAGGTTACTGTTGGTAGATACCGGTGACCGCCAAAGAGGAGATGAATGGAAAGGAAAATTTTCTTTTCCAGATGTTGAAGGACTTGACGGAGGATTTGTTCTTCTAGACGGAAGATTCGAAATAATTAGTGGAGTACGACAAATTCACGCTGTTGTGGTTTGTATCAAGCAAAATGAAGGAGCTTTCGAAACCGTAATCTACTGGTTGAAAGCAGTTCAGGCGGATTCCAACCAAGACTGGAAATATCATTCTCATCGGGTTTTGAAAGGAAAAGGCTTTCCGAATTATTGCACTTTAGAATATAAAAGTGCTTCGTTAATATTGGTTAGTGATAAACCATTCAAATTTGTTGTCGACACTGAGAGCCCGATCGAAGAGGCTATCGCAGTACCTGAAGTGAAAGAAGAACCGGTTTTGGAAAATGAGAAAGTTCTTTTTGAATGGACACAAACAATGGATGACATCACCGTAAAAATTCCTAAAGAAGAAGGTATTAACTATCGAATAACAAATGACGATGGTAAATTGAAGATTTTTCGAAATGAAGAACTAATAATTGATGGAGAAGGTTTCTTTGCGCCCGTTGACTCGGAATTGACAAGCTGGAGCAATGAATCTGCAGAGCTTCAAATTTCCCTATTTAAACAACAATCAGGTGTGATGTGGCCTTTCCTATTCCCTGGAAGTACAGAGGAATCTCGTGATGTTCCGGACGACGAAATGCCTCCTGTGTCCAATCTTGCTTCTCAGCTGGAAGATTGTGATTTTGGAGACTCTGGCCAGGATGTAGAATATTCAATTGAAAGGTTGAGTGCTGTTGGTCACGAAACTACTCACAAAATCTTTCTCGGTAGCAATGCCCCCTTATTCTCGGTATGTCTAAGACCAGGATTTCCTGCAGCACTTGCTATGCGACACGATGTAGATGCGTGCCTGTGGTTGCAACAATCAGCAGCAGATTGGTCCTTAAGGCATGAAGGCACACTGCATGCTTTTGGTTACGTTCAAGCTTCGAAACAGCAGAGAAAATTTTTGATGTGTTCGCCTGATTTAGAGTATGCAGTGATCTGCGAGGCCGAGCGTCATGTTTTCATCTACAAAGCGAGCTATGGTTCAGCCAGCGGGTTGCGGAACCGGAATGGACCACAGGTCACAATCGGACAGCAAAAACTTGTTACTTTGGAGGGATGTGGAGAAATTCTGGGTCTAAGCTGTGAGAACGATTATACTATATTATTGACCGAAACTAAAATTCTAGTGTTACAGTTGCGAATTGAAGAGTAAATATAAGGCCTTTATGACTGTTCAACAAATATTTATTTTAATGCTTACTTTGAAATGAGAAGAAGATGCTCGGTGCAGAGATAAATGTACCTCACTAAAACATTCTAGCCACATTTTTGCATGCTGATCGGATATCTGGATACTGGTATTGAAAACCAAGTTCCTGCACTCGTTTTGGACTTACTTTGGCGCCTTTCGTTAGTAAAACGGCCCTTTCGGTGCCAAATATAAGATTTAATACAAATTCCGGTAACGGAAACACTGCGGGACGTATCAAGGCAGATGCGAAAGCCTAAAATGTAGAATATTTATACATATAGTCCATCGAAAAATTAAGTTGCATTCGCACTTTTCATTCATAGCCTTACCTTTGTAAATTCGAGATTAGTTATCATTTGCGGTGCAACTCCATTAAGTACTCCAGCAACCTCTGGTTTTTCTATGGCATATTTAATCAGTTGACATAGATCGTCTATGTGTATCCACGGCAAATCATGTCGCCCGTCACCGATAGGACCTCCCAGTCCAAGCCAAAAGGGAAGGATTAACGACTTAATCATACCACCGTCCCTCCCGATCACTACTCCGCTGCGAATTTTCACCGACCGACAAATTGAGTTGTCGGACAAATTCGCCGCTTTTTCCCACTCATGACACAACCGTGACATAAAATCAAATTCCACAGTTTCAGTATCTTCTGTATTGATCTGAGGTCCTCCAGCATAGTGGCTAACACCGGATATACTGACAAAAACACTCGGTTTGATCGTTGCCTTTTCGATTGCCCGCACACATGCAGCGGTTGTGTTGATGCGAGAATTCCATACATTCTGCTTGAAACCCGGTGTCCATCTTCGGGTTGGATCTAGCACATTCTGCCCCGCTAAGTTCACAACAGCTGATGTGCCTTCTGGCAAACCGTCCTTTTCTAGATCGTGCCAAGTTATGCTTTTTACCGATGGCATACGAGAGATCGTAGTAACTTCGTAGCCATTGGCAATAAGAGTTTTGGACAGTCGCTTTCCAATAAAACCAGTACCGCCTCCTGCAAATCACAAAACAAATCTGCACTTATTAAATGTTATATAACACTTAAAAACACTTTCGAGTAATGATACCAGGACATTTGAAATTGGGACCTACCTAATACTACATGCCTAAAGGCCATCGAGGTTTAAAATATTACCCAAACGGGCAGTGTGACTGGAATCACTTTTGCTGGAAAAATGATAAACAACTATAAAATAAATATGTACACTTTTGTTTACAGCCTAAACAAAAACGATGCGAAGTTCAAGTGCACTTTTCCAAAGACATAAATTAAAAGTTTTCACTGCAAAAAATACTCACTTTATTCAAGGTGTTTTAACTCACGACGTAAAATACACTGGTGGCGTGATAAGACAGTTTTGGTTGTGTTGGTAGTTTTCTCACGAAATTAAGCATGGCGCGCCGGGACAGTTTTCCACGGTTATTATGGATAATGGAGTGATTGTGCTGTGGGTGGCATTTCAAATGCAGGTGATGAAAACGATTGAAACATCCCGGAGCAAAACACCGCATTTCACTGTCAATATTTTCGCAAACAGAACCAACTCTAAATATTTTCATAAAAGCAACTCCCGGAACGTCATTTGTTTATGTTTTTTCTTCTTCACGTCTCTCTGTTATTCCAAAATAAAATGACAACCGCACTAACACATAGAAAAACGTGATCACCAGGGTATTTTACATCGTGATCGTAACCAACATCTCGGTCCTTCGGGGCCTTCAAAGCTAGCAAGTCAGTGAGAGCAAAGTAAACAAAATTAAGTAAAATACAGCACATAATCGATTGTGAAAGTCAGTATCACAATTTGGCACCGCACGTTTCATAACGATATCACATTTATAATCAAACATATTAAAATCAACTAGAGCCACTTTACCAAAAAATAGGTTATTGAACGAAACCCTTAAATTGGGTGGAATGTACTTAAAATTAGGTTGTTTTGCGGTTCCGTGTACAAATTCTTAAATTGTTGCAATATAGAGCTTTTTATACCCAGCTATGAAAAGATGGAAAAATAGAATTGTCAACTATTTCGTAATGAAGTTAACATCAGTTTTCATCCAAATAAGGATTTTGGTACCGCGTGCAAAGCTAAAGAAAACATTTCGCTCATTTCAACCGTTAACTCCTTATTCGGTAGTGTTACTAAAAGGTTTTGAACTATAAGTTTTTTTTATTCTAACTTTTTTCTCATAGAGAAATCAAGAACTTTTAATCATAGAGATACCGTATGTTTAACAAAGAGTTAGATTTCGTAAAATTGTAGACAACTTCAAAGCTCTATGACTATAGTTTTGAAAAAGTTATGAATAGTTTTATATAAAAAATGGTCATATTTCGTACTCAATTACTTCAGAAGGATGCAAAAAAAGAAATGCAGTTCAAACCACTCTAGTTCAAAAGCACTTTCAATTTACATCAAATCCTCGAAGAAATGATTTGTAAGCCCGCATGTGCATACAAAAAACGAATCTTGAGACGAGGTAAATGAGATTGGAATTTGGGTATGTTTGGTAGTGGGAAAGCAATGTTATTGGCAATAACATTTTATATAATTAGTATATATGAAGGGCAATAACTGATTGTCTTTTATATGTACTTTTTATTGAAAAAATAAAACCAATACGCTAAAAATGTAGAACCGATTCAAAACGGTTTTGCCAATCTTGTATGGCAAGAATCCGACAGAAACAGAACCGATAATAACCGCTAGGCGAAATTCTGTGCCGGAAACGGTTCTTGCATTGTTGCCAGACTTTTGCCGGAATTCTGGCAGAACACCGGCTAAAATGACTGGCAGACATAGCCAGCCGTCTGGGGGGAAACCTGCTCGCCGCGTACAAGTGGGAAAACGTGTTCCACAGTGAAAAGAACTGAAAAGATTGCCCTGTATGCGTTTCCAGCGTAAAGGAGCAATATTTGTATAAATCTGTTCAGTGTGGCAATTTTTAAATTCAAATGATGTGCCTCTGATGAACTTTATAACTGTAAACAAATACAAGGCGACTGTCAAAAAAAGTTCAGTCTGTTCATTTCTTGTGAGGTTATGTTATGTTCGTGCAAAACCTAATTATCGGGTCCGATGAAATATGAGCTTGTAGTCATCTACACTCAGAAAAATATTACAGTAACCGCAACCTGTTCCTTATAGTCATTTCAAGAGCCAAAACCCTTATTAAACGAAAAGATGCACATTTTCCTATTAGAATTAAATACAGTATTCAGTTAAGGTGATGTAATCTACTCAATGGCTTCGATGTAATAACGTGTGATCTATTTGCAATATTTTTCAAAAACAGAAAATTATTGCATTTGATGTTCAGTATGTCTAAATGCAGCACTTTAAAATGACATTGGTTTGTGTCGCAAAGTTACAAAACATTCTGCCCGGTGGCAAGGATAAGGCGCTCTAGCAATAAGTTCTATTGCAGCCAACATCTCGGGCATTCGATGGGCAATCAGGGCACTTAGAATATGGTAAACAACCCCGCTTGTGAGGAATTCTGGCAACCGTCGGAAGGCTGGCTGCATTCCGGCTGCTGTCAAAATTGTTCAGGCGAAATTGCGTCATTATCTTGTTTATCTCCCTCCTATTTCTTTTTTCTTTTTTTTTATTCGAATTCATTTGATATTCGTCAATCCCGCATGTACGTACAAAAAACGAATCTTGAGACGAGGTAAATGAGATTGAAATATGGGAATGTTTGGTAGTGAGAAAGCAATGTAATTGACAATAACATTTTTCATGATTAGTATATATGAAGGGCAATAACTTATTGCCTTTCATATGTATCTTCTATTGAAAAAATATAACCAAGACGCTCAAAATGTAGAACCGATTCAAAACGGTTCTGCCAATCTTGTATGGCAAGAATCCGACAGAAAAGAACCGTTAATAACTGCTAGGCGAAATTCTCTGCCGGAAACGATTGTTGCATTGTTGCCAGACTTTTGCCGCAGTTCTGGCAGAATTCCGGCAAAAATGGCTGGCAGACATAGCCAGCCGTCAGGGGGGAAAACTGCCCGCCTCGTACAAGTGGGAACAATCGAGAATTTTGAGTCGAGTTAAGTCATAATTTCATTATCGTACACAGGAAAAAAAAGTTATGACAATCTCGATGTGATTATCAATTGATACGAAAAATACATCTATATTTCCGGAACCGGAAGTGTTAGTCATTTGATCTTCGACCTTGCTAACTAGTCCAATATCAACTTTCAAACGAATCCAAGTTTGCTGAAATCGGTTCAGCCATTTTCGAAAAAATGAGCGTGGAAATATATATATTTATATTCGGCTTTGGTCGCAGCAAATCATGTTTTCGAGAAGGTTGAAAATAATGCCCAACTTCGAGTGTTTATGGTGACGTTTGATCAATAAAACGTCGTCGACTAGGTGCACCTTCCGCGTTTGTAGAAAAATGAGAGGATGCGAATTAGTTTGCATGTAATAACTTATTTGAAAAGCAAAAACTATTACAAATTTTTCAAATAGGTTAATTGTTTCGCCTTCCTGAGCCCTGAACTAAAGTTATTTGCATGTATAAACAAAACAAGTAAACACTTCTTCTTCCTATTAACCGCTACCAGATAGTAGGGCTTGGGATAGGTTCAATAACACACACACAGCAAAGAATTTCTTTCTCTTAAATAAGTAAGTACAACAATTTTAATACTTCCTGACAAAATGTTTACTCCATAATGACTTGGCACATTGAATTCACAAGAACACGTGGAAACTATGATCTTACAAAATAGATGGCATAAAAATATCTCAGCTTAGCAGACAATTGACAAGGAATGTTCATGGCAAAATAACAAAAAACAGAGAAATAACAAAATCAGAGTCCTTCGAACTCCTCTAATTCAAGTTCAAAATCACTTGCATAATTGCACGTGTCATCAACGTACGAAGCAGTCCTTGCCCCATTGACCGCACTTTGATCCCCATATAACCGTTCCAGATAGTCATAAAACTCACTGTACATTTTGAACAAGTACTGCATAAGTCAGATCATTAATACTACGAACACGGACACAAATGCTATCGCCGGCACGATTCCCAGTCGAGAGGCCGCACTACCCCAACCACATTCCAGGTCTTTCTTGAGCACTTCTAGAAGACTTTCGTCTTTTTTGTTGCTGCAGGTGGCTTCGCGTAGATCGTCGGCCGATTCTTCACATTCGTCACTGTTATGCGATATCGACGGAGATAGGTGATGTTTGAAATAGCTGTTAAAGCTGCTGTTTTCTATCCATGGTTGCGCTAGACAAATATACTGCCGCCGCTTCCGCTGCCAAAATTCCACCCATCTGCAATGTGTCAAAACTTTAATAAGTAAGATTTGTTACCATTAACGCGAACATTTACCCGATTTCGCAATCACAAGACAATGCATTTCCCGATATACGCAGATTTACTAGGAACACATAGTCCGGCAGATGCAAATAGTGTGCGGTATTTGGATTCGGTACCGACTTTAACAGTTTATTACTGTCTTCTAAATTGAGCGAAATGTTTCTCACATTCTTTCCCATATTTTTAAAAAAGTTTTTTGGCAAACTTGGCAGTGATGTGTTTAAGAATGCAAGATGTAAATTAGACGACTGAATTCCATGTAGTACATTATCTGCGAGACTGTTGAACCCAGAGCCACTAAAAGTAACGCTAGACAATTTAAACGGTAAGCGTCCCTCCATTTCTTGGCGAAGATCACTGGCCGGTATTGTTAGTAGTTGCGGCTTTTTCGGCGTGGTTGAACCCGATCGATCTTGTGGCGGCTTAGGCGCGTCAATCCATAGCTCTCGTAAGTTATTGGAATTTTCCAAAATACGAGGAATATTGAATTTCTGTATATTTGGATAAGCGGATATTCGTAGCGTTTTCAAGTAACGAAGTTTGTTCAAAAGGCCATTCTGAAATTAAAATAATATGAAATAACAATTGCCTAAAAACTATTTCAGGCACCTGTTACCTCAAAAATAACTAAATTTAGGTTGGCAATGTTAAGGTGTTCTAGTGTTTCTGCTGTACCGAGAAGGCTAGAATTTGTCATTGTTGATATTGGGTTCCCAGCCAGGGAGAGGGACCTAGAATAAATATATTTCATTAGATAATATTACATACTTCAACTTGCGAAATAATCCGAAAGAACCTTAGATTTGGCAGTGCGTGTGTTATTAGCGGGACGTGGTAGAGGTCATTTTCGGAAAGATCCAATTCTCGCAACGAAGACATATTAGCAGCCAGATCCGGTGGAAATGAAGGAAGATTATTGTGCGACATTTTAAGTATACGAAGAGACGGATTGGCAAGTTCAGGAGCTGTTTGAAGAGAAACATTTGCCAAGCGAAGCTCGATGAGGCTATTCTCAAGCCCTAGGAATGCTTTTCCCATGAATTCCAGTTCATCGTTGTGTGAAAGATCGAGCAGTGACAGTTTCGGCACAGTAGCGAAAGTCGCATCTTCCAATCGAACCAGTCGATTGTGAGATAGATCTAGTACGGAAAGAGACTGAGAAAATACACGATAAAAGTCTATACTTCAGTACAACTATTTGACGCATTTTCTTACTCTGAACTTGTTGGATAAATCCACGCTATGAATAGCAGTAATCTGATTATGACTCAAATCCAATTCGCATAAAGTAAGCGCAGCTAAGTTTGAGAGTGACATGATTGGGATTTTACTAAACTGATTGTAGGATAGATCCAGATATTCCAATCCTTCTTCCAAGATAAGGTTGTCTGGTAAAGCCTTTAGATTATTATGGGCCATTTTGAGTATCCTAAGACTTCGAACATTTCGGAATAGTTCCGATGGGATTTCGGATATCATATTATGTGACATCTTCAGGACTTGCAACTTTTTTGTATACCTGAATGTATCGTAATCGATTTCGCTTATAAGATTACCATCTAAATCCAACCACTGTAAGTGTATCATATTCCCAAGAAGATCACGACTTGTACTATTTAGACGATTTTTCGCTAGTGATAACCTCATTAGGGATAGCTCAACAGGTTTGAAGTAACCATCTATGATTTTCGTAATGTTATTGCTGGACATATTCAACGATTTGATGTTTGTATGTGCAAATCCATGATCACGAGCGTTGTTTGCTGCTGCAACAGGTAGTGTTGAGAAATCACTGATATTCATCTCTGGTATCTCACCGAGCGCCCTAATTCGATTATGACTTACGTCAATTTCCAATGAGGCCAGTGAACCGACCTAAGACGAATAGAGGTTAAAAATATTAGAATAATACACTTTTATTTGTGCATTTGATTGAAGCTTATGCAACATTCAAACCTGATCGAAGTACTCAAAATCAAACGAAAGTAGTGAGTTGTATGCCAAGTCGAGCTTTTCTAGTTCCGGTAGGTTCTGAAATGAGAAAAATAAAAACCAATATATGTAAAAAAAAAACATATAAAATAACCTTAAACTCTTTTTCTGTATTTATAACACACAAAAACGATTTTTCCTTTGATGAACATTAACCAACGATGTTTTCAACTCGTCTGTGCATAACAGTTTTTTAACTGTTATGCCACCTAGCAGTTCAACATAAACCCCTATGTAGATATAATGTCTTACCAATTTGAACGAACAGAACAAGTTACATATGTACTTTTAAACATTAAAAAACTTACGCAAAACTTATTCTGTATTTTCACATTTGTGAATTTTAATTTTAGTGGACTTTTTCCGAAGCTTCGCCATTTTTGCTTGTTTGGGATGTCTTTACAAATGTACCAAACGAAACTAACTGATCGGATGCAGGATATATTTAGAAATGAGCCTTTTCATACTTCTGAAACAAAACCGATTTTTTGCCTCGTTTCAATTAAAATTAATCAAGGCTCGCGCAGAAAAATTGAGCTAGATCATGATTGTTACAAACCAATTTCTCCCTTCAACATCAACAATATTCTCTGTTTGATTTTAATAAAAATTTTGGTCTAACCAAACGAAAAATATATTTGTTCCGGCTGATATTGTTGTTGAAATCAGCTAACTATTTATTACATGTCAACCAAAGTTGAATTTATGCTATCAGCAAAGTCCTTGTTGATTCAATTCTGCTATATTTTATATCAAGAAAAAAATTGGTTCAATTGATCTATGATCGTATTTGTGTAATGATACAACTAAATTTACCGTTTGAATGAACCGTATTAGATTTATTTCTTAAAAAAACCAGAGCCATTTTTTCCCGCGGGAATATACCAGGGCATTTTTTCTCCCGTGGATAAAGTTTGTACGCGTCCCACAAGTAAAATTTTATCTGCTTCTACCATTTACTAGAAAGCTTTCAACAATTCAAGTGTGTGTATTGGTAATTAGGAATATTTTTGAAAGTTTTTTACATATAACACATTTACTTTACAAAAAAATATTTGATTCAAGATCTCTATCTTGACCTGACTGATGGAGCACCGAATCGTTGGATGCTAAAAAAAATTAAAAAACAGGTCATGATTATGGTATAAGAACAATCCGATCGATCAACGAAAAACCGAAAAATATTTTAATATGAGATAACTAAATTCAAGGTAATTTAATGCAACTAAAAAGTTGGTGAATTTGAAGCACTACAATTATCAACTTTATCTAAAGTTCGTTTATTTATAACAAATTCTTCAAATTGAATTTAATGTGAAATTTTTTGTCAAGAAATTGACAGGAAAGCACCCCAAGTAGCATGTTAAGTTGTTGTCCTGTATATTTCTAGTGATTGTGCAATTTATCAACTTAGTTTATATCACTATTCTAGTAACTGTTGTGTTATGGAAAAAGCGCAATTTTTCTGTGTTGTGCAACTTACTTTCAAGTTCATCCGTTATTACGAACATTTATTCACAACGATTGTGCAACTGACACAAAAACTCATGCGTCGATCCCATCAAAAAGGTATTAATAAAATCAGCGAAAAAACAATTGTGAAACTCGTGCAATCTACTATGTAATGTAAACAAGAAATATAAAGACGTTTACAAAAACATAACAAACATAATTTCTAATAAATAAGTTTCACATTTGATTCACAATACAACCGCTCTCAATACAAACATGAATCTTGTAAAATAATCTGAGCATGAAAAATAATAATGCACATATTGTAGAATTAATCTTTTGTGTTTTTATAAATGAAAAATCGACAACGAACTGCATTTTTATGGTGAAACATGTATTCGTACGGTCGAAATTTTCAAGCGCCTTTGAATTAACGTGTTTTTCTGATTGTGCACCAATTTCTGTGAAAATAACAGTCTATTATTTTTAATGAGATTCATCGGAATGGTGTTTAAAATACGTGTATTCAAACATTCTTTAAAAATTTCAGATGATTTTGATCAAACTAATGTGAAAAATCTCGAAATGATTTTTTCTTGAATATTTTCCAATATGACATCGATTGTAACAGTGAGTTGAATAGAAAACCCAACGTAATGACATATATTATCTAAATAACAGTAAACATTAACATGTTCATATTTCGAAAAGAAATGCTTTACGTTTTGTTTTTTTTTTATCAGTTTCAATCTTCTAGTTGAATTAAACAACAATACAATATAGTCATTCATCTTAGCGGGTCCGACTTTTGTGATACCCACTGTATTTATTTTGGCAAGTCCGTGTGCTGGAGTTGCAAAAACAAGTTGCACAAGCAGTAATATATAACTGTGGGAGTAACTATGATGAAATTAACTTTTCGTTCAATATCTTTAAAAAGTGATGTCAGGTCTGCTTATTTTTTTTGCGAGATGAAAACCGAATACAAATTATCTGATTGATTTTTGTTTTCATTGAGTATATAAAGCTGTATTCCTGCAACTTTTATGATAATAATCTCATGTCTGCAAGTTTTACGTTCAATTCAAACATCTTTCACAACTTTTTTGCATGTTTTGAATTTTATATCAATGTTTTTCTAAAACTAAAGAAAACTGCGCACACTGATCTAGAAAATTCATGAGGCAGCCAAAACAATGCGGACTCTGCAGAAATATATTTTTTACAGCAACGTTAGCAATTCGGCTTAGCCTTTTTTGCCTTGCGGAGAGCATCAATCATTTCACTAATTTTTCTTCCACAAGAGATTTATAGCAATTTCGATGTACATTGTGCCCGGTACAATTATGACAGCGGTTTGGAATGTTTTTGATAAGTTGCACAATTGTTATAGTTACTCCCGTTTCACATGACGATGTGAAATTTTTTGTAGAACTTCTATTGAAACATTAACAAGTTGGTGATTTACTGCACAATTGTTTTAGATGTACTTAAAGTTGATCTACAGTGATTTTTTCGGTAGTATTGTAAAACTTAACAGTGATAAGTTACACAACCAATTTTAATATATATTTCTAAACATATCTAACATAAATAACATTTCTAAATCAATTGTAAAACATCTTGAAAGTTCAATAAGTTACATTTGCTACTTGGGACAAGTAAAATATTTGTTATTTCTATCAAAATATTGATTGAAACAAACTAATTCACTAAGATAAATTATTTATCATGTTTTGTAGTTTCAAACAGCAATACTTGTTATATTGAACCAGATTTTCTTTTGTTACTATTTCAATAAAGAAAATCGTTGCATGAAACCCAAATTTAGCTATTTTTTCATTTTTTTCTCTGTGAGACTAATAATTTGATGAAATGATACAGATGACAGTTTTTCTTCTAAATTATCGAGTTGATGGAAGATGAAAGGACGCTATTAAATGTAAAATCAAATACAAATGATTATTTGCATTTGTATTCGGTAAAATACTGTTCTTTAAAATTGAGCGCATTGTTTTCGTTAGAGTGATAGTGTGCTCATATTAATACAAAAGCTATCTGCATTTGATGCAAGAAGAATAAGCTTTCTAAATAAAAGATTTTTAGTTGAAAATAAAAAAAATATTCCAAACAAAAATGGCCAATATATTTGATGCTTTTTCATTTACAAACATATCTTGTCCGGTTTATTTCCTCTTGAGATCTACGTGATAATGTTACTAACTCATTGATAATTTGCCTCTATAATTTCCAATTTCCTATTTTCAAACAATAGCCTCCCGCAATGAGCAGATAAGACCTTTTCTTATATTCATCTAGATATATAATAAATACAACAGTCTAGACGTTGGCATGTGAAACTGAGCTATTATATGGTTGCGTAAAGAAAACGATGAAAAAAGAAAATGAAATATAATCAAGCACTACACACGTTTTCTTACTATTTATTCAATACATTGTAAGCTCACCGCACCGTCTGCGCGAAACCTTACAAATTCCGTAAATGCACATAAGTAGGGCTGGTCGGTATTATCGCTCATTCATTGCTTCTTGACATTTCGTTTAGTTTGGCAGCCGGACCGCAAACGAGTTTCAAAACAATATAAATTGCTGTGGTTGTTGCACGTGTTTGGTGAATTTATAATAAATTGAGTTTTAGTTAATATTTCAATAGCCTTTATAGATTGTTGATCGAAATGACACATTTTGATTCTCGGAGAGATGACTCCGATTCCAGCTACGTGTCATACGATGAAGATGATGAAGTAAATTAGTTACACTCCTAATTCTGTAGGTAATCATTTTTTTTTCGTTTTAGCTGCGGGAAGCGTTAGCTAAGGGATTGCTCAAACCTGGTTTGAACGTAGTGGAAAAAGAAAAAAGAGAACCCGTTAATAACACGATCAAGCTGAAATCGGCCCTTGAATCGACTATACTCAAAGCACCATGGGTTGAACGAATGGATTTGGTAAACGATTTGGCTCCTTTGACACCCGAACTGGCCATTCAAATCGAAAAACACGAACAAAAACGTGAAAATCAATTTAAGGGAAACAAGAAGATCCCATATGTTGCCCCAGAAGCGGACCCAGTTCTCAATGATTTCAAGCGAGAAATCCTTTTCCATCGTCAAGCCCAGGCTGCTGTTGTCGAAGGTATCAAACGACTGCACGATCTTGGCATTGGTACCAAACGACCCGATGATTACTTTGCCGAGATGGCTAAAACGGATGAGCACATGCAACGTATCAGGAAAGTATTGCTGGATAAGCAGGAAGGTATCGCCAAATCCGAACGGGTGCGTCAGCTTCGCGAACAACGTCGTATCGGAAAACTGATACAGCGTCAAGCTACCGAAAAACGAGACGAAGACCGACGTAAAATGCTAAACGACATTAAGAAGTTTCGCAAGGGCAAGCTGTCTAATTTGGACTTTTTGGACGATGACGACGAAACGGCTTCAGGAACGAAAAAGAAAAAAGGATCTGCAAGAGGAGCCCCTGTTAAGAAACAAATCAATGCCAAGCGGAAGGCTAGGAATTCTAAATTCGGTTTTGGTGGTCGCAAAAAAGGATCGAAGAGAAACACCAAAGAGTCATTCCTGGGGGATAGCCGGAAGAAAAAGAATGCATCGAACAGAAGCGGCGGTGGTGGTGGTGGTGTTGGTGGTGGTGGAGGTGGCGGAAAAAAGATGCGTTTGGGCAAAAGTAGACGAGCACAAGCAAAAAATAAGAGAAACTAAGTTCCGAATCTTTCTGGTATTTGCTAGAGTAATAAAAAATGCTTACAATTCGTAATTGTAATTGCATTGAGAAAGAAATAGATTTTCTTATTGTAAGAATAGAATTATTTCCCACAAGTTGCGTGCACCTGCAAAATACACAACGGCTGTTGTGCTTTAAAGAAAGACTTTTATTGATATGCATATGGAGGTCAAAGGTTATTTTTTTTTGCTCACTAAACGAAATCCCCTCGGTCCCGTTTCTTTCTCTTGGCGGCCCTGTGAATCATCTCGTGGTCCCATACAGAATTCCTGAATTTCATTCTCACTTAAAGCGGCGAAACAAAAAAAAACTTTTTTTTTTCTAAATTAGCCTCAGAACTACTTCAATCAGTAGGCAGCCAAACAAACCAATTCCGCTTATCCTGGTTCCCGGTTTTCGATTAACGACGAAAGATAATAATCTTATACTCGAAAATGGATCTCACGCACTTTTCTCGGAGATGACAGAACTGATATTCTCAATCTAAGGTTCAAAAGAAAGATCTTATGATCTTATCAAATATTAAGCACATTTTCGGACTCAATAAAAATTAACACTGTTGTAGTGTCATAGTACGTTGTCAAAATCGTATAAAATCTTCAAACTTTGAATAGAAACTAGTAGAGTTTGTACATCATGCTAGTTGATGACCATACGAACTGCCCTCGGGTTTCGGTGCCGGAAGTACCTACAATAGTGGAACTCACTTCGTTTTCTCGTGAACCAATCAAAGAACTGTTTTATTCTGTAGGGTATTTTTGACGCAAACATTCGGTAATCTGTAGAAATAACCAATATTTTGGTACATGAGTTTTATTATACAAAAATTGCATTATGCAAATTTTTACCGGACGATCAGTTTTACGAAAATTTTCATTACATAATTCTGTAAATAGATATACTGAATAGTCGCCGAGTACGGTAAAAACCATACTATCCGTATGGTAAAATTATCTTCCAATATCCGAACTTCTGTGAAAACTGATTGTCGTGGAACAGTCAGTTATTAAAATTTTCTGTAAGTGTCTTTTTATTAATCAAACCAAAAAAAAAATCTTAAAGGGTTCATCGAATGGATTGAGGTACAGGTGCTAAAGTTTTCAAAACATTAGAGCCACTAAAAGCTTTTCGTTTACTTATAGGCAGAAAATAATTTTGTCAGCCGGGACATTTGACGCTTTTTTTATTTTTTCATTGACACTTTCACTTTTTTTAAACTTCCGGTAAAAAACTACCGAATTCTGCAAAATTTACTAAGTGTGTAGTTATTGAACAAACAATCTCTTTGGTTCCTTTCAAGAATCGAAGAGAATACCACAATATTATATATGATAATATTATTAATATAAGAAAGGCCACCACTAGATGGACTAAACAAGGTTTTTTACTGATTTTTATCAGATTTTTCGTTCGAAGCGGTACATTTACATTCTTCTCTGTTCATGAGCAGTGACCCAAGGCACCCGATTGTGCATTCTAAGACTCTTACTTAAGAAACATTTGGTAACATTCGAACTGTACTCAAATTCATAAAATCATATTCTCTGAAACTTAATTTCATTATTCTCTGCAAAACCTAAGATAAAAATTTACATTATATCAATGTGATGATAAAAAACTTTGAAACCACAAATTTTCATTGTCGTCTGAAAAATGAGATTATGTTTTTTTCTTTTGAAAGATTCAAATATTTTTATGAAATTACTGATAGCATCTACAAAAAAATCAAATAAATTCCTTCAATACTTATCGATAAAATTCGAGTGACCCAAGGCTGAGTCCCGATCAGATGGTAATAACAGAATTATAACAACTGGAGTAATTTATTTCAGAAATACACTGAAGTCTTTTTTATGCGAATTTACGTACCGCATAAAAAACCGCATAACTCTGAAACTTCGCATAACAAAAACCGCATAACTCTGAAACTTCGCATAAAAAAAACCGCAGAAGGGAAACCGCATAACTCTGAAAATTCGCATAAAAAAACGCATAAAAAATAACTCTGAAAATTCGCATAAAAAAGTCGCATAAAAAAACCGCATAAAAAAACACCGCATAAAAATAGACCTCAGTGTATTTTGTAACAAATATTGAAATATTTTTGGCTAGTAATCTGTTAAAAATAACAAAAATCATAACAAAAAAGACTCTAGCAGGAATAAAATCGTAACAGATTTTGAAAAGTTTGTATCACAATTATTAATAAACTTGATATAACTACAGAAGTCCGAAAGCAGATATTTAAAACAATAGTTGTAATAAATCAGACAGCAAATTTAACACAGCAAAACTATATCACAGCCAACTTTCAGCATTGTTCTAATCCAAAATTGTTGAATGATTTTTTTTATTAAATAAATAATTTATTAAGATATCTTGTTTTTTCTTTTAGTTCTTTGAAATTCTGATCATTATATTTCGATATGAAGCAACGGAAGAATTCATTTTCTTACAAATGAAAATAAAACATCATAACTGATTTTGTTATTATATTGTTATCATAAGTTTTATCTTTCAACTGTTTTCATTTGTTAAATATCTCAAAATAACACAAATTGTTTTATACATATAAACTATTGATATACTTGTGTTATGATTTTGTTAAATGCATCTGATCGGGAAGTGTACAATTTTGTCCGGTTAAGTGTGTATGAAATTGCAAATCGCGGTAATTTAGAGCGACAATGCAAAAAAGAAAAAAATTCTTAATGAGACTCAAAATTGTTTCAAATTTTAGGATATGTTAGTTACTCGCCAAACAAACCGATTTCAGCGAAGCCGGTTCTTAGTTCCCGGTTCCGGAAGTCCCGGAAATAGGTGTGAAAAACGGAACATTCTTCATTTTCTCAGAGTCGGCTGAGTAAATTCTCACAAAATTAGGCTCAAATGAACGGTTTTATGCTCTCATAGACAGCTGTTAACTTTTGTTCGGATGCAACTTCCGGTTCCGGAACAACAGAGTGAAGTGTGTTTAAAATTTGTAACGTCATGTAGAGCGCAAATGCAAAAAAAACGAAGAATTCCTATAAACTTAACTCAAAATTTTATATAAATTGAAAAGTTTATGCTAGTGTGCGCTCGATCAAATTTTTTTGTTCTTATTCAAGATTCAAATATAAGATTTCTGAAGAATCCCCAAGAAATATTTTAAAACATGAATTATATAAGGAAGGCATTATTACACCACTAGGTGGATTAAAACAGGGTCTTCCAATTGAGCGAAGTTCTCGGGAGAAAAATGCCGCATGGATCCGATATCATATAATTCATAGAAATACACTCTTAAATATGAATTAATCATCCATCACGATGTAATTTCGAAGCAGGAAATCGTATTTGAATTGAATTTCCGTTAGGTTAAGTTAGGTCACTTTTACGTTTATATCTCAGGAATCGAAACTGGACACCATGAATAATTGACCAATGATCTGTGCATAAATCAACTTTTTCGAAAATGGTTAAGTCATTTCTGAGCAAAATGTGCGCAAACAAACAATGCGGTTTATTGGTAACGTCACTTTCGCAACCATTTCGCCGGAGCCAGAAGTGGCCCCTATGGGGAATCCAAACTTGATGGTTTAATTGGCACATTGTCGCAAAGCTGATTTACCGGTAGCGAAACCTGCCAATGAAAAATGGAACCAAGAAGGAGGATTCTTTCGGAAATTTTCATATCAGAAGTAGTGATTTGCAACATTTCTATCGTTTATTCAATAGTACAAATAGATTTAAGCAATAAAAGTACACTCGGAGTAGAAGAAAATCGATTTCACAGTGATTACTACTACTTCTATTAGTGTAAACTACGATTAAACATGGAAAATCTTCAGAAATGTGTGAAATTGGGTAAGGTTAGGTTTTTTCGGATCAACATTTTTTTTAATCAGAAACCAGTGTAATGTTGATTTGTCGAGTGTATGGCGATCGAGTACTATTTATTTTGGATACTTTATTTGTTATTTCTAGGCATTTGAAAAATGGTATCAAACCAAGTTTAATGCTCCATTCTGAATAAACGGTAGATTTCGCATAATGAATTAAGATCAACATCACCACCTCAGAGTAAAAACTTTTTCTTCAACTTCTACTATGATTTTTCAATCGAATTTGCCCGTTTTATAAGAAATCGTTGAAAAGGTGGAGTAATTATAAAATTTTCTTACCGATTTGACAGCTCTTGCTGAAAGTATCATCTCTAAGCAAGCAGCGCCTCTTCATTTCAGTTTTGCGACAATGTGCAAATAGGGTTTTGCACGAATATAACATAACCTCGCAAAAATGAACAGAATGAACTTTTTCTGACAGTCGCCGTGTATCAGGTTTTGCACGAACATGATATAACCTCACAAAAATGAGCAAAATGAATCAATTTTGACAGCTATCAGTGGTTTGTTTATGTGTTCATTGCGTTCATTCTAGTTTGAATACGTGTTCATAGATATGTAAACAAACCACTGATAGCTGTCAAAAGATGAACTTGATTCATCGGCAGTTCATCGGTAGTTCATTCGAGTGGTCATCGTGCAAAACCAAATTTCCCGGTTGATTTTTCAATAGGGCGTATAAGCAAGTGACAGTTTCTCTTTGTTTACTTTCTCTTTTATTAATTACCAAGCGGTTCCCACGTTTATCACTCAACTTTTTGCATGAAATGATACCCGAAACTTTCGACTTTCAAAGAGAATAGTGATATCAAAGAAAATCTTTATTAATCACATCACAATAATCGAAAGAGAGAGTGATTAAAGAGAAACCGACGACACGACCTGCCACTCGCCTTTAAAAACTGTATCGTAAATTTAATTACCCCTCAGTAACTCGTAATGTCAAAATGAAATCCTTGGAAACATGTTTGATACTGGCAACACAGGCTGATAAACTGTTGTTTTTAGAATAACAGTTACCATAGCCTTGGTTACGAATGTTTTTCAATTACAAAACATCAATAGAACAGAATGGAATGTAATAAATTATTATGGCTATTTACGAACTTAGATGACTTAATACGCGCATAATAAAGTGAGAAACATTGATAACCAAAATGTTCATTGGTATTACTGGATTTTTTTTTGGAAAACATTTAGATAATAACAAGATACAGCATTCATTCATTTATTGGAAATATAAATTTTCCATTCTAGAAGTCTTGCGTCGCAGCCACGTTCTCGTTCAGTGAAATCACCCGAGCATATAATTTTTCACCTTCCAGCTCAATACCCCGAATACATTATTTCCTAAGGTTTTCTTCAGTTCCATGAGAGTTTGCGATAAATGATCGCGACACGATTTTTCTACCACTTGTAAAAGAGTTTTGAAACACTTTCGCAGTTCCTCTTCTGAAACCGCGAGAATTTTCTAAATTAGGAAAAAAAGATTTCATAAAATATTTCGAATGAACATCACAGATGATCTCGATTTACTCAAAGTGCCGGTGTTTCACTTCGTGCGATTCTTCAGTATGTTTATGTTGCTGAACCATTTTTCGTAAGATTCTGGTTAAGCCTTTCCATTGTCAATTCGAATTCAATCTTTTGGGTACCTCAAAATAAATACATTCGGGACAACAGCGACTGTTGTATATTGGCTTTTTTCTAGGACTTTTTCATTAACGGCTATCGGTAATAGGACAAAATACTTCGTCAATTTGTTTGTTTATTTATATTACAAGAGTCCCTTGGTAACACACGCATAGCTACCAGAACAGTGTTGCTCAAGAAGATTATTTCCATTAATAACAAGGGGCGCTAAATACTATGGTACCAGGAGGTAAATCACCTACGGACACTTTTTATTTAAATTTTCCTTCGGAGTGCCTGATCGTGTCGTCGGAGAAACTGTCACTTGCTTATACGCCCTATTGAAAAATCTACCGAGATTTGTTTACAGTTTAAAAGTTCATCAGAGGTTCATCATTTGAATTTAAAAATTGCAAGTCGCCCCACACTAAACAGATTTATACAAATTAGATTTTTTATCGTGACTACACAAATGAACAAGCATTCATCCTTGACAGTTCAGCGGTACTGTTCACAAACAAGCTTAAACAAAAATCGAAGAACACGTATTAAACAATCATCTTTACACTTCGCAACTAGTCCCTTTTATGTGATAAATCTCAAAAACAAACCGTATCCAATCGTGAACAAATGTTTTAAAACTCTATTTAGGCGATATGGACCGTAAATGGTTTCATCCAAATTGTTAACAGACAAACAAAAAAATATCTGTTTACAAACAGTACTGCTAGACTGTCAAAATGTGTTCATTCGATTGAGGTTAGCAGTGGTGGTAAAAAACCTAATATCGCTCCTTGATGCTGGAAACGCATACAGGGCAATCTTTTTAGTTCTTTTCATTGTGGAACACGTTATTAACAGGCACATTTTCGTCATATTTCAAATTTTAATTTGCAGTCGCAAAACAAAATAAACTCACGGCAGCTGTCAAAGATGAACTTGATTCATCGGTAGTGCATTTCTGTCGTCATCGTGTAAAACATAATTGACACAAATTCAAATATGAATGAACACATAAACAAACCACTGATAGTTGTCAAAATTAGTTAATTTTTGTGAGGTTTTGTCATATTAGTGCAAATGTTAATTACATGCATTCAAATTGTAACTAGGTTTTTTACCGTCACTGCTAACCTCAATCCGATGAACACATTTTGACAGTTCAGCGGTACTGTTTGTAAACAGACTTTTGTTTGTCTGTTGACAAACGGATGAGATCGTTCACGGTCCATATCACCTAAATAGAGTTTCAAAACATATGTTAATGATTCGATACAGTTCGTTTTAGAGATATATCGAATAAAAGTGGCTGTTTGGGAAGTGTAAAGATGACTGAGATGTGTTTTTTGATTTTGTTTAAGCTTGTTTGTGAACAGTACCGCTGAACCGTCAAAAATGAATTTTTGTTCATTTGTGACGTCACGATAAAAAATGTAATGATAGATGTCAAACAACGTTAAACCCGCTGATAGATGTCAAACAACGTTAAACCAGTTTAACCTAATTGTGTTCTGAACGATAACGACACGAATAAAACGCCGATTGATCAAGTCGCGCGCTTTTATTCTGATAACGGCCAAGAAGCCGTCTGACAGAGTATGTTCAGCAGCTCAAAATTTCATATGCAAGATTGATAATATAATCGAGTCTGAAACAAACGTATAGCCGTTTCAATTTTATTTATTGGAACAGTGATTATTTAAAACTGGTATAGGGTTGGATATTTGAAATGGGGTAATGGGGTTAATGATAAAACTGTTATTAATTGACACATTTTGAACTAGAACGCTCTTGACTCAGCGTTACTGAGAATCAGTCTTTAGTATTCAAAAAGAAATATTTTCTCCTTCATCAATATTTTCTATTCAATCTTACCTAAAAATTACAATTTTTTATTAGGATATAAACAAACTATGTTCTTACCTGAAATGCTTCCGTCGAAATCTTGTTAAGTCTGTTGCCTCTGAGGTTGAGGATTTTCAAACTGTCCAAGTTCATGAAGGCTCGCCTCTCAATGGTTTCTATTCGATTGTCGTCCAGATAGATGGCATCAAGTTCCTCCATATCGACAAACGTATGCGCTAGCAGCTGCTTCAAATTATTGTACCGCAACGATACTACGGCTAGTTTGCTATGGATATCTGATTGAAAGATTCCCTTCGGCAGATTGTCGATTTGATTGTCGTGTAGCTCTAAGCTCACGATATTCTTCATGAAGTGGAAACTGTTGTCGCTTAACGTTTTAAGCTTGTTGTTACTAAGATCTAAGGCTTCCAGTGCAACCAGATACCGGAATGCTTCCTGCGGTATTTTCGCCATTTGGGCACCCAATCCATGTGACATCCGAAGTGAACACAGTGAATGTCCGATCTCTGCAAAAGCCATCGCCTCTATGCTATCGATTCGGTTCTCACTCAGATCAAGGCGCTTCAAACCGTGGAGATACGTGAAGGCATGGTTTTTAATAGATTTAATACCAGCCCGGGTGAGCTTCAACTCTTCCAGATCCGGACTGAAGTCAACGAAATCTTCCGATCTCAGAGAAAAATCGGAAAGATGGGATGAGGCCAGAAACCGTAGATTTTTCATCTCGGAAAGTTGCTTCAGCGTTAAGGGTTTGTTTTGATTTCCGGTTGTGTCTAGTTTGAACAGATTAACTCCCGCAAAAGGCGAAGCATTCCGCAGATCGAGTTGTTTGATGAGGTTATCCTTAATGCTAAGGAATCTGATCAGAGGGAAGAAATTTATAGAATGGGACTATTCTATTAAGTACTTACGATTTTACCGTAAATTATCAAAACCCTGGAACATATTGTCGGCTATGTGTGTCAAGTTGTTTCCGGACATATCGAGAACTTGCAGTGAACTTTCAAGACCGGAGAAGGCTTCCGGTGAAATGAAATCCAGACCGCAGTTTCGAATGTACAGTTCACGTATTTTTGCTTGCCGAAAAGCGTTGTCTTCAATGTGGTTGATGGGGTTGCCATCCAGATAGGTGGAGTTGATCGTATCAAAAAAGCTGAACGATAAGGACGGAATTTCTTGAATGGAATTGTACTGCAATTGAAGCACATCCAGTGTCAACTTGAAACTTATTTTGGAATCAACTTCATCCGGGGCCATTGTTCGAATGAGATTGTGCGAAAGATCTAGAACTCGTAGCATACGCAATGGTTGCAATGCTCCGTACGGTATATGACTCAGCATATTATTCGCAAGGAACACTTTCGTTAGTTTCCCTAGACCGTCCTTGAATGCATTCGGATCTACATGGGCCAAGTTGTTCCCACTGAGATCAATAGTATCCAAATTTGGTAATCCACTTACGGAACCGGGCAACACGACAGAAATCGAATTGTCTGCCAGAATAAGTGTTTGCAAGGATTTCTCCAACCCCCGGAAGGCACCGGTTTCAATGGCGGTAATACCATTTCCTCGAAGACTAAGTAAACGCAGTTTCTTCAGATCCCGAATAGCCCTCGAAGGTACATCTATAAGATGACAGTCCTCTAGTACCAGCTCCCAAAGTGACCGTTCCAAACCGTAGAAAGTTTCATCATAAATTTTTGCAATGGGATTTCTCGAAATGTGCAGTTTGTACAAACTGGTGGCCTGAAAGAAATAGGGATCTATTTCACGCAAACCGGTGTTGTCCATACGAAGCATAAACAGTTTCGAGCTGTTTATGACTTTTGGTATCGCTGGGAAGTGTACGTTTCGACAATCCACCACACCTAGGTCTGGGGAACTTTTCGAACAGCTGCAAAGTGCATTGAAGAAGCATGGTGGATGTTGCGACACATCTATCTCTCGAGCTCCAGCCAGGGATGCCCAAATCATGATGCCAACCGTTACCACTATCAAGGTATATCCAAGTGTCATCATATACTCGAGACCTCCATTGCCCTGAAAAAAATGAAAATGAAATGATTAAACAAGCAAAGGAATTTATCTGTTTCGATATGGAACTCGTATGAAGACCAGTGATTAGCAAAATTGAAGCCAAAGAAAAATATTCCCGGCTTATCATCATGAAATACCACCACGTGCTCAAGAAACATTCGTTTCGATCGTTGTCGATATTAATTCAATTACGAGAATACAACCACAACGGACTTAAGCAAACCGATGTTAAATGCGAAAGGAAAGCCACGCGAAAGATATAGAGTTCGTATTTTCCTTCTCAGCAGGATAAGGTGTAACCAATAATCGGCGCTATGGGCGGATAATCGAACAGCGAAGCCGGGTTCTATCTGTGTCTGGTTTGGTGGTGGGGACTAGTGCCGGATATCCAACCATCATCCGGTTGAACCAGAGGAAGTCTATTTTATGTCATCGCACGATCAAATTAGTTTTTTTCCTTGCTGCTTTGCTAGCCACGTGGGGTATCCTGTCGGATTGGGCGCGCCTTTCAGGAGCTCTATTGGATAGCACCATTTACTGATAGTGTTTTTTTTTCGATGAGCAGAAAAAAGATGATAATGTGTCCCTATCTCCTGGTGTGATGTGATGATACGGACATTTGTTTGTGAATCTAGGCTATTAAATTTAGTCAGCCAATAGTAATTAGCTCATCTAGCACTCTGATATTCAGTGTAATGAAAAAGAGGATTGTTCAGGCGGAGTACAAAACAAACGTAAAAAAATTACATCTATTTTAGTAAAAGTAAGCTGTATTCTTAAATCATATATGTGATTAGGTTTAGCTGCATACTCTCAGAGTATCTCATAAAAGAAAAATGAACCATTTATGCGACACAATTTTCGATGATGTAATTATTTAATTTAATTTCCCAAGTAGCACACGTTATTACATTTCAATGACAGTAACTTATATGACACAAATTCTTGGAACAAGTTGAAGACTTTGCAACGTGCATTGTAACTGCTATGTAACCTGAAAAGCGTAAGAGGCGGAGCTTGTGCGACTTACGAAGGGTTGCCAAACAACTTGTCAGCAGAGCTAATAAAAGTCATTTTCTTTGACTGAAAAATAAACGAAAATGACAAGAAATTATTCTCACTCTCAGTTTCGCTTGCAAACTATGAGAACGAAATCCATGTCCAGTCAATGACATAAACGGGACAGTAGTTTCAAAATTGTGTTTTTTCTTTCATTTGCCCTTTCAGTCATTTGCAGTTTTCAGTGAAAATCCTATAGTATTCAGTGTCGATATTCAACCAAAGCTGTGAGAATTGAAAACGAAAGAAAAAGGTTTCAAAATAAATTTTAACTGTTGCTCGAATTTGTAGTAGTTTTGGTTTCCAAAGAAGTTCTGGGATGTAATTATTTCGATTTGCCATATTTTAGTAACTTTTTATAGCCAAGCGTCACATATTTTCAATACACCGATGCAAGAATGAAAATTTCAATTCTGCTGTTGCTACCTGAAGACGTTAGTTTGGTTTCGTCTTGTCATAGAGGGAAGAGTGACGTAGGCAATTATGGTCTCTCATTTTTTCGATGAGAAACTAAAATGCTTCGTCTCTCTTCGTTTTTTCTGGTGTCGGTCATTTGCGAATGAGACAGTAAAACATTGAAAATGAGACTGCTGAAATGGTTTCTTTCATTAAGAATGTGTGACAATTTTAAGCTCTGCTTGTCAGTAAAGAATATTTGATTTGATTCAGCGCGCACATCAGTCACAATGAAACAGAAAATATAAGTTTGTGTCAAGTTACAGTTTGTTGATGTTTTTTCCATTCAACATTTACGACCAAAAATTGACATCCGATAACGAGAGTTAAAATATAGAATTCAATCTTCTTTAAACTCACTATATCTACTCAAAATCTAAGTGCTATTCGATATTTATGGTGAAGTTGATCATCGTACTTATTGAAAACGTGCGCGCCTTCGATATTTTGGGTTTCAGAACATCGACATGCTAAATAATATTCATATTTTTATGCCCGTAATAATAAATTTACAGCTAAAAAGTCGAAATGTGTTCAGTTAGAACTTTTTTGTGATTAATATTAGTTTTTCATATACCAAAGTTAAAACAGTTGACCAATCGCAGCAATAAAAAATTGCACTTATTTTCAAATTTAATGAATATTTCATTCCCTGGTTATAATGGTAGCCATTGGCATAAGTTTTTCCATGCATATGCTTTCAACCGACACTGTAATTGTATTTCTTTGTAGCATCACAACGAATACGGTAACCGATATGAAATCATTACTTAACTTTGTCTTATAGTGTGTCACTTTTTCACTGTCGCATTTTGTTACGGTGACCAGTTGGCGACTAAAACAGTCAATCCGAGCACGTTGTAAGAGTTGGATTTCCGAAAAGTTACGTTGGAACTTATTGTAACTTAGTATGATGAGATGTCAAGTCGTTATATTATTTTGACTCCATTGTCACCATCATAATACGACTTGTTTCGTCGTGTTTGTCATGCGACCATTATGCAGCATCTGTTGTGTTTTTATTTTTTATGAACAAGTTACATGTGCTACTTGGGTTATTAATTATTTGACTACTTTGCACATACAAATGTCTACCTAGCTAGCTATTTCCGAGAAAGATAAAATTGGCGTATGTTTAGGTCAAAGTTCGGGTCGTTGGTTCGGAGTAATAAGGGTCATTCAAACCTTGCCTATCCGATTTAGTTACAATTCGGGGCCGTGTACAGACCCTAGAACTCTTTCAGTGTTTCATCAAAGATAAATTTAAAATTACAATGTCCGATACGATCCATAAAAAATGGACCAGTAACCGTAAACCAGTGAGCTTAGTACACGGAGAAGCCAGCGATCGCAAAACAACTAAAATATTAGTTGTTTTTCTGATTTTGATTGGTTAAAATTTGGTACAACTAATCGACTGTTATTTTAACTAATCTGTACTTTTTGATTTATCGTGCTGGCAGCAACGACACCCAACAAGTAATGAAACGTTTCAGTTGAGCAATGCCAAACACCCTGAGCGAACAATGAAACGTTTCAATGAGATGTCACTCGTGCAATTGAGCAAAGACACAATCCCAGCAAAGTTACTTGTATGCATGAAAGCAAAAAAATGTCTCAGTTGTTTCAACCAATTATTCAGTTATTTGAACTTAAAACGCCAATTGCAATAAATATTTTTTACTGTTACCCTCTTCGGGGGGCAGCTAATCGTTCACTGCTTGAACAACGAAAATTTACCTAATTAACTGCTTATATCTTTATCACTAAACTCACAAAGGATATGGAAATGAACCAAAAGATTACTATTCTCAAAAGGAAACTCATCAGAAAAATGGTCACACGGAATTAGGAAATTTTTCCTTCACTTGCAGAACGGCTCGCTTGTAAACCTAATGCTACAGAAACACTTTCAAGAAAATACAAATAGTACCACTCCACTTTAGCAGCAAATTTTTAAGCGTTAAGCGGTTTCAATAACATTGACATGAACTGTCCTAGAATACATTACTCTCAGATGAAATTAAATAATTTATATTGTAGGAATATCTATTTAACACAAGGAAAACTTGTTTTACAATTAACTGATATATTCGTCACTTTCACTTACATAAAACCAAGTTTGACTACATCACATAAAATCCAATAAAGCTACGGCTTGTTTGGCAGCCTTTCTGAGCCGATTTTATTTCTCTCTCATGTTTTGTTACGTTACTAAGAAACAAGAGCAGAAAAAATGGTGTATCTATAGAAATCGACTTACCTTCACAAAAATAACATTCATTTCATTTTTATCGCGAAAACATATATGTTTTTATGCACTAACCGCATCTAAATAACATTATCTAGATATTGTTAGGGTAGATGTTTGATCCATGCTTCAGAAGGCGAGATATTCTTCCTTCAGAAAAAAGGCTTTCCTGACAGCTAAAGTCAATGAATCATTCTGAAATTTTCACTGAATAATCTAAACTAATTTACTAAGAGATTGTCAGTTGGATTTTTTTATATTCGTCACCGTTTCTGAGAAAATCACATATGAAGCGTGAAAATAGCCCTCTAGAACGCCCTAAAACACACTGGTTTCAGCCCTTAAGTTTTTTTTTACTTTTTTCGGTTTTTTTAACGATATCAAACTAACTAGAGATTATAAGAAGAGAAAGAATATAAAAATTATAAAGCCATAGTACTCAAGGAAGAGCAAGGATGTGAAGAATAAAGCGGGGTAAAATGAGACGTGACAAGGGTAATTTAAGTAAGCAGAAGGCTTCTCGTATCTAAATTTTTACCTTCTACCAGAGGAGTCGAGCCCTTAAGGTTAATTCTACATAAACAAACATTGCCATAGTTACGACGCATGTAGCGATTCGACGCTTGTTTTGTTTAAAATAATAATATAACTGCAACTGACGGTGAACCGAGTTTTTGTAGGATCCTATTTGCAGGGCCACCGAGAGAAAAAAAAACGGGCCCGGAGGGATTTCAATACGGCCTTCTTCGAAAACATTACTTCACTCTATCTTGGAGGATTGAACGAGCAAAAAAAAAAGGTCCCAAGGTATGATCAATTATGAGCAACAACAAAAAATTTTAAATCTTCGAAATTACGAGTCCCCTAAAGAGTCCGGGCCCGGGGGGAGTCCCACCGATCGAAGGTTTCTTTTAGTGATAAAATTCAGCAAAACGCAGAGAACAAACATCCTGGCTCATACAAACTTTTTTAAAAAACCTGTGTAAAGCTTAGAAGTGAAAATTCGTTAAAAACCACCGTTGCGCACGATTTTGCACACTTCAATTGCCATTTTATGCAGCGCCTCTACAAGAGAATCGCTACTTGGTGATCACTTTGTCAAACAATCGTTAAATTTCTTACAAACATTGAGATCTCTACTGGGATGTCTGTTCTCTGTGAGCAAAACTATCAACTGTGTATTGCGTTCGAGCTTGTATACAATGGTAATTGAAGCGGGCAAAATTGTACGCAAGGGTGATTTTTAACGTATTTTTACTTGTATACTTTACACAGGTTTTTAAAGAAAGTTTGTATGAGCTTGGATGTCTGTTCTCTGTGGTAATACTTATGCATTACTATCTGCAAACAAGTGGTACTGCCGGCAAGCAAAAATTGAGCTGCTTCGCCATCGTAGATTTTTGAAGGATATTAACAATCCGTTCGGAATAACGGATGGCAACTTTGAGAAGCTTTTTCGAATGCCTAAATGCAGGCTGATATGTTCTTTAACTTGTTAGATCCACCCCTTAATACGATCCTCTCCGTTTTCTCGCTCTACCCAAAACTATTGAAATTTTAATTCGATACATTTACCTCAAATTGATACATTTATCTTATACCGTTTTCGTTTTTGGACCTACACGCGGGTAACTCTGACTCCAAGCAGGGCTTGCATATTGAAGCAACGAATATGAACGAAAGGGTTTCACCATCTGTGCTATTCACACACATTCGTATGTTAGGTAGAATTCACAGCGCAACCCAAACCAGGAGAGCTGCTTCGTTCGTTCATTAGTTCATGAATATGCCCGCTTGCTGAGACCTATGCTTCATGAGGTTAGCATTTGATGAATGGTTCTCATATTGTAGATGCCTATGAGGAAACTAGTTTCATAACTTTTAGTTCCGATGAATATTAATTTAAAGAACATTGCTTTTAGTGTTTCTAGGATATATACACAGTGTAAACTGCCAAGAAACAAATTGATCGTTTTGAAAATGGGCTCAAATGCAAAATTTCTGCTATAAAATGTTTAAAGTCTGTTTGAAATGTGATCAAATTTGGTCTTGGAATGCGAACATTATGTTAAAAATGATTTCTGTAAACCCACTTTTTAAAAATAAACCGTAAACATTGCCTATATGACGTTGCTTCGCGTCTTGTAGCATACCGTGAGGCAAGGTCTTCTTTCTCGTACAATACTAACGAGAGTGAACCCTTCATTTCATTACATTGTCATGGATTGCTTAGTTCATGTGTTAACTGAGAATGAGAGCACAGACAATTTACTTGGCAAGGGGAATTGGTCTGCTCAGTAGCATATACTCTCACGCATCCAGTTTCTCTCTAATATAGGTCTCTCATTCAGCTATGTCAAGCAAAGTGTTCACAGCAGATATTTTTTGTTGCTTCGTTCGTTTGAGGATTCACAATACAAGCCCTGACTCCAAGTAAAACGAACACATGGTAACTGATAGGTATAAACAAACTCGCATGGATGTCGTGGTGCGACTCGAGAAAATTTTTTAGTGCGAAACTACGAGATTGTAGTCCGATCTAGAGCGACCCCAGGTTGCTAAAACGAACATCTCAGATTCGGAGAAACCGCATCAAGTATATTTTTCTTGCGCCCGGCCAACCGAAAAGAACCCAAACCACAGAGAACAGACATCCAAGAAGAGATTTCAATGTGTGTAAGTAATTTAACGGTTGTTTTGAAAAGCAATCACTAAGTAGCAATTCTCATGTAGAGGCGCTTCGAGCAGCCCAGCAGTTACCTATGGGCTCTTGCATTCAAGCTTCCATACAATGGTAATTAATGCGTGCAAAATCGTACACAATGTTGATTTTTAACAGATTTTCACTTGTATGTTTTACACAGCTTTTTTGAAAAAGTTTGTACTAGCTTTGATGTCTGATCTTTGTGCCCAAACTTCATTTGTATTGCTTTTATTGTAGATATAGAATGTTGTGTTTTGTTAATCTAGAAAAAACTTTCAAAGCCATCCAGCGGAAAACATTTAACTTTATTTTCTCTACTTGAATACTCTTTACTATTTCAAATACATATGCAAATAAAGTTTATGGGCGTGTTACCCAAGTAGCAAACATTGTTCTGGTACTGAATTTATCAACTCTTCTCGCAACGATTATGCGATTGAAAAATGGATGTGGAACTTAATCCATTCAGGTTTTTGAGTTGGATTCACAAGCAGTAAAATGAATTAATTTTACATTCCCTTACAAAAACGTGTTGAATCAATTGTCTAACATATCTAACAAAAATAATCGATCTGAAGCAAGTGTGAAACATCCCTATTATAACAAGATTTAATTGCTACTTGGGTACGGTAGTTAACCCAGAAAATTGCAAATCATCAGAAAATATGGAACTCGAAACATGAATATGCGTTCAAATTCTACCAACAAATACTTGTCTGTTGTAATAATTAGTTGCCCGAAAGTTACTTGATGAAATGTTAATATGCTAATTATCTAAAGTAGGGGAGACTTGGGCAATTCGGTAAACTTTTAGCATTACACTTATCACTATGTAGACCTCAATTTTCAAGGGAACGATTCGAAACTGCAGCTTGATTTTCTCCTGCCGACGGTATCACTTTTGTCGTGAATACGACTTACTTTACTATGGGGTGCCTTACCCTTACTTTACTATGGGGTGCCTTACCCTCTGAGAGAGTGATAAGTTTTTGATCGTGAATATCTCTTGTTGTATCTAACGAATCAACATAATTTTTGCTACACCCTATCGGAAATATGATCACAATTTTATGATAAAATTTTCAGTTATCTGACATAATCTCAAATAATTCATAATTAAATTTTTCTGAAATGTTTGGTATAAACGAGTATCAAAGGGGATAATCCATAAGGCGCGTTTGCCTTGCTCGTATTTTTAAAGCTCATAGGTCAGTGATCTGTGAAAGGATTTATATAATCCAACTACCAATAGAATCGAAATTTTTCAACTTAAACGTGTATAGCTAAAGGATTGAAGTATTTCAATAGTACACTATTGAAAAACCTGTCTCATTTGACTCGTCCCAAGTAACAATTTTTGTTACGCTAGCTTGTTTGTGACTAGTTTGCAACCAGATATTTGAGTGATTGTTACTAACATATAACCACTTGCATGACTCAAAAAGCGCAGTTTCTACTAGTTGTTAGGTCGGCTAAAAATAAGTTGTCGTTACGTTGTAATGTCATACTGAAAGAACTTATCTTTTCATAACTTGAAAATAACTTGTTTTCAAGTAAACTAGTTGAAACTTAGTCACAATCGACATTATAATGAATACAGAACACTTTTCTATCATCAATAAAAAAGCTGAATAGTACTTTAAATCACAAACTTGATACAAGGTACAAATTTCACAACGATTTTGAAACTGTCGAGCGGAGTTAAATTTTACTTAACTGTTTTTTTATGCGCCTTCAATCAAAATCTGTTTATAAAGATATAAAAAATAAACAGCAAAATAACACTATGTTCATAATGCTAAAAATTATTCCAAGTAGAGTGATTTCTCATCATTTTAAATTAATATATCATGAGAATTATAATATTATCACAATCGATGTTCAATCCCTATCTTATTTTCTTCGTATATATGACAGTGCATAGAACAAAAATGACTATTCTGCCTTTCACTATTTTCGGCAAAAAGTAGTTTTGAAACAAGTAATATCCTGGTTTTATTTATGTTTCATACACTTCTTGAGACTCCATATTGTGTTCGCCATATTCAAGCCAACAAAAGTTGTTTTGTTTGCATTTTCGTTATCATAACGTTGGGAAAACCTACCGATAACTATCTGAATCAATGAAGAAATTATATGTTATAATATCTAAGTTATTACTACATCAATTCACAGTAACGATTTACATATACGCTTACGTATTTATAATGGTTTTGCAACGGAAAATAAACCTTTTTTCAACTAGTAGCTAAAAGCATAGCTGTGATTAAAGATATGTTAGAATCAAGTAACGATAACTTACAAATGATAGTTAGTTGCTACTATTGAAGTCAAATAAACTTATTTTCAACTAGTAGCTAGAAGCATTGTTGTGATTAAAGATATGTTTGGATTAAGTAACGATAGCTTATAAATTATATTTAATTCAATATGACACAAAGATGTTATTATTGGAAACCTAAATAACTATTTCGTAACTAGTTATGTTATGATGAAACATTGCTGTCACCATGTTTTAACCAGTATAACATAAAAAACATATTCGTGCTCTTGTTGCAACATAGTTTGGACTTTGTCGTATCAGAACTAGTTGCGGATTGCTACTTGGGGTGTCAACACCAGCCAATCAGAACGCGTTCTGAGGAAGAGAACAAAATATCTGCTGCTGTACAACAAATCGTCCGAGAAAAATGTTCCGAAATGTGTTGAATATCGTAGTGAGTTCCTCAATTTGGTCCTTCTGAATGCTAGAAACGAATCCCTACAGCATATTAATAGTTTCTTTCAATAAATTATGCAAATCCGAAATGAAATAATCGTCATTAAAATTCTGTATGCGGCTATTTTTATAGCCGTTATGACCGCCCATTAGTGAAAAAGCTACAAACGAAATCAGGTATAAACAAGCCTCTCAACAAAAATTGGATCAGTTTGGATTCTATCGCCACTGCGAGCAGATGTATTTTGTGTCGTTTGCAAAACTAGTTTCGCTTCCGACAAGAGCGATTACGTCACAGCTGCCAGTCATTTGCATTGGTGAAAAAGCAACGGTGGAGAGCATTACACAAAATCAGCCGTTCTAATGGCTCTAAAAGTTTTCTAAAGAACTATAATTATTTCTTGCTCGCAAATCGAAGGGAAATATCCTCAGTTTATGGCAATTCTAGAACTGTTTGATTTGATTTTTGCACATTTCGCTGTTTGAAATTCACAGTAATCTAGATCAAGTGAAGCCTTCTTTGTTTTTGCGAAAAATGTGGAAAAGGGGAATGCTTGCATAATTCATACAATTGATCACCTAATTGATATTCGGAAGTGTTTAGGAAATGTCAGTTGTTTTCGTGTTCACGACATCCAGTTATGTCTATGACATTACCCACCCGCCTTTTTATTTTGCAGATAATATTGCTCAAGTGATTCCACCATTGCTCCTAGTAGTTTTTGAATGGTTTTACTGAATTTTATCACTAAACGAATTGTCTTTATGAATTTCTTTCTTGGAAAGAATATTATTTCTATTTCAAGTATCAAAAAACTTGTACCATAGGTAATGTTTGAGACACAATCGCGAGATTGACGTAGAACTGCTGTCGATTCACTTGAAAATGTCTTTTTATTTGGGTGCAATGTTCTAATAAATCATCCATTTCAAGTCAAATCTCATTAATTCTTTGTAAAATGCTTTGGATTCTGAAAAGAACCGAAGGTTATTTATCATTTCTACGAGTGAAATTCCGAACAAATCGGTTGCCTCTTGTTTGGCGAGCGGCGCAAAAAGTAAATCTGCAACTTGCTTATGTGCCCTTCCTTACAGTGCTAACATTTCGCACCGAGTCGTGGCACCCATGAAGTTGCACGTTGTATGTATTAGTGACAACACTGATTGAAAATCGATTTTATAAAATGGAAATCCAATTAACTTTTTACTTGATCCTAGTAAACTTGAATCTAGCAAGCGCTGAAAGCATTGAGCCGCGCAAGTATGAATACACGCATTGAAACGTACGGTAGAATATAGAATATTGACTACTTTAGTTCACCAAGACGTTTGATCACGGTGTCATATTTGAGAAAATCGACTTAAATACTGGTAGTTAATCACACGTGGATTTCGGCAGGATAGCGTTAATAATTATTTGGAACTATTGGGGACTGATTTCGTAGCTATATTTTACTGCACCGATGAAAAATTGTAGTCCAGTATGTTTCGCAAACATGAAATGAATACTTTCTACATCTTATAGCACAATTGAAGTCATCGCTGACTTTTAAAAGGAGAAAGGAGATTGATAAAATAAGGAAAGTCATCGACTGAAGATGCATAGTAACGTTAAAAAACTGAAAAAAATCTAAAATATATCGCCGTTTTGGAAACTAATGATCTGGCCAGAAGTTAGCAGCTCTCAATTTTAAACCTAACTTTTGATCATCGGAAATCTTATGGACTCGAAGCTAGTTGGTACCCCCTAGGTTCACTTTCGTCTATTGAATAAAGTAATTTGAGTGCGTAAAGCTCAGCAAAATACAAATAATGGCATTTAATTCGAAAGTACAATAAAATAACTTTGTCAACATTTTTCTCACTTTGAACCGATCCCGATGCACACTTATTAGAACCTATACTTTCTGAACTTTATTTTTAATTCTATAAACTTTAAACTGCTCCTGACGCAATTAAATCGAAGCAAACTTGCGAAACATTCTGTAGAACATATGTGAGAGAAATTCTACCGGTAAGAGGCGCTTTAATTCATTCAAAGTCAACGGGTAGTCGATATTTGATAGCATTCTTTATGCTTGCATGATTTTAATTGCGCAAATTCACATGGTGGTAATCGTATCTCCTTCGATCAATATTATACACATAGGCATGAAGCGAGAAACATTGATTGCTTTCCCAACAGTCAATACGTAAGTTGATAATATAATGTATTATGCAATTTATCTATCTCAAATTTAACATATTTTTTTCTGGAAAAAGTGAAATCGAAATGTAGATGAGGTCACGGGAAACCAGATAATCCTATTTGTTTGATTTGATGTTTATTTATTTAGGGATGATAAATTGCTCAACTGAGAACGGTGTGGCAAAGTTACTCGTTCCGAATAGTTAGGCCAGGAAGCAATAGAAAAATAATAACCATCACGCCTATCCGGAAGCGTAACACAATCTGCGAGGATGGCTTATTATTTTAGGGACAATATCTAGACATTATATACCATCCTACCATCTACATATTGCAGTTCTGTGTGTTGGACGCCTAATGGCACCATTCATTAAAGCGAATCTTTTCCATTATGTTTTATTGGCAGTTTGACATTTTCCTGCAGTTACCGGGCGTCTGCTCAAATATCAACGGCGACGGGTAATGATCCTGATATAGCTTTCGAAGGATCACGGTTCCACGGCATGAATTTGATTGTTTAACAAGGTGTTCATTGTGTTGTTCCTTGTTACCAACTAAAGGGGTGAGAGAATAAGCCATGTGCTTGGCCGATTTTTATAGCAGTGCTGATTGCATAGAACGGGAAAGATAATGATGGCGAAAATCTAATTTAATGTAGGTTTACTACCTTGTATGAGATAATTGATTTCTATTGACGAGATTACCTAGCAACCTTTGAAAATATGAATAGACGAAGCTTATCAAGTGGGTAATAAGGTAGCAACTTCAATAATGATATTAGCTCTGCTCTCTCTGTGCAATGTAATAGTTCAAAGTTTCACAGTTGTCGTTTTTGCTACAAAGTAATCCATTTCAGGATGATATGCAGTGACTGAGAATAGGATATTATGAAGGGCATCATTCAAACCGAGTTGAACGATTTATTTATGAAAATATATTTTATAGTAGAGCCCTAGCCGGGTTTTCTTTTCTTAACTAGGCAGGAATCATGTTCGTTGGCACGTACCTAATATCCGTGCGCCACTTGGTTCTGTACACATAGCGAACACAGCTTTACACTAAAGGGAGAGTCGATAATTATTGCGACATTTTCAAAATAGTGAATCTTCCTTCATACTTCACTGAAATTAACCAAACTTTCTTTGTAAAATGAATTGTTCACATTGACTTTGTCGGTTAATGTAGTTGCCAGTGAGATCAGGATAGATGAAAATCCAAGAGCTCTTTACGAACGGATCATGTTCACCTTCTTTCAAATTCCTAGGGTGTTGCATTGTGTCATGGGGAAAATGAAGAATATAGTTTATCCGAACGTCATAAATGGACCATGAGAGTAGACCACAACCCTGGAGCTGGACAGAAATCGGAATAAGCGTAAAAAGCGAAAGGGATTGCTCATTGGCCATGAAACGGTTTGATGAACGACAGCTGATTGTTACTAATGTCGTTTTCGTTTAAGAAAACTGATGTTCGTAACCACAAGCTCAACTAATACCGTTTTCGTTTTTGAACCTACACGCGGGCGACTCTGACTCCGAGTAAAGTACGATTCAGACGGTCCGGCTTCTTCCGTCACCGTCATTTCGATTCACACGATCCGGTTTCCTATCCGTGTCCGTCATGTCATTTTTTTACACGCAGAATTTAAAGAACTTAGTTTCGCACAATTTTATTCCACTAATACAAAATCTGGGAGCTTTTGAAGCAAATCGATCTGTTGTTTTCCTATCTTTTCATCGAATAAATAACTTTCAAAATAAACTAGAAAGAGGAAAAAACAAAATAATCAGTTCCACTCAACAACGTAACGTACTTTGCAAATCTACTGATAAGTTGAATTAGTTGTATGTGGTATATTTCGTTTAAGAGTGGGATCTTGACACCGAATACATGCATAACAAACGTCAGCTCAATACCGTAATCATATGAATCTTGCATGTGTGCGATAATCACAGTCCATCAAATATTCTTGATGGACTGTGATTAGCTTGCCGTTGACGTTCCGGATCTCTGCTGGATCGTGTGAATGCGCAAAGGGAAAACTCATTTGACTAATTTTGACGGAGACTGACGTTCCGGTGATGGTGATGGAAGAAACCGGATCGTCTGACTCGTATATAAAACGAACACGTGGTACGCGCCCTAAACAACAGCTCATAAAAAAAAAGAAAAAATAAACAAACTCGCATGGATGCGTAGTGCGACCCGAGAAAATTTTCAGAGCGAAACATGTCAAAAGTTGTTTGGGCGGCTCTCGGGCTGCTCTGATCAATAAACGATAACGGTATAAGTAATCACCTTTTTTCTGAAGCGACTCCCGTAATAAGGACCTACATTCACTTCACTTGACTTCCACCGTGAAGTGATACCGCTAAAAAGGGTCTCAATCACTTCTCTTGGTTTTCACCGAACATGGAACCGAATCCTGGATCTGAGATCAGGATCTTGATTTTATATCTGGACTTTGGATCAGAATGTTGAAACTAAATTCTGGAACTCAATACTGAAATTGAGATTCAGACAATAATTCAGTCTCAAAATGCCTGCTCGGAACTCAGATTTAGAATACAGTTGTGAAATTAAGTTTCAGAATTCTGAACCTGAAGTTCTGGTCCTGCAGACCGAAATCCAGGAACAGAACTCGTAACCAAAATTAAGTTTTATTTCCAGAATTCGGATCTAAACTGTATTCCAGAGTCGCCATTCCGATTTCTAGACCAGAATGCAAGTCTAGATTTTGGTTCCAAAATTCAGAACTACAATTGTAGAAGTATTACTGAATTTAAGAACTAGATTCTGAAGATTTTTTTAACATTTAACATCGGATTCTAGGTCCGAACTTCTGAGCTGAATTCTGGATCCGAATTTAAAAAGCAAAACCCAGGACCGGAACTCTGCACGGAAAGACCGAAATCAGCATTTTGGCGAAAAAATTAGTTGATTTTCTGATTTTAGTTAGTTATTTTTTGAGACAACTAAAAAAATCTTACTTTGGCTGATTTAGATTTTTTAATTCTTATTCCCTTAATAATGATAAAATATCAATTCAAATGGCTATCTTTTTAGTTGAATTCATCAATTGAACGTGCTGTCATTTCTTAGCTAAGGACCACACCATTTCCATGCAAATAGTTTTTTAGTTGAAAGAAAAAAAAGCAAATTTTGTTGTTAAAATCAACTAATTCAAAAACAGTAATACGAATTAGGCCCAGGGCTAATTTCGGTTGTTCCGTGTGTTAATACAGTTCGTGTGTCGCGAATTCAGTTCCAAAACACAGGTTCAGCGATCAGTCTAGCAATTTAGTTCTAGAATTCTTTCTGCGTTCAGTTGTTGAAATCAGATTCAGAACTCAATTCCCGAATCTAGCATCGAAATTGAGTCTCAGAATTCTGTTCTGGATTCGGCTCTACAATTCGGTGCCAGAATTCCAGGTCTCGAGTTTAGCTTCTTTAACAACAAAGAAACTGAACGGTCCATTTTATTCGTATTCACGTCATCCGTTTATGTCTCTGTCATTACCCACCCGCTTTTTTATACGTTTTTAATGCGAATTTTCAAAGTAATGCAGTTTTTTTTAACGCGAATTCTCAATGTCTGGTTTCGTCTTATGAATGCACGAATCGTCGAGATCTAGTGTTATTTCTAAAAACAGAATTTTAAGACAAATCTCTGGGATATAGAACATGCTTGAAAATTTTTTTTAGATTACACCAGATATTAACGTTTCATGCATTCCTAAATCAATTGTCATTGTGATTATTTGTATGCGAAGAGTGATGCTAATCTAAAAAAAATCCTTCTTAGTCCACTTAGTGGAATTTTCATATATCTTGAAAAATCACCATAGGGTTCAGATTAAAACATAGTACATGAAATCGAAAAAAATTTTGATCCAAAGGACTTAGAATTGCATGAAACGTCGACATTTAGTGTCATCTTGAAAAAAACTCGACTTTCTGAGACTATCAAAATTTAGGTCCCATTTAAGTCGATTTTTTTTCAAAAAAAATTATTTTTGAGATAACACTAAATCTCGACACTCTCGGAAATTTCATGTACTCCCCCCTATGGTGCTTTTTAAAGATCGAAAATTTTCAAACTTTAACCGCTGGGCAGCACCACTTACCCATGTCCGATTTAGCTCAAATTTTGCATGAGGACTTTTTTCGAGGTGTTTAAACTTTTGAACAATAGTGCTTAACGAAATTAGAGGTGATCCCACAAGATTGGCACCCATTACATTATACATTATACATATATACATTAGAGCGGTAAAAAACAACGTGTTTTGTCGGTTACGTCACTTATACCATTATATCTCCGGAACCAAAAGTCACAGTCATTTGATATTCGAACTTGATTAATGGCCCAATAGTAGCTTTCAAACGAGCATAAGTTTGTTAAAATCGTTTCAGCCATCTCCGAGAATCTTGCGCGGTAAAAATAGCTTCGAAAAGTGCACACACACAGACATTTTCCGATCTCGTCGAACTGAGTCGAATGGTATAGAACACTATGGGTCTCCGAGGCTCCGTTCGAAAGTCGGTTTTTCCAGCAATTCTAATACCTTTCTATAGAGAAAGGCAAAAAACTCGACTTCGGAAGCTCAGTTTCAGACCAGTTCGTGATTGGTTGTAATTACCATAAGCAAGTACAAGTTGCCGAAATTAATATTGCTGCTGGATGGTAGAAAAAGTGTTGCCAGTATCGTCGGTAACAATGTAGTTTGATATTGCATATTTTGTTTTGCGGATTATCTTTTTAAAATTATGAATTTCAATAGGATTTATTATCAATTGGTTTTAATATCCTGTCAATGTGGAAGTATACGACTACATTCAACAATCACTAGATGATACAAAGAGAATAGCTGAAATCACGAAGTGTGATATAAACGAGAATATTGACTATGTTAGTTGTACTTGACAATAGCACCAAATCTTTGAATACTTCTGCTTGGTAGTATTTTTCTCAAATCGAATGTGTAAAGTAAATTTAGTAAATAAAGCTGCAAATATTAATTACCCCAAAATAAATGTTTTAGAAAAATTTTATTTAACAAGCTTCAGTCACTGATAGATTTTTATAGTTTACATTCTGTAATAAAATTAAAATAAATCTGATCCAGTACCGTTGTCATGAAGTCTTAGTTATTCAAGATATTCAAGAGGTAAAGATATGCAATAAATCTCGAACGGGATGAACGATAAGAAAGAAAATGTTATTAAAATCACGTATTATGTAAACAACCGTTCGTGGGTATACGATTTTTAGGCGAGGAACGATAAGATAGTGAGTTAACACACAGTTTTAATATTTTTGTAATATCTTTCATAACCAATAAACTTACAGTTTCCCTTGAAAAAGACCATAACCAGTGGTCGAAACGTCGGGCAGTATATAACAGCCGTTTTTATTTAACAGACCGGTAAAGCCGAAACCATAGTTTTTCTTTATCGTGATCGGCTATAGCTCACCCAACTCTCATCGATCTTTTACCGATTTCTAAAATACTCTGGACATTTCACTCGTCAGAACGCTCATGGATTGCAAAGGCAGTTGACATTATCTTCATTTCTCCTTTCACTGCTTGATTACGATGTGACTAAATAATAATCGGACAACATAAAAATTGAAATTTTTTCATTCACTTCAATGAACTTAAAGTCCGATGAATTTTTGTAAAGAATAATGAACTTATTCAATTTATGTTTATGTTAGTACTCTCTTTTATTTTTTGGCTTCGATAGAGAATAGAAGAATGAAAGAAAAAACAATAGAATCGCCTATCTTTGAGTATACTTCTACTTGGTCATAGAACTATGGAGTATCTCATTTGATAATCATTTTCACAGTACAGTTTACAGTCGATAATGTTTTTTTCAACTGTCGTTTTGATCAATCGTTAAATTAAATTACTTGAAAAATTAAAAAAAGGCAGGTGGGTAATGTCAGAGACATAACTGGATGTCGTGAATACGAAAACAACTGACATGTTCCTTAACACTTCCGAATATCAATTAGTTGATCAATTGTATGAATTATGCAAGCATTCCCCTTTTCCACATTTTTCGCAAAAACAATGAAGGCTTCACTTGATCTCGATTACTGTGAATTTCACACAGCGAAAAGTGCAAAAATCTAACCAAACTGTTCTACATTTGCACTAAACTGAGGATATTTTCTTTCGATTTGCGAACAACACATCCGAATAGTTCTTCAGAAAACTTTTAGAGCCATTAGAACGGCTGATTTTTTATAATGCTCTCCAACGTTGCTTTTTCATCCATCGAAATGACTGGCAGCTGTGACGTAATCGCTCTTGTCGGAAGCGAAACTAGCTTTGCAAACGGCACAAAATACATCTGCTCGCATTGGCGATAGAATCCAAACTGATTAGATTTTTGTTAGGAGCTTTCTTTTACGTGATTTCGTTTGTAGCTTTTTCACTAATGGGCGGTCCTAACGGCTATAAAAATTGTCGCATACAGAATATTAATGTCGATTATTTTATTTCGCATTTGCATAATTTATTGAAAAAAACTATCAATATGCTGTAGGGATTCATTTCCAGCATTCAGAAGGGTCAAATTGCGTAATTCTCTACGATATTAAACTCTGGAACATTTTTCGCAAAAAAGGCTTCACTTGATCTCGATTGTGAATTTCACACAGCGAAAAGTGCACAAATCTAACCAAATTGTTCTTGATTTGCACTAAATTGAGGATAATTACCTGCGATTTGCGAACAACAAATCCTAATAGTTCTTTAGAAAAATTTTAGAGCCATTAGAACGGCTGATATTGTGTAATGCTCTCCACCGTTGTTTTTTTCCCAATGCTAATGACTGGCAGCTGTGACGTAATCGCTCTTGTCGAAAGCGAAACTAGCTGTGCAGACGATACAAAACACATCTGCTCGCAGTGGCGATAGAATCCAAACTGATTCAATTTTTGTTAAGAGATTTCCTTTCATGTGATTTCGTTTGTAGCATTTTCACTAATGGGCGGTCCTAACGGCTATAAAAATAGCCGCATATAGAATTTTAATGTCGATTATTTCATTTCGGATTTACATAATTTATTGAAAGAAACTATCAATATGCTGTAGGGATTCGTTTCTAGCATACAGAAGAACCAAATTGAGGAACTCACTACGATATTCACCACTTTTCGGAACATTTTTCTTGAACGATTTGTTGTACAGCAGCAGCTATTTTCTTCTCTTCCTCAGAACGCGTTCTGATTGGCTGGTGTTGACATGGGTCAAATGAGATAGGTTTTTCAATAGTGTACTATTGAAATACTTCAATGCTTTTGCTATACACGTTTAAGTTGAAAAATTTCGATTCTATTGGTAGTTAGATTATATAAATCCTTCCACAGATCACTGTGCTATGAGCTTTCAAAATACGAGAAAGGCAAACGCGCCATATGAATTATCCTCTTTGATACTCGTTTATACCAAACATTTCAGAAAAGTTTAATTTTGAACTATTTGAGATTATGTCACACAACTGAAAATTTTATCATACAATTGTGATCATATTTCCGATGGCATGTAGCAAAAATTATGTTGATTCGTTAGATACAACAAAAGATATTCACGATCAAAAACTTATCACTCTCTTAGAGGGTAAATTTTGAAAAGGCACCCCATAGTAAAGTAAGTCGTATTCACGACAAAAATGAGACTACGTAGACTTTAGGCAACCCCGCCCCCTCCCCCTCGTAGACAAACGTAGACTTTTATCAGAAACCCCCCCCCCCCTTCCCCACAGTGAGTCTACGTGATTTATGAACAGTCCTTAGTTATAATAGTAGATGAATTTAATGGATGATTAGCTTAAAGGTGTCATAATGTAGTTCAAAGAAACAATAAACCTTTTGTATCGGTAGCAACAAAAAACATTCTGAATTTTATTATGCAACAAATAGATTTATGGTTACATAGTAATGGATATTCTTGTGAACTATAACTATAAAATAAGTTTAACGTTCCTGATAGCTCACAAAGCAGCTCAATTGAAATAGTGTATACATTTCTCAGTATGATGAATAACAATTACTGTAAAACTCGCAGATTTGAACATTACATTTTTCAAGTCATTCCCGTATTGATAGACGACGGAGAATGAGAGAAAGAGAGTGCAAACCATATCTCAGAGTGATAATTTGTTTACCCGTAGAACAAATCAGTCCTGTCAACTAAATACAAAGAACTGTATAAATTTTTACACTTTATTAGTTCGTTGAAACGATAGTTATTTTCTTTGATAATGTATTCACGTTCAATAACCGCCGTTTCAGTTGATTTAGTATGAAAGTTTTAAGTAGTTTTTTAGTATGCAGTAAATTGCAATTCTTCTTTTTGTTGTCATGTGCAAAAAAACTGGTGCGTTGGCATTGACTCGTCTTTGTATAGGAACCGCACTATAAACTATGATTAAACTTTTGAACAATACCTAAAATTGTTTTCATTTCCCTGCTAGTCATTGCCTTACTAACAATGTTACGTGAAAACAATTAGCAATGGAACCCCACAAATCAAGCGACTAACGGCAAAGAATACCGCGGATAGATGGATAGATAGATGGGCAGTCGGCATTCGCGGGAAGACTACACGCGGCTGGCCACACCTTAGAATTTGCTAATGGTACCCAGAAAAACTGGGTACGGTCGGCAATCGGATGTTGGGTTATATATATACGATACGCATAGGTGGTGCCCTTTAACAATGTCTACCAATCCAGCAGTCGGTATTATATTCTCGTGCGTCAACCGGGGGCACCTGAAGAGCTATAACCTATAACATTAGCATCTATCCACATACCGAACTGAATAGCAAGCTACACGGGAGAAAAATGGCAAAAAGATTGTTTACTAGAGATGTGTCAACGAGCGAGACTTACTTTATTCTGAGTTATAAAACGTTACTCAATACTTTTTGTTGAGAATGTTGACAATAAAAAGTATTTTCACGTTTTTTTATTTTCTTTCAAGTAATGATCTATTATATAGATGATTTATGATAGATTTGTTTTATGACGTTGGAAGCTGTCATTTCTGTAAATTAGTCAAATACGTACCAACAGGTACTTCTGCCACATAATTTTCTTCATCTAGCTGTATAATAAATGCTAGTGCTGAAAGTAACTTGATTTTCCTGCAAGAATAACTACTCCTAAATAGTTATTCAAATTAATTCGAGTTCTTCCTGTTTCGAAGCATTTTCGATGACTGTTTGCATCAGCATTTGAATGAATTTAAAATTAGGAATCATTTGAATGTCTATTATGGGTTTCTAAAACCAAATGACAAATTGAAAGGTAATCCAACTTTTGTGCTTTATCGATTTGACAGGTTTACTGCAATACACATTTAGAAAAATGAGTAAGATTAAACTCTTCTGCAGAAAAAGTGGGACAACTCTAGTTTAGAGTAACTCCTTAGTTACTCAAATTTAAGCTCTTCCACTGGAAACGATATTTGGGTAAAATCTACTCATTTACTTTAGTAATACTTTATTTGGATCAGGGTCATTCCGCCGAAGTCAATAAGTTTTCTTGGCAATTCCATTCTGAAGATCATTAAATAAAAAGAAAATAAAAAAAATCATACAAGTCTTTCGAAATAATTTCAGAAGTACGATTGTAGGTCAACAAAACGGGAGTAAACATTATCATTTTCCATTTGTCTTTATTTTAAATCAATTCCAATAATGATATGAAGACTATTGTAGATTTCGGAAAAATGGCGTTCGGTGAAATTACATTCGGCCAAATAATCCTTTCGGTGAATTGGCTTTCGGTGAAATGGCATTCGGTGAAACAACTTTCGGCGAAATGACCTGCTTCTCTTAATTTATTTTTCGACGCTGAGATAGTAATCCCAAAATGATTTGATGCGTAAAACTCAAAATAAGAGTAAGAATTACTCATAATAATAACGGATAACTACTCAACTACTTGACGTTTCCATGTATCAAATGAGTAACTAGTACTCAAAATCTGAGTGACTTTTTCCAAGCGTGTAGGTGTAGTAGTTGTCAGTTTTGTCCAACGTTGAAGCAAGCATCAAGTTTTACCTACTGTTAATAATAAACTTATCAAATGTTAGGGAATCGAATGAGAAACCTTTTCGGAGATAATTGTGTGCACAGCGGTTTATGGAAATGACGACTATGTTCCAGCACGTGTGTGAGGGCAAATAGAAAAAAAATACTGGAAGTGCAGAAAGAATTTTCAGACCTCCAGAGGTCCGCGGATGACAAGTTGTCAATAGCTGGTTTGAACTATATTCAAGTATATGATGAATTATTACACTTGTCATTGCACCTTAACAAACTTTTTGACAGTTTCCGCCAGCTTGTTACTAAAATTTCAAGTTCTTGTTATAAAAATCTAACGCTTTGTTGAACGAATCGGATTTTCGAGACCCTTCTAGTAACACTACCGAATACTACAACCTCATTGAACATAACTCAAAATTGAGTTACACACCACTCAAATTCATGAAAAGTGCACGTACTCTAAGCTTGATTTACCACCTATCTACTCATTTCTGAGTCACAGTCGAAACTGTCAAAATTTGAGTATTTTTTTACTCAAAATAAGAAAAAGATATATTTTCAAAATTTTAGTGAGCATATCTAATAATTTGAGTACTATCACTCAAAATAAAGAAATTCTTCTTCAGTAACGTTTATATACATGGAATCCCTAGTTAAAGTCATTCTTCTTTTTTTAAATATGAAGCGTAAAAAAGTGATTCAAAACCATTTCCTTTTGACAGGTTTGGAGTCAAAATTGAATAATTTTGATATCCTTATGTTAGGCGTCTCACTTAGCATAATTGAAACCATAAAATTTCTATTGAAAACAACTATGATTGATGATTCCTGGTTTCAAAAACCGGATCTAGAAACGGCGACGAAAAACGATGTATTCTTGCATTCCTAAATTCGATAAGAATTTTACGATAATAAAAACGCACTGAACTGCAAGAAGCATTTGAGTAAAAAACTCAAATGTTTGAAAACTAAACGCTTACTCCAATGTATGAATAAATGCGAGAGAACTCATGGCGTGAGTAAATTTTACATATTGTTCCAGTTTATGAATTTGAGTAGTTGCAATTCAAACCATGAGTTATGTTCAAAGAGCGTGCACCCTCATTCGACATAACTCAAAATTGAGTGGCATACCACTCAAATTCGCAAAAAGTGCACGTACTCTAAACTTGAGTTACCACCTATAAACTCATTTTTGAGTTAAGAGAGAAAGCTTTCAAAATTTAAGTATTTTTTACTCATAATATTGAAAAAAAATTTTCTTTTCAAAAATTGAGTGAGTTTAACTGAAAACTTGAATTCCTTGCACTCAAAATTAATACATTCTTATTCGTAAATGTTTATATACAAAGTCATTCTTCATTCTTTTTAATGGAAAGCCCAGAAGAGTGATTCAAAACCTTTTGACCGGTTTGGAATCGAAATTGAACGATGTTGATATCCTTATGTTGTGCTTCTCACTTAGCAATATTCAAACCACAAAACTTCTATTGAAAACATCTATGATTAATATTTTATGGTTTCAAAAACAAGATCTAGAAACGGCAATGAAAAACGACGTATTCTTGCATCCTCAAATTCGATAAGTATATTCCGATAAAGAAAATGCATTGAACTGCTAGAAGTATTTTTTTCACTCAAATGTTTGAAAACTCAACGCTTATTCTATGGTATGAATAAACGCGAGAGAACTCATGACCTGAGCAAATTTTACTCAAATCCATACTCAAATTTTGACATATTGTTCCAGTTTATGAATTTGAGTGATCGGAACTGAAACCATGAGTTATGTTCAAATAGCGTGTAGCTTTAGTCTACACTCAAAAAATCCACATGTTAATCTTATGTAAAAAATTACGTAGACTCCAAAATGGCTTTGTCATCGGAGTTTACGTGATGTTCTTACTAACCATCGGATCATGATTGAATATGAAATGGACATATTTTTCATGTGTCACGTACTTACTTAAATTCATTATGTCAACCATATGAACTCCTTTTTTTATCCTTATACAATATTTATCACAGCGATTTTAAGGTAAATAATTGCTCATTAGTTTAATCAACAGTTATGAAGTCTAGCTGATTTCTATTATACTTTCAGATCCAATATTATAATATAATATTCTATGGAGCTATGGATATCTGAATAACTGGTAACCCTGCTTTCGAATTTGACAACGAGCAGAAAAGAAGAGTTCTGTCAATACAGAGCAGTTGCAGTTATGATCACACTTCTGATTCATACTGTGCAGTTCGATTTGGTGTGAACTGTGCAATATAAAACTGAAAATCCTAAAAACTTAATCTAAAAGCAAGTGCACTGCACGAAAATTGTTGCAATATGCACATGGAAAATAAGATTTTTTTGCACAAACAGACAACCACAGACAACACCGAAGAAAGTTGGCATCACTGGGAGTACGATGCGGTGCCTAAGTGTTGCTCACAAAAAAGTCTAATTTCGATGTATGTCAAACAACTTATAGTAGAGTAATTGTTCGAAGCAGTTATTTTGAGTGATAGTGCAGTTGTGGCAAGTGTGTGTTGAGTATTGAAAAGTGTTATTTATTGAACAATGTTGATTCGCGAAACACCAGCACCATCTGCATATCATTTTCGGAGTTATCAGATTTATATGGAATGTGTGAAAATTTACAAGTCAATCGTATGAATCAAGTGGAAAACCTGAAATTAGCTTACAGCAAACCCATTCGCAAGTGTAAATAAATTCATTTATCAATTTTGGCAGTAGCCAAATTTATTAACATGTGCATTTCATAATAACTCACAAATTTCTACCAAATTGCATATTGAGTTGCGGTCATAAACCGCTGCAAATATCATCAGTCGATTCGAGCGACTAACTAAAACATACGAGCATAATGTGTCATGTTGGCTTTTCTCCAAATCGATTATGGGAGCCATCTGGCGCCAATGGCTGACAAGGTAACCAAAACGTCGTGCGAGAATGACATAATTCTCTCAATGTTATTTTGACATTTGCCGCAATCGAGCTGTTGGCAACTAGGCTTTCAAACGGAAGGAAATGAAATTTCAAATAAATATTTTTTTCTATTTTTTCAATGGTAAAGTTATATAATTCTTCTTAAGTCTGAATGTGGTTTATACAGCTTCAAGTTCTAGCCATGAGCTTCAGTTTTTGAAAGATTTTGAGCTAATAAATTCGAAGTGGTATAATAAATCTAACGTCGTTTTCGCTTGATGCCAAACCTAACCCAATTTCCACCCTAACCGCTGTCAAACCGTTTGTTTGAAGCTAGTTTCGAACATAGTTTCAACGTTGTTGAACTGAAAATCGAGTCAGTTTGAAACCTGGTTTTTATATCAGGTTCGCTCAAATCCCTGCTCGAGAGCATGGTTATTTTTGACAGATCGATAGTAATTTTCCGACACTGAAAAAAATCTTGTAATGAAAGTTCTAATATTAATTCTTTAGTTGAAATTATTTCCAGTGGAAAATGAACCCAAATAACTTTCCGTCCGTCAAAAAATGAAATGGGCCACAGTCTAAGTTAAATTTAACTACTCGACACAAGATAACCACTCAAGTGTCAGATTTAAACCAAAAGTTAAAATTAACCGCGAAATGGTTCACAGCCTAAGTCCATGGTTTTGACACCACTGCAATATTGTCGCGGAATTCCAATCTAATTCAATAAACATTTCAGAATTCCCATACATTCTATTTCAGAACTTCACGTCTGGAAATGAACTGATCGTAAGATGTAGTGTCAGCATACAGTAATTGAGAACAGATTTCTAATTTGTTACTAAATTCAATGAGAAGCACTTTACTACTTTTTCTCATATAAGCTTTCTAGGTCGACATAGTTTGCTAACACTGAAAATCTTTCGAATTTATGGTCAGGACTTTTTTTATCCCTTGCCGCTGAAGCTAGAAAAGCGTCGCTGTATGCGATTTGCTTTTACCGGGGAGTGGCACACGGCGATGTATTTCTCTTATCCACGGGATCTACGATATTCGAGCGAAGACAGTGGACGCACGTTAGGTACTTGGTGGAAATGTGGCTAAAATGATTACAACACGCGATTCCATCGTGACTTACACTGTTGGTCATCCTACCGATCGCATTAGAGAGGCATCGCGAAACTAAGACTGGGTGGATGTGGTAGTAATCGTTACTGGAACACACAATGCTCCCTTGTCATACAGGGATGAGGTAATCGGTGTACTGCGGTGCGAGCCACAGTGAATGCTAGCGAAAAACTAACAACCCCCGGACCGCATCGTTTCTGACTTGGTGAACCAAGGGCACGCCACTGCTCTCATTCCAACTCGATGTATAACGGGGCGTTAGGAACCAATATAGAGCAATTAATTTAATTAGTTGGCTTGAATCATAAAGATTGCTATAACCTCTCAAATAATGACGTAATTTATCGCTGCAAATTGATACTTGTTGACGGGATGGCTGTCAGTGCATGACATTTACATGCCGTTTTGTTCAGTATGCTTTACCAAAGGTCGTTATAAAACCTGGAATAGGCAGTGTCTTGCCACATTTTACTGTTATTTCTATTTTGTTGCGAAAATTTATTGATACAATTTCTAAAATTTGAGCCGCATGGGCGGTTTATAAGGTAAAAGCATTAATTATTGAAGTCCTCGAAGTGGCAGCGGGTCATATCGCCGAAAGCTATTTCGCCGAAAGTCGATTCGCCGAATGCCATTTCGCCAAAAGGGTCATCTTGCCGAAAGGGACATTTTGCCGAAAGGGTCATATCTCCTGCATGTTATGTCTCCTGCACTCTAAAAAATTTTGATTTTTACAGGTGACTTAATTCCTCATACGATATAATTCATAAAGACCTAATTTGTCAAATGACGGAAAATTTCATGTAATGACTTAATGTTAGAATAGCTTGAATTTTACTGGTTTCGACTGTAACTTGCATTCTGCTAGCAGGTGCGACTGTATGAATTTAAATGCATCTTTTACCAGCCAAGCAGATGCATGCTTCTGTGGCTCAGTCGATTAACAGACGTATGTGCGAATTTTAGCCCACAGAAATTTCGCTAAAGAGATAATCGAAAAGCAGAAGAGTCTCCGATGATATTTCGATGCTGAATTTCCACCACGCTTCAGTTCGACACCGAAGTGATTCATGCAAGATTTAATTATTATATTTTCATCAATGAAAAATCCCTACTGAATAAATTCGCAACTGAGAAATAATGACTGTAATATTTTTGATGCACAGTGGGTTGGTCAATATGAACAACAATATATTTTTTCACCTTCCGAACAGTGATTATAGCGATTCATAGAAGTGACTGGAACGCAGAATTGTCAGCATGTCTCGAATACACAGTAGACGGAGTGTTTGAATGGCGCGTTTGAATTGGTATAGCGGTAGTCTGCGCTCCTGTTACTTCTGCGTGTTATATTCAAGCTGAATTGGTTAATATTTTTTAATCAGCTGCATAACATGACTGTGATTGTTTTTATTCATGCTTATATTATCATTCTAACTATTATTAATCACAGCACTTGCTTCTTTTTTTAATGATATTATTCTACCACAACGGAAGTGCCGAATAAATTTCAAGCACATCACCACTATTGATTTATTTATCAACCACCCTACGCACAATAAACATTTTCAGAAAGGTTAAGTTTTTGCTAATCGGCTAATTTATTTATCATGTGTAACTATTCTACTGTGTATCCCGGAAAAGCTCAATAGCAAGAGACCCCTCGAGCTGGGTCTCAGGGTCGGCTTACTACTGGGTACTCGGAGGGGCTTCGCGAACAACTATTGTAGGGTACTGTCACCTGTCTGAATATGGGTTGTGAGTTAAAAAGGAAATGTATTTGGACTAACAAAACGGATTTATTGTATTTACTTTATTTTATTTATTTTTTTTTTCAATCTGTAAGTGTAAGTGTATGTGAGTGCTGTGAGGTTTTCCTGGTACGTAACAATGCTGTTGTTAGGTGTATTGGGATGGTCCGGCGAGCGCTCGCGTTGCTGCTACAGACGGTGCGGTTGTACGGGAACTATGGCTGGCGTAGAATTCCGGTTGGTCGAAATTGGTGGGTTCTAGGTTGAAAGTTACGGCTAGTACTGGCGTCTTCCCTCTTTGACGGAAATCGACAGGCCCAGGACGATACCGGAGTGACCGTGCCGAGAGGGGTATGTTCTCCTTTGCAGTTATGGCCCAAGGCCAGAGAACAATTGCTGGTCTTTGACGGGTTAGACGTAGTGAGCATCCAGGGCTCACTAGGCCGAATCGTGTGCTACCTTGGAAAGATTTTCCTTCAGTCCAAGGCGATCAATAAATATACCGAAAGGTCCTGTGAGGGTATATGTAATACGGGTATTAGTTATACCCGGACTGGCACAATTGCCTTCTGTTCAGTTTACGTAAGCTCTATACAATTACCTGAACGAATTATTATCACACCTCACAATTTATATAAAATACCACAATCTTCACTGCTCTACTGAACCTCAGCACACGAACGCCAGATTAATTCTGAACCTTTGCTCTGGGTTCGATTGCTCTTCTCCTTCCTATTCACTGAAATTTGGCGGTTGTTTTTACCTCCTTCCAGGCGCGAACAATTAGTGTGCCGCGCAATCGTACTTCATCAGCCGTAGAACAACTTTCCGCCACCTTACATTTTCTGTTATACGCTTCGGTGTTCATTTGTACCCACTGTGTTGTTTTAGTGTTTTGACAATTGTGTGTTTTTATTTATTTAACCCTACTAATCCTAGTTTTACAATTAACATTTAATCTAACAATTTTTAAACATTTTTATTTGACTAACCCTACTAACAATAAACCCATGTATTAACATTTAGAAACGTGACAGTACAAATAACATTTAAACATATAATAAAAATAATCAGAGGACTTTGTAACAAACGGTTACACATGCATTCGGCAAAGTGTTGATATGCAACGGATATAAAAATTCTTTTCCCCAAAAAATTCTGTTTGAGGATCATATCAGATATATTCAATGTGCGAACTTTTACCTTTTTTTATAAATATAAAAAATAGGTATAGAATTCGCTCAAACTTAAGAAAAATTTTCCGAGGCCCGAAGGGCCGAGTTTCATATACCAATCGATTCAGCTCGACGAACTGAGCAAATGTCTGTGTGTGTGTGTGTGTGTGTGTGTGTGTGTGTGTGTGTGTGTGTGTGTGTGTGTGTGTGTGTGTGTGTGTGTGTGTGTGTGTGTGTCTGTATGTGTGTTGTCAACTAAGAGGTCGAGATCTCAGAGATGGCTGGACCGATTTTGATCAAACTAGTCGCAAATGAAAGGTCTCCCCGTCACCCAGGACGCTATTGAATGGTTTTGAGATTGGATGTTTACTTTTTGAGTTATACGAAGTTTTATGTCAAAATTTTCAGTTTTTTGACAGTAGCTGTCCCATTTGACCTTGAAAACAGAATATGTTTCCAGACTTATATTTCGCACGGTAATACCTATCCAGCAAGCCATAGATTGTTAAAATCCGTCCATTTTCAACGGAGATATCGATTTTCCCCCTATTCCATCAGTAGCAATTTTAAGCGCTGTATGACAAAGCAATGCTTGGGAGCAACGTGAAACACGATTTTTTATACTGTTACATACAATTGTTTCTAAGTACCAAAAAGACTGTGTACAGCATCCTTTTTCATGACATTTTACCTCGGACCGATTTTAGCACGGCTCGTTTTTGGCAACATAATCGTTCGAATATGACATATATAAACCAGATGATGGCAGAATTTTTTTAAATTATATTGTTTTAAACTACTTACAGCAATAAATGCTGGAAGAACATAACATCCATATACCATTCGAATCAGTTCGTCGAGACCAGCAAATGCGTGTGTGACAAATAATTTCACTCAATTTTCTCGGAAATACAAATTCAGATTCATACGAAAAGTCGTATGCTCCCAAACAAAGTTCCTGAATTATGTTTGGTTCTGACCTCTGGTTCCGGAACTACTGGATGATATGCGAAACGGAATCAAAATTGTGTAACTCATTCTTCTCGTAGATGGCTGAACCAATCTAAGACTCAAATGAAATCTAAGAATCATCCAAGATTCAAATGAAAAGTTTCAAGATTCTATAGAATATCTTGCTCTTCAGTCAAATCCAACTTCCGGTTTCGGAGATACAGGGTGATTGGTATAAAAATGTCTATTCCACATACATTAATCAGGTTTATCGGGTTAGCAGATTTGGATAGTCGATAATATAATTAACTTTTTTCGGTTTAAGTGGTATTCAGTTTTCGATTCAGAAGGCACCTAAACATTTAATTCGTGCTATGATTTCTCAAAGATGTCTTCACTGATTTTCAAATATTTTGAAACAAATGTAAACTATTCAGCTACTCAGGTGAATTTATCTGACTTCGGCCATACCGATTTTAGAATTCCGGTTCCAGTATAAAATCGTTTCTCAAAGCTTAATCGTTTTCTCATTAAAAGCCTAATCAAATTTCAGAAACAAAAATTCAAATTTTTTTTTTTTTTTTTTTTATTCAAGAATATAATGTTTAAGGCACACTGCTTAAGCTCTAAGATGCCAAGGGCTTCTACTAATTCTAATTTACGACTAACTTAAAACTAGGGTTGTATCATTGAGTAATGTCATATTTGGGTCGCAATGGTTGACTTTGGCAGATCCAGCCTTCAGCTGGTGATCGGCAGTGGCCGGTGAATTGAATATTTCATGAGAGTCTTCCATATGGCGTTGGTGAATGTTCATGTTGGCCGCATTCTTCGGTCCGTGTGGGTCCGCGGGAAACACCCCCAGGTTACGAATACCCGGCGGGTGGCCCGCATGCTGTTGGTAAGTTTCCGTGGGCGATGATGGTGTTGTTACAGAAGAAAATGAAAAAAAAAATAGCGAAGTAAATATTGCGGAAAACGGAGTAAAAAGGGGATATGGGAATGAAATGACTAAAACGACAGAGATCTAATTAGTTGACATCGAGATGGTGAAGAGACGGGGAGCGGGGAAGCGAAAAGGTTAGTGACAGCACAAAGATCTTGTTAGTTCCGATGAAGATGGTGGACAGATGAGGAATCGGGATAATCGGCGGAAGTTAGTGTCGAACCTGCAGGTGAAGATTATTCCTAGCCACAGTTGAAACAACGTCGATAAATAGGAGGAACTTTCTAAGCCAGATGTAACAGATTACACTTGTATATTAATGTGTTTGAGAAACTCGTATATCAGAAGCATATATGAGCTATCCCGACTCGCCAACACATCCCGAACCGGAACTTCAGGCGGTCTACCTCGGGCCCTGAGGGATTCCAGTAGCTTCGACCTGGCGTCGCGATACTCTACGCACGACCACACGACATGCTCGATGTCCTGATAACCGTCGCCACAGGTGCAGAGCCCGTTCTCCACGATCCCGATACGCCGGAGATGTGCGTTGAATGTATAGTGATTTGACATGAGCCGTGACATAACGCGAATGAAATCACGACTCACGTTCATCCCCTTGAACCACGGTTTCGTTGATACCTTAGGAATAATGGAGTGTAGCCATCGTCCCAGTTCGTCATTCGTCCATGAAGTTTGCCAACTTTCGAGAGTTTTCTGACGAGAAATACTGAAAAATTCATTGAAGCAGATTGGTCTTTCATAAATATCACCTTCTAATGCGCCCACCTTAGCCAATGAGTCTGCCTTTTCATTTCCCGGAATGGAACAATGCGAAGGGACCCAGACTAACGATATTGAATAAGACCGTTCAGATAAAGTTCTCAAGTGTTCCCGTATTTTCCCCAGAAAATAAGGGGGGTACTTTCCTGGCTTCATTGCCCGGAGAGCTTCTATTGAGCTTAGACTGTCCGTGACAATGAAGTAATGGTCTTTGGGCGAGGTTTCAATGATCTCGAGGGTGTACTGAATAGCAGCTAATTCTGCGACGTAAACTGAAGCCGGATCACTGAGTTTGTACGAAGCGGTGATGTTTTGATTGAAGATACCGAAGCCTGTGGACCTGTTAATGTTTGATCCGTCAGTGTAAAACACCTTTTCACAGTTGACTGTTCTAAATTTATTATAAAAAATATTTGGGGCCACTTGAGGGCGCACGTGATCCGGAATTCCACGAATCTCTTCTCTCATGGAAGTATCGAAAAACACAGTAGAATCAGAAGTATCCAAGAAATGAGCACGGTTGGAAACAAACGAAGAAGGATTAATATTCTGAGCCATGTAATCAAAATACAAGGACATAAAACGGGTTTGAGAATTGAGCTCAACTAACCTTTCGAAATTTTCAATCACCAGAGGATTCAAAATGTCGCATCGAATGAGTAAACGATATGAGAGATCCCAGAACCGGTTTTTCAATGGGAGAACGCCCGCCAGCACTTCGAGGCTCATCGTATGAGTCGATTGCATGCAACCCAAGGCAATACGCAAACAACGATACTGAATTCTTTCCAGCTTGATGAAATGAGTGTTCGCCGCGGATCGGAAGCAAAAGCATCCGTATTCCATCACGGACAATATCGTTGTTTGGTACAGCCTGATCAGGTCTCCTGGATGGGCACCCCACCACGATCCGGTTATTGTACGAAGAAAGTTGATTCTTTGTTGGCATTTTCTTTTCAGATACCTAATGTGACATCCCCATGTGCCTTTGGAGTCGAACCAGACCCCGAGATATTTAAATGTGAAGACCTGAGCTATGTTTTCACCCCCTAGTTGAAGCTGTAGTTGTGCTGGTTCTCGCTTCCTTGAAAATACAACCAGCTCAGTTTTCTCCGTAGAGAACTCGATACCCATTTGAAGAGCCCATGTGGATAAGTTGGCAAGAGTATCTTGTAACGGCCCTTGCAGATCGGCAGCTTTGGGTCCTATAATAGACACAACGCTGTCATCGGCAAGTTGTCTTAGCGTGCAAGATGTGTTGATACATTTATCGATGTCGTTTACGTAAAAATTGTATAAAAGGGGGCTTAAGCATGAGCCCTGAGGAAGACCCATGTAACTGAATCGTATTGTCGACAAATCACCATGCGCGAAATACATGTGTTTCTCAGACAATAGATTATGTAAAAAGTTGTTCAAAACTGGCGAAAGACCATGCTGATGCAGCTTCTCAGATAGGATGTTTATGGAAACTGAGTCAAAAGCCCCCTTGATGTCTAGGAAAACTGACGCCATTTGTTCCTTACGAGCAAATGCCATTTGAATTTCGGTTGAGAGCAACGCCAAACAATCGTTCGTTCCTTTGCCTCTGCGGAAACCAAATTGTGTATCTGAAAGTAAGCCATTAGTTTCGACCCAATTGTCTAGACGGAAGAGAATCATTTTTTCGAACAATTTCCGGATACAGGAAAGCATAGCAATCGGCCGATACGAATTGTGATCGGTGGCTGATTTTCCTGGTTTTTGAATGGCGATCACTTTCACTTGTCTCCAGTCATGTGGAACAATGTTGCCTTCAAGGAACTTATTGAATAAACTCAACAAGCGCCTTTTGGCGGGGTCAGGCAGATTTTTCAACAAGTTGAATTTTATTCTGTCTAATCCCGGGGCTTTATTGTTACATGACAAAAGTGCAAGTGAAAGCTCTACCATCGAAAACGGTGATTCGTTTGTATTTGGTGTCGCGGCGCGGGTGATCTTCTGTTCCGGAACAGAGTCTGGGCATACTTTTTTAGCGAAATCGAATATCCAGCGGTTGGAGTATTCCTCGCTTTCATTCGTGGTGTTATGGTTGCGCATTCGTCGGGCTGTGTTCCAAAGAGTGCTCATAGATGTTTCTTTCGTTAAGCCGTCTATAAACCGACGCCAGTAACCGCGTTTCTTGGCTCTAATCAAGTTCTTAGTTTTAACGTCTAACGCCGCGTAATTCCGGTAATTATCAGGTGTTCCATTTTTTCTGAATATTTTATACGCGGAGGCTCTCTCCGCGTTTAAATTTGTGCACTCTTTGTCCCACCACGGGTTGGGAGGACGGATGTTAGTTTTCGCGCCGGGTACACGTTTCGTCTGAGCTTGAGTCGCGGTGTCGAGAATCAAGCCAGCCAAAAACGTGTACTCTTCCTCCGGAGGAAGTTGTTGAGTTCTTTCAAGTTTCTCAGATATCGAGGTCGCATAGCTATTCCAATCAATATTTCGTGTGAGGTCGTACGAAACATTGATTGTCTTCGATGGTTTTGAGCCGCTGGTGATTGATATTACGATAGGCAGATGATCGCTACCGTGGGGATCAGGAATTACCTCCCACGTGCAATCCAACCGTAGCGATGTCGAGCAAAGGGATAAATCCAGCGCACTTGGTCTTTCTGGTGGTGCAGGAATCCGTGTCATTTCTCCCGTATTCAATATTGTCATATTGAAGTTATCGCAGATATCATGGATCATAGCTGATCTGTTATCATCGTGAAGGCAGCCCCATCCCGTACCGTGTGAGTTAAAGTCTCCCAAAACCAACGTCGGTGCGGGAAGGAGCTCAATGATATCACTGAGTCGCCGATGCCCAACTGAGGCTCTTGGGGGAATGTAGATGGAAGCAATACAAAGGTCCTTACCTTTGATTGTAACATGACATGCGACAACTTCAATACCTGGTATCGAGGGGAGGTTAATTCGATAAAAAGAATAGCACTTTTTGATCCCTAAAAGTACTCCTCCGTAGGGATCATCTCGATCCAGGCGAATAATGTTAAAATCGTGGGAGTTTAAGGGTATTTCAGAAGTTAACCAAGTTTCGCACAATGCAAATGCGTCACATTTCAGATTATTTACTAGAAATTTAAATGAATCTATTTTTGGGATAATACTTCTACAATTCCACTGTAAAACAGTGATTAGATCCGTGACCTCGGTGGATGATTTAGCCATCGAAAGATACAATCGCTGAAAGAAGGGGCCAATTTGCAGTCAACTGCTTCAAATATGTTTTTACTGTAGGCATGAAAGCAATTAAAATGCTTCTAAGAGGGTCTGAAATATTGAAAGTTGTAAAAATCCAGTCCACAACATCAGAAAACTTGATAAGTCCAGCACCTAGTTGGTTCTCTGGTGGATTTTTAGGGACGCTTGGGGATTTTGTAGTCCCTGGAAGTGGTGGGAATTCCATCTCGGAATTGAGCTTTCCGAGACCAGGAGCTTTTTGCTTCGGTGATTTTTCCCGATTCCCGTTAGCTGTAACTTTTCGAAGCCCTTCGGAAGACACCTTCGAACCCTTGCTAGGTAGCTTATGAGAAGATTTATTCATTCTTTTCCTACAGCTATGAGGGACCGCTGAAGATGGACCTTCCAAAGGGTCGTCAGAATCGCTCTCGTCAGTCGACAAGCAGGCATATGGATTCGTTGTCTGTTTAGGAGGGGTGGCACTTTTAAGCATCTCTGCGAAGGAACGCTTGGAGTGCTCCTTTAGGGAACGCTTCATTCGATCACCTCGCAGTTTGTAAGCGGGACAATCAGAGAGATCATGTGGACCCTCCTTACAGTAGAGACACTTTTCAGCATCCTTACCGCAAGAGCCGTCCGCATGAGCTTCCCCACAGTTAGCACAACGTGGCTTATTGCTGCAATGGGTAGCTGTATGCCCCAGTTGTTTGCAATTGGTACAATTCATTATCCGGGGTACAAATAAACGAACAGGCAAACGAACCCGGTCCAAGAGGATGTAGTTGGGCAAAGCAGTGCCGGCGAAGGTCACACGATAAGAGTCTGATTGGGGATAAGACTTTGTTCCATCCCCTGCGATCGATACTGAATGCAATCGCTTGCAATCCAGTATCTTGACATTCTTAAGTGAGGGGTCTTTAAAACAACCCGCCCCGTACTTAAGAATATCCTCGCAAGTCAAACTCGAATCGGTGACCACACCGTCGATTTCTACTTCGCGAGCGGGTACGTAGACGCGGTACTCCTGCGTAAAGGGATCCTTTTGAACAAGCTCATTAGCCTGTTTAGAGCTGGTAAACAGGACCCTGAGCTTGTCTGGCCGTATTCTATCAATACTTTTTATAGTATTATATCGCGAAAACAGGTCTCGCGATATTTTTAAAATATTTAAATTTTTTTCTCTTGATTTGGTCCGGAAATAGACCGCGTAAGGCCCGGCCGGTAGTGCGAGCCCATCAGGATAGCTCTTTATGCGGGACATTTTACAGACAAGGGAAGTCTCCATTTGAACATCGGGAGCGGGGGGGCCAGGACTTAAATTAGACATGTCGCGGAACTACTTCCGCGCAGAAACAAGTAATTCGGGGGGAAATATAATGGTCAAAAACGAATAATCGAAGTAACGGTACTTAACTTAAGATCCAACGGGGGACACCAAGCTGGTCTTCGTCGGTCGGCGTATCGCCGCTTTGATGATGTGCAAAAAACCTCCGAGAGGAAAAAGCACACTTATTTATTATCCTCACACAATGGCCGCTTGTTTACAATCCGCACACTTGGCCTTGATCGGCGAAACAATAACCGGCTAACGGTACCGTTTCGATCCACCGCTCACAATAAGGCACTGTTCTATTATATAATGCGAAAAAAAACCTCTCAGAGGAAAAAGCACTATTGTCTATAACACAATATCGTTTCGAACGTCCGACCACTTTATCACACACACATAACTGGTTTTCAATGCTTTCGCAGTAAATCCAAATCACGTCCGTTCGCTCGGAAGGTTGAAACGGCAATGTGAAAAAATTCAAATTAAAATAAACTTATATACAAAATCAATTAATTTTATACATACACACAAAAGTTAATTAATTTTATCCAATTATGACTTCCGGTTCTCGAATTACATGATGATGAATTTTTAAAATTCAAACCGATATAGATCCCGAAAAGCTTGGACTCAAAACTGTTGTAATTTATTCGTCATATGGCCATACGAATCGGATTGGGTTATGCTGGTTCCTGAATACCGGCTCTGGAAGTACCTTAAATTACCGTAAACTCTAAAGTGGAACTTACATATCATGGCATCTTTTATCGATTATCACACTTCTAGATTTAAATTCGACCCGATTTGCAGTTTCGACATTACAGAGTAATGAGAGATTAAAATCTCAAATTGCCACTTAAAACGACGGACATTAGAATAATGTCATGAAAACTTAAACACCGAAGAATATTCATGCAAAAAACACATGCGGATTGATAAAAAAAAAAGGTATCATCTCACTGCTAGGTGGATTAAACACGTTTTTTTATCTAAAAATCACTTGTGAAAATTTTAGTCGCGATTTTCGGTATTTTGATTTTTTCCAACACTGGTGTCAAGTTAAAGCAAAATGCCGCGTTACAGAATTGGCGGGTTGGGTTCAACGCATAGCGCACTGGTTTTACGAACCAGTTGTCGTACGTTCGAGCCCTGACCTGGAAGGATTCTTAGTGTCAGTAGGGTCGTAGTACAAGCCATGAAATGATTCTATGAATCGGTGCCAAAGTCTGTTGAAACAAAAAGGTCAAATTCCACAAAGAGAATTTAATAAAACCAATGTAGTGTTGAAAAAACAACATTTTGGAGTCTAAAAAAATCCTGGTGATTTCCGTAAGGGTTTTCAAAGAACCTGAAAAAATCGGAAGTTTTAATCTTTGATCTCAGAACGACATTATTTTCTGGCATCTACTAATCAAATCCGTTACAAAAACACACGCATTATAAATATTTTCAATGAATATCAATATATCGGAAGTCGCCATATGTACAAGTCAAATACGTTTCGAAAATAACCATACTGTAAGGGCTTTCAAGAAATATCAAGCTCCACAATTCTGTTCGTTTTGGATTGTCATAGAGTAGGGGCAGCCTTGGGCCACTTGTGTTTTATCGAGAAGTATTGAAGAAATTTATTGGAATTTTCTTCTGTAAGTAAAATGAGTAATTTCTGAGACCTTCATTCAAACTTCATCAAAAATATTTGATTATTTTAAAAGAGAAAAGAAAAACCACCTTTTCAAGAGGACAATGCAATTTGGCATCAAAAATATCTTACTTTTCACTATGATTCTATCGCAAATATCAACTGCCTGTATAGAATCGGATCGCGAAACGAGAATAAGCAACCGTTTGTTGCTTCAATGAAGATCCCCACAGCAGCGTGCTAACCTTTGATTCTCAGAAATGCCATCGAGAGAAATTCGCTCTCGCACTGGTGTCGATTCTATGTTAAATGAGCCATACCGGGTTTTTGTTGTTGCGATGATTTCCAACTCTCTTTGATGGCACTGATTGGCAAAGAAAAACCACCTTTTCAAGAGGACAATGCAATTTGGCATCAAAAATATCTTACTTTTCACTATGATTCTATCGCAAATATCAACTGCCTGTATAGAATCGGATCGCGAAACGAGAATAAGCAACCGTTTGTTGCTTCAAAGAAGATCCCCACAGCAGCGTGCTAACCTTTGATTCTCAGAAATGCCATCGAGAGAAATTCGCTCTCGCACTGGTGTCGATTCTATGTTAAATGAGCCATACCGGGTTTTTGTTGTTGCGATGATTTCCAACTCTCTTTGATGGCACTGATTCAATCGTTGAAGAGTTGCCAGTGAACGTTCTTTGATACGATAAAAGACATCCTTGCATACAACAGCGAACGAATGATGTAACATTCAGTTTCGTCATCCACTCACAAGACAAGCTACCTGCTTCGTTGGCGGCTGGCTAAAGTTAAAATTGTAAGATAGCATATATTTATAGATTCCCTTTTGTGCCAAGGTTCATGCGAGTAGAGATTTTAAAGTGTGTAAGTAATTTAACGGTTGTTTTAAAAAGCAATCACCAAGTAGCAATTCTCCTGTAGAGGCGCTTCGAGTAGCCCAGTAATCCCTGATGGGCTATTGCATTCGAGCTTTTATACAATGGTAATTCATACGTGCAGAGTCATGCGCAACGGTGAATTTTAAAGGATTTTTATTTGAATGGTTTACACAGCTTTTTTGGAAAAGTTTGTACTAGCTTGGATGTCTGTTCTCTGTTATACCAATCCATCAACAAATGACAGAGTTATTATCGTTCAAAATTGTGATGTGAAAAGGTTACGCGACTATTTTTAAAACTTTTAATTGGCACCCGGCTATTGCCGCTTATTCTAACTATGTGCATACAATCTTTGTATAAGTTGTGTCTATGAAAATGTATGTGAATGCTCCACACAAGGGTTTTGAAATATTGCAACCTAGTATGAGAATGATCAAGTTGAATCATCGACTCGATTTTCTGCGATAATTGTCAACTTGCGATTCTCGCTTGGGAAATTCCACACAGCAACGATCATTATCAGACTGTAATTTTTTTAAGGGCCGTGAAATACTCAGAGTATGAAGTGGAGCGAAGGAATGTAGAAAAATTCTCTCGAGGTTCATGCATTGAGAAACTCGAGTTCTTGTAGCATCTTCTACCGGATTGAAAATGTTGTAAACAATATAGATAGCAATATAGCAGCTTCTGTCAAATTTTCGGTAATCATCAACACTGGTTGTATGTGTGCGGTATAGGGATGTCTGATATTTCAAATTACTCGATTACTCAATAATAGAGTAAAACTTCCAAATTATTAGAATAAATATTAATTGATTAGTTGGGTTATTAATCGATTACTCGATTATTCATTCAATTATTGTTATAGAATTTTTTCGAAATATTCGATTAGCTTAGTGATCGAGTATTAGTGTCAAACTAATCGATTAAAAATTACTCGATTATCTGGGTTATTAATCGATTTTTCGATTATTCGATCGATCGGATTCAGTTCAAAGTGTAAATACTTCTTTTTCATTAAACGTGGTTAAACACAATGAATATATATTTTTCAGTGTATGCCCTTAGCTACTTATTGAACCAAACAATAATCGTGTAACCTAATAAAATGGTTGGAAATTGATACAGTCTTATGAAGCATAATATTTGCATGGTTGAAAATGGTAGTCATATGGTGTATGTGCAATGCGTCGCTTTCGAATATATGTTCGTTTGTGTGGGTGTTCACTGCATTGAAATTCGCTATTGATTTAGGTTCACCGGTACACGATGGAGTTTCAGAAACGCTGTACTTAAAGGTGACGGCATATACCATCCGTCTCAGCTCGACAAACTGAGCAAATGTCTGTGTGCGGTTGGGAAATGTATGTAACAAAAACAAGCACTCACTTTTCTAAGAGATGGCTGAACCGATTTTCACGAACTCAGATTCAAATAAAAGGTCTTATGGTCACATAGTCTGCTATTGAATTCCATCCTGATCCAACTTCCGGTTTCGGAGTTATTGAGTAATATGTGAAATTTAACTATAAAATATGAAATCGATTTTCTCGAAAATGGCTTGACCGATTTTCACAAACTGAGATTCAAACGAAAGATCTTAAAATTATTAAAAAAAATCTAGAACTTTTCATCCGGATCCGACTTTTGGTTTCGGAACTAGAGTACGATAAGTGGAAAATTTCCGATTTCATGTGTTATTTTACATAAACGATGGCAAACCCAAGTTCAAATCGCATAAAACTGACTAAACTTCTAGTCATAATTATCTGTGAACATAAATAATTGATTCGGCATTAATAGTTTCCAATTTTCTGTTCCGGAAGCACCGAAAGTAGTGAAGAAATACTCCAAAAGTAAAACTCACTGCGATTTCTCAGCGATGCTTGAATCGATTTTCACAAATCTTGATTTAAATTAAAGCTCATATTGTCTCAAAAACTACTGTGAAATTTCATCCGAATCTAATTTCCGGTTCCGCAATTTCAGGGAGATGATTGTCAAATTTTTCAAAGTTCCATGTAAAATGACGATATAAAACCAGTACGCACCGGTACGAGCTGGCACGGAAGAAGAAAATACAACTCGCCTTTACAAATAATGTACACAGCGAGCTTTGGTCAATTTCGTGAAACGAAAACCAACATTTAAGCTTATTACTTACTCACATTTCTCAAATAGAGCGTGACCGATTTTCACAAATTTAAATTATAATTAAAGTTCTTATGACCCCATACAAAGCTTTAGAATGTCATCCGAATACAACTTTCGGTTCCGGAATTATGAGGTGAAGAATATTAAAAAAAATTATTGCGTCATTGTAAGCAGCGAAGTCAAAAACGTGGGAAAATTCTAAACTCGAAATTATTTCAACCGTCATTGTTAGTAGATGCCATGTCACACTAATGATTACTCCAAAATGAAACTCAGACTATTTTTCAAGAGATGGTTTGGCCGATTTTCATAACCTTAGGTTTAGGTAGAAGGTGTTATAATTCAAAATCAAATGCCTGATTTTCAACTGAATCCATCTTCCGGTTCCGGAGCTACTGGGTTAAGCGTTAAAAATTTGATAGCGCTACATAAAACGACGAAGCAAAAGAGGGAATTTTTTTTCAATTAGGTCCAAAACTGTTCCATTTGTAGGTCATATTTGTTGCTGGTGATACGAATCAACTTCGACTATTCCGGTCCTCGAAATTAGGTTCCGGAAGTATTGGAAATTGTGTTCAAAAACTGCTGAAAGGACCTTCCTTACTTTTCTTCTAGATGGCCAAATCGAATTTCACAAACTTATATATTCAAAGGAAAAATCTTTGATCTTAGAACTAATAAGTTCGAACAAACTTTCCTATTTCTATTCAATGAGTTTTTTTAAAACTCCATAGTAATAATAATGATGGTATGAGTAATATGAGAAAGGTCACGGCATCACTTTCATGGTTTTCTTTCATAATTACATTTGTTCGGTCAATTTTATAAATCTAGAAAAATTCAAAATTAATAACATGGCATGGAAAGGAGGATTGAATTTTTAGAAATTACAGTTTTTAGAAATTACGCACATAATTTTTGAATGACGCCTTACAATTGAGCTTTACCGGTTCATCAAATCTAGATACTCAACTCAAACCCTGCAGAGACCTGTGTGGAAGAATGCAGGAGAAAAATTGCTTGTCAAGTTTCGAATCCATCAAACCATTTGTAAATCATTATGAACACCAACAACGGCTGGAAATTTTCCTTTCCTTTCACAGCTATCGCGGACTGTGCAAGCGGGTGACCATCAGCCAACAATAATGATGACACTCGTCTCGTCATGCATGCAAACACTCTCACCAACTGCCATAAAATCAACCGTGCAGTAATAACAGGATGACATTTATTTTCTGGTTTCACCCCACACAAGACCGAACGAAAGCCTTTTCTTTCGTCAATCAGTGTTGCTACAGGATGTTTTTATGGGTTTCCTCTCATCCCATCTTCCGGCGTATAATTTTCCCATTTTAACATTTTCCGCTCTACAAATTTGATATTTTGTAGTGTTCGCCTTTTGGGGGGAGCAGAGGTGTCAACTTCTCCAGGCGTCATCGATGCGTAAAATTCACGATTAAAACATTAGACGAAACAAGTGAGAGTTTCGAATTGTTAACCGTTCATTGCTGTTATTTCAAGATCCGCTTCATTCAGTTATGAATTGCTAACCAACTTTCGAAGCAAAGTAGTCCTTGAATGCAGCCTTTCATCCATGTCGACTGACGGAAAAGTTTTCCTCAAAGGAAGGAAAAGCTTCGATGTAAACGGATATAAAATATAAATTGCTCCATAACATGATGAACTGGTGATTTTTATATCCTTTTCCTGCAGCAGGTTAAACGAGCTCACCACTCTACCACCGATTCGTCGATACGGATGAGCTACGGAGTGATATTCGTAGACAAAATAGGTAAGACAACATTCTGGGTGCCAACAAACGACATCCTACCCATTGCATTTCACACCCAGGAGTAAACATTCAGCGCGAAGAAATTGGTGGTGGTTTTCGCTCCTTTCTAGCGATAATAGTCTCTATAACTAACAGCTCTTCGTTTGCACAACAAATTGATTGCCGTCAAATGTTAATGGGGGATGATTTCGCGCGTTGGCGATGTTTAGTCGCACTCCTGCCCTACCCTAGTCTTCGTCGGTACCACATCAGGAAACTATAGCACCCCACGGGGTGCTAGTTACTAAATTGGAGTTCGTTTTTCCCACCCTCCCGGCGCTGCTACGCTTAGTAATTCAACCAGGGGCAAGCCTTCCATGCGTTGGTTATCCAACCCCACGCGCACGTTATGCCCCAGGCCAGACCAAGTCGGACGTAAGAATTTAATTGAAATAATGAACTAGGGCTCGGCCCAACCTTTCTTTAGCCACCGTGGACGGATGGATGGCTGTTTGCTTTTCAGTCGATAAAATTGTCACATAAAAAACCAACGGGGAGGACACCGTGGAAGGAACGCGTGTTAAAAGGTCGTCGTATCATTTCGGCCGTTTCGAAACACAGGACAGGACAACCATATGCGTGTAGGGATTCAAAGTAGAGCGTGGTATTATCTGTTGTAGATCACTACAAAGTTTCACATTGTAGTGTCATTGGACGCTCGTTGACTTTTTGCGACTCTCTAATATAGGACGCAGAGCTCATCCAGTATAGTCTAGTAGAGTATTTCGATTGTATTTCGCGTTCAAACATTTGTTATTGAAATCACCTTTGATAGTCAATGCCTAAATAGTTGGGTGTTGTTAGAAATTCTATTGCAAACTATTTTCTAGTTTTATTACTTTAAATAAGATACTAAACCAATCCATATTTTCCTTGTTCAAGTAGCAATTGTCATAAAACTTGGATTTGAATTAAAAATCCCAAAAAGCACAATCAGAAACAGTTTTATGTGCAACTTGAGCAACTAAAGCGAAAACGATTATAACTTCTCTTTTTGTGATTAATTATATCATATGGAAATGAAATCAACAACAAAACTCTTCGTGGACCTCGTTGGTTTACTAATCGTGTTTTCGTCCATAAATTCGTCGTTAAGGTTGTAGTCAGAAACGTTCTGGTGCGATTTTTATCTTCTCATCGCTTTTTTTGTTGTTCGTGGTGTTGAAGTCCTAAGTCGATGCCGATTGTTCCGATTCATATTTATTGCTAGATTATTCGTAACTAGAGTTTTCCGGGCAGCTCAATAGGCCTGTTCCAACACCCTGTCTCGTCGGAAGGCCATCGTGGGGGTTTCTTTATTGTCTGCCATCCCACATAACTGACACCTGCCACAAGTATTAGATTCTGCCAACAATTGGGTTATCATTTTCAGCAGAGATGCCAGGTCATTTTTTCAAAAATCTGTGATCAAGTCAAACCTGTCTGTGAAAATCTGTGCGCGTTTCCCGTACCGTAATTGTGTGTGAAAATCTGTGCTTAATTTCAGAATCTGTGATCATTTTCAGTAATCTGTGTAAATCTGTGTCATTTTTAAAATCTGTGCAGAAAGTTGAAATCTGTAAAACACAGATTAATCTGTGAACCTGGCATCCCTGATTCTCAGCACTTGATTTGTCGGAGATAAGTGAGGAGATCGGCAAGCTGAGAAACAACAAAGCCGCGAGCAATATCCAACTGCCAGGCGAGCTGCTTAGGACATATTCAATAGTGTTATAGTTCTAGATGCATAATTTATGTCAGTTTTAAAATTTAAATCTGAACACCTCGAGAACGAGCCACAGAGTGCTTTGTTTGATATTGTATAGCGTGTACGGGAAAACGAAAAGAGATTCTACAACGTTTTCAAAACACAACCGAATTCATCGGCAAATAATAACCAAAATAAAAATTCAATCAAAATGCATGTTTCATTCTGCTGCTTGAAAAGTATTACTACCTATTTAACTTTAATTTCTTATACAGCAGTGACAGGAACACAGGTTTTCGTGTGGTTTCCTTTTTCGTTTAATTGACTCAATCTAAATTGTGCATCAGAGGTGAATCAACCAGTTTTATTCCAAACAATAGTTTTATCGCTGAACTTATTATAAGTTGGTCGGAATTGACTAATGGCTTACTTTCAGATACACAATTTGGTTTCCGCAGGGGCAAATGAACGAACGATTGTCTTGCGTTGCTCTCAACAGAAATTCAAATGACATTTGCTCGTAAAGAACAAATGGCATCAGTTTTCTTAGACATCAAGGGGGCTTTTGACTCAGTTTCAATAAACATCCTATCTGAGAAGTTGCATCAGCATGGTCTTTCACCAATTTTGAATAACTTTTTGTATAATCTATTGTCCGAGAAATACATGTATTTCGCGCATGGTGATTTGTCGACAATACGATTCAGTTACATGGGTCTTCCTCAGGGCTCATGCTTAAGCCCCCTTTTATACAATTTTTACGTAAACAACATTGATGAATGTATCAATACATCTTGCACGCTAAGACAACTTGCCGACGACAGCGTTGTGTCTATTATAGGACCCAAAGCAGCCGATCTTCAAGGACCATTACAAGATACCCTCGATAACTTGTCAACATGGGCTCTTCAGATGGGTATCGAGTTCTCTACGGAGAAAACTGAGCTGGTTGTATTTTCAAGGAAGCGAGAACCAGCACAACTACAGCTTCAACAAGGGGGTGAAAACATAGCTCAGGTCTTCACATTTAAATATCTCGGGGTCTGGTTCGACTCCAAAGGCACCTGGGGATGTCATGTTAGGTATCTGAAACAGAAATGCCAGCAGAGAATCAACTTTCTTCGTACAATAACCGGAACTTGGTGGGGTGCCCACCCAGGAGACCTGATTAGGCTGTACCAAACAACGATATTGTCCGTAATGGTATATGGGTGTTTCTGCTTTCGCTCCGCCGCGAATACGCATTTCATTAAGCTGGAAAGAATACAGTATCGTTGCTTGCGTATTTCCTTAGGTTGCATGCAGTCGACTCATACGATGAGTCTCGAAGTGCTTGCGGGCGTCTTACCGTTGAAAAATCGATTTTGGGATCTCTCATATCGATTGCTAATCCGATGCGATATTTTGAATCCGATGGTGATTGAAAACTTCGAAAGGCTTGTCGAGCTCAATTCTCAGACCCGTTTTATGTCCTTGTATTTTGATTACATGGCTCAGAATATTAACCCTTCTTCGTTTGTTCCCAACCGTGCTCATTTCTTGGATACTTCTGATTCTACTGTGTTTTTCGACACTTCCATGAGAGAAGAGATTCGTGGAATTCCGGATCACGTACGCCCTCAAGTGGTCCCTAATATTTTTTATAATAAATTTAGAACAGTCAACTGTGAAAAGATGTTTTACACTGACGGATCAAACATCAACAGGTCCACAGGCTTCGGCATTTTCAATCAAAACATCACCGCTTCTTACAAACTCAGTGATCCGGCTTCAGTTTACGTCGCAGAATTAGCTGCTATTCAGTACACCCTCGAGATCATTGAAACCTTGCCCAAAGACCATTACTTCATTGTGACGGACAGTCTAAGCTCAATAGAAGCTCTCCGGGCAATGAAGCCAGGAAAGTATCCCCCATATTTCCTGGGGAAAATACGGGAACACTTGAGAACTTTATCTGGTCGGTCTTATTTAATATCCTTAGTCTGGGTCCCATCACATTGTTCCATTCCAGGCAATGAAGAGGCAGACGCGTTGGCTAAGGTGGGCGCATTAGAAGGTGAAATTTATGAAAGACCAATTTGCTTCAACGAATTTTTCAGTGTATCTCGTCAAAGGACGCTCGAAAGTTGGCAAACTTCATGGAGTAATGGGGAACTGGGACGATGGTTACACTCCATTATCCCAAAGGTATCGACGAAACCTTGGTTCAGAGGGATGAATGTGGGTCGGGATTTCATTCGTGTGATGTCCCGGCTCATGTCTAATCACCACATCTTGAATGCACACCTCCGGCGTATCGGCCTCGTGGAGAGCGGTCTCTGCACTTGCGGTGAGGGTTATCACGACATTGAACATGTTGTCTGGGTATGTACCGAGTATTGTGGCGCCAGATCACAGCTAATTGACTCCCTTCGGGCCCGAGGTATATCACCCATGGTCCCAGTACGAGACGTGTTGGCCCATCGAGACCTTCCCTATATGCTGCTATTATATCAGTTCATAAAGAACATTAACTTACAAGTCTGATCTGCTGAAGGGTTCCACAACATCCTCCTTCAACCTCGTACCTAACATCCGCTCGAACCCCCTCAACTGTCGTCTGTCCACCATCTTCATCGAAAAACTAACAAGATCTTTCTGCTGTCACTAATTTTTTGCTCCCCCGTCCCCGTCTCTTCACCATCTCGATGTCAACTAATTAGATCTTATCGCTGACCTAAGTAGTTTCGCTCCCTTACCACCTTTTTCAACAACATAAACTTCTCTCTGTCTCTTTACTTCTCTTCCACAAAATTCACCACCACGGAGAGCCGCTCAAGTCGATGATTATGCGGGCCATCAGCCGGCTCCCCGTAGTCGGGGGTGTTTTCCGCGGACCCACACGAACGAAAAGATGCGACCAACAGTGATACGTACCAACGTCGTGCCAGTTTACTCCAGCGTACAAGATCCAGCCAGCCATGCCGACCACCCGTTGAAGACTAGATCTCCCAAAGCTCATATGATGTGAAAAAAAAAAATCTAGTTTAAGTAGTTTAAACATATGCCCTCGGCATCTTATAGCTTAACGCAATGTGCCTTAAAATATGTTATTAAATAAAAAAAAAAGTTGGTCGGAATGTCTAATCGTCATAAATTTTATAACACGGATAACAATGAAATTTTCAAAGTAGATTATATAACCATTTAAATTTGTAAACCTGGCTATTTGATGGTCGCAAAAACTTTGTACGAAGGTGGCGGTCTCCGAGTTCCGGCTCCATTTGTGCCAATTTCGTTTTTTTTGTTGTTTCTATTGAAAATATGATAATGAAACCTATGCATAGTAAATCCGATTTCCGAAAACTCGTTACAATTGGGAGAGAGTTGGCATCACTGGAAGTGCGATGAGGTGTCCTGTTGCCGCTCTCAAATTAGTATAATTTCAATGTGTTGTTTGATACGTATAGTTAAACATTTGGTTGAAATAGTTATTTTGAGTGATAGTGCTGGTGTGGCAAATGTGTGTTTAGTAGTGAGAGTGCTATTTATTGAATAATATTGATCCGCGAAACTAAAAATGCTCAAGCGGCAGAAACCGAGAATTTACAGCCCCAAAATTCAACGATGTTAACCTATGGAATATGTGAAAGTTTACAAGTTGATCGTGTCATTCAGACTAAAGGTCTAGGGTTGGACTGCAGCGGACCCATTCGCGAATGTTTTTATTTTATTCTTTCAGTGGTTGTGTTTCATCTGGAGGAAAGGGATACTGGTAAGATCGTTCCTTGGAGATATTTTATATTTTTCTTACTTATATTTTTCCTAAGTATCGAAAATCAGGTTTTGTTGAGATCATATTGTTTATCAAAACATATCCGAATCTCTTTGCCTCCCTACTAACAAATCTCCTATCCCGTGATGCTCGTGGAGCAATTCCAGGAATGAGTAAACCAAAAGTGACAAAATCAGAATCGACCATCTCCAATTTGGATGAAACTTTGCACATGGCTTCAGTATGGCAAACCATAAGTTTTGGACCGATGGAGAGGTCAATCCGATACACGACTGACTTTTAAAAAGGGCGTATGTATTTTTGCATATCACAAAAATTGCCTTTTTTAAATCGTTGTAACTCGGAAACCGTTAATTGTACAAAAATGGCGTTCAGGAAGAAGTTGTAGGAAATCGATTGGGCACTCTAAAAAAAACATTGAAAAAATAATCCGAAAAAGTTTTTTTTAGAGTGCCTTATTGATTCCCTACAACTTCTTCCTGGAAGCCATTTTTGTACGATGAACGGTTTCCGAATTATGTTACAACGAGAATAATTTGATCATTTGCATGCACCCGTAAACTGTTTTAGCTGTAATTTCTTCATTTTTTAAAAAGCACGGATGGGATAGCCATCAATCTGTAGGTTTTAATAACAACTTTAAAATAAAAAATTATCAAAAAATTTAAAACTCTGATTTTTTTATTAAACTTTTTCGGATTATTTTATAATTATTGAGAAAAAAATCAAAAGCTTTTCAATGTTTATTTTTTTAAAGTTCCCAATCGATTCCCTACAACATCTTCTTATACGCCATTTTTGTACAATTAATGGTTTCCGAGTTACAACGATTTTAAAAACGGCAAATTTTGTGAAATGCAAAAATACATATGCCCTTTTTAAAAATTAGTCGTGAGTCGGATTGACCTCTCCATCGGTTCAAAACTTATGGCTTGCCATACTGAAGCCATGTGCAAAGTTTCATCCAAATCGGAGTAGGTCGAGTCTGATGATCTGCTAAGCATTTCTGGAATTGCTCCGTGGAGATACAGTGGTACCCGCGGTCTCTAGAAACAACGAGTATCGGACTAACATTCTTTCCTTTCCCTCACTAGCACGTCGTTATTGATCATTTAATAAAAAGTTAGGAGTAGTTATGTACAGTGAAAATGATTTGCTTAGCTCAAGTTTCATTTTCTTGGTTCATTGTACATTTCCACTCATTCGGTCAATCACGAAGTGCAACTACGGGCGATCTACTTCAGCTCAGCTTTCCAAAAACTCGGTACAATTGGATACGGAATTCAAAACCCAATTCAGATTTCCTGACAGAATTTATCGGATATTGAACTAACCTCGAACAAAACTTATCCATTAGCAAAGAATCTGCTGTAGATTTAGGCCTTCCAAAAGACCTCTCCCCAAGACGAGTGTGTGAACTGATTCGGAAAGGCATCATGGTCATAACTTGCGAATTGATCAAAATTTTTCCGATTCCCCAATAGAAGCAGCATTAGAGAAGGGGAAAAGAGAATCCAATCGTAGTTTTTCACGTACCTACATAAAACAAAATGGTGCATTTACTACTTTTTTCAATCATAAACGTTTTGCATTGATGACTTTGATATGTGTCTCATAGAGGCCGATTTTTTCTCTGCATTTGGAAGTTAATAATTGTTTCCCTGATTTTTATTCAGGAACAAAAAAATTCCCGTATATGCTCAAAAGATGTATCTTCATAATAGAGATAACCGTTTGTCAAAAAGTCTAACTAGAAAGAGTACCGAAATTCCGAAATCGTAACACGGCTAAAAAGCCCCAGTCTCCCCTAGTTTTATTTTTATTGTGTGAACGGGTGGTTTCTAGAAAACGCACAACAAAGTTTATGTGCTTCAAAAGATTGGCATGTATTGAGGAAATTAAAAGAACAATATCTTCGACAATATTTATAGTACGACTTCTTGAAACCGTGAAAGCTCTTCATGGAATCCGATTATATGACACTTTGACAGCTAAACCTGAGATCACCATGATGATGATCGTCAGGTTTCAAATGCGTAAAAACAAACAACACAACCACAAGTGGCGTTGGTATTTTAGTTGAAATGATAAAAATCAATGGTCATGCATATTAATTAATCATCAGGTTTTGTCGATGCACACCAATTAGTTAAAATAACAAAATAATTCGTCACCAGTTCAAGGAACACATTTTCATTGTGTTTCGTCAAATTTGACTTGTACCAGCACTAAAACTAAAGCGCCAGTGTCGTGAGGCATTGACGCGACGATTCAATATTGTCGCTGTCGCCATTGCCATAGCTTGGTTTTGCGCTCGAACGCTCGAACTGTCCCTGTCCACGGAGGAGCCAAATGTAATTCCTTGTTCTTGCATCTCGTTCGCATCATTAAGTCCGACAGCATCCCAGTAAACTTTGAATTTAATGTATTCGGAAGCAGTGTACTTGTTGATAGCAAGAGAAAACTGTTGAATGTGCATTATTTTTGTAAGTTGGAATTACTCTCGAGTGGCTAATGAGAATACAGTTTGAGCAACATTTTTATGGTTAATGCGACTTAACGGTTGTATCTGCACCACATTGTGGCATTCTAACGTTTCACAGGGGTACCTGGTATCCTCCGGCAATGAAGCACCAAGTTTGTTCTCTACTGTTGTCAGTAAACTTCTAACAAACTTTACATTCGACAGAAAATAAGTGAAAACAGTGTAGTACTGATAATATCACTTCACAAATGAAATAAAATCGATAATAATTCTTACTTCATATAAAATGAAATCGTTGAATTCTTTCAAATGCTACTAGAGATACAATAGTGGTTAATCCACTGGTTGCATGATTATGGAATACAAAGGAATTGACTGCGCTGCCGATCGTGTGATCGGCCAATGGAACATCAGAGCAGCTCTCAACCAACGACAATCGCAAAGTTTTGATGTTGCGCTCCCGTAGTTCTGACTGGCTGACGCCGTAACGGTCAATGACTGCGAAGAATGGCGCTTGCTGATTACTGTCTTTTTTTCTAGTATGTTGGCTTAGTTTTTACATTCCGCACAGTCAATCAGTGAGAAACCTCATCACGATGGCCATATATCACCCCGAATCGAAATAGGAACAACTCTAACGATTGCAGTACGAAATATTATTTTGATGCTTATTCATGAAGAGGTCTTTTGTTTTATTTTCACTCACTTATTCAAGAAATTATTAGATTTTGCTCGTATTAATTGCCATTGTATGCAAGATCGTCAAACGGTAAGACATTTAACTCAAATAAAAATTCGCGTTCAATTTACTTAAAAAATCACGCTATATCGATTGAAATGTCAATGTGACGTTTACGTGATGAAAATGAATGTAATGCGAACATCCCCTAACATGAATAATGAAATAATCACATAGAATTTACGTGAAATAATCAAACGTCAAACAATCTACGTGAGTGTGAAATTTTCGATTTTGCAAATGGCGCACAGTCAGTCTTTAAAGTGTAAGTATGTAGTTTGAAAATTCGCGAGAAATTTTTCAATTACCATTTTTACTACTGAGCAAAAAGAATGACAAATTTTGACAAGAGGAGTAAGGAGTTTTACCAAGAGGAAGGGGGACGAGAATGATGCTTACGTGAGAAAACTATTTTTCGAGGTAGTCATGTAGCTCAGGAAACGCTTACGCTATGTCTCACAATATGGAATTAAAAATCTTCCTATTGCTTCAATTATCCAAGAAAAGTTCTGTTTAAAACGAAAGACAAGAATCTTGAATTTTAGATGTGCACTAAATTTCCCTTTTGATGTTCAGTAATTATTTTTACGGTTATTTTTTTAAGATATTTTTTATACAGGCCTATTTGCGTACAAGCTTTACGTGGCCGATTGAGCCGATCTAAAAAATATTTTTGTTTTTTTTTTGAGTTGGATCTCGTTGTCACCCTTTTTCTAGGGGGAGAGGAGCTTCCATTTTCCTCTTGCGAGGATTGAGGGGCACTTCGTTCGTGGTTCGTCTCGTCATCCATTGCCGCATCGATGGTATTGTTGTCGATTTCCGTCTTCTTTTCGTTGCTAGTTGCTGTAGATGCACCTTGTTGTACATTGGTTGAAATTGCTGGTTGGTTGGAGGGTAAGTTGTTAACTGCAGCTGGTGTACTTTGTTCTATAGGGGATGATGATGGATTCGGGATGCTTCATTGTTGTTGGTGGCTGTCACAGGTGTACTGGGGTTGCTTGGGGTTGGTGTGAAGGAAGTACCGTTTATCATATGGCTTACCGTAGTGAACAGCTTTTTGGCAATATTGACATGTGGCCATCTGATTGTCATAGGTAACAAGTGATTTGCACGGACTTCTTGTATCTTGACCGAAAATCACATAAGAAGGTATTGGCCTCTTCAAGTGTATGCGTAATAAACGTACGCCATTTAGAATACCGGGGAAAATATTCTTCCACTTTTCTTTTTCGATAGAGAGAATCTCTCCGTATTGGGACATAGTTTTGCGAATATTTACTGGGAAGATCATGCACACGCACTTCTATAGCACTATCTTCCATATATACTGGAATGTTGTACTTAATGTTCTCGTGCTCCACATAGTGCACATTGTTATTGTCTTTTGCGAATTGAATTGCATCCAACTCTTTATAAAACTGGATGTAAATAACATTATTGGTCTTATTGCATTGAAGTAAATGCACACGTTTAATGTCAAGATGCATATGCTCCTTAAAACGAACTGTATTTTTTCACGGTTATGAACTGTAAAACATTATTTTCACTGGAAGATCTATAAAGTTAATCCAATTCAGAATCATCTATCAACTAACTACTGGACTTCGGCAAATTGAATAAAAAGATTACGAAACACTCGCTTTTATTTTATCGACATAATCTGAAAACCTTGAATTGTAATACCTTTTTTGCAAATTTAGTATAAGTATTATCAATTTTTAGTGAATCAATTGGTAATAATGAAAAATTTCAGTGAACATTGCTGACACCTTCGGTGAGAATCGTATCTTCCGAATAGATTTACTTTTGGAAGTGAAAACTCAGTCTCATATCGAGAAAACTGTTCGTGAAACATTCAATTCGTTCAATTCCTGTAATTTCCTGATGATTGTTTGCATAGATCAGTGACCTATCATAGGCCCACAAAAATAATCAGAGGGAGTTAGATCACACGTTCTAGGATGCCAATTGTCAGGGTCGAAACGTGAGATGACATGATCACAGAAGACAGTCTTCAATGAATAGATCAATTTGCCCGAAGTATGGAATTATATGCCGTCCTGTTGAAATCCAAACTCTTCAGGATCGATGTCTTTGATGTTTTGGAAGAAATAATCGTTGAGCATGGCATGGTAACATCGTGACGTTGGTTCCAACCTCATCTCTAAAGAAATAAGGACCCTTGATGCCACCAGCGTGAATTCCGCACAAAACAATGCACTTTTCTGGGTGTAAAGCTGACTTTAGTGCTTCAACTACTTAACCAAACATCAGAAACGACTTTGACAGCTGGATGACCAGAATGGCAGTTATCCCTATCGGAAGATGTGGCACACAAAAATCACCTATTTTTAGTTTAAATCATTAATACATATTAGTTACTTAACCTATAATTTATAAACAAATTAATGGGTTGGTCGATAATATTGTATAATTTTGTTTCTTCATGTGCTCCCTTGATTTCATGGGTTTTCAGTGAAATTTACCGAATAGTCTGGTTTTACCTCATAACAAGCTCGGTTTAGCCTCGCGGTTACAGAAGCATTGATTTTATTTTACATTTCGTCTTTTGCTCATCAGTGCGTAGCAGTTTATGTTGAACTGCTAGCGCAACCTTAAGGCTCAACATAAACTGCAAGGTAGACGAAACGAGTTTTAAATATTGGATTTAGGGTTGGTCACTTCTGCGCGACTTGATATGAAAACTAATGCATATTTTTCCAAATCACAAATTGGGAATTGTAGCTGAAGGTTGAATTTACATAACGGTAGAGACAACTTGGGTAAAAACCTAGTTGAAATGGATGTTTTTTTTTTCGATTTTCAAAAGTGTTATTTGTCAAAGCGCTCGTTGACCTCCTTCATCAATGAACATCAATACGAGTATCGAGAAGAACGGATCAATAGATCCCTACATAGTCTCCTCAAGAGCAACATAATTTGGACTCACTTCTTAATCATGTCAATACCTTTTTTTATAGAACAGTTTATATTGTACATCGAAGTAAGCATTTGTTTCTACTATGACTTTATCGTTGAAGTGAAATCACCTTCCTTGGATAATGTTTTGAGGCCGGCAAACAGGTAGTAGTTTTTTTGGGATCATGTTCGGTGAAAATAATTTGTGCGACAACAATTTGAACTCCAATTCATGAAATTTCCCCTTGGTAGCGAGCGTATTTCCTTGACGAAAGAGCACTGCTTCCTTCTTTATTTGGGGTTATTCCTCATCGATTACCTAATGGCCTATGTGACTTTCGCTATTGATACCTTTTCAAGGTAGTCGATAAACTAAATTCCACGAGCATACCAAAATACCGAGACTATAATTATACTGGTCTGAAGTCCGCTTCGACTCCATTATGGATCTAGGGTTCGTCCATTGTCACATAACGAAAAAATCATTTCACGAAACAGCTTCAAAATCGCGCTACAACACATTGTCGTTTTAAATCCACCGTGAGCAAACGCGACATCCACTGCCTCATAGACAAATATTTTTGCAAAATAATGTACACCCTGCCGTTTAATATCTTTAAGATGTCAACTACCTCACGCAATTTTAATTCACGGTTTTGAGAACGATTTGGTGGACTTTTTACACGGTTTTCTGAGTAATTGCCTCACTTGACCGGCATTCAACAACTTCTTCGTCAGTACGAGAAAGCGTTTGAACTCCACATACCACCGACAAATGACTGTTCTTGACGGAGAAGAGTCCCATAGTACTTTTCAAGCCATTGTTGAGCTTACACAGTGTATTTTCTTTTTTTTTTGTATCAAAAAGTAATGATAAATCAACGTACGAAAATTCATTTTTTTAGAATATTAGGACTAGTATCAACTAAATTACTGTAACATTAGAATATAATAAATAGAAATTTTGACTAATGAAAAATAATACGGAAAGTTTTTTGACAACACCATCTATGTATCAGTTCCAGAGATTTTTGATTCACGTGTTATTGTAGCGCCCGATACCGAGAAACACAATGAACTGTGGAAAATCCGACTAGAGTACGCTTGGCGGAGGAGAGTGGGTGTGACATCCGATACATTTGTGATGGATTAAGGATGTTTAGTGTTACGCAGGTTTTCAACGTAGAATTAATACATTTTTTATGTGGTGCGTACCTATTCATAGGAAAAGTCATTTATGCATAACGATCTCCTCCATTTCTCGATTGAAATTCATAAATTTTCATTTTCTAGTAACAAAGAAATGCTTTTCATCAACACATTTGGAACTATAATTCTACTTTTATTTATAAAGCAAATAGGGTGAGTGCTTCTATTCGAATTTTGCACGTAGGCCTTTTATTTACGAAGCTCACTGTACGTAAAAAATTGGCTTGCGCCAATAGAAATAGCTAATTCCAATGATGAGTTAAAACTTTCGCGCGGGCCACTCTAGGTCTCGGTTAAATGGATTCAATTCAGTCATTCATTAGAGTATCGTATTAATTTAGTGCCTTTTCATCCCGCTAAACAACCGTCTCTTCCAGTACTGCTCTTTTTGCGAACGTACGAGCGATGATCAACGATCTCCGCATTGCTCTTCGATGTTAGTTTACTGGTTTCAACCGTTTCAACCGCAGTATATGTGTGAGTGCCAGCAAATTGAAACTTCGTATTCGTGCTGAATATAATGGCTAGCTTTAATTAGATACCATGAAAATCGACAATGACGCACATATTCTATATGGACTACCAAACTGCATAGGAAAACGAATGAAGATTATAAAATGCAATAATTTCACTTTCAATCGAAACAGATTATAATGAAACCATAATTGTTTATTTGACTCATTCTTAGTAATATGGTCTGTATTAAAATGTCGCTTTACTCAGTACTCATCAGTATGTTTAAGCTTCACAATAATCATAAAACTTGAAATCTTGTTTTTCATCAAAGATACAGAAATTTTAAGTAGATAAATAAAATCAGTTTATTACGAAGAAATACACCTTCTTGTAGCATTCAGTTTTGCCTTTGCATTCAGCCTCAATGCAGGAATAAAGTTTTCCTTGCCTCTTTGAATAAAATGCATTAAAAACAAGTCGAATGAAATAAAAATATGGCCAAGTGGACTACAAAGTAGACATGATCGATGCAAATCATGCAACGCAATAACTTGAACTTCGTAATGTGTTTTGATTTGAAATGGAACGCTTTCAGAGCGTATGAGCGCCTGGCGCACATTTCAGCTCGTACCGTATAGGGAATTATGTGCGGGAGAAGACGGAATCTTAAGTGGGTCGACCGGTTTCCTATTGACCCCTCAGGATCAGTTTCGAGTAAATCAAGCTACGTTACCCGAATGTTACTACAGTCCAGCTGCTTTTCAAAGCAAGTTATATAGACAGACTTTGCTTCGTTGGTAATGTTGTAGTCTAACAATCATAAGGATCTGTAAGTACCAATGTAAAGACTGATTACCTCATCAATTTTTACATTATATGCTAATAGCATTACTAATTATGAACTCATCCAACATTGAATAGTGGTGCAATCATGTTTTGAGACGAATCAATTAGTAAATATTAAGAAACATGGTGAACTGTAAAACTTAAGACGATAATGTTTCCTAAGACAGTGAACCATTTCGCGGTTAATTTTAACTTTCGGTTAAAATCTGACACTCGAGCGGTTAGTTTGGTGTTGTCAAAAATAACCCTGCTCGAGAGTATGGTTATTTTTGACAGATCGATGGTTATTTTCCGACACTGATAAAAATCTGGCAATGCAAATTCTAATACTAATTCTTTAGTTGAAATTATTTCCAGTGGAAAATAAACTCAAATAACTTTCCGTTCGACAAATTTTGCAATGGGCCGCAGTTTTAGTTACACTTAACTACTCCGACACGAAATAACCACTCAAGTGTCAGATTTCAACCAAAAGTTGAAATTAACCGCGAAATGGTTCACAGCCTAAATTGTAAAATGAATTTATGTTTTAACGTAAAAAACGATCTCTGAAGGGTTTAAAACCATTTTATTAATGGAAAGTGTGACAAAAACTTGAATAAATATTTTAAAACATTTCACGGTTCGGTACAAGTACGTTGAAAGACATGATTAATGTTCATAGTTATGAGATGAAGGGATGATATGGAAAAGGGGGTTCAGATGAAATAGGGAACCATTACCCTACTAAAGAGTGCTTATTGAAAATTACACTAAAATGCTAACATTTCTCTTGTAGCTGCCTGATTACCGGTTTCAGCAGAATTTTTGTTTATTCAATAATGTAATATAATTTTAGGCACACTGCTTAAGCTCCAAGATGCCAAGGGTATTTTCTAATCTTAATTAACGACTGACTTAAAACTAGAATAGTATCATTAGACTATGTCATCTCGGGTTCTCGTCAATCCAGCTTTCAGCTGGCGATCGGCAGTGGTCGATGAATTGAGTGTTGCTTGAGTCTTCCAGATGGTATTGGTGGGTCCGCGGGAATCACCCCTGTTTCGGTAGAATGAATTGAATTTACCGAATAATTCTTTTTAAGTTTATCGAAAAATCTTGTCAAATATTATACCGGACAGCGAAAATACCGTGTTAAAAAGCAAACAACCGTCCCACTGACATTAGTAAATCAGAGATTCTAATTAACAGTAATCTCGGTAACCAGTTTTGAGAAAATCAAAACTCTGAAAATCATCATAGTAGCAATTTTTCTTCTGTTAAAAACTGAGCGTCGCTTATAAGTACACATTGTAAAAGGCTATCCGCATTAGGCCGATCCGACAGATCCGAGCTCTCCGGCGTCTACTTTTTCTCTGCTCCGGTTATGGATGCGGATAGCCTTTAAAGTGGAACAAACTAATGAAATTCTTGTCTACAATAGACGCAGAAAATCGTGACCTCTTCAGCACGTGTTAATAAATTATATTTCGTTATTCTATTTTAAAGCTGCTGAGTTCAGTATGCAACAGTTGTAAGAAAGCTATTTTCGGATATATTGACGATTTACAATTTGAATGAATATTGTTGAAAAAAATTAAAATCCGTTAAACCTGTTTTAATGCACCTAGTAGCGTAATAATTCCTTTCTTATATCACGCACATTTTCATGAATACTACTAATGGATTCTTTAAAAAACTTCTGTTTGAATCTTAAATTAGAAAAAGAAAGTTTTCAATTTGTATACAGTTTTGATCTAAAATTGAAACCTAGGTTGCAACAATTTTCAAAAAAATAATTACGTAAATTGCTAGAAATCACTCTTAGAAATGATATAGAATTAGTTCAGAGGGTACACGCGACCGTGAAGTTGGTAGAAAAAAGGGGGGAAACGCGCTCCTAGGCACGATGAGTCACGAATAAAAACTTAGTTGGGCTTTTTCTCGAAACCATGTTTTATCAACTGGGTGTCACTCACATTCCAAAACTATTGCACGCATCAACATGAACTAAACGACATTTTACTCATTAGATGTCTCTCTATGGTTGGAACTACAACCAAAAATATTCAATGTCATTTAAAAAAGTTATTAACAATCAAAATTAGTAAGAAATTTATGAATAACGCTCGCATATTTTTTTACAAGAAACAACCAAGAAAACACAGTACATCTACTTTGAAAAAAAAAAAACAGTACATTTTACAGTACGCATTTTTCTAAAAATAGTGAATAAAAAACAAAAGCAAATAAATTTGATCAGCATCTTACAAGGAAAACAGTTTGAATAAATTTCATGAGAATACAACTATGTAATTAAAATCACGAAAAAGTCACCGCAAAGGCAGGACTCGAACACGTAGTTTGCTACTATCCGGGTAAATCGTTTCGCCAATTAAACTATCATACATGTGAAACACACAAAGAAACAGTCTATCTAATTAAACAAAAGAACCGAGCATGTTCAGATGTGCTCGGGCGCCACGGCGTTCAATTGTAGTCATTGTAGTCATGTAGTATTTTCGTGTGTTTCACATGTAGGGTAGCTTAATTGGCGAAACGATTTTCCCGGATAGGAGCTGGCTACGGGTTCGAGTCCCGTCTCTGCGGTAGCGTTTTTTTTGCGGTTTTCTTCACACAGTTGTATTCGCATATCATTTTTTTAAATCTGTTTTCCTCGTTAGATACTGATCAAATGTAAAACTAGCTAAGTACGGCTCTACGCTTTAACAAAACAAATCGTTAAAAGCAAATAATTATCAAATGATTTGTTTTCATAATCTCAATTTTTTTATTTCCTTTTTAGGGCATTTTTAAGCAGAGCTTAAAATTGTCACGCATTCTCAATGAAAGAAACCATTTCAACAGTCTCATTTTCATTGTTTTACTGTCTCATTCGTAAATGACCGACACCAGAACAAACGAAGAAAGACGAAGCATTTTCGTTTCTCATCGAAAAAATGAGAGAGCATAATTGCCAACGTCACTCTTCCTCTGTGACAAGACGAAACCAAACTAACGTCTTCAGGTAGCAACAGCAGAATTTCAATTCTCATTCTTTCATCGATGTATTGAAAATATATGACGCTTGGCTATAAAAAGTGACTAAAATATGGCAAATCGAAGTAATTACATCCCAGAACTTCTTTGGTTTTGGTTCCCAAAGAAGTTCTGGGATGTAAATTCGTAAATTCTACAAATTCGAGCATCAACAGTTAAAACTTATTATGAAACCTTTTTCTGTCGTTTTCAATTCTCACAGCTTTGGTTGAATATCGACACTGCATACTATGGGATTTTCACTGAAAGCTGCAAATGACTGAAAGGGCAAATGAAAAAAAAAAACACAATTTTGAAACTACTGTCCCGCTTATGTCATTGGCTGGACATGGATTTCGTTCTCATAGTTTGCAAGCGAAGCTGAGAGTGACATTAATTTTTCGTCATTTTCGTCTATTTTTCAGTCAATAAAAAATGACTTTTATTATCTCTGTTTTGTCGTGAATACGACTTACTTTACTATGGGTCACCTTTTCAAAATTTACCCTCTGAGAGAGTGATAAGTTTTTGATCGTGAATATCTCTTGTTGTATCTAACGAATCAACATAATTTTTGCTACATGCCATCGGCAATATGACCACAATTTTATGACAAAAATTTTCAGTTTTGTGACATAATCTCAAATAATTCAAAATTACATTTTCCTGAAATGTTTGGTATAAACGAGTATCAAAGAGGATAATTCATAAGGCGCGTTTGCCTTTCTCGTATTTTTAAAGCTCATAGCTCAGTGATCTGTGAAAGGATTTATATAATCGAACTACCAATAGAATCGAAATTTTTCAACTTAAACGCGTATATCAACAGCATTAAAGTATTTCAATAGTACAGAACCACCAGCCAATCAGAACGCGTTCTGAGGAAGAGAACAAAATATCTGCTGCTGTACAACAAATCGTTCGAGCAAAATGTTCCGAACAGTGCTTAATATCGTAGTGAGCTCCACAATTTGGTCCTTCTGAAAGGCAGGAATGAATCCCGTACAGCTTTCCTGATAGTTTCTTTCAATGAAATGCAAATCCGAAATGAAATAATCGAAAATAAAATTCTATATGCTGCTATTTTTATAGCCGCTAGGACCGCCCATTAGTGAAAAAGCTACAAACGAAATCACATAAAAAGAAACCTCTTAACAAAAATTGGATCAGTTTGGATTCTATCGCCACTGCGAGCAGATGCATTGAGTGTCGTTTGCAAAGCTAGTTTCGCTTCCGACAAGAGCGATTACGTCACAGCTGCCAGTCGTTTGCATTGGTGAAAAAACAACAAAAAGAGGACAACGGTAGAGAAAATCAGCCGTTCTAATGGCTCTTAAAGTTTTCTAAAGAACTATTAGGATTTCTTCTTCGCAAATCAAAGGTAAATATCCTCAGTTTAGTGCAAATCTAGAACAGTTTGATTAGATTTGTGCACTTTTCGCTGTGTGAAATTCACAGTAATCGAGATCAAGTGAAGCTTTCTTTTTTTTTTGCGAAAAATGTGAAAAAGGCGAATGCTTGCATAATTCATACAATTGATCAACTAATTGATATTCGGAAGTGTTAAGCATGTTCCTTCAGTTGTTTTCGTATTCACGACATCCAGTTATGTCTCTGACATTACTCTCCCGCCTTTTTAAGTTCGACAAAAACTAAAATAATTCACAAATTTTTCATCAAGCATATTTTGAGAACGGATGATTCTTCTTTGTTGAGACATTTTCTTTTCATTCATCAAAATTGCGCTAAATTGTGGTGACGCGTTCTGAGCAAAGTCAAAGTCTTGGCAATTGGCATTACTTTCCTTTTGTGGAAATTGGCCTTTCTGTTTCAACAGACTTCGCAGCCGATTTTTAGAGTGGAGAATCATTGCATGGCTAGTACTATGGATCCTACTGACACTAAGAATCCTTCCAGATCGGGCTCGAACACACGACAACTGGCTTGTAAGACCAGCGTCCTATGCATTGAACCGCCAACCCGGGACGCACTCTGAACAAGTATGATTAATGAAAAAAATGATGTTTGCATGTAATTACATTCACATGCACTACGTGTTGTCACTGTCTCTTTTGACGTTTTGTACTACCACAAATCGAAATTCGATGCGTTATAAATTTAAAATTCTGTTTAAATTTTTAGTGTGAAAAATACAGTATAAAAGTAAAAAAAAAAGTGTAAAAGTACAGTACAAACTAAAATACAGTACATTTGAGGGTGAAAAACAGTACGCAGTATTTGGTTCGAAAATACAGTACAATACTTTAAAATACAGTACAGATACGAGCGATAGGTAAGAACTAACATATCCTTTTCAATTTGTAAAAAGTTATGTCAAGTTAATAAAACAGTTTCTTTATTTTGCATCGTCGCACTAAATTATTAAACACACTTCACCCTAAAGATCTGGAACCGAAAGTAGGACCCGGATGAAAAGAAACAGCAACCTATGAAACTATAGGAACTATTATCTGAGCCTAAGTTTGTGGAAATCGATCAAATTATTTCGGATAAATTTAGTGAGTCCGTTTTAGAGTTTCTGATCACTATTTCCGGTACTTCTGGAACCGGGAACTTGGAACCAGTAAGTAACTAATATAGCCTACAAATTGAATCAGTTTTGAGCGAAATCTAGAAGAATTTTGACCTTTTTTGCATCATCGCTCTACATGACGGTGTGCAATTTTAAACACACTTTACCCTATGAAAGCATAATGAAATTCAATAGCAACCTATGGGACTATAAGATATTTTATTTTATGAGTGACATTATTTGACACATACTCACACACACACACACATACACACACAGACATTGCTCAGCTAGATGAACTGTGTCTAATGATATAGAGTACTTAGCCCTCCGGGCCAATTTTCATTAGTTCAGCATAAACTTTCTATATGAGAAAGGCAATAAGTGTACTTTTATAGAAAAGCATCGTTGTCATGATTTTGTTATAACACTAACATACAAATTGAATAAAAGATTTACAAATTTTCATATTTTTCTTCTGAAAATATAGATTCAAATTTGGCAACCCTGCACGTTATACGAAACTGAACAGAGCACGCTGCGAAGGGACATACTGACGCGTACTTGTTTTGCATCGTCATTTTGAATGACGATTTTAATGTTTTGACACTCATCGCCATATAATTTTGGAACCAGAAGTCGGATCAGGATGAAATTGCACAGCTTATTTTAAGTCAATGAGAGCTTTAATTGGAATCATGACTCGTGAAAATCGGTTCAACCGTTGCTGAGAAGTCGAAGTGAGTTCCTTTTTTGGAACTTTACTTCACTATTATCCCAGAGTAGATTTTTATATACACTATCTAATAAGATCTTCTAACTAGATGAATTTGGCAGTAGGTTTTATTGAAATTTGCACCTCGTTTCGCCATCGCTTGTGAATAAATACTCATGAAATTGAAAATTTCCGCTAATCGCACTGTAATACCGGAACCAGAAGTCGGATAAGGATCAACTTTTCGGAGACTTTTCGAGAAATTTGCACATATTTTCTTGTAATTCCGCAACCAGAAGTTGGATCCACATGAAATTAAGGAAAATTGTTTGAGGCCATAAGGCCTTTCATTTGAATCTAAATTTGTGAAAATCGGAAGCCATCTCTGAGAAACGTGTGTGACTATTTTTTTTTGTTTCAATTATAGAGGTTTTAACATTAATGTCATTCGCCTCTTCGGGCCAGAAAAACTTTCTGACCCTATGTGCGGGGTTGGGAATCGAACCCAGGCGGGCTGCGTGAAAGGCATCGACTTACCCATCACGCTATACCCGTCCCAAAAGAGCCTGTGTGTGACTATTTTCTTCCTTTTAGTTGGTGCATATCACCCTTTAACTCCGGAACCGAAAGTCAGATCGGGATAAAATTTAATAACAGTCTATGGCACAATAAGACCTTCAATTGAATCTGAGTTGGTGAAAATCGCGGAGGAAATTAAGTGACATTATTTGTCATACACACACAGACATTTTGTGATCTCAACGAACTGAGTCGAATGCTGTATGACACTTGACCCTCCGGGCCTTGGTTGCCTTTAGGTCGGTTTTCACAGCGATTGCATAAGGTTTTTATATGAGAAAGGCAAAACTAGGTGATGACTTAATTAATTCATGAAACTTGCCCACGGTCTTGCAAAATGGATTCTATCTTGCCTATAATAACACATGGATCAATAAGTCCCGAGACTAACAATGGAAACAACATTTTTTTTGCAAATTTTTTTTTTATTCATCGACATAATCACCTTTTAGGGTGATACAATGATTCCAACGTTTTTCCATGTTTATAAAAAAATTTATCTTTCGCTTCAAAATAAGCTTCAGTTTCAGCGATGACCTCCTCATTTGAGCCAAATCTGTTTCCTGCAGCATTTTTTTAAGATCAGCAAAGAGCCAGTAGTCACTGGGGGCTAAATTTGGCGAGTATGGAGGGTGGGGAAGCAGATCAAAGCCCAATTCGTTCAATTCCGCCATTGTTTTCATCGACTTGTGGCAGGGTGCATTGTCTTGGTGAAAAAGGATTTTTTTCTCTGCATGTGCGGTTGTTTTTTTACGATTTCCTCCTTCAAACGCACCAGTAAGTCAATATAATAATCACTGTTGATCGATTTACCTTTTTCGAGGTAGTCAATGAAAATCACGCCATGCGTATCCCAAAAAACTGACGCCATGACTTTGCCAGCTGACTGCTGCGTTTTCTGACGCTTCGGACGGCTTTCGCCAGCTGTGCGCCACTCAGATGACTGCCGCTTCGACTCTGGAGTGTAGTGATGTATCCATGTTTCGTCCATGGTCACGTAACGACGCAAGAAATCTTTTTTGTTGCGAGTAAATAGCGATAAACTGCTTTCTGAATACCTTAAAACCGGGTATAAATAAAATTTATAAAACTTAAACTGCTTTCTGAATCATCGACTCGTTGCTGTTTTTGTTCCATCGAAAGCAATCGCGGCACCCACTTGGAAAAAACCTTTTTCATGTTTAATTTTTCATGAAGGATAGTAAATACACTTCCATATGATATCTGTGTCATCTCAGCAATCACACGGAGCTTTACTTTACGATCTTTAATTATAATTTTTGTCACTTCACTCACATTTTCCGGTGTAACGGCTTCCACAGGTCTACCCGAGCGTTCCGCGTCATTTGTATCGATACGACCACGTTTAAACTCGGCGAGCCACAGAGAAATCGTTGCTTTCGATGGACAAGAGTCCGGATAACATTTTTCAATCCATTGTTTCGCTTGCACGGTGTTTTTACCCATTAAAAACAATGTTTTATCAAAACACAAAACTCAGTTTTTTCCATTTTTTAAACAAACTACAAAACGACTTTACTCCAACCTCGATAACTCAGCTGTTTCTGGTCGGATCGACTTAAAATTTTGACCCGTTTCAAGCAAAGGCTAGTACTCTAGAAAGACGTGGTTACTGGTTTACTACGAGCGCCATCTCTGCTTAGTCTCGGGACTTATTGATCCATGTGTTAGCTGGTGGAATTTAAGGATATAAATCATGGAATAATTTTTCCATGAATGTTTTCACCAAGCATAAAAATGAGATAGCTAGAGATGAAGACGCCACCGAGTAGTATAAACACCATTTTTGTTTTTTTTTGTGAAGTCCCAAAGGGTTTTGAAATGTAACTTCAAAGTGTTGAAAAAATGATATTATTCTAAGTTCGACTTTCATACTGTGAATACGAAAATAAAATTTTGAATTTTGAACTTCAGTTTCAAAAGTATATTTTTTCTTTGGTTTCATCAATCATTTAATTGCTTTTGTTTTGTTCGAAGAAAAATATTGCATATTTTTGATTTTCATTCTACATTTTCGGAAACGTTCACGTTAGATCTGCTATCGTTCTAATCTTAATTTTACCCGCTGTTAGAAATCAGTATTTCTTATTAATCGTATTTAAAGCGCTGCAGAATTTGTTTCAAAAATAGTTCTGTCATCAAAACGTTATATTTACCAACAGTGCTGCCAAATTCGATGTTAAGTTATAAGCAAAACTTAAAAATGGTGTCACGAACGCATATAAAGTTATTAGTTAGAATAATGCATTTTGTTTCCATTTTCTAACACCATGGAAAAAGAAAATTTCATCACAGGTCGGAAGCAAACACAATAACAATAACAAATACGGTGACAACTGATGGCTATCTTCTGCATCATTAAACCTATGTTGCTACCAACTCAACAGCAGTTCAAGACGAAGGAAGAAGAAAATATGGTTTTGCTGTTTACCGTTTGCTGATTCTACGACCTTCTATGACCCAAGCAGAACAGATGTAGACCAATGTTGTGGGTTTATCTAATAACTTATTATTTAATCCTGAGACAATCGACCCGAAACATTTGATGACCACCCTACGAAAAAATGTTTTACTGCAAAGGGTAAAATGACGACACGGGCTTGGCCTAATCGGCTCCTCTACGCCGGAGCTGTTGGTAACGACTTGGCCAAACCTATTCGCTAGCAAAACAGAATGATTGGGCACTATCAGGAATCAGAACAAATTGGCTCAAATGGCACGTTCCCCTTGATATTTGGAGATTTGTGCCTTGCCATCAATTTGTTTTTAGCATCATTTTCCCGATATATAAGAGGGAAGGATTGAAAGGAAATGGTAAGGGTTGGACTAGGAGGATGGGAAAAATTGACGACACAAAAACACATAAAAGCAAAAGTAAATTCTGCACCCCTAAGGGATGCTGAACAATCTGCTGAGGATCACATTTAGTGGAAGCAGAAGGAAATTCTGAACCTCTACGAGGTCCCGAACAGTCTGCTGTTAATAAAACCTCCAACCCCCGAGAGGATTTAGAGATCTTACAAAAGCGACACCATTCTGCACTCCCGGAAGAATGCAGAACGACTCGCAGTATGTACGAGCAGAAGTAAATTCGGTACCCCCCAGAGGATGCCAAACAATCTGCCAAACCCTATTTAAGGTTAATACAGAAGGGATTCATTCACTCCAGGAAGAACGATGAACCCTTCTGACTATAGCTCCTTACCACATTGGGTGAGAAACGAGAGAATATCCTTCAATTTTAGCTCCGCATACACAGACTCAACCATGTATGGAGAACCAAAAACCCGGATACGTAGCTGCCTCAATGCGGGACAGTTACATATCAGATGATATGAAGTACCATAATCGCATTCACACAAATCACACGAATAATACTCAGCACGTTGAATAGTAGCCATGTGATAATTGAGTTTGCAATGTCCAGTCAGAGCTCTGACCAGAACACTTCAATGATACTTGGAGAAATGCAGTAGACACTTTGACATTTTCAGATCTAAATCTGGTAGAAATGCTTTGTCTGAGCGCAAGTTTGCAAGCTGCGCCAGTAGCTGGCATGTTTGGATGCAGCCCAAGAACGTATCTTGTGCTTTATCCAACTAGTTGAAAGTGGTAAAGCTGGTTCAGGACCAACGAAATCATTCGTTGCACCAGCTCTAGCCAACTCATCAGCCCATTCATTTCCAGTAATACCAGAATGGCCGGGTACCCATAAGAAGTAAACAGCATTTGAAATGCTGAGGTCTTCAATTTGAGAATATATCTGGGTTTGAGTCCCCATGATTTTCCAAAAGCTCGTCTGCATTGGCCGAAAGCCATGCAAGCTCTTTTAATCCTGAAATCAATGTGAGCAGACCAATTCAGTTTTGAGTCAAGAATAACCCCGACGTATTTAACTTGATCGACCACAGTGACTCCTGAACCAAAGAACTGCAACGGACGAGCTCCTGTAATTATCCTACGATGAGTGAAAAGCACCATTGATGTTTTGCCCGGATTTACAGATAATCCAAACCTGACAACACCATTGTTCAACAGATCGCAGGGCTTGCTGCATTAAATCAAAGAGAGTGTTAATGCTTATACCACCTTGAGGACACCCACAGACACTCAGCTTTCTAATCTCTGGCCTGCCGAATCGATGATCAAAGAAGTTGATTGCTAAGCATTGCGTGTATCCAGTAAGGGAAAAACCCAAGATATTCCGTTCACGACTGCAAAGTTTAACCTCCTGCAGCCATTCAGCCATCGGCACGGAAATACACCTTGACTTAGGAGTTCCTATTTTTGTGGCCTTTTACGACATGGAATAGGAAACCAGTGGATCAATTCTTGGTAAAAAATAATTCCGCCGGATGCCACACGGCTTACCTGTTTGGTGGACTTATACCACCGGTACAGGTGGACCGTAGCGTTATTCTTAGCAGTTGGGAAACCGCTACCGACACTACACGGCTATCTAGGCTGCTCAGAGAGGGAAGTTAACATTGATGGTCAACTTCCATGGATGGCCGAACAGCCGGTTAATTTCATCACAGGTCGGAAGCAAACACAATAACAATAACAAATACGGTGACAACTGATGGCTATCTTCTGCATCATTAAACCTATGTTGCTACCAACTCAACAGCAGTTCAAGACGAAGGAAGAAGAAAATATGGTTTTGCTGTTTACCGTTTGCTGATTCTACGACCTTCTATGACCCAAGCAGAACAGATGTAGACCAATGTTGTGGGTTTATCTAATAACTTATTATTTAATCCTGAGACAATCGACCCGAAACATTTGATGACCACCCTACGAAAAAATGTTTTACTGCAAAGGGTAAAATGACGACACGGGCTTGGCCTAATCGGCTCCTCTACGCCGGAGCTGTTGGTAACGACTTGGCCAAACCTATTCGCTAGCAAAACAGAATGATTGGGCACTAACTCTAATTGTGCATTTACCGAACGAAGCGAGCATAAACTTTTTCCCCTAGAAGGAAAACTAGGTAGTGCGATGACTGGAAGGAGATAGCATTGTAGAGTACGCGTGAACCGGTTATGAACTTTGTACTTCAAAAACGGTCAGGGCTCGAAACACGAAAACATTTTTTTTTTCAATGCTCGTGAAAAATACTGATCCACCATAAGCAATGTTGAACAATTCGAACAATCACTTCGTTGGCAAATCGTAACTGATGCCCTCTAATCAACCAAATTACGACAATTCAAAGGTACCGTCATGACGCCGGCTCTTATTACTATTCCATCACCATGTAACTTTACATCGTACTATGCTCTAACACTCCTCAGTGGATTCAATAATTCCGTTTTCTCTTCCTCCAACTCCATCAATCGACTTGAATACTTGAAAGTCCCACCCAAGTCCAGCTCCTTTCGCTCGAAACAATCTTCCATCCGTGCATGTCTACACTGATTTTTCTTCTTCTCCTTATATACTACTATACTCCACGCTTTTCGGGCCAGTTCCAAGGATTACAGATACCAACAGAGCGGCTCTCGCACTTTGTGGTAATAAATGTCGCCCCGTGTCTGTACCGGTGCCATTCCACCTAGTTCCACCTCCTTGCAGTAACAATCGCCAAAACCAGCGCCACCCACTCACGCTGCATTAGGTTAGGTCTCACGATCGCTCTTCGCCGCTTCAACCGTGCCCCTCTTCACAACCAACCAACCAACCGTTCATTGCAACCAGCGTCGGACTCTCGAAAGGGGGAGGAAAACCGCACAACAAAAAACAATCTACTTTGGGCCCTGTGCTATGCCAGTCCACTCAGCATTCACTCTATCAAGTTTTGGAGTCGATTGAATAGTGGAGAGCCATTGGTGATGCTCTTGATTCTCTTCTGACAAACAAATTCTCATTATTGAATATATATGTACAACAAAATGTGCATCTCCTCTCAGTTCGAGTGAGTTCGTTGTGTGTGGGTCGATTTTTCGGTTGTAGGTTTGGTAGTCTACTGACATACTCCTCGCAGCTCGCGTTTCCCGCGGGTCGCAGCTGAACTAATACGGCACTTTGGGATGGGTGCGTTTGGTAGTTTAAATAAACATTTGAATTTTCGTGTTCGGACAAAAAAAATCTGATTGCTTTAGCACTTATTGAATATCAAACACAATGCTGCAGAATTCTAGAAAAATGTAGACCAGTAAGATACTTTTTTATGATACGAACTAGTATAGAGATACACATTTAATCGTGAGCACTAAAATTAACCTGACAGTATATTGAAAGAATAACATACAATAATTGATGTTTTGCCATTTGGACTTGTACTAAACTAGATCATTTAAATTTTTAATTTGGCCATATGTCGACTTTATTGAAGGATGTTCCTGAATGTTATCCGAATCCGACTTCCGGTTCCGGAATTACAGGGTGATTAGTGTTAAAATTCCTATTTCAAATTATTTAATCACTTTTCTCAGAGATGGAATGACCAGTTTTTTCAATCATAGGTTCGAATGAAAGGTCTCATGCTTCAATACAAAACTTACAAATATCATCCGGATCTGACATCCGGAATTATAGGGTGAAGTGTGTTCAAAATTTGATACCGTCACTTAAAGCGGCGAAACAAAAAACATAAAACTATTTCTAATCTGGAATCGAAACTATTCCAATCGATAGTTATTATCAGTAGACACAACCGAACAAATCGATTTCGGCTATCCTGTTTCCCGGTATCCGATTTAGGAAGCACCAAAAATTGTGGTCATATATTCCAAAGATATCACTCACTTTTGTCAGCGAGGGCTTGACCGATTTGCACAAGATTAAAAAGAAAGGTCTTATGATCCCACAATGAACTCCTAAATTTCATAGTTGACAATTATTTCCACGAGTAAAGTTCCAAATAAATCGGTTACTTCTCGTTTGGAGGACGGCGCACAAAGCAAATCTGCCACTTGCTTGTGTGCCCTTTCCTAAAGCGCTACCGTACCGCTCTAATATTCTGATTTAAAATCGATTTTATAAAAAATTAATGTATATGAGGAAATCCAATCAACTCTATGCTTGATTCAAAGTGGAAACACTGAAAATGTTTAGGAACTAGATGTAATTGCGGATTATAACACTATCATTTGTGGCCCTTAAAACTGTCGATTTGTATATGTAATATCTCCATTGTGTTCATATTTTGATGAATTTTCCGCACTAGAACAAAAAAACGGTTCTAACGGCTTCAAAAATAATAACATATACAGTTTTGAGGTTGAATACTACATTCCAGATGATCATTTTTCGTTTTTATGGCTGATTAATTGTATTCTTTCTGTTACTCGCACGCAAACGATCAGCAGCTAAATGATGTAATCGAGGGATTCATTTCAGACTTTCAGAAGGTGGCATTTTCTACGATATTGAACGCTGTTCGGAGCATTTTTCTCGAATGCGAAGCAGTCAAATGCTGGTTTTATTTGCACTCGTTTGGTGCGAGTTTCTCAGATTTGCATTAAACTGATGATTATTACCTTCGATAAAAAGGCAAAGAGGTAATCTTAATCGTTTTTTAGATAACATTTAGAGCCATTAGAACGACTGATTTTGTGTAATGTTCCCTTATCGTTATCCTCTTTTCGTTGTTTTTTCATCAATGCAAACGACCAGAAGCTGGATGATGCAATCGCTATCGCTAGATATTCATAGTCAGATTGTTCATCGAATATCTCGGCTTTGAAGGCTTGTAAATCTACCGTGACAAAGTCTAGATAATTTGGTTTAGATGCGATTAGTACATAAAAACATATATGTTATCGCGATAAAAATAAAGTCTTGTATTTTTCTGTGAAACAAAGTCAGTTTCAATGCATCCGCCATTTTTTCGCTTTGGTTTCCTGATAGCATTCTGAAAAAGGAGAGAGAAATAAAATTGGCTCGACAAGGCTGCCAAACACACAGACATGAAAGTTGAATATTTTTACCTTTTTCATTATTCATTGGAATCCATGTAATGTCCAACCCATACGATAGATTAATGTGATAAAACTTCTCATCAAAATAATAAAATGAATGCTGGCAACCCGGTACAGTTTGCTCATATACGAGAGAGTACAAGAGAAATACGATGCCCAAAGGGAATTGAGCGAGCCACGTGGTCGATTCAAAACTCAACACGCGACTCTCTGTCCTCAGACCTTAAGCGACCGTTCATAAACCACGTAGACTAAAATCTGGTATTTTCAAATAGTTGATTGGTTCAATTTCAACCTTTTTTGGCAAACGTTCACTTTCGCAATTCCAATCATATTGATTTTTCAAATCCGGTTCTGGTTGGAAGAAACCACACTGACAACTACTTCACGTCAGAACAAAAATATGAATAACTTTTTAGGCTTCCTCGCGATTTGGTATTTTAATAATTAATTTCTTTTTCTTATTCGTGATCGGCTATAGATGAGTGATAAATTCTGATCATTTTGTCACCCTACTAACATCGGTCCTTTGCCGGTTTCTAAAATTCTCTGGACATTTCACTCGTCAGAACGCTCATGGATTGCAGAAGCAATTGACATTATCTACATTTCTCCTTTCATTGCTTGATTACGATGTGACTGAATAATAACTAAATAATAGCAGAATAAAAGGAAAAACAATAGAATGTTCGGTCTTTGAGTATACCTCTACTTGGTCATAGAACTAAGTTAAATTGCTTGAAAAAATAAAAGAATACAAGACTACGTAGACTTTAGGCAAAACCCCCCTCCCTCTATCTCGTAGACAAACGTTAACTTTTGTCAAATACCTCCGAATACAAGCCAAGTATTATCGTTTATGTGGAATATTTGAAAATATAACTTTTTGAATGTTCTCTTGTCTTCAATCGTTCTTTTGAAAAAGAATCTATGCGTGCTACTAAACTCAGGCATATACATGGTTAGCAAGTTAGTCTATACATATACATATAACCTCATGTTAGTCAATCATAATTACTAATGATTCATAACTACAGCTATAGTAATAAGAGTAACAGTAATCACTAACAATAACGGATGAATTAGCATATATACAAAGTGTGAAGGATTCAAAAATCCATTACGTCCGGTCTTTTTTACAAGCTATCATTACGAGAGGTAAACCCACTGCTCTCAATTACTGAAAAAAGTTCTGGTTTCTATGTGTCGGTTTTTCTTGTTATGCTTTGTGCGACGGTTCGTTCAACTGAAGCGGATAAAATTTTGCGCGCATTTTATGACGCTACATTTCACCTTGAACCATCATTTCGAGAGGCTAAAACGTAAAAATCACTTCCAGTATTTTTCCAACCACGACACCATAAAATTTACACCAATAAAAGTTTTGGTTTCTTTAAATTTGGGTTTTAAAAACTTTTTCATTTCGTTGCGCTTCGATTTCTTATCACTTTCATATATAGATTTTCAATGCAGATTTTATATCCCCCGATACAGATACAGATGAGATCTCACTCATTTACAGAAAAAGTAGAACAACTCTTATTTAGAGTAACTTCTTAGTAACTGGAATTTGACTTCTTCTACTGGAAACGATGATGGCACTCAATACCTAAAATAACTCTACTGTGTTTATTTATTATTCCGTTTACAATTGATTTTTAGCGAAAAAACAATTGTGAAACTCATGGAAACTACTACGTAATTTAAACAGAAATTGAATTTATGTTTACCAAAACAGCAAACATAATTTCTAATGAATAAGTCTCGCATTTGATTTTCAATACAACTGCTCGCAACACAAACATTGAACTTTAAACTTTAAAAACATTGAACTTTTAGATAAATAAATGGTAAAACTACATATTGTAGAATTTATATGTTATGTTTTAGTAAATAGAAAATCGACAACGAACTGCATTTTTATGGTGAAGCATGTCTTCGTACGCCTGAAATTTTCAAGCGCCTTTGAATGTACGTGTTTTGATGATTGCACATCAATTTCTATGAAAATAACAATCTATACTTTTCAATGAATATGATTCAGATAGTGTTTAAAATATGTATAAAAAGTTATCAAACATTCATACACCTTTTCAGATGATTTTTATTTAAGAACTTAACTTTTCGTTCAATATCTTTGAAACGTGATGTCAGGTCTGTTCATTTATTTCGCGAGATAAAAACCGGATACAAATTATCTCATTGCTTTTTGTTTTCATTGCATATGTAATGCTGTATTTCTGAAACTTTTATCACATACTAACAGACAGGACACTCAAATTAGATTCTTCAATCAGTTCAACGGTCATTTCGAATATTCCTTTATTTGGGACAGTGCTCACATGTGTCATGATGGCGCCACGTTACCCTATCAAAAACATCCTGTCTGTCATCTAGATTGTGTTTATTTTTTTCATTTACCAACAGAGTTGCCATTCATACAGAATTACCTGTGATGTATTGATTTGTATACGTCCATGCGAATTTCATGCAGGGTACAGATTTAATACATATTGCCAAAACTATATACTGAATTGTGCCTACTTCTCATCTCCAACGCAATAGAAAATCGAACCCGTTTTGTTACAATATTTACTTGTTTCTGGTCTGCCGCCACTTAATTTCGGGTGAAAACTACCAACACAATAAAAAATAGTCTAGATGAACAACGTTGAGTCAAATAAATGGTTACCTTCCAACATCGCGAAAAAGTTAAATATATTATCAACGTAATCCAATAATTTATTGTGACGATTCATTTTCAAATATTTTGATGAAATCAGGCATCCCTGCAAGCAGCTGATCGGTGTTGACAAACGAGGGGAAACCAACTAGTAAAAAAACTTGTACATAACACAAGGGGTGTACAGATAGTAAAGAGTTCGCGCAGTACAATATAGGTGGAACTAGTGCATCACGAAAAATATTTTTATAAGAATTTACTAATACTGTCATGTCTGTTAGTCTGTGCTTTTATGATAATATTCTCATGTCGGCAAGTTTTGCGTTTATTTCAAGGAGATAAATCTGGTACAACTTATCTGCAAGTTTCGAATTGTTTTTCTAAAAATAAAGAAAACTGCACACATTGGCCTAAAATTTCATGAGGCAGCCGAGACTATGCGGGTTCGGCAGTAAAATAGTTTTTACTGCAAGGTTTTCAACTCGGTTTTTTTTTCATAAGAGATATACAACCATTTCGGCATATATGTAGTCCGATACAATTATAACAGCCATTTGGAAAATTTTTAATAAGTTGCACAACTGTTTTAGTTACTTCGTTTTTACATGACGATGTGAAAATTTTTGCAGAGCTTCTATAACTACTAGTGCAACATGACCATGTTAATGATTTGCTGAACCATTGTTTTAGATGTACTTAAAATTGTTCGAAAGACTGTCCCACAAAGTATGGACGCAACCAAAAACCGCTGCCATTTCGCAATGGTTCAGAATCTGTCCATTTTTATGGCTGCGTCCTGTTGTTTACACTCTTCTCTAACCACTTGTGCAGTTGTTTATTCGTTTTCATTAGTTTGTTTCGAAATGCGTGGACTTTCAGCAGAACAACGTCGAAAAATTGTGTACAAATGGTGCACAGAACGCGGACTGTCACTGAGAAAGATAGTAAAAATGGAAGGAGCCTTTGAGGATAAACCGAAAACGGGTCGAAAAAAGGTCCTGCTAACCCTCAGTTGGATAAACGTATACTGAAGGCGTTCGAGTAAAAGAAGGAGGTTTCAGTTCGGAATGTGTCCAAAAAAGTGGGCACTTCGAAGTCAAATGTTCTTCGTGCTAAAGAACGCTTGAATCTTCGAACCTATAAGAAGCAGAAACAACCAAAACGTAGTCCGAAACAACAAGCATCGATCAGGTCGAAAGCTGTACAATACGATTCTTGCTGGAAATTTGACCTGCATAATCATGGACGACGAAACCTACGTGAAACTCGATTACAAATCCTTGCCGAGACCACAATATTATATGGTGCGAGAAGGGCAAGTGTAAAAGCAGTCCGAGACATCGATTGAAGTCGAAAAATTTGGTAAGAAAGCTATGGTCTGGCAAGCAATTTGTAGCTGCGGTAAGATTTCGAAACCCTTCATCACCACTGCTTCAATGAATAGCGAAATATACATCAAGGAATGTTTACAAAAACGACTTCTACCCATGATTCGAAACCACAAGGATCCTGTTGTCTTCTGGCCAGATCTTGCTTCTTACCACTACTCGAAATCAACGGTAGAATTGTATACTACCAAAAATGTCACTTTCGTTGCCCAAAACTTCGACCAATTGGGAAATTTTGGGCATTAACGAAGGCACATCTTAGGAAACATGTCTCGGCAGCCGAAACCATTCAACAGTTCGAAAAAGATTGAAAAAAAGTGTCAAAACTTGTCGCCAAGAAGTCTGTACGGAATTAATTGAGAAACGTTCGCAAGAAGGTGCGCCAGCTAATCTACAATGGCTAAGTAGCAAATGTTGAGAATAATATTCTGTTGTTGTAGTCTAATGTTATCAGTATATCGAATAAAATTTGAATATCTAACACTTGTGAATTATTTGCAGCGAAATCAAAGTGTGTCCATACTTTCTGGGACAGTCTTTATAGTGATTTTTTCGGTAGTATTGTAAAACTCAACAGATATGAGTTGCACATCCGATTTTTATATATTTAAAAATCTTTCTGAACGTATTTAACATAAAAAACAATTCTAAAACAATTGCAGAACCTCTTGAAATTTCAATAAGTTACATTTGCTACTTGGGTAGTACTCAAACTCTGAATAACTAAGTGCAGTATTTGAAAAAGTTTTACGCCATTCTCGAAAATCTAGTAATTTAACGTGCTACGGTTTCATAAACTGCTTCATATGTGAAATTTCGCCCACTGCAGCACTCGCTTTTCGAATACTTGTAAAAAATGAATGTGCAAAGTGATATCACAAACATTATCAACATTGCATGTATAACGTTGCGAAATTCTCGTAATCTGTATCTGTAATTTTTGTTTAGTTTGACGATTATTCATCTTACTTTTTACTAAGAAATAATCAACATTAGTCTTACTGCCGAGTAATGTAATACAAATACTCATTGTCCAAAACGATGTACTGCACTCACTCTTTCTTGAATCAATTGATGGTAGAAAAAAAGTTTTCGATTTAGGTAGTTGGGCCATACGATGATGCGGTTACTTCTCGTGAGTCGAGTTTTCAACTACGGTACAATATTGTAGTAACAACAGCCGAAGCCGAGACTCGAGAAGAAAGGTGACGCGCTTCATGGTTCCAGTTTTACTTTTGAAACAGGCTGGATGAACGTCGTGCGGTGAGGCCGACGGTAACCGCTTTGCGAGGGTGGATGTGCCTTGTAGAAGCTGCGGCGCAGTGTTTGCCTGGCAGTGTCTTATTTCATCGCGGTTCTTCCTCGCTGACTCATTCACTCTCCCAAATTGGTCTCTAGCATGAGATATGTAAACGTACATAGTTTGCCCTTCTGTTCTGGAGAGCATTTGAGCGATTGTGTGGTGAGTATCTCCAATGTGTCTGATTTACAGGGAGAGCAGCGTGGCAAGTGAGAGCATGCCAGAACGTGACCATTCGCCACGCGGGGGTGTCTTGAAGCGTGGAACCGTGGGACTAGTGGAGCAGAAGCAGTCTTGTCGAGTGTCACCGCCAACTGGTCGCAGTCGGTTGTGATCCGTGTTCCGTTCCGGTTGTGTTTTGCTTCTTATCCGTGCCGCCGTGCCCCATTGGTGGTGCTATTCTTTTGCTTGGTATTGGGAACACATTTTCCCCTTTTGGGAGTTTGCGTCGGCATCGCAAGTAGGCAAATGAAGTCAGCACAATCTTGAATTTTTCTTTGTCAGCAAAAAACAACATTCCCCAACCGGAGAAGCTAATCTGTGAGCTAATAATTTCTTGTGATTTCCGACGTACATTCAGAATAAAGTCATACTCCCTGACAGCGGCAACGAACAACGGAAGAGTTAACCAAACAACCGCGTAGCGCGAAAACGAGAAACGAGAGTTTGTGGTGTTTGTGCATTTTTATTTTCCTTTGTTTGAAAATAGCGATCCGACTGGAAGCGCAACAGTACGCGGCAGAGAGTGACGTGCGGGAAGCAAATGAAAATTCGACGATATTCAGTCAGTGTCACCCGAAGAACACAAAGAAGATCGGAAGCGAAAGTTTGGGTTGCGAAAGTCCTCGCTCGGTCACCCGCTCTTGGTCGCTTGGTACGCCGTTCATATCCCGGTTCGCACGCCCTCACCCTCACGCCACCGACAGAAACAAAACCGAAGAAACAAACACGTTTTCCCAACAGTTGCTAGTCCAATTCTCAACCAAAGGGTCACAGGCATCCGATTCGAACTCGAAGTCGGAGCCCGAAGGGTCAACCGGACAAGACGATGCAGTCGTTGAAGGTAAATTCAATTTCGCTTGACATTGTGTAGCTGAATTTCATAATCGTAGAAAGTTTTCTATGCGAAGTAGCTCGCTTCGGTGATTCGGAGCAAAAAAAAAGAAAAAAAGGGCTCTACTGAATTACCTTCAGTAGAGGTGATGTGAATATTCATATATTGTAATCTGGTAGAATGTAATCCTAGCAAAAGCAAAGTTTTAGGTTGAAATTTGTTTGTATCACTGCATTTCGAATGCCGAGATTTAAAATACGTTAATCAATGACGTGTTGAGAATGTACCTTACGGTAATTTGAATTACTCATAGCTCGAAAAATGTTCTCAAGAGATCATTGCATTCGATTATAAAGGTTAGTTTCAAATAATTTTCCTAATTAGTTGCATTTTCAATGACACTTGAGTAGATGGAAATATGTTTGTCTAAATGAAGAGCAGTGAACGCTAACTGTTGACTAAGCTTTTATCTTTTCAATTCCTTATTTTTTCCCAATTGTATTATTAGTCACTGTGTAACCTCCTAAGCACATTACTTTGGAGACTTATATCTCCTTAGTTTTCTCGTTCGATCTCGATTCTATTTCACCAAGCGAAGAAGAAGTGCGGACTGTGTTCAAATCAAGCGAACGCCAAAACACATATTTCCCCATTTAGTTCAATCTCCGCTCGCTCTGGTCCCGTTCCGTACGTTTTGCCCTCGATTTGGGATCGATCAAAACCAATCAATCCCCAATTTCCCTCACTGTGCGCCGCGTTGCGTCGCGTCGCGTCGCGTCCCATCGGATCCACGCGTCGTCTTTCCGTGTACGCGTGACTGCATGAGCGATTCCGGAGAACGGAGAACACGCTACGCTACGGATCGGTCGGATTGCCCCAAAACGAGAAATTCAAAATCAAGACGAAACCCGGGGCCCTCCGATTGAGAAGAAAACTGAAAGGCAAAATACAAAAGCGTGATATTTTTAGTACCCGATTTTGTACTTTTCATTTTCCGCTTTCGGTTCTGTACATTTCGGCATACAATTTCGTTCAATGGTGGATACCAGATGTTTCCTATATAGCGTAAACATACACATGGCTTTAGTCCGCCTCCACCATGTCGGAGAGAGACTTCGCTGTGAGTTTGCTCTTTCTCCTGCACTTCCCTCCTCTGGGTAAAACTATACCAACTGATGACATCTAGCTCCCCATTTCCGTTCCCCCTTACATGCGATGATACACGCGCATTGTAGTTCAGCCTGCTGACGGGATCGAGTACCCAACATGTGTCTCCTCACACAAGCCACCCACTTGTTCCATGCCAGCGTAGCACTGGTTCATATTTGGGCGGTTCATGGAAAACGCATCTGTCAGGCTTTTGTTTGTCTTCTGTGTAACCGGCTTTCTGTTTACATCGTGGGACGGGAGCGGGTTCGGAGGAGGTACAAATTATGCGTTACAATATACGCTTCTCATTGTAGTAATCATAGAAGAAGGGCAACACCAGACCGCTCAAAGGCCAGTAGTACCTACCTAGTTGTTGAAATCTTCAAACGACGTTGATTATTCTGTGATTCTACACGATCCGGCTAATATATAGTTCCGAGCAGAAGACTGCAATTTAAGAACTGAAGACTACAATTACCATTGTGTTTTGTTATCATTGCTTGCAGAATCTCAGAGTATCTGTCCAAAACACCGCTGTGATACGAGTTTTGAGTACTACCAACTTTTAGATTCGAATATTTATTCATAAACATATCCTCACATCAACACATTCCTTGCACTTATAGTTGACATTTTCGATGCCATCACAATCAACATGTTGTAATCATCAAATTAACGGACAAAGGGGAAAACAAAATATAATGTCGTTAATTGTTGACACTGTAAACAACGTTTTTTTTTGAGTCCATCAAATGCAGTACATGCTGTTGTATTCATCCACGCCATCTGTCGTATTACATGGTGTTTTTGTCTGACCAAATTAAGCGAACGCATTCATCGAAGCAACCCACACTCGCGGATGTTTTTTTTTTTTTTCAAAATTTCCCTTCTATCGCTCTCCAATCGCACTTTTGCAGTTAAATTATCGTTTCATCTACCTCTTTTTTTCATCCGCAGAGACTTTCTCTTTGTTTTGACGTTGTGCGATCCATGCATAATTTTCTGGCAGTCCTTTTGCAAAGGTTTTTCTTTGAATTGACTTTCATGCCTATTATCCTTAATTTTGATGCAAATAAATATAATGGACAACGTATGGTAAATCCGGTCATTGATTTTTTAGGCCGTGGACTATTTCGCAAATTATTTTAACTTCCAGTTAAAATTTTACAGTCGAGCAATTTTGCTTATCGAGTAGTTAAATATAACTAAAACTGCACAATGTTCCTAAAAATTGCGTATGAATTTCATAAGGCTTTTTATTGGAATTCCAATTTTCGTGACTTCATAAGGCGGTCTTATGATTCGCATACGATATTCTTATGGCTAAAAACCATATGATATCCTTATGAAATTCCATATATTTTTTGTCTGAGTGTGCGACTCATTTCAAAGTTTGACGGATGGGAAGTTATTTGGATTTATTTTGCACTGAAAATAAAATGATTCTTATTTTTGCCTTTCTCGTATATTTATTTATTTATTTATTTATTATTAAATTTATTCATCTGACAATAAAATGGTCTTAATGAATTGGTTTAGTCAAGTCATAAAATTGTAGATCGCTGTACTTTCTGCACGAATTTGTGTGATGGTTCATCAAATTCAAAAAGGTGTTCAACGGTGCCAAATGTCCTCAAGCATGATGTTATCGGTTCGTAATACCCGAACGTCGTTCGATGAAATCTCGGCTGAAATAAACTGGAAGAGCGCAGTGATCGTTGTGAAGCACGAACATCGAGTTGAGACAAAATCTTCGGTGAGTCGATATCCCCGTTGATCAGTTTTGCCACGAAAGTAGTTTGCTGAATTTTCCTGCGTCGTTCCAATGAGTCGAGTCCGATCAGTCGACAGCGATCGTGGTATGGTGGAAGATCAAGCGGGTTCTGCCAGGGAAGGTTTCTTAGAGCAAGACGAACAAATCGTTTCTGAACGCGCTCAATCCGTAAGTTCCATGTAAGTTGATAAGGACTCCAAATTACGCTAGCATTTTCCAGTATTGGACGAACCAAAGAACAATATAACGCCTTCAAACAATACGGATCTTTGAAGTCCCGCCCGATCTTTGCAATAAAACCTAGTTGCCTGGTCGCTTTTGAAATTACAGATGAACGATGCAGATTGAAGGTAAGTTTGGCATCTAACAAAACACCAAGGTCATTAACATGGTCAACTCTCTGGAGCGTTTGTCCATCAATTGCATAGTCGAATCGAATTGGGTTCAGTATTCGGTGAAACGTTATGACCTGGCATTTTGAAATGCTGACAATCAACCAGTTTCTACGACACCAGGCGACAAATGTATCTAGAAGTTTTTGAAGCCGGATGCAGTCGTCAATAGAGCGAACTTCAAGATATAATTTCAAATCATCGGCATATACTAATCTGCAGCCAACTCCGAGCACCGAAACAGCATCGTTGAAGAACAGCAAAAACAAAAGTGGACCCATATTGCTGCCTTGAGGAACTCCTGATAAATTTGAGAACAAAGATGATACACAAGAGCCGAGCTTAATTCGCAGGACTCTACCACATAAGTAAGAGCGTAGCCAGTCAGTAAACTTTTGTGTGGCGCCCAGCCGCAACATCTTGCACAAGAGTATTCGGTGGTCAATTCGGTCGAAAGCTGCTTTCAGATCAGTGTATACTGCATCAATTTGTACTTTATTCTCCAAACTCGAAAAACAACTGGAAGTGAAATCTAAGAGATTCGTGCTGACTGAACGACCTGGCATAAATCCATGCTGATCAGTAGAGATGTAATTTTTAGTACGAAAAAGTACCTCAGTGCTCACAATTATTTCGAACAGTTTAGATGCAGCTGATAAATTGGTTATGCCTCGATAATTTCTAACATTTGTACGATCACCGCTCTTGTATACAGGAAACATGAAAGACTGCTTCCAAGTCATCGGAAAAATACCTTGCTCAAATGATTTGTTAAATATAGTGCACAAAGGATCGGCTAAAGCAGAAGCGCAATGACTGTACACCGCTGCAGGTATGCCATCTGGTCCGGCAGAGAACGATCGTTTCAACTTCTTCGCTGCGGCAACAATCATATCGGGAGTAACCAAAAATGTGTCAATGTGCACTAAATTCTCAGGAACATCCACCGCGGCGGTCTCCGCATCGATACCGGAGGCTGTTTTTTCTGCAAACACCGAAGCAAAGAACTTTGCAAACAGATCACATGACTCCAAGGATGACCTGGATTCAACACCATCGAGACAAACTTTTGAAGGAATTGATGAGCATTTACGTTTCGAGTTTACAAAAGTCCAGAAATGTTTGGGATTCCGACGAAGATCAGTTTGAACCCGCATAACGTAGGATTTGTACAACCCCGCGTTTAATTTGCGATAGTTATCACTGGAACTTTTGAACATTCGTTTTATTTCAGAGCTCTTCCAGCGACGATGTTTGCGCTGCCAAGCATTTCGAATTCGTTTCAATTTACGAAGCAAAGCTGTGCTCCAAGGAGGACTTATTGGCCGTTTTACAAAAGGCAAATTTGAACTTAACCACTGAGTTATTTTGTTACAGAAAAAATATGCCATTTCATTTGCGTTGTCGATATCTTGCAAAGCACTCCAGTTAACGTTTTGCAAGAATTCAAGTAAAGCACCAAAATCAATTTTTCTATAATTTAATGGCCTTGATTCATTCGTGAAGTCCATGTTCCGGAAATTGTTTTCGCAGTCAGCAGCCAACGAGATAACTAAAGGCGGATGATGCGGGTCGACAGGTAGCAGTGGAGTAACGCTACAATCAACTATTAATTGATGCTCCGAAGAACAAAAGACCAAATCGAGCAATCGCCCAAGATGATTTCTGCACTGGTTTGCTTGATGTAGATTTAAAAAATCCATACCGTCGATCAGCGCTGTACCAGCAGCGGATGGCAACAAAGAACAAGCGGGTTGTGTTTCTTCATGCCGTTGATTCCACACAATGCGGGGCTGGTTGAAATCACCACACACCAGAACAATATCATTCACAGAACCTTTACTGCACAGTTCCGAAACAGTTGAAATGTGCGCATCGATCACATCAACGTTTTGGCTTTTATCAGGGGGAATGTACACACCGCATAACAGTAACTTTCTACCCCGCACTGTAGCACTTGCACACACTTGTTCAAGACACTGACCATTCACCGTTTCAATGATAGAGCTGACGTGTTTTCGTGAAATGGCAATCAAAACTCCACCAAATGATGCTTTGTCACTATTAGCTGAGCTGCGGTCACAGCGAAAAACATTGAAGGAATTTCCAAACAACTGCTGAGAGTTTATTCGGCTATCCAATCCGGTCTCGGTCAAAAAGATGACATCAAAGTTGCAGTCACTCGTCGTTAAAAAGATCTCGTCGATTTTTGTCCTCATATAGAATAGGTATATAGAAAGGCTATACAATCACTGTGAAACCCGACTTTTGAACCGAGGCCCGGAGGGCCGAATGTTATTTACCATTCGACTCAGCTCGATGAAGCAAATGTGTGTTTATGTGATGAATAATGTCACTCGATTTTCTCAGAGATGGCTGATTTTCACAAATGAAAGATCTTATGGTCCCATAGATTGCTATTGAATTTCATCCCGATCCAATTTCTGGTTCCGGATTTACAGGATGATATGCACAAAAAAAATGAAAAAATTGTCGCTCATTTTTTTCAGAGATAGCGTGACCGATTTTCACAAACTTAAATTCAAACGAAAGGTCTTATGGTCCCATAGCTTGTTATTGAATGTTATCATCATCTTACTTCCGGTTTCGGAGGCAATATGTGCAAATCTATGAGAAAATACGCACTCAATTTTCTCAGGAATTTCTTGACCAATTTTTTCAAACTAAGATGAAAATGAAAATTCTTTTAAAACACCCCGAATAGTTGATCCAGATCCGACTTTCGGTTCCGGTATTACAGCGCGATAAGTGAAAAAATTTTCATTTTCATGATAATTTTTACCTTTTTTTATAAATATTAAAAATAGGTATAGAATTCGCTCAAACTTTAGAAAAAAAAATCCGAGTCCCGGAGGGCCGAGTGTCATATACCAATCGATTCAGCTCGACGAACTGAGCAAATGTCCGTGTGTGTGTATGTGTGTTGTCAACTAAGAGGTCGAGATCTCAGAGATGGCTCGACCAATTTTGATCGAACTAGTCGCAAATTAAAGGTCTTCCCGTCACCCTGAACGCTATTGAATGGTTCTGAGATCAGATGTTTACTTTTTGAGTTATACGAAGTTTTATGTCAAAATTTTCAGTTTTTTGCCAATATCTGTCACAATTGACCTTGAAAAAAGAATATGTTTTTAGACTTAGATTCCGTACGGTAATAGATATCCAACAAGCCATAGATTGTTAAAATCTGCCATTTTTAAAGGAGATATCGATATTTTTGTATAAGCGACTTTTTCACCTATTCCAGTAGTAGGAGTTTTGACAGAGCAATGCGTGGGAGCAACGTGAAATTAACGATTTTTATACTGTTACATACAATTGTTTCTAAGTACCAAAAGACTGCGTACAACATGAAATTTTGCCTCCGACCGATTTTAGCACGGTTCGTTTTAGGCAACATTATCGTTCGAATATAACATATGTAAATCAGAGGATGGCCAAGATGGAAGCATTTTCGAGTTAAAAACAATTGCATAATTATATTGATTTAAACTACTGACAGTAAAGAATGCTGAAAGAACATAACACCGATATACCATTCGAATCAGTTCGTCGAGATCAGCAAATGCTTGTGTGGAAAATAATTTCACTCAATTTTCTTGGAGATGACTCAACCATTTTCTACAAACACAGATTCATACGAGAAGTGCTTCCAAACAAAGTTCCTGAATTACGTCTGGATCCGACTTCTGGTTCCTGAGCTACAGGATGATATGTCAAACAAAATTAAAATAGTGTAACTCATTTCTCTTATAGATGGCTGAACCGATCTAAGATTCAATTGAAATCTAAGAACCATCTGAGATTCAAATGAAAGGTCTTAATATTCTATAAAACATCTTGCTTTTTTGTCAGTCTGCACTGATTTTCGAACATTTTGAATCAAATGTAAGCTATACAACTCCTCAGGTGAATTTAACTGACTTCGGCTACACTGATTTTTAATTCTGGTTCCAGTATCGAATCGTTTTCTCGAAAAATCGTATTTCAAAAACAAAAATTCAAATTAAAGGATGTATGGTCCCATGCAACATTAATTTTATCCAATTCTGATTACCGATTCTGGAATTACAGGGTGATGAGTTTTTAAAATTTAAGCCGATATAACGGGTGGCAACTAAAATTTTGGAATTTTTTCGAGGCCTGTATGCTCAACAACAAACGAGCTCAGAAAGAACTAAAAGTGTGTATGTGTTAGCTCTCTTTCTCCTCTTTCTGCTAGTATTTCTGTTTTGTTCATGCTTGCTCAGTTTTGCTCAAAATGCCGTCGAAACAAGAAGTATTTCACGAGCGCATTGTACAGTTCTACGAACTGCACAGAAATCTCGGCAAATAGTATACGGTACAACATTTTAAAAGCAAAAATGTTGCGGCTTCTACAGTTTACAATATCCTAAGATGCCCAACAACTGCTCGTAAGGAAGGTAGTGGAAGACCAGCCAAAATTATGAACGCAAAAGGACTTCGTTCTCTTTCTCGTGCCTTCAACTTCACTGAGTCAAAGGGATGCCGCAAAAAAGTTCAACTGTTCTCACCAGTACATCTGCAAAACATTGAAAAGACTCGGAATAATGTACCGAAAGAAGACACGAGCCCCGGGATATACTGACACACAGATTTCAACGCTGAATTCCCAATGCCGCTTGTTTGATTCAAAATTTTTCCGGAAAAAGTTTTGTTCTGGACGACGAAAGCTGATGGGCTATACATGTTTTGGCCTCAATGTCGCCCAATCGAAGATTTCTTGAGAGTTTTGAGCTCCTTGAGGTACAAAAATAACTGGAGAGCCACGAATTGCTAACAGTTGATTGGTAGAATCAAGAGATGCATTCGCAAAGTTGACATGAAGGCCGTACAACGCTCCTGTTCCGACATCAAACGGAAGCTTCGCCGAACATCCGATTACGGACCGTTTTCAAATGTTCACTAATTTTTGATCAACAATGAACAATGTATCTTTAATTTCAATAAATCAGATCTTCTCCAAGTATGTTTGTCTTTATTTGACAGCTTGAGAAAGAAATTTAAAAAATTTAGTAGCCACCCGTTAGAAGATGACAATTCTAAAAAGCTTCAAAATTAAACTGAAAACTATTGCAATTTCGTCATATTTATTTTTTGGCCATACGAATCGTGTTGGGTTAAGCTGGTTCATGAATACCGGCTCTGGAAGTACCGTAAATAATCGAAAACTCTAAACTGAAACTTTTTTCGACATCTTATGGAATGTTTAATCGATTGTCACACGTTTAGATTCAAATTCGATCCGATTTGCAGCTTCGACATTACAGGGTATTGAGTGATTAAAATCACACATTGCCGCTTAAAACGACGGTCATTAAAATAATGTCATGAGTTTTTGACTAATAAACTTGTTAATAAAACAAAATTCACTTTTATTTTCTTTGATCTTTGTCTGTGGTGGTGATAGATAGATAGAGTCAATTTTTTTTTATTTTAATCACGAAATAGATTCCGATAAGAATTTCGTGTTGAATTGAAATGTTGCTGTTTTTTTGTTTATGATATTCGCGAACTAAACACATTCTCTGAAAACAAGAGTTTTTTTTTCAGCAAAGAAAATTCAGATTTTCAACAAATTTAATAGTTATTTTGAAAATTTTCTTGTTAAAATCAACTAATTCAAAAACAGTAATACGAATTAGGCACAGAGCCAATCTCGATCGTTCCATGCACTGCAGAATATTCATTATACTTTGAAAGATTTTTTAAACATTGATGCCATTTTTGTAGATTTGTCAGATAAGTTGTTAAAGTTTTCAACAAATGTCACAACAATAATTTTCGAAGATATTTCTTTAAAGTAGCAGACTTAGATTTTGGCAAAACTCATCAAAGCCAGTTCGAGTGCTTTGGAAAATATGATGTGGCATATTTTTCATAAACCCGCCGCGTAGAATTGCCCCCATCCTGAGTTCAAACTTGAAACCAATGCTAATACTAAAAAGTGGAAAAATAATTAAACGCATGAAGCATCACGATCATCGTCTTATAAACATATTCCGTAAGTAAATATTTAGTCATGGTTAAATATGCTCTACTGTAGACATCGACCAGCTCAGCTCAGTTTATTTTCATTGACGAGAGCATGTTCGTTGCAAGCTTACACAGTCTCACGAAGAAACACATTAGTAAGTAACATTTCACTCCGGGGAAATTTATTTTTACAGAATTCACCGAAACGTTATTACCATCATAGGAACTTCAACTCTCTGTGGAAGTGTATTTCAGAAAGTATTCGTGTGAACAATAGGTTAGTTCAGTCTATATTTTTTTAAATTAATACACATTTAAAGACTTTCCTCAGACAACAGGCAGAAATTTCTGGCTGCATTTTGACACAATTTTGACAAGCCTTGGTGACCGAACTTCCGACTTCTGGTGTGGTTTCAGCCAGCTATCGAAATTCCTTTCAAGTCTATGATAAATCTGGGACAGTCTTCGCATTATCAGTTCGGTATGAATTCCGAATCAAATTCGATAGATGGACGATAAATTTTCTTTCAATTGCAAATATGAATACGTACTCCAGTTCAACAACCGATTCCGAATGAGTTTCGCCGCCAACCGATTGATTCGGAAATCTGGCCGAAATGAGTGAAAAAAAGGCGGGTGGGTAATGTCAGAGACATAACTGGATGTCGTGAATACGAAAACAAATGACATGTTCCTTAACACTTCCGAATATCAAATAGTTGATCAATTGTATGAATTATGCAAGCATTCCCCTTTTCCACATTTTTCGCAAAAACAAAGAAGGCTTCACTTGATCTCGATTACTGTGAATTTCACACAGCGAAAAGTGCAAGAATCTAACCAAACTGTTCTACATTTGCACTAAACTGAGGATATTTTCTTTCGATTTGCGAACAACACATCCTAATAGTTCTTCAGAAAACTTTTAGAGCCATTAGAACGGCTGATTTTTTATAATGCTTTCCAACGATGCTTATTCATCCATCGAAATGACTGGCAGCTGTGACGTAATCACTCTTATCGGAAGCGAAACTAGCTTTGCAAACGGCACAAAATACATCTGCTCGCATTGGCGATAGAATCCAAACTGATTAGATTTTTGTTAGGAGCTTTCTTTTACGTGATTTCGTTTGTAGCATTTTCACTAATGGGCGGTCCTAACGGCTATAAAAATAGTCGCATACAGAATATTAATGTCGATTATTTTATTTCGCATTTGCAAATTTATTGAAAAAAAAAACTATCAATATGCTGTAGGGATTCATTTCCAGCATTCAGAAGGGACAAATTGCGTAATTCTCTACGATATTAAACTCGGAACATTTTTCGCAAAAAAAGCTTCACTTGATCTCGATTACTGTGAATTTCACACAGCGAAAAGTGCACAAATCTAACCAAATTGTTCTTGATTTGCACTAAACTGAGGATAATTACCTGCGGTTTGCGAAAAACAAATCCTAATAGTTCTTTAGAAAAATTTTAGAGCCATTAGAACGGCTGATTTTTTATAATGCTCTCCAACGTTGCTTTTTCATCCATCGAAATGACTGGCAGCTGTGACGTAATCGCTCTTGTCGAAAGCGAAACTAGCTGTGCAGACGACACAAAACACATCTGCTCGCAGTGGCGATAGAATCCAAACTGATTCAATTTTTGTTAAGAGATTTCCTTTTATTTGATTTCGTTTGTAGCTTTTCCACTAATGGGCGGTCCTAACGGCTATAAAAATAGCCGCATACAGAATTTTTATGTCGATTATTTCATTTCGGATTTGCAAAATTTTTTGAAAAAAACTATCAACATGCTGTAGGGATTAATTTCCAGCATTCAGAAGGGTCAAATTGCGGAATTCTCTACGATATTAAACTCGGAACATTTTTCTCAAAAAAAGGCTTCACTTGATCTCGATTACTGTGAATTTCACACAGCGAAAAGTGCACAAATCTAACCAAATTGTTCTTGATTTGCACTAAACTGAGGATAATTACCTGCGATTTGCGAAAAACAAATCCTAATAGTTCTTTAGAAAAATTTTAGAGCCATTAGAACGGCTGATTTTTTATAATGCTCTCCAACGTTGCTTTTTCATCCATCGAAATGACTGGCAGCTGTGACGTAATCGCTCTTGTCGAAAGCGAAACTAGCTGTGCAGACGACACAAAACACATCTGCTCGCAGTGGCGATAGAATCCAAACTGATTCAATTTTTGTTAAGAGATTTCCTTTTATTTGATTTCGTTTGTAGCTTTTCCACTAATGGGCGGTCCTAACGGCTATAAAAATAGCCGCATACAGAATTTTTATGTCGATTATTTCATTTCGGATTTGCAAAATTTTTTGAAAAAAACTATCAATATGCTGTAGGGATTAATTTCCAGCATTCAGAAGGGTCAAATTGCGGAATTCTCTACGATATTAAACTCGGAACATTTTTCTCAAAAAAAGGCTTCACTTGATCTCGATTACTGTGAATTTCACACAGCGAAAAGTGCACAAATCTAACCAAATTGTTCTTGATTTGCACTAAACTGAGGATAATTACCTGCGATTTGCGAAAAACAAATCCTAATAGTTCTTTAGAAAAATTTTAGAGCCATTAGAACGGCTGATTTTTTATAATGCTCTCCAACGTTGCTTTTTCATCCATCGAAATGACTGGCAGCTGTGACGTAATCGCTCTTGTCGAAAGCGAAACTAGCTGTGCAGACGACACAAAACACATCTGCTCGCAGTGGCGATAGAATCCAAACTGATTCAATTTTTGTTAAGAGATTTCCTTTTATTTGATTTCGTTTGTAGCTTTTCCACTAATGGGCGGTCCTAACGGCTATAAAAATAGCCGCATACAGAATTTTTATGTCGATTATTTCATTTCGGATTTGCAAAATTTTTTGAAAAAAACTATCAATATGCTGTAGGGATTAATTTCCAGCATTCAGAAGGGTCAAATTGCGGAATTCTCTACGATATTAAACTCGGAACATTTTTCTCAAAAAAAGGCTTCACTTGATCTCGATTACTGTGAATTTCACACAGCGAAAAGTGCACAAATCTAACCAAATTGTTCTTGATTTGCACTAAACTGAGGATAATTACCTGCGATTTGCGAAAAACAAATCCTAATAGTTCTTTAGAAAAATTTTAGAGCCATTAGAACGGCTGATTTTTTATAATGCTCTCCAACGTTGCTTTTTCATCCATCGAAATGACTGGCAGCTGTGACGTAATCGCTCTTGTCGAAAGCGAAACTAGCTGTGCAGACGACACAAAACACATCTGCTCGCAGTGGCGATAGAATCCAAACTGATTCAATTTTTGTTAAGAGATTTCCTTTTATTTGATTTCGTTTGTAGCTTTTCCACTAATGGGCGGTCCTAACGGCTATAAAAATAGCCGCATACAGAATTTTTATGTCGATTATTTCATTTCGGATTTGCAAAATTTTTTGAAAAAAACTATCAATATGCTGTAGGGATTAATTTCCAGCATTCAGAAGGGTCAAATTGCGGAATTCTCTACGATATTAAACTCGGAACATTTTTCTCAAAAAAAGGCTTCACTTGATCTCGATTACTGTGAATTTCACACAGCGAAAAGTGCACAAATCTAACCAAATTGTTCTTGATTTGCACTAAACTGAGGATAATTACCTGCGATTTGCGAAAAACAAATCCTAATAGTTCTTTAGAAAAATTTTAGAGCCATTAGAACGGCTGATTTTTTATAATGCTCTCCAACGTTGCTTTTTCATCCATCGAAATGACTGGCAGCTGTGACGTAATCGCTCTTGTCGAAAGCGAAACTAGCTGTGCAGACGACACAAAACACATCTGCTCGCAGTGGCGATAGAATCCAAACTGATTCAATTTTTGTTAAGAGATTTCGTTTTATGTGATTTCGTTTGTAGCTTTTTCACTAATGGGCGGTCCTAACGGCTATAAAAATAGCCGCATATAGAATTTCAATGTCGATTATTTCATTTCGGATTTGCATAATTTATTGAAAGAGACTATCAATATGCTGTAGGGATTCGTTTCTAGCATTCAGAAGGACCAAATTGAGGAACTCACTACGATATTCACCACTTTTGGAAACATTTTTCTTGAACGATTTGTTGTACAGCAGCAGCTATTTTCTTCTCTTCCTCAGAACGCGTTCTGATTGGCTGGTGTTGACATGGGTCAAATGAGATAGGTTTTTCAATAGTGTACTATTGAAATACTTCAATGCTCTTGCTATACACGTTTAAGTTGAAAAATTTCGATTCTATTGGTAGTTAGATTATATAAATCCTTCCACAGATCACTGAGCTATGAGCTTTCAAAATACGAGAAAGGCAAACGCGCCATATGAATTATCCTCTTTGATACTCGTTTATACCAAACATTTCAGAAAAGTTTAATTTTGAACTATTTGAGATTATGTCACACAACTGAAAATTTTATCATAAAATTGTGATCATATTTCCGATGGCATGTAGCAAAAATTATGTTGATTCGTTAGATACAACAAGAGATATTCACGATCAAAAACTTATCACTCTCTCAGAGGGTAAATTTTGAAAAGGCACCCCATAGTAAAGTAAGTCGTATTCACGACAAAACTTGTTTTAATCCAACTAGTTGTGTAATGATTGATTATGAAAATTATGAATTTTACAGGACACATAATTCAACAAACGATACAATTTATAATTAAGTAGTTTTCAAGTGACGTAGTATTCCACTCGTATAGAATTTTACAGGCTCCGAGTATAATTTGCACTCGGCTAGCAAGTGTGACTGTATGAATTTATATTGCCCCTAACCAGCCAAGCAGTTATGTGCTTCTGTGGTTCAGTCGATTAACTGACGTACTTTGTGCTCCAATGTTTCTGTTTCTGGTTCAAGTCGCGCTGTTGCTGTCGATCTTTTATTTTTCGTTTCATTCCATTCCAAGCCAAGTAATTTTCAAATCACACAGTTTTACATGTTCTTGAATATAAATTTGTGTAAAATACAACGCTCCATTTATGTGCATCTTATAAGATGTAAAATCAATTTTTTTTTTGAACTGTCCAACAATCGGTTAACCCCTAAATGAAACAAATCTAGGTTATTTCATAAAAATTGTATAACTTTCTATCGAAACAAAATTATTGTCACTATATTACCAAAACAAAAGAACTGGAATAACTCAGGATTTATTTATTTCTACTTTTTTCAATGTGAGTAAAATAGATAACTAGCTTTGCAAAAATCGGCAAAGTAAACTTTCGGTAGATTTTTCAATGATCCGCATGAGCAAGTGACAGTTTCTCTTGGTTTACTTTTTCTTTCAATTATTGTGACCAGTGTGGTAAAATTCCATTTTCCAATGAAATTATTTAGATGGTAATGAAATTTCTGGCGTTTTACTGACAGTGTATTTCAATTCTTGAATAAACTTGACTTTTGTGGTCATAATCAAATGAGATCCACTGGATTCATCGTCAATTGGATAACCATGGCTTTGTCATATCGCTTGTTTAAAATAAATAAATATAAGGTGTCGGTTTCCATTTGAGTTTACAGTTATCGCCAGGAAGTGTGAATAACTAATTTTCGAATTTTTGGTATGCATTGAGACGTATTCCAAATGTTTAGAAATGAAAGATTGGAGTATAAACCAATGAATTCAAGTACATTCTGTGTTTGACCGTGATTACCATTCGATTATTATCTTGAGCCAACTGAATATTCACTAGGAGTTCATTTGATGAACAGTGTCTCAGTCAATTGAAAGAGATATTTGTTATTTCAATGAAGAAACTGACGTCGGTTCAAGTGAATTTCAATTAGGTTTTGCACGATGACCATTCGAATTAACTACCGATGAATCAAGTTCATCTTTTGACAGCTATCAGTGGTCTGTTTACAAATCTATTAAAACGTTTTAAATTAGAATAAACGCAATGAACACATAAACAAACCACTGATAGCTGTCAAAATTGATTCATTTGATTCATTTTTGTGAGGTTATGTCATGTTCGTGCAAAACTTAATTAGATTTTACACGATGACGACACAAATGAACTGCCGATGAATCAAGTTTACCTTTGACAACTGCCGTGTGTTTGTTTTGTTTCGCGACTGCAAATTAAAAATTGAAAAATGACGAAAAAGTACCTGTTAAAAACGTGTTCCACAGTGAAAAGAACTAGAAAGATTGCCCTATATGCGTTTCCAGCTTCAAGGAACGATATTTGTATAAATCTGTTTAGTGTGAGGCGACTTTCAATTTATAATTCAGACGATGAACCTCTGATCAACTTTTAAACTGTAAACAAACACACGGCGGCTGTCAAAAAGTTCGTTCTGTTCACTTTGTGAAATTATGTCATGTTCGTGTAAAACCTAACTAACCAATATTAGGTTTTTTATCGTGACGACACAAATGAACAAGTATTCATCCTTGACAGTTCAGGGGTACTGTTTACAAACCAGCTTAAACAAAAATCGAAGAGCACATCTAAAACAATCATCTTTACACTTTGCAACTAGTCACTTTTATTTGATAAATATCAAAAACGTACCGTATTCAATCGTAAACAAATGTTTTAAAACTTTATTTAGGCGATACGGACCGTAAATGGTCTGATCCAATTTGTCAATAAACAAACAAAAGAAATTTCTGTTTAAAAACAGTACTGCTGAACTGTCAAAATGTGTACATCCGATTGAGGTTAGCAGTGACGGTAAAAAACCTAATTCAAATTAGAATTAACGCAACGAACACATAAACAAACCACTGGTAGCTGTCAAAATTGGTTCATTTTGTTAATTTTTGTGATGTTATTAGGTTTTACACGAGCATGAGATAATCTCACAACATGAACTTTTTTTGACAGCCGCCGTTTATTTGTTTACAGTTTAAAAGTTCATCAGAGGTTCATCGTTTGAATTGAAAAATTACAAGTCGCCTCACACTAAACCGATTTATATAAATATCACTCCTTGATGCTGGAAACTCACACAGGGCTATCGTTTTAGTTCTTTTCACTGTGGAACACGTTTTTAACAGGCACTTTTTCATCATTTTTCAGTTTTTAATTTGCAATCTCAAAACAAAACAAACACACGGTAGCTGTCAAAGATGAACTTGTTTCATCGGCAGTTCATTTACTTCGTCATCGTGCAAAACCTAATATCATGTTCGTGCAAAACCTGACTGACGGTGCAACGGATGAATAACTGAGTCACAGTGAACAGACTTCCAAGTAGAGATTTCATCGTGTCTAAGAAATTTGACGGTTGTTTTAAAAAGCAATCACCAAGTAGCAATTCTCCTGTAGGGGCGCTTCGAGCAGTCCAGCAATCGCTTATGGGCTCTTGCGTTCGAGCTTTCATGCAATGGTAATTCATGCGTGCAAAGTCGTGCGCAATGGAGATTTTTGACGGATTTTTACTTGTATACTTTAAATAGCTTTTTTGGAAAAGTTTGTACTAGCTTGGATGTCAGTTCTCTGTGACTGAGTGTTGTCCATTCAGTGTATCAGTGAACGGTATTCGTATTGAGTATGAAGTGTAGCACACATAATAACGTTACACAGATAAAAATATTTTGTAAATTTACATTTATTTTCATGCACATATTTGCGGCAGGCAATTGAATGGAAAATTACATTACAAAACTAAGCGGTTTGTAAATACAGGGTCCGGCACTCGAAGTGTAACCAATTAAAAAGGCCATAAATTCAGTTTGGAAAATTACTTTTACTTAATTCAAAGTACAAAATGTGTAAAAATAATACAAAATTCAGAATCAATTCACTTTTGCTCGATATGACCACCTTTTGCCTTGACTTGATGACTTGAGAGAGCGAAGGAGTTGCTTCGTTTGGCCGAAAGCGGTCAATTTCCGAACATTGTATTTTCTGACGAGAAAATTTTTCCAATTGAGCAATTCGTAAACTTTAAAAACGATAGGGTTTACTTGACCGACCGTTCATACGAGAATTTGAGTCATCGATTGGCCACCAGGAGGCAGCACCCGCAACAGATAATGGTTTGGGCCGCTGTAATCGCAGATGGGCGCTCTCCAATCGTTTTCATCGAGCCTGGCGTCAAGGTAAATGCGACATATTATCGGGAAAGTATTCTGGAGGTTGCTTTGAAGCCGTGGGCAGACAAACATTTCGGTGGCAGACCATGGACGTTTCAGCAGGACTCGGCACCGTCTCACAAAGCTCGAGTGAACCAAGAATGGCTGAAAAACAACGTTCCGAACTTCATCACGTCCACACAATGGCTCTCGAATTCACCAGATGCGAATCCAATGGATTATTCTCTTTGGGCCATTTTGGAGAGCAAAGTCCGAACTAAAAGATACACCAGTCTCGAGGCGCTGAAAAAAGTTATTGTCCGCGAGTGGGCCAAAATACCTGCAAGTCACATTCGGCCAAACGAAGCAACTCCTTCGCTCTCTCAAGTCATCAAGTCAAGGCAAAAGGTGGTCATATCGAGCAAAAGTGAATTGATTCTGAATTTTGTATTATTTTTACACATTTTGTACTTTGAATTAAGTAAAAGTAATTTTCCAAACTGAATTTATGGCCTTTTTAAATGGTTACACTTCGAGTGCCGGACCCTGTATACAGTCTTGTGCAATGAAAAACTAAATGAATATTAATGTAATTTTACATCAATCATGGCTTTAAATGAGATTTTCGTTTCAACTGACGTCTATTTCATAGTACTATCGGTTTACATGCCGTGTAAGTTTAATCATTTCTTTATGTGTAACATATGTTGCATAGCATAATTTTAACTTACATTTGATTTCATCCACTGATTTTTCAATTCAAAATTCCTTCCTTCACTGTAAATGTGAATTTCAATTGAATGAAATTAAATTAACTTTTACGGTACTGATTGTGACGCGATTATGAAAGTTTTCGTAGATTTTATAGTTCTGTTTAGAAGTCGAAGGATTTAGGTGCAATACATCATACAAAAAGTTAAGTGGTAAACGTGGAAATCACTTAGTAATTAGTAGATGATAATTTATACAAAAAGACGCTGTCACTTGTTCTTACGGCCATTTGAAAATTGAACCGAGAATTTACGATGCAAAAGCGTTGTTTTTCTAGTTCTTTCACCACTCTAAGTTTGAGTTTTGCGTCAGAGCATACTGAGCAAATAATAATGCATGAAAATCATAACCTCAAAAAATCTGAGCAAATACTAATGCATGAAAATCATAACCTCAAAAAAATCACCTTTTATATATTGTTCTGGTTTGGCACTGGAAAATACTTGAACGGGAGTTTCGAAATTATTTCCCTTGTGATGGGGAATTTTCCCCTCATAAATTGTACCGAAATTTTTGGCACTGTAGGAACGGATATTATACGATCAAAGTGATTGCCACCCAGTTAAAATCAAGTTTATCATTTGAGCCCGTGCGTTTTTCTGCGCCGTGACCTTGTTTGCTTGAAAAAATTAACAATATCAAATATGGAATTGTAATTAAGAATCTTCATACAAATACTGTGATGATCGTTGCAAGGAGCTCTGGTAAATCCAACAAATATCGTGTATAATGAGTATGAATTAGTTTCTATAATAAAGTGGTACAAGACTGCGACCAATCTGATCAGAAATTTCCCAAACGCCCCTTGACGTCTAAACGACCAATTTAAAACCACATCAATTCTGAGGTTATGTCTGGACCGAATATGCCTCGCATTGTTTGACCCTGTTCCGAAATGACAGACATTTGGCCGAACACACGATTTTCTATTTCGATCAAACTTCGCAAACTTTGGAACGAACCCGGTCCGGTTAGCAAAGCTCGGATTCCTATGAAACTGACATCAATCGTGAATGAACGAGATGAAAAACAGCTGTTTGGCACAGTCGTGTAAATTAAGACTGATGATGACCGGCCGTTGTACGCCGACTGTGATGCCACTTCGGATGCTTTGTGCCTCCGCCGCAGTACGATGACGATCTCGTCGCGGTCGGCGGCTGTCGTCCGTCGGTGGGAAGGACGCGGAATGAACCAATACAATGGATTGCATTGGCGAATCGGTTGACTGTTGTAGACTGATGGCATTGCATAGTGCTATCGTTATGGAATGGGCCACATGACCGATGCCGTGATGGCACCATGGGTTGCATCATCTTTTGCCGACTGTGTCGAGAATAGGGCTTAGTGTTTTCCACACAGGATGAAAAGCTTGATTTTTTTTCATAAGCTCAGCTGATCGACGTCGATTTGCTTTCCGCGGAACATCTGATAAAATGATGCTATTCAAGTTCGAAAAACAGACGATTGTCAAAATGAGATGATATCAATTGAAACATAATTTAATGCTTTCATGTTACCCTCAAATGTAGAAAGAAAATTAAATTTTTAACGCATTCTCACGATCGATTCTTCAACTGAATGATGGAGAAGGTAAACACAAAATAAAATTAAGAGATAATGGAGCGGTTTCAGTATGCGATCATCATTTTACTAACGTTGTTTATAATATCTTTATTGCGATTTGATTTCTTCGAAGCCGCCCGTGCTGGCTACTTCTATGCCTATCTATATTCAAATCAGACAATTCAAATGATTCAAACTACAATGGAGGTGTGCAGGATTGCAATTACTGTTTGTTTGATCATTTCACCCATTCTGAGGTTCAAACGAGCCATTTTTTGAAGAGCCTATTGCCAACTGACCCTCGACCATGCTTCCACAATTCACATAGGTAATAAACAGCAACAATAAAAGTTTAACTATTTTCGATCCAAACGCCTGCACTCAAACAAAGAAAGATCAGCTAGTGATGATAGTACGCGAGCGGGAGTGCGACGGATTGACCCAAATTTGGATATACATATTATTTTACGCCCTATACTACTGCTGTCTAAACTCTAGCTTGATGCCACGGTTAGTGGGAACGAGGCAGTAAAAGTTAACCACCCGTGACGCATCTCTTTCTTTTGTATTAGGCGTTTCTGTGTGCCCCGAAAAAGTTCCCTACTTTTAGAGAGGTTTTTTTTCCAGTGTTTCATTATGATGCATAGGGTAATTGTACCTTTGGTAATCTCATTAGTCGAGTCACTCCAACACTTACAATCCACGGATTGCGATGTAATCGGAGTCAATATATTCGCTTCCGCTCACATGAGCAATGTTGCAGCAAAAATTGGCACTCAAATAATGACACTTATGAAGTAATCGTTCAATCGATCGGCCTATTTTCATATAAGAGTAGTTCACTTCGTCTACTGATAACTGATAAAATATACAGACTCGAACAATTCTTTTTCCAAATCCCGTGTAAATTTTTAATTTGCAACCCTTAAAAATTAGTTTTAATCTCGACGAAAAAAATATACCGTGAAAGTACGGAAAAATAATATTTAATTGGAATTAAGGCAAAAATAGCCATTCCTGAAATATTTGTTTGATTATTTCAGAATTCTTGACAATTCGAAATCTTATACCGACATACGTTTACGATTTTGTAAATTCCTGTGGTGTACAGCAATCGTTCACTTAACCGAACTCAGTAAAGTTAGTATATCAATTCTCCGAAATCTCGGTACATACTTTTTTTATTAACCGAGGCTCGGTAAATTATCAAAGTAACCCTTTTGATTTAATGCATAGCTGAACCACAGACTAACAGACAGGACACTCAAATTAGATTCTTCAATCATTTTAACGGTCATTTTGAATATTCATTTATTTGGGACAGTACTCACATGTGTCATGATGGCGCCACATTACCATATCAAAAACATCCTGTCTGTCATCTAGACTGTGTTTATTTTTTTCATTTACCAACAGAGTTGCCATTCATACAGAATTACCGGTAATATATTGATTTGTATACGTCCATGCAAATTTCATGCAGGATAATATTTATAATATAATATGTAATACATATTGCCAAAACTATATACATAATTGTGCCTACTTCTCATCCTCCAACGCAATACAAAATCGAACCCGTTTTGTTACAATATTTACTTGCTTCTGGTCTGCCGCCACTTAATTTCGGGTGAAAACTACCAACACAATAAAAAATAGTCTAGATGAACAACGTTGAGTCAAATACCGTTACCTTCCAACATCGCGAAAAAGTTAAATATATTATCAACGTAATCCAATAATTTATTGTGACGATTCGTTTTCACATATTTTGATGAAATCAGGCATCCCTGCAAGCAGCTGATCAGTGTTGACAAACGAGGGGAAACCAACTAGTAAAAAAACTTTTACATAACACAAGGAGTGTACACATAGTAGTAGTACAATATAGGTGGAACTAGTGCATCACGAAAAATTATTTTTAAAAAAATTTACTCATACTGTCATGTCTGTTAGTCTTTGGCTTAACGACATTAAATAAATGCAGTTGTTAAAAACAGATTGTGATAAATTCTAGGTACTTTGTTCATACGAGGGATGATCAGAACAGAAAAATGCAATAAAACATTATAACACATATCGTAATAATTATATTTGGGAAAAGAATCTCAACAGAGGATCCAAATACGCACGAGGGTAAGATCCCCAAAACACTAATCTACATCAAGTTCCGGTGTAGTATATTTCGTTATATATTGATACCTATATCAGGTGTACAACTTTGCTTCCGCCGTTTTTTCCAAAATAAAAGCTTTATTGCGAAAAAGTGCTTACAGATGTATTATTCAAAGTATTGTCCGTCGCTAGCGACAACTTTCTCCCATCTTTCCGGTATTTCTTGAATCCCGGCTCGTCTATCCATGAAGCAATCCATTTTTCCAACTTTTCGAAGGATTGAAAATGTTGATCTGCGAGGCCGTGTACCATCGAACGGAATAGGAGGAAGTCAGAAGGGGCGACATCTGGGGAATACGGCGTGTGGAGCAAGACTTCCCATTTCAGCGTTTCCGGGTACTTTTTGACCACTTTTGCGACGTGAGGCCGAGCATTGTCGTGTTGGAGGATGACTTTGTCATGTCGCTGATATTGTGGCCGCTTTTCTTTTAGTGAACGCGACTAAGGCACATCAGTTGCGTTCGGTAGCGATCTCCTGTGGTGGTTTCACCCGGTTTTAAGAGCTCGTAGTAAACCACACCGAGCTGATCCCACCAAATACAAATCATAACCTTGGCGCCGTGAATATTCGGTTTTGTCTTCGACGAAATAGCATACCCGGCCTTTCCCCATAATTTTCTGCGTTTAGGGTTATCGTATCGAACCCACTTTTCATCATCGGTTACGATTCGATATAAAAACCGCTTACGATTTTGTCTTTGAAGCAGTTGCTAACAGACAAATAGACGGCGCTCGATGTCCCTCAGTTTCAACTCGTACGGCACCCAGTTTCCTTCTTTCTGAATCATGCCCAGGACCGTGAGGCGTTTTGAAATGGCTTACTGACTCACTCCCAACGATTCGTCAAGCTCTTCTTGGGTTTTTCCTCTTCCACCACCATGTTTGACATCGAAATCTCCATTATTAAAACGTTGAAACCACTCCCGACATGTTCTTTTACTCAGAGCAGCATCACCGTATGTTTCTGAGAGCATTCGATGCACTTCAGCTGCCTTTTTTTTTCGAATTGTAACAGAAAAGTAAAACTTCCCGTAAATGGTTAGAATTATAATAAATAATAATAAATAATACGAAAACAAGAACAACTGTCACTGAAACGGCGATGACAATTCGTTAAGCACTGTACACACACACTTTAAAGGCATTATCATCTATATATTTTGACCAGTCTCAGCTGGTACAGCCACCTATCGGAAAACGGCGGAAGCAAAGCTGTACACCTGATAACTAAACGTTTACTTTAATCATAGCCAGTTTAATTTTCCACCGTGCTAAATCGCGCCAATGGTAATTACAGTTGAAGAGTTTGAAGATGTTAATTTGTTACATTACGGATTTTTAATTGTGTTTCTTACTGATTTCGACATTACAGCTTCATCAATATTACTGTGTAAACGTCATAATCAAAATATTGATATTCAAGAATTCAAGTGTTTATTTCGTATTATAAATCTGATTTTAATAAATACTGTAAACTATCTATTAAATTTTGAAACACGAAAATTTATATTGTTGTATACATTTGATCAGTATCTAACGGGGCAAACAGATTTGAAAAATGACATGCGAATGCAACTGATCTTATGAAAACATCGAGAATGTTACCGAAGAGACTGGACTCGAACCCGTAGCTAACTCCTAACCGGGGAAATTGTTTTGCCAATCAAACTATCCTGCATATGAAAACACATGAAAAGACAGCCCAATTGTCTAGAAGAACCAAGCATGCTTCGCTTTACTTGGCTTTGGGTTATCTCTTCATATGTTCCATTCACAGGGTAAAACAATTTCCACGGTTAGGAGTCAGCTACGGGTTGGAATCTCGTATCTGCGATAACATTTTCGCGGTTTTCATTACATAGTTGCATTCGCATGCCATTTTTCCAATCTGTTTTCCACGTTAGAAACTGATGAAATTTAAAACTTTACAGTTCGAAAAAATATTGCAATTTTACATCTTATAAGATGCACATAAATGGACCGTTGTATTCCACACAAACACATATCCAAGAACATATAAAATTATGTGATTTGAAAATTACTTAGCTTGAAATCGAATGAAACTAAACATCGATAGCAACAGCGCGGCTTGAACCGAGAAACATTAGATCACGAAGCACGTCAGTTAATCGACTGAACCACAAAAGCACTTATCGGCTTGGCTGGTAAATGGGGCATATAAATTCATACAGTCGCACTTGCTAGCCGAAAGCAAACTATACTCGGAGCCCGTTAAAATCTATTCGAGTGAAATATTTCATCATTTGAAAAGTTACGTAGTTACCCACGTAACAATAAAAAATTGTTAAAATTGACATGTTTCACAATTGCTACAGTACGGTTATTTTTGTTGGATATGTTAGACAAATGATTCCACATGTTTTTATTACAAATGTAAAAATCGTTCATATTACTGCTTGTGGAATCAACTCAAAAACCTGAACGGATTATGTTTCAGATCGGTTTCATTAACTGACTGTACAATATGTTCATTTAAACAGTTTCATATCCAGTTTTCTCTCAACGAATATTACTGCTGTGAAACATATCAAACAAGAAACTTGTTGCACATCATACAATTTATTATTGCATTGCATGATTCTCATGAACGTTCCAAGCGAGGTTTTCATTATTTATTCTAATTTATTTTCAAAATGCGTAGTTCACCTAACAGTTAGATGAGATTTTTGCACCACTCAGTATTAGATTAGACGCATTCACATAACAAAATATTGTAATTTATACTAGAAATGTTTCTCATGAAAGAGTGTTTATATTTAGGTTGCAAATTGATTTCATGTTTCAAATATAAACACAAATCAATTACAAATACATTTCAAATGTTTATAATTCTTTTTCACTTCTAAATCTGATGCTATTACCAAAGGATGCAAACGATAACTTCGAAACTTTATGCCAATCCACATATACCATTTTAAACCACCATAGCCTACTTGACGATGAGTATCTTGGGTCGCTATACTCTAAAGATGATGGAATAAACTTTCGAAACATTGACCAGCAGCGCAAAATTAGTTTTTTATAAAGAAAAAATCTTTTTTTATCTATCTAGTGCTGTAATGATGCCTTTCTCATATAACTTATACTTTCAAAAGCATCACTAGAAGATTCTGTCAAGATTTTTTATCAAACTTGAATAAAATCAAAAAATTTCTTTGGGTTAAACTACCATAACTTTTTTGAATTTGTAAACAGTTATGTCAAGTTAATATAGATTTAAATGTGGTAACTTTGCACGCTATGCGAAATTGAACAAAGCACGCTGTTTGCTAGGCGGAGATGTTTTCTTCTTCCGTACCAGCACGTACCGATTTTGCATAATTTTGTATGACAGTTTGAAAATTTTGATACTCATCGCCCTATAATTTCGAATAAAATTGCACAGTATCCACTAAGACACTGTGAGCTTTGATTTGAATCAGAGAAATCACTGAGAAATCGAAGTGAGTTCCGTTTTTGGAGTTTTTCTTCACTATTATCGGTGCTTTCGAAAGCGGAAACCGGGGACTAGTAGTCCCAAAGTAGGTTTATATATCGACTAACTAACAAGGTCTGCCAACTAGATGAATTTACCAGAAGGTTTTACAAAAATTTGCACCTTGTTTCGCTATCACTTTAAAAAACAAATCACATGAAATTGAAATTTTTCACTTATAGCGCTGTAATGCCAGAACCGAAAGTCGGATCTGGATCCACTTTTCGGGAGCTTTTGTTTAAAGAATTCCAAGACTTTTATTTGCCTGGTAATTCCGGAACCGAAAGTCGGATAAAGACAAAAAATTAATAGCGACCTAACCAAACCATTCGTTTGAATCTAAGTTTGTGAACATCGGTCACGCCAACTCTGAGAAAAATGAGTGATAATTTTTTTCAATTTTTCATGCAGACCGGAAGTCGGATCGGACTAAAATTCAATGGCGATCTATGGGGCCATAAGACAATTCATTTGAATTTGTGTTTGTGAAAATCGGTTCAGAAAATCGAGTAACATTATTTGTCACATACACACAGACATTTTGTGATATCTACGACCTGAGTCGAATGGTATATAACACTCAGTCTCAACTTTTGATTGCTTGGGTCAACGCGCTAAAGTTTTTAATGAATTGCACTTTTTTAACAAGCCTACAGTTAAAAAGTTATTCTAAATGAAACATACAACTGACAGCTGTAACTTGTTGAATTCATTAAAACTTCATTGGATATTATGTCTGTACATCTCTCGAAAATGGCTACGCTTCAAGAGAAGTGCCAATATGAGGAAGTTTATTGCTTTTTATCGGTGGTATATTTTGCTAAAATAAAAAAAATATTTCGGTTGTAACTTTTTAATTAGCACTTATAAAATTAACATCGAATGTGGATTTTAAATTGATGTTTAAATTGAAATTGTTTTAAATAAAAATATCAAGGAGACGGGTTTGAATTCGTTTTGTTCCTTTATTAATTTTTTCCGATTAATTTCCTACAACTTCTTCTTCGAAAATATTTTTGTACAATTAAACAACAGTGCAACTAACAGTTTTCGAGCCACAACGTATTTTTTGTGTGTCGATTCATCAGTGCATTAGCGGCTTATGCTGAATTTCTAATGCCACCTCACGATTCAACTGGATCCGCTGAGCAAACGTAACCTATTAATGTCTTTCCTTTCGTGCCAAACAAAAAAAAAAGAAGACTTTGTGGTCGTCATCAGATAGTAGTCATTTGGGGGTTTTTGGAACGTTTACCAGTTTGTGCAAATTGACTTGTTTCATATTTTTACGTTTCGTCTTCGTGTCATCATCAGTGTTTAATTGACTATCAAGAAATTGAACTTGTTGAAACTTGCTTATTATTTTATGAATATAACAAAGTTTAATAGTTTGACAGCTTGATAGCCTATATAAAAAGGAACATTCAGTAGATTTTTACTCTTTCAAAAACACAGAAACGCATAACCTTGATCTCATCTATTGGTTTTCATTTGAATAACCGTCAAGTGAAACGTTTGTGCCAACGTTTCAAAATACACCGCCGACTCGAACCGGACGGGGAGCAGGTACAGAGATTAAACAGAAAACTTGATGGATATTCAGCAGAACACCCAACTGTGCCAGACGATTTCATTTTCGACGGTAAACATCTCGGTAGCTAATGTGGACGGTGTGGTTTTTCCTCCGGGTCATGAGGTTCGATTTTGGACGTGGCAAGGTGTGTGAAAATTGATTTGCTTTTTAATTTTAGAACACTTACACGGTACCGAATACTGAGCGAAGCCGAAGTATCACAACACCGTCCGATGAGCTGATGAGTGGCATTGAAGTGTGTCGAAGCTCTGTCAGGATATTCGGTGTGGTAAGACGGAATAATTTCAATTTTACTCTTTAGATTTTGAAAGATGAAAAGATTCTATCATTTCTTGCTGGATGAGTAGTGGTATAATGTTATACCGTTTCACTTGGTAAAAAGTAAATGGCTCTTTCTCTCAAATGAATAATGAGAAATTTTTGGGCTAAGCGTTTACAAAATATACCTTTTACTAAATCGGTTAAAAATAGAACGTGGAGGTACTGAGTTGTATGAATTGAAGCCGCTTCTTTTTATAGCTTAATTGCTTCTTTGTTTTCCCCCTAACTAACACTGGGCAGTGTCCATGTAACGGATACACCCCATAATCCTTAACTTTCGTGCTTCGAGGTTCCCTCTTTTATCACATACACACCGGGTATTCAACACATATCACTTGCTACAAGACGGACAGACTTACGGAACGTGAAAAACTTTACCCTTGGCAACGGCTCCAACTAAAAGCGACGAGGCTTTATGGCGTCCTACTGATGGCATCAGTATTCACGGCCACTGGATGGTCCTTGCCGAAAATGTCCACAAACGTCTGCCATTTCCACTCACTATACCGCTGATATTATCTATATGCCAGCTACTGTTGCTTGGAAAAGTACGACTAGCTTTCAATGTAGTGCAGAAAGAGAGGATTTAGGGGTGAATTATGACTCTATATCGTGCATTTTCATCATTTCGGTTACTACGTGGTCAATTATCATAACTTTCTTTCTTTCTTTTGACATTTGAGAAAGTTTATCTCATTCAGGTTCTCAATCAAAGTTTTGAGTTCGGTCTTCTATTGCTGGAACCTGACGACTCATGCGGTCGATAGAAAAAAGTTGTTTGGTGTTTCAGTTACGTACAAGAAAAAAATATATGCAAAAATCTTCCTCCATAAAAGCATAACTTTCGTCTTTAACTTATAGAGGTCATTTTCTTGCTCTATATAAATTTTGCTTTTTTGCTCTATATTAATTTTGGTTTGGCAAGCTTTGAAAAACACGACACAAATGAATGATTTAGTTTTATATCTTTCATGATACCGAAAAAGTATCAACAGCGAAGTTTCTTGGAATTGGTTTTTCGAATATGATTTTCACTCGTTTCAGATACATGTGGATGACAAACAATAGACACTTTTTCAAAACAAGTGCATATATAAAAAATAATAATTCTAGCAAACCTATCTCTGATTCGGATACACTGAAAGAAAACAATGAAGTCAAGTGCAAAAACTATCGTTTAATGTTAAAAACCGGATCTGGTTCAACAAAATTTAAATTTCTTACTGGACGTGATGACCTAGGAAAGTTATCGCATTATGGAATCGGACATCAAAATTCAACTTTGGTAGAACCAGACAAAATAAACAAACCTGGACAAATGTGACTTCTTTGCGAGATCTGGTTCCCGCAATAATCGACTCTTCTAAAAAGTGGTTCACTTTAAAAATGTTAATTTGATTTATAATCAAGATTCGTCAAAAGGCCACAAATTTATGTGAAATTCGTTTAAAGTCTTTGAGATGCAAACAATTTAAGAACATGAGAATCGTAATGCAGAGATCATATCGTTAAGGAAATTTAAAGGGATGGGACGGGCTATAGTGTGATGGGTAAGTCGATACCTTTCACGCAGCCCGCCTGGGTTCGATTCCCAACCCCCCGCACATAGGGTCAGAAAGTTTTTCTGGCACGAAGAGGCGAATGACCATAAGGTTAAAACCTCTATAATCGAAACAAAGAAAAAATTCAAAGGAGAAATACACTGATTTCTTGTTTTACGCGGATTTCCGAAGTTACGCGGTTTTTTACGCGAATTTTCAAAGCTATCCGGTTTTCTTGTTTTGTGTTAGAAATGTTTGAAACGTCGAGATCTGGCATTATCCCGAATTTGTGTTTAGATCAACTCTGACACTTGAAAAATTTTCGATTTTTTTCTAAATTTTTTTTTTCTATCAAATACAAAAAAAATATTTTCGATTTCGGAAATCTCAAAATGTCCCAGAGTCCATTTTTTTTCGGGGATTACACCAGATCTGGACGTTTCATACATTTCTAAGACATTTGTCATAGAAAAATGGCATCAAAAATAAATATTTTTAATTCTGCGTTATTTTGTATGCGGATTTTCGGAGTTACGTGGTCTTAAATTCTCAAAGATGTCACAAAGATGTTTCTTTTTTCAAAAAAATGAGTTCACATCATATCTCAACGTTCATGCATTTCTATGACATTTGGCATCAAAAAAATTTCGATTTCGAAAATCTCAGTCGACTTTTTTTTCTAATTACTTTAGATGTGAACGTTTCATGAATTTCTAGGACTTTTAACGTCAACAAATATGTGGTTTATTTCTACGCAGATTTCCGAAGTTACGCAGTGTTAAATTCGTTTATTTCTAAAAAAAATTGAGATTTTTTCAGATTACACCAGATTTGGAAATTTCTAAGACATTTGGCATTAAAAAAAATTCTTTAGTTTTGCGGTTTTATGCGCGGATTTCAGGAGTTACCCGTTTTTTTTGCGCGGTTTTTTTAACGCGGTACGTATCCCCCGCGTGAAAAGAGACCACAGTGTATCAGTTGGTTTGGTACATTTTTCTAAATATACTGATGTTATTTATCTTGGAGTAGCAGTAGCGTAGAAAATTGCTTTTGTGTGTTTCAACAATGCTTGTTTTCCTGAGATTGTAAGTAGAATCTTAAATGTTGGGGATAGATCAAACATATCAGAAATGAGCTGCTTATTGGGTACCTCTGTAGGTATACCGAAGTTATTCAAACGTCTTTTCCTTTAACGTTCATTTGATTAGCAACAATTTCAATTATATGGGTTGAATAAATGTTCATTCTATGAAATTGATAGCATTTCTCATTTCCCAATAGCAACTTGTCTGAAATTTAGAGTCACGTCAAGATGTAAGCCATTTTTCGTACATTGTAATAAAACTTTAAATTAATCTCATTGTAATAAAACTTTAAATTAATCAAATTTCATTGTAGAACATTGATCAAAATTGTTTGTGACGAAAGATTTGTTATCCATCGAATGACACAAACACTGAGAGGATTAACCATTGAATTTTCGAATGCAACAAAAACAGTTCTAGCTATTGCGAGAAATGCTATTAGAAGGCCGTTCAAAGGTTCCGAAATGTTAAATGGTGATGAAATTTACTCTACAAAAATTTTTCAATAACCCTGCTTGTAACTGTATAATGGGACCAAACAAGTAGTTTCTTTTTTGAGTTATGAATTTTCCCAATCCAAAAGGTACATTTTTTGGCTTTGAAGGGGGCTTTTTCTGATTTTTCACGTGGATCGTCAGTTGAGGTTAAAATTTTAGATTCTTCGTTGGGTAATTTGAAAAAATTGCTTTCTTTTCATTCACCCTTAAGGAGCGACAAACGGTGTGCCTTCATAATTTTCGATAGTCGATAGGAGGTTCAGTAATGACATTTTTAAGCCGGTGTCAGTAGCATAGTGTGGTAAAGAACTACACTTGTTACACGACCATACTTGGGGACTCGAATTTAGTGTTCGACCTCCTCAAGTAGAAGTGAAATTGAATTCAGTTCTTTCTTCTGATCATGCTTATATGAGCCTGCCTATGATAGCTTCTCCGTTCTAAATTTATAACTGATTCAATCTAAAAAGCCTATCCGTCTTCCTATCTTTCGTCTCTCTCAGTTAATTCTTGCCGAAAAGAACCAATTAAAATCGATATAGTATTTTTAACATGTGTTATGAAAAGTCGAACAGAAAGGTTATTGTTATCGATGTAGACATGGCTGCCAACGCTGACTCGGCAAATGTCAATTGAAACGAATCGAAGGGGCGATAGATCTTGTTTTCCCTTTCAAAATTTCAACCTTAAAGTCATCACCCATTAAATTTTGTTCAACCGATACGCCCAGTGTGTTAGTGGTTCTCACTCAAGTATTCTTCAGCTCCACCTCTGTTTCAATGTTTTTGAAGTTGTTTTGACAGCGTTTGATAGCGAAGTTCCGTGTTCAGTTGTGGTGAAATTGACTTCGTTGATTCAGTATCACTCCAACACGTTTTGACGGTAGTGGCAGAAGGCTAGATCAGACTAAAATTGAATTGATTTTTTGTTCTTCCATATGAATGGCATATCTGCTGTTCTAGGTATCGAAGAATTACAATTTTGAAGAGGCATTTCTTGCATTGAAAAATACTTCAATATTTTGAAACAAATTTTTTCACACTTCTATTTTTTGTAACATTGCGCTGATTTCTATGCCTAATACGTTTATTTGATGCCTAATGCGTTTCCTTCTAATATAACTTTAATAGAGACGCATGGTTGAATATGAATATATTTTTAGATAGCCTCAATTCCATACTTTAAAAACATATAAAACCGAAGCAGTTCAATGTATCAAAAAATATTTATTTATTACTAAAAATTCAAAGTAGTACTAAAATGTGAGAAAATAAGTTTTGAGTATTTTTAGTGCGTAGTAAAATAAAAATAAAAATTAAAATGTGAGAAATGCCTTAAAAAACCGTATCTAGGGGTTAACGTATTTTGTGCATAGGGCACACAAACGATTTACATTTTTTTATGTTACGTCTTCGACTCGTCAGTACATAACAGTTTATGTTGAACTGTTATGTAACCTAGCAGTTCAACATAAACCGCTAGGCTGACATAAAGTTTCTGCTGCATGCTATATTTTCTAGATTTTTTCAACACAGATTGTACAGATTTTTTCAACAATTAAGAAAAACATAGATTTATTATTATTGTTCCTAAAAACTAATAAATTTTTTAGATGTTTAACCAAGTTTTTCACATATTTTTACGTATTGTAAACATGAAGGTAAACAGATTTTTCATTTCGAAATACAGATTTTTATTTGACTGAACAGAAAAATATGACAGAGCACATATTTAAAAATTCCGTTTTGTCGAACTTCGAAAGTTTGTATTGTGCGCAACGGTGCGATATCTTTTCATGCATGATGCAAAGCCTCCCTATACCGAGCGAAGCAGAGCTGCAATTGAATGAAATGCAAGTTGTAAAGCAATGATCAAAACCGTCGGCCGCGTTATGGCATGCTGCGATTAGTTCGTTAAACCATACGTTAATTCTAACCGATTTTTCATTACTGTACTATTTAAATACTAAAACGACGTTGCAAGACGTGTTTAAATGAAATATTTCTGAAAATACGACCAGTTAAATTTTATAAATGACTGAATTATAAGCCTGTTTTACTAGTGAACAAAACGTATCGTAAGCACTCAATCACCGAAAATATTCCGTACTTCTGTGTCAGTTTTGCACGATACGCTTTGGGTGATGATTCGTTCAATTCATGCGGTTGAAATTTTGCGCGCCTTATTTTGGCACTGAATTTCACCTTAACGCTTGTTCACACGAAACATTTTATAAAACTTGAATTTTGAGTCATGTGTGGTTATATCATACTACTGAAAATTTTACCATAAATTGCTGAACATATTTGCGATGGTGTGGAGACTAAATTATGTTGCTTTGTTATTGTTATATCCGACGAAATTATGTCAATAGCCATTATATTTAAGGCTTTGGCTTAAGTTTTCGGGCTTTCGATATTTAATCACTTTACGCAAAATTTATATTCGTTTGTTGCTTGTATGCATTTTTAATTATAGTGTTAAGTTTCACGTCTAAATGTGTAACATGTTTTACTATTTTTTTAATCCGTCCAATCATTTCCAACAAACGAAATAAGACACTGCTCGTCAATGATTAAATTTGAAATACATACACAGACAAAAATTATGAATTTAACAGGTGACATAATTCTACAAACGATATAATTCATACACGGATAAAAATCTATTACCGGTACCATGATTTTTTAATCATGAAATCATGAACCATGCCTTCTCATGAAATTTCACAAGCAAAATGATTGATATTATGAAAATATTCATTAAAGATGTGTTATTGTACATGATATCAATCACTTATTATTCATGATAGACATGATTCATGATTTCATGATTTTTAATCATGGTACCGGCAATAGATTTTTACCCGTGTAACTACTTAACTTTTCTAATGACGCAAAATTCCACTCGCACAGGCTCCGAGTGTAATTTGCACTCGGCTACGAAGCGCCGCTACCTGGATTTATATGGATCAATTATTCATCAAGCGGATATAGGCTTCTGTGGTTCAGTCGATTAACTGGAATGCTTTGTGATCTAATGTTTTCGGTTCAAGTCGCCATATTGCTATCGATTTTTTTGTTTTTTAATTCATTCGATTTCAAACTCTTGAAATTTTCTAATTACTACAATTTTACATGTTCTGCATCTTAAAATATATAAAATCCCAAGACTTTTTCGAACTGTGTACACAAAATTGAAAATCCATGATTTAAGCAAAACAAGCTTGATTAATCATGATAATTTGATCATGATTGATATCATGAACAATAACACATCTTTAATGAATATTTTCATAATATCAATCATTTTGCTTGTAGGACGTGTAGGAATAATTCCAATCAGTGAGTAAAATTAATATTAGTGATTGAAGGTGATCTTTGTTTGCTTTTATTTTTGTATATTAATATATTAATTTTCACGTTCACCGCCCAGAACATTTTGGTAGAATTACACACTATAAGTTGATTTTGTTATCACTTCAGTACAAGGTAGCTAACGAGCATTTGAATATTAACGCAGAAATAATCCAAAGCGAAAATAAACAATGAGAATCTTTGAATCTTTCAGACCCTTTTCAAATGTTTACGTCGCTTTATGATTTGTCAACATACTAGTTTTCACTAAACTAAAGCATTACATAGCATGTTTCTAACTATAATTGCCGTTACCGTTAAATTAAAATGCTCATAGTAGGATCAAAAAAAAATCTCTGCTCAGATCACACTACTCACACAATCGGCTGATTACCTTAATCATAACGTTGCACCAATTTGTGTGAAACCATTCGAAAATCCTATGGAGACGCAAGGTATTTACTTCGCTGCCGCAGGTTTATGCTTTACCTAACAGCAGTTACAGTTTTTCCAACCGCAATCGCTCGGCTTCTACCAGCCTTCGACCGGACTACCATCAGAAAAACTTCTGCATCAGTGAAAATTCTCTTGCAACATGCAAACTGCACTTCCTATCCGACATCCAGAGTTGCGAGTCAGGCGAAGCACAATTGAGGTTAAATGTTGCGGTGGAGCACGATTTCTTCCTGTTCTGTTCTGTTCTGTTCTGTTCTCTTCTGTTCGGTCCGTCTTACATACTCGAACCGTATCTAAATGCTCCAAAGGAGACCATCGCACACTGGCATCACGTTCGGTGGAAACCAGATGATGGGTAATGGCGAAGGCAACATGTTTCTTGCTGAGTTTGGAGTTTTATCGCCACCGTGAGCACGCCTAGAATCTAGAAAGATATGTACTAGCTTCAGCAGCGTCTTCTTCCGTACGCCGTGCTCGCCAGTCACCCTCATGCCGTTTCTTCTTCCGACCGCACGGAATTCTTTTAAAATGCATTTCTCGGCTTCCCCTCCGAACGTCATGTCACGATGAAGATAGAATATGTGAGATAAGTAAACAGAAAGTAGGTTATCGGCTTGGACTTTCGTTTAACTGCGGGTTAAAAATTACTCGCGCCGGACAGAAAATTTATTAGCTCTGTGCCGAGGGTTAGGGTTTCGAATCCTTTCTCGTCTGGTACCTATTTTCACTGACACTGTTTTGAAAACTATACATAACTACTTTATTCATCAGTTATTGTGGAATAAAATATTTCGTAATATTGTTTTTTTTTTTTGGAATTGCTGAAAACTTTTTACCATTGTTTCACAATAAGCAAATTACTGCATCTTCTTCAAGACGGTTTATTTGCTTACATTCGTGGAAAATGGAGCGATAATGGAAAACCCTATGAGCTTAACCGAGTGATTGATGTTTTCTACGTTTCTCCTGTTACCGCTACTGAGCGATCGTAAAAGATGAATCGTTACTAGGCTGTGAGAAACGTTTGACTAGTTCTGCCTTCAGGGGGAGGTAGGAGTGTTTTGAAATATAACACTTATGTGCATACTGACCACAAGAAGAGGAATTTTTATTGTTTGTGCACTAGCTTTAATTAGCATATTGAAGCGTTCAACTCTGAGTACTGAACTGAACATGTGGCCATAGCACCCTGAAAGTATAGCGAAGTTTATCATTGTGTTAAGGTAAATAATAAAGGTTTGGATACTGCACTCTCAGACAAAAATCGTGTAAATTTACGTCTCTATCAATGCACATAGAAGGAGGAATCAGGGTCATTTCGCCGGAAGCCAAACAAAAACTACTACGGATACTACTAGCACCAACAGGTAAAAATAGTTGCATAATTTTGAAATTACTATCCCGATTTTGTCGTTGACTGGAAATGAATGTCATTGTCAAAATTTGCAAGCATAGCTGATTTTTCGTCATTTTCGTATAATTTTGAAGGATGATTTTGTGAGAGGTATAGGATTTGATTCTAAAAAGAAACACAAAAAGTTTGAGAAAATTGATGAAATCTTTGCTGGAATCGATAGAACGATCAATATAATTCAATGTTTGAAGATGATTTAGTGCAAATGTTGGCCGCGGCTCCGCTTTAAATGGCCCAGTATTTCACGAATAATGGCCATTCATTCAACCAGAAATGAACTTCGTCGCTGAACACAATTTTTTAAAAAGTGGATCTTCCTCCAACTTTACCAGCATGATTAAATTATATACCAAACGACGATTCAAGATTAAATTATACTAACAAAGAAAAACAAAGAAAAACAAGAAAAACATTATAGACCAAACTGAACAAATTTGATAATGACACAAGACACGATTCACGCGTAATCTTTCAAAAACAGTTTTGCCAAAAAGATACCAGCAAAATAATCACCCTCTATTAGCTCTGCATAACATTTGTATAAAAAAACATTTTTCGTCTCTGAATCTCGAAGATATATAATAAAATGAAATTTCTACAATACAATTATGTTAAAAGGTGTTATTCCAATAGATTATGGTAATAGAGTGGTAGATTATATTCATATCTTATAGTATATTCATCGACGAAATTTTAGAGTTTTTTCCTATCAACAACAATTGAATTATGGTGCCATATACTTGCCTAATTTGAAAATGTTCACTTCATAAGTTGAGATGGATTTCCAAAACCCAATATGCAACGTCGAGTTAGGTAATACAACTGTCAGTCTGGCAATAATGTTTCATGATGCCAAGACTTGTCTAACTTGTAAGTTCAATTTAGTTACAAATTTTAATACAAATGGATTTCAGTGTTCTTCATTAAATATCTGCTCAAAAAATGTATATTTTGAAAAGAGATTTGTACGTTGATTCCTAAACGTTTATCTCGTCATTGCAATCAAACACTAATAAATAGCTCAAATACTAATAGATAGTTTAATTTTTTCCTTAATACTTTTGTATAAATCTGTATTAAATTTAAGAAATCTGTAAGAAATTTGTACTCTGTTATAAATCTGTATGCGCATGTAAAAATCTGTATAATACAGATAAATCTGTATAAATGACTTCTCTGGTTGGTTCCCACCATCAGGGATGCCAGATTCACAGATTTTCAATTTTCTGCACAGATTTAAAAAATGTCACAGATTTCAGAAATCGATCACAGACTGGCAATTCTCGTTAGATATGATATTTTCACAATATCCATAATAGTTTAACGATTTTCCCGGATTGGGGGAAAATGCGGGATCGAGTAATATTCGTAAGTTTTCATTTTCACTGTTCCTATCATTATGTTAGTTATGTTCTAGTAGGTCATTCGGTGAGCACTGTTTTAAAACTGGAATTATCGATTTGTGATTTTTTACAATTATGGTTACCCATTTAACGAACCTGTAGTATAACTTTTATGTAATTTTTTACTTGATAATTTTCACATATTGCATATTTCACCAAGTGTCACGCTACTTCGATTATTCAGTGATTTGTACCTCAATATGATTTCTCATCATCAAGGATCAAACAAATCATTAAACTAAAGAATTACTAAATAAAATTAAACATAAGTTGTTTTACAAAATTGCGATCTTCCTGCACGACAAACGTTAGAACCCACTGAGCGACGATGTGAGCTGTGTTTTGATGTGTTTGTATATCGACACATTGCAACTGATACTTACGATACTGTCTCGCTTTTATTCTCATCCGCCACAGTTGCTATAGACGGCCGATGTTCGAAGTCATTTCAATCCAACTCTCATCGCATGTGCTCGTAGGCTGCACAAAACCCGGACAAAAAACTGCGAACGAAGAATGGATCGTTTGTTCGAATGTTCTTGAATTATTAACTTAGATATAGGAGAGTCATCAATAGCTCTGTTTGCAAGCATACGAGCACGAGGCATTTCACGTGAAAGTCTTTGTTGAAAGCAGCATAGACCGAATTCGACTACCTTGTACCTAACTAAATCTTATCTTTCTTCAGAATGCAGAATAAATTCATTACGAACATTCAAATTATTCGCTTCTCAAACAATCGAAACGTCCACTTCATTAGAGTTCCGCGTAACAAAGCAAAAGACGTTCACGGTACGGCATTGAAAATCAACTTTCGGAAATGACTAGCGGCTTTTGTGAATGGATAGCTTCCAAAAAATATTTCTCAAGCACAATAAGTAAACCGACATAACTTGTTTCTTCAATTTGAACTCCTCATGGAGTAGATGTTTATTTAAACTTTGAGCCACCTTGCCAATTTTTTCCAGACACAAGTATTTTCTAGTGACTTCAAATAAGAACAGAATATATATCGTCGATGTTTTTATTTATTGTAGAATAATTAACAGTAGATACTAGAGAATACCAGCTAACTCTAGGTGTCTCTAAAACAATTTAAGTGGCTTATTCTGATCGTCTGTATTAGTATTAATATAGAGAACAGCTAATGATTGTTAAAATACAAATAGGTTATGTCATCCTATCTACAAATTATCCAACTTTGTGAACCAAACCTCTAGATGCAATCGAGAACCTTGAAACTGATGTAATGCGAGTAGTACAACGATCAAACGAATTAATGCGACTACTCTTCGTAAATGGGCAGTTGCTATCCACCTACAGCGATTAATCTGTACCTCCCAGCTGCTCGACTGTGTAGTGAATCTGAAGTGTCCATATATGGCCGATCAACAACGTAGTAATCTTTGCTCATCGTTGTTGTTTCTCGATCATTTATATACATTCATGCACCCACCCACGCTCTCTGCGCTGTTAGTGTACTAACTTTTATACATGTTCAAACTTTTTACTTGATTCCTAAATACTTTGAGTCTTCTTCTTGCAAATCGAATGAAAATAAACTTGTACTATTTAAACTATTGAGAAAGCTTAGTCAGTAAGTTTATGCCTTCCACCGGTATAACCAATCTAACTGCACTGTCTGTTTATTTTCTCACAGGAACCTTCCACTGCCGGGAGCATAGCGTTTCTACGTTTTCTACGTTGGAATAGTATTCACAGCACTTTCGCTACTGGTTGAACTTTTCTGCTGTAATATCAAATGCATCTGCAGCCTCAGGTAATCCGTTTCGTATCCCATCCACCAGGAAGGTTTGACGTCAATCGTTGCAAAAAAAACGACTTTAAATCCTTGACCAACAATTTCCTACCGAATCAATTGCATTCCCGAAACAGAATAACAGAACAGAAGTCAAAAACTGGTGTAAGTAAATAGACGCTAAGTTATGTATCTCTCGTCTTATATATTCGATTGTGTTTCGGTTTTCTGAAATTGAAAACAAGATGACTATTCGAAGGCTTGGAGGAACTCACTTCACCCTACAACCCAAGGAAAGTTACGTTAGAACAAAACACAAATCATTAGTTGATCGGTGAAAAATTTCTAATCTCATTTTATGAAGTATCATGACTAGCATAAACGAAGCAAGTTGTGTATTGTCAAAAGTCATATCGAAAAATCTCTCACCGATCGTTTCAGACGTCTCAGAAATTAAAATAATGATAAAGTCAACGATTGAGTACAAAGCTAAAGATAATGTTCTAGAATGATGTAAAGCTTTTCAATACAAAAAGGGACAAAGCCATCAGATAGAACTATTATTGAAACTGGCAGCTCTGTTATCGATGAAACAACTAACGAAGCGAGTGGCGGGAAATTATTAAGCGTGTAGCGAAAAGAACTGTCAGAAATTGTTTAATCTAAAACCGAACACGAGTATTAAAAGCTACCTCTGTGAAGAATTAAAACTTAAACCTAATATTAAAAGTAATTAAAAGTTACAATCTTTAAAATTTTGTTTAAACTTAGAACCTAGTTAAAACTTATTGGTAGCTTAAATCTACGAAGAAAGATTATTGTAAGTAACTGAAACTTATGTAAAAATTAAATTCTAACCTACATTTTCCTTGCATAGAGCTAGAAGTTTACACTAGGTGCGGGAGACTGCGTAAAATTATAAAGGCATACCGATTTGTGTGAGTAAAATTACAATTATTACTGAAACTTAACCTAAATTAAAAATAAATTACAGCCTTAAGCTAAAATTGAACTACACTAAAACGGTGGTTTGATTTGCTAAAGCATTTCGGAATCCCCACGCACCCCGCGTTCTTGTTCTACGCAACAACTATACACCCAAACCTCCTTTTACGAATCTTATATATGTATGTATGTATGCTTACACACTCACTCGTCTGCATATATGTGTAAATATTTATACATATAAATGATCACTTTTACTTCACCAATATTTATATGTATTAGGAAATACAAATATTTGCACACATGTTTACGTATATTCATACATATATACATACATAAGTTACGTAAATGGAGGTTTGAGTGTATTAAGAATCAAATGTAAAACAAGTTATTTGTATATTACGTACATTTTATTTGGTACGTTTGTCATAGATCTATGTATTTATATATGCAGTGCAAACAGTTTATCAAAATGGCTGGAACGATTGAGTTTAAAACAATCTTTTTAGCAATAATTTATTCTCAAACGAATGTTAAGCCTGACTTTTTGGATGAAATATCAGTTTTGATCAATTTTTCACCAATATTTGATGGAAAGTTGCTTACATTGTATGAATGTAGATTTTAATTCCCTTATAAAAAAGTTGGCTACACTTCTACAAAGCATTAGAATTCGATCGCGCTACACCGAATAAACAAAACCAAATATTTTATGTTGAGAAGAAGTTTTCCGGAAAAAAATAGTTTTACGCCAACCATCCATATTCATTGCGTGTTAAATTAAAGATTCCTGTTTTGCGGGACTACTTATTGAAGGTACGTAAATCTTTATTTCGCAATAATTTCTGCAAGAGAAAATACATAAAGGAATGTGTTCTTTGCTAATCAAATGTGTTAGTGGGAGTACTCTGAAATTGGAATAATTTGTCTCGAGCAATTTTTTAGAAAAACGAAAGAGTTTTAGACTAAGATTTTCGCTTTTCTTTAATTGCAATTCTAGGCAGAATGAACTGATTTTGTTCATTTTTTAATCATATGGAAGATTTATTGATTAAAATCAGAAAAAAAGCACAGGAATTTGTTTTTACACACACATTGTTGGCATTACTCATACGCCTGCAAAGTGTCTTACCCCTTAAGGGCTGAGGCCAGATATTCATTGAACAAGTTGAAAGACGGCGTTTTCAGCTATGCAATTCTTCCTTTAGAAAAAAAAAACTTTTCCGACCGCTAATGTCAATGAATCAGTCTGAAATTTTCACAGAATAATCTAAACAAATATTCTAAGACTTGGGTTTTTTGATATTCGTCACTGTTTCTGAGAATATCCAATTTGAAGCGTGGAAATAGCCCTCTAAAACAACTAAAAAACACACTGGCCTCAGCCCTTAAGTAGGAATATCAGCTTGCTTGGATCCAAAATACGTGCATAAAGACTGACCTTCTTGACTATTGGTAGGGGAAAGTGTCATAAAGAGTCTCTGCTGGCCAAAACGCCCCCCCCCCCACCCCTTCCTTTTTAAGTATTCAAGACTTTTCTACACAAAAGTTTCAGCACTAAGACTATCTTTTCGTAAGACCTTTCTGCTATACAAGTTTGGCAATTGTCGTGTGCAGGAAAATATGAAAAAACTGAAAATATCATATCAGCAGCTTTTCGAATACACATTTTACCGTATAAAACGTCTAATAATCGGTTGCTTAACTGTACCTAACTATAAGCAGTGCTACTGTCTCTATTTACAGTATAAAAATCCTGATAATTAAAGCCGTTTTTTATATACGAATATTCTCATAACAGTCAGAAGATTTATAACGGTTTGAAGATTTATAACGGTTATTAAAACAAATTGTAGCGTTGGGAGGATTAAAAATGTTGGCTTCCAATCGTAATTATTTGATTATGCAATTGATTTCTGATGCAAAGAATATCTTCTTTATCTGCCTCTCTTCTATATCGAAATTTCAAGGGGCATATTGCATCATTGTTGCGGGGCGTAATGTCTCTTGTTGTGAGGCATATTATACGGTTGCTGGGACATTATGACTACGGCAAGCGAAAAAAACTGAGAATGTGGTCGTTTTGGAAAATGTGTTTGTATCAATCAATTCTCATCACTTCTACCGGAATCATTTAAAAGTATGTTCTCGAAGAAAATATATCAGTACATTTAGAAATATCTGAATGTTTTCTTATGCCCCATATTATAACACTTTACCCTATTAACGTGAATTCAGTATCAGGGAGTGCGTGCCAAAGTGTAGCAGGTGATGTAAAACCGATACATAAAAACTGGGAAATTTTTTTGGTGATCGAGCACAGTGGGGCTGATCGAAAGTTTGAGTTTGAAATACTTTTTCGTTTTGCATTTTTCATGCTTTTGAATCGACATTTTAGGTCAATATAGTTTTTTTTCTTCTAAAAGTCGACTCGATGTGGCTGATAAAGTAACATAGGGAATGGATCAGCGTATAAATTGTATGAGGGTTTCGTCTTTCTCTATATAAAGAATAGAATGCTGGTAAAATCTACTTCTGATAGGAGCCCCGAAAAACCATAGTGTTCTATACCATTCGACTTGAGAATTGTCTGTGTGTGCACTGTTCAGAGATTTTTCTCTTCGCTCAATTTTGTCGGATATCTCAACCAATTTTACCAAGCCTAGGCTCGTTTGGAAGCTACTATGCTTCAACAAAGCTACCATCCTTCAACAACGCTGAATTTCAACTGTTTGTATTTTTTCAACAGAATTTATGAATACTGCATCAATTTGCGATCCAGTACCAATGCTTTGCTCTTAATTTAAGATGAACAACAAGCTTTTCGATTATACCGAACGCTGCGGGTAAATCCCACGCTGTTTGTTATCTACAAAGCTAGCAAACAGAATGTCGATCCCAACAGTTTCAAACAACTTCAGGCAAGCATACAAAAATGTAATTCCTCGATAATTGGCACCGTTGCGATTATCACCTTTTTGTGAACTGAACACAAGTAGAGGAACTTTCAACGTGAGCAGAGCACACCTCGTTTAAAATTGAAACACTGAATAACCTTCCCAAGAAATGGTGCAATGGCTGGTGCAATACTTCAACACAGACAACGGAATACCGTTGGGATCGATGTTACCAATTAGATATGTTTCTTTCTAGAGAACTATCAACAGTATAGTGCAGTTCATCGGACTGTTTGTGCAGTTTTGGAAAAGTTTCTGGTTGACTTTTTAGTTTTTCGGGAAATTCCAAAATGTAACAAAATTTAGGAGCTCGAGATTTTCGGCTGAAATCGTGGGATACTGAAAAATTACGAAAATTATTGTGCAAACCATTTAATCAGCTGAACTTCAACGATTCTATAATTTTCTTCTAAAAACAGTACTTGGTAACTAAAGCGGAATCTTTTGATTGAACATACTTATTGATTGTAAATAATAGACACAAAATAGTTTATTCAAAGTAATTGCCTTCGGAAGTTATGCATTTTTTGCATTTTCCATATAGCAAATGAAATCACAGTGAAATCCCACTTAAGAAGAAAGGCTCGAAGGGCGGATTGTCGTATACCATTCGGTTCACTTCGTCGTGTATGCAAAATTTCTATGTTAATGTGTAACAAAAATTTGCACTCGATTTTCTCAGAGATGGCTGGAATTTTTACAAACTTAGAATCAAATCAAAAATGCTTTTGAATTATATTCGGATCAAAATTTCGGTTTAATTTTTAAAAAATGGCCTCGGTTTACCTGAGATCGTTAAACTGATTTTCTTCAACTCTGATTCAAATGGTAGACCTTATAGTTGTATAGTCTGCTATGAAATTTCTTCCGGATTCGAGTTCCGGTCCCGGAGTTACAAAAATATAATAAAGTGCATTCGATGTTCTTTGCTGGACCAATTTTCACAAGCTTAAGTCTTAGAATCCCATAAAATCAAACCGAATTTTATCCGGATACGACCGTCAGTTCCGGAGTTACAAACTGATAAGTATAAAAATATCACTTTCAAGAGAGCGTTTTTATACAAGACACGAAAAACTAAAGCCAAATTCTTTCAAATAGCCGTCTAATTCTTCAACACTTTCACTGATTGTGGATATACCTGATACTCCAAATCGGAAATCACTTCAGTTTTTCAGAATCGGCCTGAAAGATTTTCGTAAACTCTAAAAAAAATTCTCCGAAATTTGACTCAAAACTGTTTTAATTGCTAGTTGTGGATCATATAAACCGATTTCAGCTATACCGGTTCTCAGCCTCCGGTTTTGGAAAATGGAATTCTTTTCGTTGCTTCAGAGACAGCTGAGTCGGTTTTCACAAACTTAGACTATAAAAGGGTCGGTTTTTCAACTGCTGCTCAGCAAGTGCGTTAAACTTCGACAAAAATAAATGATAGTTGGAAGGGTCCAAGTCTGGCCAAGTATGGCGGGTGCGACAAAAGTTCCCATCTGACCTCAGGAATCATGTTTATGACCGCTTTCACTGTGAGTGAGTGGGGGCGTTTCAGTGTTGCAAAATGGCATTCTTATGTGTTGTTTTTTTTTTAATTTCATCAGTTGCTGTCGGTAACGATAACAATTTACATATTATTCTGGTTTGAAAAGCTCGTAATAAATGATACCAAGATACATTCGCCATTTTCCAACCGATTTTGGGAAACGAATAAGATTTATTCAGTATATACAAAGGAATCTATGGACAATTAACTCAGAATACAATACCGATTAAATGACCGCTTCCACTAGACACACAAAAAACGGCCCATTTATGGGCATATTGTACTGTATTTGACAACATATAGGACGTAATAGCAGCGATTTCAGCCCACTGTTCCGGCAAAGACTGACGTTCCAGAGTACAGCTAATTTTTCAAAATTGGCTGCAATATGGCGGAGTTTTTCAAACATTTCAATATGTTATGTATAGATGGCGCACCCTGTACAGCATCGTGTTCTTTCCGCAGCGATTTGGTTTTGCAGTTGTTGTCGGTTGTTGACAAAAGTCGACCTGTGATTTTCTGAGCGCGCTTCGAATCTGAAAAGAAAATCCATTTTTCATCTCCTTTCACGATCCGGTAACCCTTTGTTTCATGCCGAAAACGCAAAACTTCACGAGCCATTTTTCGTTCTATCGTCTATCGTTCAGATCGTGAGAAACCCATTTTCTCACTTTCTGAATCTTTTCCATTGTGTGTAGACGATCAGAAATGGCATGGTGACTAACATTTCACCTCCACACCATTTGTTTGTGTATTGTCTTCGTTAAACACTCCTTGCAATTCGGTATTTTCAATTTTTTTTTGTGTTGACTTGTGCGTTCTTTATTTTTTACACTGAAATCTCCACTTTTAAATCGTTCAAATGAACATACATGCGAATGTTCATTTAAACGATTTAAAAGTGGAGACCGATAGCTTCAAGAAGAAAATCGATGGGGTTCAGTAGCACTTATCTTCCGAACAAACTAATCAATCAAAACTTCCCGAAAATGCTCTTTACTTGGCCATAAATTTCGAAAAGTTCACTTTACTAAATGTACATGACGCTAACTTGCAATTGATCAAACAGCAATGGCCTTTTGGAACGTGATGTTATAACAAAAAATGACGCAATAGTTTTGACTGGGAACTAATTTCTGTTTGCAGAAAAAATGAAATCTGAAAAAATCTCGCACTCCTTGTACTTCATGTATATTTTCAAACCACCACAAACACTTTACTACAGCTCTTATTTTTGCCTATAGAAAAGCTATAGAATTTCTGTAAAAAAACGTATTTTGATCAGAGCTACTATTGGGTCATTGATCAAGTTCGAAGATCATCCCGCTTGTGAGGAATTCTGGCAATCGTCAGAAGGCTGGCTGAATTCCGGCAGCTGTCAATATTGTTCAGGCGAAATTACGTCATTATCTCGCCGCACGTGTCTTGTTTATTTCTCTCTTCCTTCTTTTTTTCTTTGTTTTAATTCGACTTCATTTGATATTCGTCAATCCCGCATGTCCATACAAAAAACGAATCTTGAGACGAGGTAAATGAGATTGAAATATGGGTATGTTTGGTAGTGAGAAAGCAATGTTATTGGCAATAACATATTCCATAATTAGTATATATAAAAGGCAATAACTTATTGTCTTTCATATGTACTTTTTTTTTGAAAAAATAAAACCAAGACGCTAAAAATGTGAAACCGATTCAAAACGGTTCTGCCAATCTTTTATGGCAAGAATCCGACAGAAACAGAACCGATAATAACCGCTAGGCGAAATTTTCTGTCGGAACCGTTTGTTGCATGATACTATGGTATAAGAAACGTAAAAGATTTAACGCCCATTTTTCGAAAAGGCTGAACCGATTCTTACGAGCGTAGAACTCATTTGACAAATACTATCACGCTCGAAAATCAAATTTCGTACAGTTTTTCGGTGATATAACGGTATAAATGACGTAAACGACCAAACTCATTACCGCTCAAGTTTTTCGGATAGGGATGAACCAATTACTATCATTTTAGGCTCATTTCGGTACTAATATTGGGTTGTGGAACGAGTTCAAAGATCAAACGGTTGTCTCTTCCGGTTCCGGAGAGATATAATCGTACAGGTGACATAACCGGAAATAATTAATTCAGAAACTGACCTATTGATTGTATTCAAGTCAAATTCATTCGAATGTATTATTACTTATACATTTAGATGGGAGAATCATGGCAAATATGTAACGAATGCACTGAAACATACTCTTGTCAATTACCCGATTCAATCTGAATGTATGTTTAGCCAGAATTTTATCAGATAATATCCTAATTAAAATTCGGAATTATTCAATAAAATCATACATTATACTCACGACAATTCGGTTACGACTCTTTTTTTTTTGTTAATGATATATAGTTTTGAGAATGTAATCAAATGATTTACTATAGTTTCCGTTCCGGACTTTATGTGAGTACAATAATAAGTATCCTACCAACTATCGCTTAATTTTGGCAACTGGAGCTTCACACGTTAAAATGAATTATTGATTTTTTGTAATTTCTTCTGATACTGGGAAAAGTATCCATAAAGCATATGAGACTGGAATTCAATCATTCAGGAATTTTACTTATTCGTTCGCTATATATTTGAGTAGGTAAACCGCTTCATGAATATAAAAAAATATTAATCCATACTCGTAGTAGATGCGTGTAATCATAAAATGAGATAAACATAGATATTTTCTTTCATACCCTAAATTTCTTCCAGCACCAATTGTCTCGAACCTTGGCGGAAAACACGGAGCAAACCGGCTGAAAGTAGGCAAAGAAAAACACTGGCAAGAAGGTTTCATGAAAGGAACATTGGTTAATTATAATGCCAGTGCTATTTTTCGCTGAATCCGCAGCTTCAAGTGCATCATCACCCACAAAGTTCGGTGGGGTTTGGGGCGGAGGTGGTGGTAGAAACATCTCGAAGCACACAAGTGCCCTTTCCACTCTAGAAAACGCTGAATGAATAAAGACATCCCGAGCGGGCAGCAGGAGGTTGTGGTCGTTGAAGTCGGAACCTGAGCCGATGTCGGGGCGCTTCGAACGTGTTGAAAAGCGCGCTTCCAAAGTGAGATAACACATGTTTTTTGTTTGCGCGTTTTGCACTCGGACCGATCGAAGTCGGGCAGCTGGAGCTGCTTTATGTTGTAACGCATAAGAAGATGCAACGTAAACCATTTGATGCTCCACTGTTCGCACTTCACCGCCGCAAACAAAGGACGAATGCAGCGTGGGATGCCGTGCCGTAACAGTCAAAGCCGAAGCCGAAACCACAGTGAAGTACCATCCCGATAAATGTGGAATAGATTGTCTCTGACCAGCCTGAAATTTGCTAAACCTGTGTCTTTTCGGTCCCATTTTGGAATCAAGGTGAGCAAATTTTCAGGTGTGTCGGAGAACAATCACGTGCAACAAGTCCTAACGATACGAGTGCCGGCAGCTGCGATCGGGGCTTGGTTTCCTGTGTTTTACCGTTGCTGTGGCGAGAAAACCCGACCGTAGACCACAAATGTGATATTTAGTGTTGGGTTTGCTGTGCAGTGCGTGTGTAAATAAAATGTGGTGGCCAGGTGGTTTCGTGGATGACTAAACAGTGAATTGAAATAGGCAGTGTACAACTAAATGTTTTAGTGGACCGACGTCGTTCATTGCATGCTTGGATTCGATTGAAATGATGACAAAGCTTCAACGGTGGGACAAGAGTTAATAAACATGTTGTTTCTCAATCTTATAATGGTGAATAAGTGTTTTTTTTTCTAATGTTTCATTTAAAAAAAATCGACATTCTGGAACAGAAATATCACATATCATATTCAGTTGCATAAATTATTAATCTTCCATTTGATAGAGTATATTTTGCGCTAAAGGCACACAACTGCGTTTTTATTTTACCCTTTTCGTCTCAACATATGATAACATTTCATATTAAACTACTATGCCACTTAACGGCTCTATCTAAACCGCCAAGCGGACGAAAGAGTTCAAATTCCACTTGAATAGCGAATGCACTGAAACGCATTGTCCTCACTTCGGCTTCGTCATCGACACGTTGCTTCTCTTCTAGAGTTTAGTCTGATCTGTTATGCTCTGACGAGAACAATACGTAAAAAAAACGATCACGATTACATTCAAAAGGAAATAATTCTAAGGTACCCATAATAAATACAAAAAAACTTGATTTTTTTATTAAAAGAACGAATTTGTCATTGTATTTTGTACTAAGTTCCAAATCTTCTGAAGCGTTTTATTCCTGGTGGGACAACAGCTTGTTTAAGTAGATACTGCATAACGACTTGCATTGCATTATTTTTGCTACACTTAGTCTGGATCGCTTCTATAAGATTCTTGGAAGCAAGATTAGACCAAAATATGATGCTTTATACGACTAAATCAATTTCTAACTATTCAATTAGGTTACACGATTATTGTTTGGTTTAATAATAGGGTCTGAGGGATTATGCTGAGAGATAGTTCTTTGTATTTAGATACATTTAATGAGTAATAATTATCTATGATTATCATCATAACACAACTTTATACTGAATTTTTTTGCGCACCACCGTGTTGTTCGTATGTAAATGAAGATTTCAGTATGCAAACTACCCGTTGACAAATTAAAACATTTTCAAACTTTTTCGAATCAAGCTAAATGAGAAAAATTTATCAATAAATCACAGAGAGACGCTTTAGCGCTTCAAATTAGGTTCGAAAAATCTATCGCCAATATTTCTAAGTTGGCCTGCTAGTTACCGGAGGATCAATATAAGCCATGGATAAACAAAAGCAGAAATTTATTCGGGCGTATATTTATAGATTCCGTTTTGTGCTATAGTTCATACTGCGCAAATCGGACGAGAGTTTGACATCATTCACTGAGACTGTCATTGGCTCGTGAAAACATAGGTCAATTCAATCCAACATTTCAATGGTATGCAATTGAAATACTTAAATGACGTTACCGCAAAGGTTTAAGTTAAATGTTTTCGAATCGATTGGTAGTTAAATTATATAAATTCATCAACAAATGACTGAGTTCTAATCGTTCAAAATTATGACAGAAAAAGGTTACTCGGTTATTTTAGCATCCAAACCTCGTACAGTGAAGATTTATACCGTTTTCATTTATTGATCAGAGCATCCCGAAAGCTGAGGTCGCTCTAGACTCCAATCGCGTGGTTTCGCTCTGAAAATTTCCTCGGGTCCAGCCGAGTTTGTTTATTTTTTCTTTTTTTCATGAGTTGTTGTTTAGGGCGCGTACCACGTGTTCGTTTTACTCGGAGTCAGAGTAGCCCGCGTCTAGGTTCAAAAACGAAAACGGTATTAGCAAAAGCGACAATCCAACGAGCGAACGCATATACAATCTAGTCATCACCTAACTGGACGAGCTACTTGTTTTATTCACAGTCAAGCATCAACTGAAATCAAGAAATGATTTGCAGCATATATTTATAGATTCCTCTTCGAACTACGCAGAAACGTTTAAGTTTCCGAACCGATTGGTTGTTAAATTATATCAATTCATCAACAAATGACTGAGTTATTAACGTTCAAAATTATGACGCAAAAAGGTTACGCGGCTATTTTTGAAACTTTTAATTGACCCCCGGCCCCGTATGAAGAGTAAGGCATTTTTAATGCCAAAAAACAAAAATCGCAAGTTTGGTTTCATTTTAGCACAATTTGTTAGCGAAATTAATATGGCTGCACAAACAAAAATTATAAAGAAACAAAAAAAAACTCAGTCTGATAAACAGAGAAGATGAACTTAGTTATGGCGAATTTACGTCAAATCAACTAAAAATTATTAAATCGGTAAAAAAAAATCTGTTTTATACCACCTAGTGGTGTAATGGTGCCATATCCATTAACATTTCACGAGCAATCGATGCAAGGAACTGAAATCGGGAGACTGTCGAAATTACAGTAAGTTTTTGGGGCCATTCAATGGCCAGGTCCACAAGTTCGAATGGTTTTACAATCGGTTTCGAACTGTATGAAAATTAGACATTGTTATCTTTCATTATCCTGTCCTGTCTTTATCTCAGCGCCGTGCCTGGTCCGTGGTTCTGTTTCTTTTTTTTTTTTTTTTGAAACGGTTGAAAACTCGGACTCGTGTGAGCTCGATGCCGATGGACTCACTTGAGTTTTCAAAATCGAGCTTCGGTGTTGGTTTTTGTTTTTATTATCGCGTGCACCACTTCGTATAGGCGGAGTTGTGTTTTCTTCTTCCGTACCAACGCATGGACGTACCGGTGCGCTTTATAAGACAGTTTGAAATTTTGGACAGTCATCACCTTGCAATTCCTGAAAGTCTGAAGTTATGTATGGAATCAAATTGAGAAAAATGAATCGTTCTATTCTAGAGTTTGTGACCACTATTTCTGGTGCATCCGGAAACTAGATTTATGAAAGAATTGAACTGACAACAATGTTTTAAAGAGAATGTTTGAAAGCTGTATGCATGGTTTTATTCTAGTACAAGTTGTTTTATTTTCTGTTCAATTGTTAGTCCGGGTAATAGGTTTTATAGTAGCTTTAAAAACTATTATATTACTTGTCAAAAGAGACACTTATTATAGTTGTCATAAAACTGATTGCAGAATCAATTACAAAACTTTTTAAATTTTAATCAGAACCATGATGCATTCGAATTGTTACTTGAGATCACTGATCTGTATACTAGTTGAAAAAGTTCAACACTCTTTATCCTGTAATTTCTAAGTTTGTAAAAATCAGTTACGCTATCTCTGAGAAAAGTGAGTAAGTAATTTGTGATGAAATTCTGGAACTTTCTACGGAATCATAAAACTTTTCATTTGAATCTAATTTTGTGAAAATCGGTTCAGTCATCTTCGAGAAAAGTTTTACCCCCTATTTCCGGAACCTGAAATCAGATCCAAACCAAGATTCATGAATTTTGTATGGGATCGCAAGATCTTTTATTTGAATCTAAGTTTGTGAAAATCGATTTAGCCATATCCGAGAAAAGTTCCGGATGTCGAATCCAAACAATATCCAGGAATTTTGTAGTCCTCTCATTTGAATTTGAAAAGTTTTGTGAAAATTGGTTAAGTCATCACCGAGAAAAGTTAGCGCAAAAATACTGAATACCGCAAAAACTGAAATAAGATTATCTACAAACCCGATAAACCTAAAAAATGTATGTGAAATGGACATTTTTATACTAATCATCCTGTATCTTCTAAACCGGAAATTGGATCTGACTAAATAGCGAGATATTTTATAGGATTTTAAGACCTTTCATTGTAATATTTTATGGTTTCTAGATTTCATTTGAATCTTAATTCGGTTCAGCCATCTACGAGAAAAATGAGTAACACTATTTTAATTTTGTGTCACATATCATCTTGTAATTCAGGAACCATCTTTGGGAGCATACGACTATTCATATGAATCTGAGTTTGTAGAAAACGGTTGAGTCATTTCCGAGAAAATTGAGTGAAATTATTTTTCACACAAGCATTTGCTGATCTCGACGAACTAATTCGAATGGTATATGGGTGTTATGTTCTTCAAGCATTTATTGCTGTAAGCAGTTTAAATCAATATAATTATGGAATTGCTTTCAACTCGAAAATGCGGCCATCATCTGGTTTACATATGCCATATTCGAACAATTATGTTGCCAAAAACGAACCGTGCTAAAATCGGTCCGAGGTAAAATTTCATGAAAACAGTATGCTGCACACAGTCTTTTCAGTACTTAGCATTGCTTTGTCATACAATGCTCGAAATTCCTACTGATGGAATAGGGGGAAAAGTGGCTTACACAAAAATGTCGATATCTCCGTTGAAAGTGGACGGATTTCAACAATTTATGGCTTGTTGGATAGCTATTACCATGCGGAATCTAAATCTGGATACATATTCTGTTTTCAAGGTCAAGTGTGACAGATAATGTAAAAAAACATTTAAAAAATTGACATGAAACTTCTTATAACTCAAAAAGTAAACATCCAATCTAAAAACCATTCAATAGCGTTCTGGGTGACAGGGAGACCTTTCATTTGCGACTAGTTTGATCACAATCGGTCCAGCCATCTCTGAGATCTCGACCTCTTAGTTGACACATACAGACACACACGCACACACACACAAGCGCGCGCGGACATTTGCTCAGTTCGAGCTGAATCTATTGGTGTATGACACTCGGCCCTCCGGGCCTCGGAAAATTTTTCTAAGGTTTGAGCGAATTCTATACCTATTTTTTACATATATAAAAAAGGTAAAAACGATCCATACACACAGGAAGTTCGCGTGCGACTAAAACTGATTTTTTGTTATCTCAGTCTAACTGAAAACTGATTTTTGTTTTCTCAGTCATTATTAAAATTTACTATGAAGAGAATTTTTAAAAGAATGTATCATAACGAAAGGGAAATGATTTTTTTTTGTTGAGCCAAAAATTTTGCTTTCAAAATCGCGGATATATGTGATGTGATTAGGTTTTAGTATGAATTGGTTTATACTTCAAAATGTTGTTTAGCAGTTGGTACATACAATGAAAAAAACATGTTCTGAATTAAAGAACTATAACTTACTATATTACAAAATGATTATCAAAAAACGTGACCTATGAAATTAATTCAAACATTATTCTGACTCAGAACACTCTTAGACATTTTTACCGAATTGCCATCATAATCATTACGGAGCGTTTAGTATAATGTTATTCTTGCTGGTAGAATCTAAATTCTGGAATTTCGTTTTGATCTTACTTGCAGTTTCGGACATGTGATATGTGCACAATAAATTAAAACAAAGTGCACTTACTTTCTTCGGAGACGCCTAAACCAAATTTTACAAATTTAAATTAAGTTTTATTTTGACCCGATTTACGATTCCTGAATTACAGAGTGATCTGTATATAGTTTGTTCCTTTATATAGTGGTTTTCAGCTGGACATAGAATGCGACGGAATCGTCGCAGGACTGCGAAGTAATGAGCGTCAGAACCACTAATGCCAGGTTTGCAGATTGGTATGTAAATTTGCAATTTCGTTTGTTAACAGACTTTGCAATTAAGCCAACTTTTTTGCAGATTTTCGAAATTTTTATAAACAATCGTCCATTTTATTGACTTTTGCTATTACTGTAGGGTTTTCGTTTGATTTTTTCGTCATACTTCTAAATATTGAGGTCGCATAGGACCATTTCTAATACGCAGACGCCTGAAATTTCACCTGGCATCGCTGCCAGAAAATTGGACAGTTGTTTTAACCCCTTCGCTGTCTGTTGTATTGAAATTAACTAGCATTAGAGCCAAAAGAAAAATTAATCGGCTGTTGGATTGAGGCCAATTGCATTTTCAACTGGTAAAATTCCTTAGCGACAATTGTTATTTCATTGTTCATCGAAAGCATCAACAAAAGTATATCTGTCAAAGACGACCAACTTTTTAGAGTAGACAAATAGCACAATCGATTAAAGCACAAGGTTTTGAAAACCAAGGCGTTGACGGAAGCTGACGTTCTGGTGACGGTGACGGAAGGAGGCGGATCGTCTGAATCGTACATTATGTCAAATAAAAAGCACAGGCTTAAAAAATCCCTGCAAGTTGCAGCCGTAATCTGCCACATACGCATTATCAATATGAATTCAATATGACTGAAGTTTTCCTCATAATAAATAAAAAATTAGTTATTGTAACGATCAATTTAAAAAATATTTTTTTCTGGCTTGTGGTCTCGAAGGGGCTGAATCGATGCGAATGACAGTTTCGCTATCTTTGCGGCATTTTGTCGCTATCTTATCGCATCGCAATCTTTTCTAGCCGACAGTGAAAATCACTATAAGTAACCATTTAATAAGAAGCCAAATTATTAATTTTTTGGAGTATACAGATTCGATAATAAATAATTGCTCATAACTTTGGTACACATGACAAACCCTATGGTTCCTGACTATTAATTGCGACTTCTGGTTTCAATATTACAGGGCATCTATACACTCAGGCATGGTTCGAACAATGGCTCATTCTTTAATATATCTAGCACCATTGCTTCTAGTGTAGCTAAGGATGTCGGGATTTTCGAATTACTCGATTATTCAATAATCGAGTATAATTTTCAAAGTAAACGATTAAATTTTAATTTTATCTGGGTTTCTAGTTACTAGATTACTCGATTAATCGATCGATATTACAAAAAATAGGAAAGTTACTGGTGACGCAGATCTACATATGACACCATTAATTATCACGTAATCCGTAAAATGACTGATTTTTGCAAGAATGATTTAAATATGTGTCAAACTTGACCCACATTTTAAGCAGAGCCCTTGCTGGCCAAAACGGCCCCCTTTCTTTTTGAAGTATTCAAAACTTTTCAAAACAAAAGTTTTATCACTAACAATATCTTTTCGTAAGATCTTCCTGCTATGCAAGTTTGGCAGTTGTCGTTTGCTGGAAAATATGAAAAAAAACTGAAAATATCGTTAGGCAGCTTTTCGATGTAAGGTTTTACTTTGACTAAACAAGTATTTTAACTGTATAAAACATCTAATGGTCGGTTGCTTACTGAGAACGTGGTCGTTTTGGAAAAAGTGTTTGTATCAATCAATAGTCATCACTGCTACCGAAATCATTGAAAATTATGTTCCTCAAGCGTATTGCAAAGAAATACCTACATTCTCGAAGAAAATCAGTACATTTGGAAATATCTCAATGTTTTCTTAAGGGGGGGCATATTATAACACTTTACTCTACTCTGTTTTGCTCGTTACACACTGATGAAACTTTATGAAATTTTTTTAGAAACAAACATTTTCGCTTGAACAATGAATGATCAATAATTTCCAAACATTTAGAACAATCAGAAACTATCACGATGATGTAGCCAATCAAATTTTACACAGTCCATAGAGTAACCAAAACTACACGGACTTATTTTCCATTGCATGTATTTCTGATCCAATATCCAATACATGCTCCAGTCGAACGTAAAACATCCACTGAATATAACCAAACAAAGTCGATACATCATTCGCTGGTTAGACCCGGCCGGCGACTGAACCGTACTAAATGGCTTTTCTAATTAGCTCTTTGTTATCCAAGAGTAAATATAAATAAACAGGCACTCCGGACGGCGAACGAATCCAACTGCACCATAAATGGAACTGTGCCAGAAGCATGCAGCGGAACAGTGGGAAGATAGAACTCCTCCCCAAGTACCATCGGATTCGAATTCGATACTGCTCGTTATATAAATGTGTCTGAAAACGGGACATTCTGTCGGGTATTATGACATATCAATGACGTAGCCAGAAATACGACGGATGGAGCTGTGACCTTAATGTTTGATGCTCAAAAAATATTTAAGTTATATACTTATTCTTTGAAATACTTTGTTTCTATCATCTGGGATTTGAAAATATTAAAAGTAATGGTTGTGAACCTAACCTCACGCTTCTGGATATTACAACCGCTTATTAGAACCGTTAACATGGACCTAAAAACAAGCTTAGATATTGTAAAATGAGTTTTTCCCTTTGAACAAGTTGATTCTTTTCTATCGACTTTAGTTTTAAATCCATATTTCAGAATTCATTGAGTAGAAATTTACAGTGTGAAAAAACATGAGTGATTTTCGCAATTATACGAAACAATAATAATATGTTAACAAATCCTTGAATCTTACCATCAACCAAACTTCAAAGAATATTAGGAGAACGTAAATTGTAATCAACTCCCTTGACACATAGAAACGAAACTTCTAAATTATTTACACATAACTGTAATCATAGTTCTCGATTGAATTGATCAAGCACTTCATATTTCTCGTCCATTCTGCAGTTTCAGATTGATTGTTTAAATTCCTGATAGCTTTCGCTCAACTGCATCATTGGGTCGACTGCCAAACATGTCCCCGAGTCGTAATCCACTCGACATAACCATCATCGGTTGCATACGGCGTCATGAAGAACTATGTCACCGACATACAGAATTATTTCCCCGCATTCCACCCGCTCGGTGCCAACCCGCCTCGGGTAACCGTTAGTTATACAAATGTTCTCTTTGTTGTCCGCTGCTGGAGTCTGCCGGACCAGCCACGTTAAGCCCATCAGAACAACAGTGATGTCGAATGATGACAATCTCGAAAACAAATAGTCGTTCATTTTTATTGTTCTGCAATCGCGGTTCGCCCCCTTTTCCACTGAAAAGCCCAGTCCCGCAGTCAGATCAACGAAAGTGAGTTTGTGTCTTCGAGCACTTCTTATATGAAAAGAATGGGAGACACTGTGAAATCATTCAAAAGCTTTCCTCTTGATATCCAGAGAACTCATGAACTGATGATGGTACGACGACATTCAATTGGACTGGTTGCAAGCGAAGAATCTATGTAAACAATTTTTCAATTTATTGTAACTATTAGAATCAGCATACGCCTGTGGCAGCATACATTTTATGGGATATAAATACAAAATGTCTCCCAATTTGATGTTCTTACAGGTTAAAATAATAAATGGTCAACATTGTTGAATAATTATAACTCAATAGTTTTCTATCGTCATCATTGTATTAGTTTATATCTTAAAGAGACTCAGCAATTAAACACACGCTAACTCAATCTAACTCATGATTTGAGTTGCGATTACTGAATTTCATAAACTGGAACGATAGATCAATATTCAAGTATCGGCTCAAGTCATGAATTCTCTGTAGCATTTGATCATATATTAGAGTCTTAGAGAACAGACATCCAAGTAGAGATTTCAATTTGTGTAAGATTTTTAACGGTTGTTTTGAAAAGCAATCACCAAGTAGCAATTCTCCTGTGGACGCGCTTCGAGCAGCACAGTAATCCCTTATGGGATCTTGCATTCGAGCTTTCATACAATGGTAATTTATGCGTGCAAAGTCGTGCGCAACGGTGTTTTTTAACGGATTTTTACTTGCATGCTTTGCACAGCTTTTTTGAAAAAGTTTGTACTAGCTTGGATGCCTGTTCTCTGTGTTAGAGTGTAGAGTTTTCGAACATTTGAAGGAAAATAATACTTCAACCGCGTGGTGCTGTTCGGTGCGTATCTCTTATTGAATTTAAGATTTTAAGAATACACAGATAAAATATTTCGTGAATTTACATCAATTTTCATGCACAGATTTGAAGTAGGCAATTGAATAGAAAGTTACTTTACTGTTTTCAATATACTGTGGAAGCAAATCTAATTGTTTTTTTTAATACGCAGTCTTATTCATTGAAAAATAGATACATTTGAATTTAATTTCACAACGACAATGATTTTAAATTAGATTTTCGATTCAACTGATGTCTATTTTATACTACTATTGATTTACATACTGTTTGAATTTTATTTTTTTCTGTTTAGTTCTCTTTTTTTACCTTTTCACCATCAATCATTGATGATTTCAATAGAAATGTTTGATTTCAATTATGTCAAGTGAGAAATACAACAAAAGTGTTCCATAATTTTTCAATTCTGATTCCAAACAGGTTATCGTTATCGTTTAGGGGGGAGTTTTTTATACTTTTTTGCATATTTCGTAAAATTTCTGTATATTAGTATTGAAAAATAAGGCAATAACAGAGCATTTCCCAAAACCTCTTTTGAGAATCACGTTGCGCGATGAACACGATAACTCGGCGTAAAATTATCTGAAATCAAAAATGTTAAATTTACTTAAAATACGAGTTATACCCCCCCCCCCCCTACCCTCCGTCGTTCTCAAGGTATTATTTTGATTTTTTAACAGTTTGTGAAATATTTAAGCAAAACACGCGATCTTACGCTGCATTTTCCGCCAATTTTGAGATGAAAACTACCACATTATATATGAAAATGAAAAAAATTCAAAAACGTATGGGGAAGGCATTTCATATCAAGGAAGTATGTTCCAAGTTTGAAAAGAATCGGTTCAGTAGAATTGACAAGATCGTGTTCACGGACTTCAAAAAGTTGGTTTTCAGAAAAACGCGTTTAAATTTTTTTTCTCAAAAAGTAAGCAAAAAAATATGCAAAAAGTAAGCAAAAATAAATACACTGAATCATTCAATTGATTTGAAATTTTGACACTTCATTTTTGAAATGTTGAACTACAAGAAAATTAAAAAAAATCCGAAACTGTTTAACGGAAGACAGCTCAAACAGTGACTTTCAATGCCACCAACACCCAAGAGAAATATTCTGAAACCTATTGTTTATAACAGTACGTACGAGACAATTCCAATTTAAAATATGCGTGTAACAGATATGCCAGTACTTTCCATATGGGACAGACCAAAAATTGATAATTTTTTTTTCAAATTTTGCTGAACTAACCCTAAATTATTTTTGATCGTAAAAATAGACGTTATCCGTCGGGCTAATTTAGAAGTAAATATAAGTCATATCGGACTGATATGCAAGTATAGGCAGTTTACCTCTCACACGGAGAACCCTTCGATCATAAAATTGCGATATCGCAGTTTTTGATTTTTACGATAGTTGATTTAACTAATTTCTTTTTGATTCAACCAAAACGCTTTTTGATTTGCATATATTCAAGTAGTTGAAAAAATGTTGTTTGAATGCTGTCAAATGCCGGAGAAAGTTGAAAGCAAAACAATAATCGCAATGCGAAATCAACAACTTTTTTAGTTGGAATCTGTTCGCGTCGCTTCAAAATGTCAATGAAAACAACATCGATGGTTAAAGCGTTTGGTGAAATTGTGTTCATTTGATTTGAGAAATTTATGATTCCATAACAAGTGTTTATCTAACAGCGGTGTTGTGATAAAGTTAACCTTGTTTAAGATTAAAAAGATTTGGTGACAAATTAGAAAATGTTAATGAATGATCATCTCGTAATTGTTTAGGTATGCACAAAAATTTTATACTTTAAACTCGATCATTGATTTACTTCCAGCAGACTGTTTTACTTCCAGCTGTTTGATACCGATGATGATGTTCATGCATTAGCAATAAATCGCTTTTTGACATGAATTTAATTTATAAAAGTAACAGGAACGAAGGGTTTCAAACACACAAAACGCGCTGCGTTTGAATGGCGCGTTTGAATTGCCGTCGCAAAATTCCGATTCTCAGTGGTTGATGCACCCAAGCTCATATAAGTTAACTAAAATTATCAGTGCATAACTTTAGTTCAACCGTTTGAAGGCATCATCTTTCAATGCTTATTTTAGGTCAATTTAATAGTTTTGCTAATTTACTCGCCCCTTTGGGCACTTTTGCTGATTAAAAACGTTTTTCTATATCAATCATTTCCGATCTAATCAGAAGTATTTTTTTTAGAATTTAGATCTTTACTGATCTCGACTTGACATTATCATGATCATACAAAAATTAGAATCTCTTAGAGATCAGATCAGTTCTGATTTCGTAATGATAATTTATTACTCTTAAGATCACTTAAAATCAGCAGTGACCGGTGGTTTTCCAAATTATTACATGTCAATATAAAATACTTTAAATTTAAATATTTTAAAAACGATATTTATTTCATGAATATCAACATACCGAACTTATTTCAAATAGATCATGACGTATATCAGTAAGTATATTTTGATTATTATTGAGTTGATTCAACTATTTGCAATGTCTAAAACAAATAAAACCGATTTATTTTTCAACTAACAGAATTTTGTTTCAATAACAACACCAGTTATTTCAACTAAAATATTTGTTGAAATTGAAAGGTATGTGTCCTCACTAATTGACAGCATTTTTATTCAAACAGTTAAATTAGTTGTTTCAACCATCGTTTCTGCTAATCAAAAACAAAAATAACACTTTAGTTAAAACAACAATCGAATAGTTGTACCAAATTTTAACCAATCGAATTCAGAAAATCAACTAATATTCTAGTTGAAATGGGATCGCGGGTGGTTCCGTGCATACACTTTTTCGATTGAGCCAACTAAAATAAAACGAAAACCTGTGCTCCTGTCACTGCTGAGAATGCAATTCTAGTGAAATGAGGAGTAAAACTTTTAAAGGAACATAGTGAAACATGTTTGTGGTTGAATTGATATTTTTGTTATTTTTATCGTTAGTTTGTTATTTTTATCGTTTCGTTTCAGCCGCTGAAAGTTGTGTTTTGAAAATATTGTAAGTTTTTGTTCTCTTTTGGTTCACACTATACGAAATTCAAAAAAGCACGCTGTGTGCTTCGTTCGCAAAAGCGGTGGTGTTTTCTTCTTCCGTACCAGCACGTACCGGTTTTGCATCGTCATTTTGTATGAAAATTTGAAAGCTTTGACACTCATCGTCCTATAATTTTTGAGCCGGAAGTCGAATATGGATGAAATTGCACAGTATCTATTAGTACAATAAGAGCTGTAATTTGAATTAGGATTCGTGAAAATGTGTTGAGCCGCTGCTGAGAAATCGAGTGAGTTCCGATTTGGAGTTTTTCTTCGTTAATATCGGTGCATTTGGAACCGAAAACTGGGAAATAGTAGTATCAAAGTAGGCTTATATATCCATCAACTAACAAGAACGTCTACGAGCAAGTTACATTAATTCTATACCCTCAAGTAAGCGACTATGAACATTGACGATGAAAAAAAACTAGTGGAAAGAACACACACTCGGGAGAGGATGATAAGGTAAAGTATATGACAAAATATGGAGGATGCCTTCTCACCGACGACAAAATAATGGATGGTAGCAAAAGGAAGCAAATTAAAGTTCATTTTCATCAACACCACGAAAAATGATGTTGTGGCAAGATATTCGCAGCTGTAAATCGAAAATCAAGCCAACCATTAATACTGTATAAGAAGAAGTGTCTACACTGAGGTACTTGCGAGCACAATGCAACAAAAAAAGAATTTGGTTTTTCTAAATTTGAATCGTTCATTCTACGAAATGACCTGCTTTTAAAACAACATATATTTTTCATACAGTTCCAATGCTTCTTATGACATAAATGAACGTCTTACATCAACATTTGTTTAAATTAACTCCATTTTCAATGTGGTTCGAAATTTTGCACGATTTTTCAAAATGACCAAATTGAATAAGTTCTGCCTTTCTCATATAGTCAGGTTATGCAATCACTGTGAAAACCGACTTTTGAACCGAGACCCGAGTGTCGTATACCATTCGACTCAGATCGTCGAGTACGCAAAGTGTCGGTTTGTGTATGTGTACGAGGTCTGTTCAAAAAGTTCCCGGAATTTTTTAATTGCGCGCGTCTGGAGAGTCCGGTGGTCAAAATTTTTTTTTATTGTGTTGGTACATATGTCCCTAATGTATGGTGAAATTTTCAGCTGTATTCATTGTTTACATTCTGTCTTGTAGCGGCTGGTGTAGACGTGTTTTTTTGAGCTCGGCGATTTTTGTTAGTTTAAACAATGGAAGAATTGAAGAGTCAAAGAATTTGTATTAAATTTTGCCTGAAAAATGAAATAAAGTGCAACCAAGTGTGCGAAATGTTACAGAGAGCCTACGGTGAGTCTGCTATGAAAAAACAAGTGTTCACGAGTGGTATAAGCGTTTCCAAGATGGCCGCGAAGACGTTGAAGACGACGAACGCTCCGGTCGACCCAGCGCGTCAATAATCGATGAAAATGTGGAAAAGTGGAAAAAAATGATTATGGATGATCGCCGAATCACTATTAGAGAAGTTGCTGATGAAGTTGGCATATCAGTTGGCTCATGCCATGCGATTTATGGAAAAACAATTCATGGGTTTTGCACCACGATAACGCACCTGCTCATTCATCGTTGCTTATTCGTGATTTTTTGGGCTAAAAACAAAACTTTAATCATGCCCCAACCTCCTTATTCACCAGATATCGCTCCGTGTGATTTTTTCCTGTTCCCAAAGTTGAAGAGACCCATGTAAGGACAGCGTTTTTCATCGATTGAAGAGATAAAGGCAGAATCGCTGAGAGTGCTACAGAGCATTACAAAAAGTGACTATCAGGGGTGTTTCGAAGACTGGAAAAAACGCTGGCATAAGTGTATTATATCTAGGGGGGATTACTTTGAAGGAGACCATATAGATGTAGACGAATAAATAAATATTTTTTTAGAAAAATGAGAATTCCGGGTACTTTTTGAACAGACCTCGTATATGTAACTGTTTTTTGCACCAACTTTTCTCCGAGATGGCTGAACCGGTTTTCACAAACTTATATCCAAATTTAAGATCTTATGATCCTATACAGAATTTCTTAATTTTGCTTGGATATGACTTCCGGTTCCGGGGTTATGTGGTAAAATGTTGAAACAAATGAACATATGCGTAAATTTTTTTTCAGGGACCGATTTTCACAAACTTATATTCAAATGAATTGTCTTATGGCCCTTTACAAAACTTCTGAATTTCACCTTAATCCGACTTCCGGTTTTGGAATTATAGGGTAAAGTGTGTTGATAATTTTATACTATCATTTAAAAGAGCGTAACAAAAAATCTTAAAAATTTTCTGAACTGGTCTCAAAACTATTCTGTTCGATAGTCATTATCAAATATCCAGGATTCCGATCCCGGAGGCACCGGAAATATTGGTCATATTTTCCCAACTGGATCTCATTCACTTTTCTCAGTGATGATTTGACCGATTTTCACAAACTTGGATTCAATGACAGGTCCTGGGGTCCCATATGGAGTTCCTTCATTTCATCCAGATCCGACTAAAACTAAAAACGTAAAAAAATCTAAATCGACATCAAGATTACTCCAATCGGTAGTCATTATCAGTAGACGGACAAACAAAGCGATTTCGGTTATTCTTTCAAGAATCGAATTTTTTAAAGAGTACCACAGTATTATATATGATAGTATAATTGATATGAGAAAGGCATCATTACACCACCAGTTGGATTAAAACAGGTTTTTTAAATGGAAAGTGTGACAAAGCTTAAATAAACATTTAAAAACATTTCACAGTTTGGTTCAGGTACGTTGAAAAATATGATTAATGGTCAAAGTTATGAGATGAAGGGATGAGATGAAAATAGGTAGCTCAGATGAAATTGGGAACCGTTACCTTACTAATTGCCAGTGCAGCGTGCAATATGCACAATCCTCTTTGTGATAATTTTCCCGAGTAGATCCACACCTATCGATATGACTTGAAAATCGCGCGCTCATCTAAACGACACATACTACTGTTTTAGGACCGACTACTATTGGTGACGTTCTAGATTCCATCCATAATGGTTTGCTCTGTAGAGCTTGGTATCAACATTTCAAATTCCCTTTGTCACATGCGGCATTCAACCACCATTGAATTCTATTCAATAACAAAATCCGCTCCCACAACCCGCTGTCGTTTAGTGTTATTTGGATACAAATCTAGTACATTATTATTCAATAGGGTTCGCATCGGTAGACAATGGCAATTTTTCTATCGCTGACAATGCAGTAAGTAATGCTTTGGATATACACATTAACAGGAAGTAGAGATTATGCAATACAAACATATTGTGTTTCTACTTGATTCGTTATAATGATACACTGAATATATGTTGCGTAACGTAGCTGATTTTTATCTTACTGTGGATTACCACAATTATCAAATGGCATAAATTACCACCGGGCAGTACAGTAAAAACTGGCATTCAAAGTAAAACATTATTCTTTCACTTAGCAATGTAAAATAACGTTGTTCGATTTCCGATTTTCCACTAAAGTGCCATCGTTGAAAAACGAAAAAGCAGTTTCCTCTCATACCGCTAAATTAATAAATAGACTAATATTTCTTTTATGAATTTCCACTTACAGTCCCGTTTTAAGATTGTCAATTACCTCATGTCAAGCTGCAGTACACCACATAGCTTATAATACAACGTTGAATTTTTGAGTCGCATTTCATTCAAGATCTCACCCATATGAAAAGAAACTCCACCCTCACTGAAACTTTGTTAGCAAAAGTACTCTTCAACGGTTCTAGTATGCAGGCGCAACATAAAAATGTCCCTTTTACTATATAATCACCATCAAACGATTTCTCTCACGAAACACTTGAAGCAGACAAACTTGCTGAATAAGTAACAATCGTTCATCGCACCTCATTGACAGGAAAGAATAGGTCGTTTTTCGTCACAAGTTTGGGAAACATGCTTTGGTTCTTGTTTCAGACATACATCAGATTCCCGGCGAATGTCGTTTGCATACACGAGCCATTGATTCAATATCCATACAATACGATCAGAACCGATCCTTAGTTTTGCTGTCTAACGACAAAGCATTGCATTACCGAGGACCTAGTTTATATCTTTACATCTCCTCAAGCATCACTGAACACAGAATTTGCTTGTACAAAGGTATTCATGGTTACAGAAATCGGTTGTGCTCGATCATATCTGGACAAAAAAGCATTCGAACATCCAGCTATCGGAAGTACATTTCTAGTTTATTTTTGTTTCAATTTTAAAGATTTTATCTTTAACTTCATTCACCCCTCGAACCAGAAAAGCTTTCTGACCCTGTGTTCATACGATTATAATGTAATACTCATTTATGAGTACTACACATACCCATTTTCGACTTCAATTCGAGTTGTCAAAAGTTAATAACTTTTTGACATGTAAAACTGGGTGAAATACTACCCTTATCAATTTTGCTGATCAACGAAATAAATAAATCAAAAAACACCCATAACTGGTTGAAAAATTCTTGAAAGATATTAGTAAGCAAAAGCTTGCCCGACGACGCTTGCATATTCGTCCAGTTTGAGTAAGCTCTTACATTATTTTAAAGTAAGTTTCGATTTAATATGTTTGATTCTTGGTTTCAGCAGTTCACTAATTTTCTTCAACAGGACTAAGCCTTGAGAAATTTATCACATTTAGCATCTCTGTGAAGTAATTGCGACGTACACTGCAAAGCTGGATGCATTACATTAAAGACATGGCATGTATTAATACTGTAATAAATTTTTTACAATGGTTTTCATGAATTTTGTTATTTCTGAACAATCCGAAAATACATCAGTCTTTTTAAAATGGGTAGTTTGTTCCCTCGTTTAAAATTGAGAAGTAAACCACCCATTTCTTGACACATATTTGCATTACCCATTTACCCATTAAATGAGTTTTCCCAGTTTTTTAGTAGTAGAGTACACAGATAAAAATATTTTGTGAATTTACATTTATTTTCATGCACATATTTGGAGCAGGTAATTGAATGGAAAGCTACATTACAAAACTGAGCGATTTGTAAATATACAGTCTTGTTCAATAAAAAAGTAAATGCATTTCAATGTAATTCTACATCAATCATGGTTTTGAATCAGATTTTCGTTTCAACTGATGTCTGTTTAATAATACGATTGGTTTACATGTCGTGTAAGTTTCATCTTTTCGTTCTGTGTAATCCACTAACATGAGTACTTTATTTTAACCGTGCGGGGGGTTGGGAATCGAACCCAGTTAGGCGGAATGAAAGGCATCAACTTTTTACTCATTACGCTTTACCCGTCACCATAGTTGATAGTTGTTATCGATCGTACGCTCGAACGAGGATACTGATATTGATCTTACGGAAAGAAATAAGAAAAACACAGTTCGAATTTATGAATAAATTATTAATAAATCGATAAACTTATCTGTTAATATGAACACTTGTACGCAAAAATCGTGTAAGTGCCACATGCCTTGGAAATTCCGTTCGAGTATTTCAGTGAACAAGAGCCGACTAAAACTGTTGAGTGCTAAAAGCAAAAATTAACTCCTAATACAAAAATAGGAGTAAAAACTTATATCCGGGTTTCGCGTGGAGCAAATAATACACTGCTTCCGCATTGGAATGCACTTTATTTATTTATTCGTCAAACAAATGAACGGCTGAAAGCAAAAATCGGATAAGTGCAACTTAGTTTGGAAAACCCGTTTAAGTATTTTTGAATGCAAAATTCGGATAAAAACATTGAGAGCAAAAACCGGACATGGACTTTGCAATGCAAGAATAGTTTAAAAACACCTTTTTTGCAAGAACCGGACAGAAAAACTTTGAATGCATAAACCGAGCAAAAACTTAACTGGTTCTTCCAAAACAAATGTATTTATCCGGTTTTTAAATTCAAAGTTTTTACAAACTGCCGCTGTTAAAACGCCGCATAGATCAAGTTGCCCGTAACAAACAAGCAAACCATGCTTCGTCCACTGCGACAGTCGGTAAAAACTTTGAATGCAGAAACTGGATAAATACATTTGTTTTGGAAGAACCGGTTAAGTTTTGTCGTGAATACGACTTACTTTACTATGGGGTGCCTTTTCAAAATTAGCCATATGGAAGAATGGGCAGAACTTAATCGTGAATATCTCGACTTGTATTAATGGCAGCAACATAATTCTTTCACTATTTCGTCAAAAATATGATCAGGAATTTAGGATAATATTTTGAACAGTGTGAGATAACCACAAACAACTCAAAAATTAAGTTTTCTGAAAATTTTTAAACAACGCGGAAAACTCTACTTTTGCTTGGGTTTTTCGCGCAAGGACGACGATTTTGAGGTAGTCAGGTACATATCTTCAACTGAACGCTATAAAAGGGGAACCGTGGTCGAAAATCGATCAATATTCGTCATCTAACACTCGATGTGGATAGACGAATAACCTACTACGACTAATTTCGATTTTGTTTTATTTTTTATTCGCAGTTGTCTACCTACCCAAGCTATGGGTAAAAACCGCCATAGATCCGAGAAGGATCCAAAGGATGCTAAGCGTCTGAAGCCAAGTGATGTACAGGTAAACGACCGTTTGCTGAGTAAAAACCAATATGCTGATCTGCCAGTAGATGTCGAAGAGGAACTGCAGAAGAAGGAAAAAATGCCGCCTTTCTACCTGAAGGGCTTCCCACCAACTCTACGCTCGGATTTCAACACACTGATCAGCAAAGGACTACAGGCAACAATCCGTTTATGTACTGAAGGCTACAAAATAACTGTTCCGGCTTTGAACCACTACAAAGGAGTGGAATGCTATCTGAAGCAGACAAAAGCGGAATACTTCACACACGATATTCCCGCCAACAAACCTATGAAGGTTGTACTTCGAGGACTACCCGACATGATGGAAGCCGAACTAAAGCAGGCACTGTCGGAGGCTGGACTAAAGCCTTTGATGGTATTTAAAATGAAGCGACATAATACGGACAAAAAGTTTAGAGATCAACTGTACCTGATTCATCTGGAGAAGGGCTCCATCACCATGAGTCAACTGAAAACGATTAAATCGTTATTTCACATAATCATCGAATGGCAAAAGTATAAACCGGTACATCGGGATGTCACACAGTGCACGAACTGTTTGAACTACGGCCATGGAGCGAGGAATTGCCACATGAAAAGTCCGTGCGGGAAATGTGCCGAACCACACAATACCAACGATTGCCTACTAGATGATATCGCTGTAAAATGTGTGAACTGTGATGGCGACCATCCATCTACTAGCAAATCGTGTCCCAAACGTGCTGAGTTCACAAAAATTCGACAACAGGCGTCCCGCAAACAATCAACGCGCAAGAATGTTCCACAGAAGGATGAAGTTAATTTCCCACGGCTCCCACCGAAGAGGGATATTCCGAATTTGCCGCCACTTCCTCGCAGCAATCCAAAAGATTCAGCCGCTGGATCACAAAAAGAATCTTCCTCAAAAATCCCTCCTGGATGGGGCAATAATCAACCACAAGCAAAGGATGACTCTGGTGATTTATTTTCTGCTGAACAACTGATCGTCATTTTTGAAACAATGACAACAAAACTACGAAACTGCAGAACGCGGTTAGATCAAATCAACGCCTTAGGCAAATTCATCATCGAATATGCAATATAATGAGTTGGTTATAGTAAATTGGAATGCTTGCTCACTCAGGAGCAAAACTGCTGAATTGTCCGACTTTCTTCAAGAGAAGAATGCCGATATTGCTATTTTAACTGAAACTCATCTTAAACCTGAAATTTCTATTTTTATTTCCAATTACAGGATTCACAGGCTCGACAGGGCAACTACCAGAGGAGGGGGAGTTGCCATTGCCATTAAACGATCCATTCAGCACAGGCTTCTGTCAGCCTTTAAATTGCAACTCATAGAAGCCATCGGAATTGAGATTACAACGACGATGGGACCCATCATCATCATTGCAGCGTACTGCCCCAAACAAACCAATCTTCGAGATGGTACGTGTGCATCATTGAAGCGAGATCTGGCTATGCTCACTCGACGACAGAACAAATTCATCATTGCTGGGGACCTGAACGCACGGCATGAGCTGTGGGGAAACAGAAGACAGAATCGAAACGGATTCGTACTTGCCGAAGATTACGAAGCTGGACAATACAACATCCTCGCTCCGGATCAACCAACGCGACTTTCCAGATCGGGAGTTCATTCTATTTTGGATATATTCATCAGCAACATCGCCATAGACAGCTCTCCGGTTGTCTACAACGAGCTCTCTTCTGACCACTTTCCAGTAATATTGACGTTGGGATCTTCACCATAAACAGTGTCTATTCAACCTCGGAGGAACTATTATCGCACCGATTGGGTCCAATTTCAACATATCGCCGACCAACTTATTAATATCGATTTGCCACTTGATTCCCCGATGGAAATCGATGCAGCCCTATCTTCCTTCCAGCATTCAATCAGTACAACATTCAATCAGTACAACATATGTCGAGTTCCTCTCTTCAAATTGACAGTGTCACCAAGAAACTCATCCGGCTTCGAAATTTCTACCGGAGGCAGTATCAACGAACTGGCATCCTAGATAGGAAGACTACTTATAACAACTTAACTAGGATAATCCAGGAAAGGATATCTGAGCTTCGCAACAGGAACTTCCAGCAAAAGCTTCGAGAAATTCTCCCACATTCAAAGCCCTTCTGGTCCTTAACGAAGGTGCTTAAGAAAAAACCGAAACCTATTCCTCCTCTGATGTCACCCCGGGACGCAGCTGAAGGAATACCTTTAATCACACCAGTAGAGAAGGCAAATGCGCTAGGCCAGCAGTTTGTGTGTTCCCACAATTTAGGACTTAACATTGTTAGTCCATATGAAAGAGCCGTTGCTGATAGCGTAGCTGAGGTTGACCAATCAGACAGCTTAGTTCCGGAAGAAAGTAGAGTCACTGCGAATGAGCTGATGGCTTTTGTGAAAAAATCCAAAAATATGAAGGCCCCTGGTTTCGACAACACATTCAACATTGAGCTGAAACATTTGAGTATTCGCTCATTTGTCTTCTTAGCTAAACTTTTTAACAGGTGCTGGGAGCTTGGTTACTTCCCTTCAATGTGGAAGTTAGCTAAAGTTATCCCAGTTTTGAAACCGAGGAAAGATCCTTCCTTTTCCAAGAGCTATCGGCCCATCAGCTTACTCTCTGCCCTATCCAAGCTGTTTGAAAAGTCAATACAAAGGCGAATTCTTGCTTTCGCAGATGAACAGGATATATTTCTGGAAGAACAGTTTGGGTTCCGGAAAGGAAGATCCACCATCCACCAACTCACAAGGGTTAACAACGTCATCCAGCAAAACAAATCAGTGTCCAAAACGACTGCCATGGCAATATTGGATATTGAAAAGGCATTCGATAATGTGTGGCACGATGGACTGGTGTTCAAACTGCATCGGTATAATTTTCCCATGTATCTTATTAAAATTATCAAAAATTATCTTGCAGATAGAGCATTCCAGGTTTCTCTGAATAATGCACTTTCAGAAAGATTTACTATTCCTGCTGGTGTACCCCAAGGAAGTATCCTAGGTCCCATTCTATACAACATTTTCACATCAGACATCCCACCTCTTCCAGGTGGTGGTGTTCTGACACAATTTGCTGATGATACTGCCATTCTTTACAAAGGTCGTGTCATTAATGCTCTGAAGAATAAACTACAGACAGGTCTGGACGCTCTGACTGAATATTTTACAAGCTGGAAAATTGTGATCAATGCAGCAAAAACTCAGGTCATCTTGTTTCCACATTCAAGATCTCCAAAACTTGTTCCATCAGACGAATGCAGAATACGATTCGGTGATGAGGTCATTCAATGGTCCGATGAAGTTATCTATCTAGGACTCACCTTTGACAGACATCTGATATTCAGGTCACATGTTGACAAAATCGTTCAAAAATGCAGCATACTCATTAGGTCTCTGTATCCGCTGATTTGTAGAACATCTAAACTGTGCCTGAAGAATCAGATGGCTGTCTATAAACAAATCATCTACCCCGCAATTGAATACGCAGTCCCTGTTTGGCGGGGCTGTGCACGAACACACAAACTTAGGCTTCAGCGCATTCAAAGTAAGATCTTAAAGATGATTCTAAATCTACCCCCTTGGACAAGGACTAGTGAAGTACATGAGATGGCCTCACTGGATATACTAGAACAAAAATTCGAACAATACTGAACAAAATTTGAAGAGAGGTGCTCAATCTCTGAAATACAAATAATTGAAAATTTGTACGTATTAGGTTAGGGATAGTTATAAGTAGGTAGATATTTTATTAATATTTAAAATAAATATTATGATTAAACATTAGTATGTAAAACAAGAGTAACTAAAACACCTAATATTAATAACGAATCGTATGAACAACAAAGATGAAAGGCCAAAGGGTCAAAACACTTGTACTGTAAAATGTTGATGTAATACACAAAAATAAGATTAATAAACAGATATTTATGCAAATTGAAAAAAGAATGCAATGCGAAAATCGATCATTTCTTCTTGTGCGTTGGATGAAAGTAGACGTCGGGGCGAGAAGACGCATTCAAACAGCGGCATCGGAGAGCGCACCTTCTGCGTGGTTAAAAACCTCTAACGCTCAGCTCGTAGTTCTCATTTGCCTTCCGGTCGTCAAGGCGAGAAGACGCATTAAACCAGTTTCGCATCATTTGGCACTGTGAGCGGGTGTGTCGGTTTGTACGCAAAGCTAGTATCAATTCAAGCAAGAACGATTGCATCAGCTGCTGGTGCTTTGCATTGAAGTGAAAGAAAACAAGACACGAAAAGTGGACAACTTTATATAAAATCAGCCTTTCTAATGGCTCTAGATATTATCTAAAGAACTATTAAGATTACATCTTTGCAAATCGAAGGTAAAAATCATCAGTTTAGTGAAAATCCAAAATAATTTGATTTGCTTCGTGCACTTTTCGCTGTGCGAAAATCGTTCGAAAAAAATGTTCCGAACTGTGCTAAATATCGTAGATAATTCCACAATTTGGTCCTTCTAAAAGGCAGAATTGAATCCTGTACAGCATCTTGATAGTTTCATTCAATAAAATATGCAAATCCGAAATCAGATAATCGACGTCAAAAATCGTTTAAAATTTAAGTACTGAAAAGGGGAAAAGTTTCGCAATTCACACAATCGATCAACTATCAATTCGAATTCGAAAGTGTGAAGAAACCGTGTCAGTTTTATTCGTATTCACGACATCCAGTTATGTCTCTGACATTACACACCCGTACTTTTTTTGCTCGGTTTATGCCTTCAAAGTTTTTCTGTCCAGTTCTTGCAAAAAAGATGATTTTAAAATTAACTTTTCGTTTGAGTGTTTGAACAGAATGATTTTACAATGATAATTTTTTTAAATATTACCATTTAATTCTGTTATAAGTATATCACGTCACTATACAAATTCACAATGTATCTCACGACACTATAAATCTTGTATAATAAACGTCACATCACATATGCGCATTTCGAATACAATTTATATTCTTCTTCAGTGTGATAGCTTTGTTTAGTTATTATAACTATCTGTGTTGTCAACTAAGAGGTCGAGATCTCAGAGATGGCTGGACCGATTTTGATCAAACTAGTCGCAAATGAAAGGTCTCCCCGTCACCCTGAACGCTATTGAATGGTTTTGAGATCGGATGTTTACTTTTTGAGTTATACGAAGTTTTATGTCATAGTTTTCAGTTTTTTGACAGTATCTGTCACAATTGACCTTGAAAACAGAATATATTTTCAGACTTAGACTCCGCACGGTAATATCTATCCAACAAGCCATAGATTGTTAAAATCCGTCCATTTTTAACGGAGATATCGAAATTTTTGTGTAAGCGACTTTTCGCCTTATTCCAGTAGTAGGAGTTTTGAGCGCTGTATGACAAAGCAATGCTTTTGAGCAACGTGAAACACGAAGCATCCTTTTTATGTCATTTTGCCTCGGACCGATTTTAGCACGGTTTGTTTTTGGCAACATAATCGTTCGAATATGATATATGTAAATTAGATGATGGCAAAGATGGCAGCATTTTCGAGTTGATAATTGCATAATTATATTGATTCAAACTACTGACAGTAATGAATGTTGGAAGAACATAACACCAATACACCATTCGAATCAGTTCGTCGAGATCAGCAAATGCGTGTGTGGAAAATAATGTCACTCAATTTTCTCAGAGATGACTCAACCATTTTCTACAAACTCAGATTCATACGAAAAGTGGTATGCTCCCTAACAAATTTCCTGAATTACATCCGGGTCCGACTTCTGGTTCCTAAGTTACAGGATGATATGTCAAGCGATATTAAAATAGTGTAACTAATTTTTCTCATAGGTGGCCGAACCGATCTAAGTTTCATATGAAAAGTCTTAAGATTCTATAAAAAATCTTGCTTTTTTGTCAGATACAACTTCCGGTTTAGGGGATGCAGGGTGATTAGTATAAAAGCGTCCATTTCACATAAATTAATCAGGTTTATCGGGTTTGCAGATTTGGATAGTCGATAACCAAATAAACTTATTTCAGTTTCAGCGGAATTCAGTTTTCGATTCGGAAATTTAATTCGCACTACGATTTCTCAAAGATGCCTGCACTGATTTTCGAACATTTTGAATCAAATGTAAAATAAACAACTCCTCAGGTGAACTTAACTGACTTCGCGTACACTGATTTTCGAATTCCAGTTCCAGTATCGAATCGTTTCTCAAAGCACAATAAAAAAAACCATATCGAATTTCAAAAATTCAAAACAAAGTATTTATGGTCCCATGCAAAATTAATGAATTTTATCCAATTCTGATATCCGATTCTGGAATTACATGGTGATGAGTTTTTAAAATTCATGCCGATACAGAAGATGATAATTCCAAAAAGCTTCAAAGTTGGACTCAAAACTATTGCAATTTCGTCATTTTAATTTTTTGGCCATACGAATCGTTTTGGGTTATGCTGAATACCGGCGCTGGAAGTAGCGTAAATAATCGTAAACTCTAAACTGGAACTTACTTCGAAATCTCATGGAATGTTCAATCGATTGTCACACGTTTCGACTCAAATTCGATCCGGTTTGCAGGTTCGACATTACAGGGAGTGAATAGAACTTTGAATTGTCACTTGAAACGACGGTCATTGAAATAATTTCGTGAGAACTAAAACACTGAAGAATATTCATGCAAAAAACTCATGCGGATTGATAAAAAAAGGTATCATCTCACTATTGGGTGGATTAAGCACGTTTTTATTGTATTTTTCGATTTTTCAGACAGGAAACTTTAAACGCGTTTTTCTCACAAGTCCGTGTCCATCAGCATTTAAAACTACTTCATCAGTTCACGCGCTTTCTAATGTCGAAAACTGAAACTGACTCGATTTTCAGTTCAACAACGTTAAAACTAGCTTCAAACAAACGGTTTGACAGCAGTTAGGGTGGAAACTTGGTTAGGTTTGGCATCAAGCGAGAACGACATAAATATAAAGTACCCAATCCCAACGTTTTCCTTTTCGTTTTTGTTACTGTGGTACCGGTAAAATTTAAGAAAACATCTTTTCACTATGAAAATCCAGCTCCAGGTGGATTGAACTCCGAACGAATAAAGTGTTCTATTCGGCCAACAGCTCTAACTCACAGACTATTTTCCGCAAAGCTCCTATCAAAACTCCCTAGCTTCTATTAGACTAGGGTTAAGGATTAAGGTAAACAATGTTGCATTAGCATTTGCATAGGGTGAACATAGCAAAACACTGCATATCAATTGTTTGTTCAATTATAATCATTATCTTATTTAAATGACGTGTAAATCAATGGTTAATGGTTGAGAATAAGATTGGAAATTTATGTCGAGTGAAGTTCCCGTGAATAATTTCATATTTAAATAATACGATGTTATTTTTACCACAGAAAGCGATTTTATTTTCAATTTCATTATCCAGATATGTTTATGGCTTTTTTCCAGAGTAAATCATTAAAAGTGTAATTTTGTAAAACCTCACTGTGGCTTTTACTTTGATGAAATATCTTTGGAATGCAGTACAAAATTAGAACTTGTGAAAAATATTACGTCATAATTACATTATGACTTCTACATGTGTTAATGGGTCAATAGCTTTTTAGTTGTACCACCCTCCTATTCCATTTACTTATTTACCTCGCTTTTCAGATTGGTTCGATTACTAAAACACTAGCTGTCTTCCTTCTCTATTTTCTTCAATTGTTAGAATAATATAATAGAACCTAGTTCGGACAGTTTTACACCGGACATGTTTCCCCAACCAATCGGGTCAGACAAGTAGAAATAGCGTAGACATTCTCGGAAAAAAATTCAACTATTCAACACCCGAACATGCCTGCTCGAAATGCAATAGAACTAATGAAAGCATTCAGGAAACGACACAAGGTGCATTAGCTTATACCCTGTCACGTGTCAGCGAGTTACTTCACTGTAGAGGTACGTGTTTTGCTACACACTTAGCTCCCAAACCAAATGCCTCCATCAGGCAACAATCCAGTCATTTGTCATCAAACCGCACCGAAAACCGCGCTTTGTACTCTACGATGGCAGTCATGGAGTCACCCTATTTGCTGCCGGTAAAGAAATATGGATAGCATGTAGGCGGATCAGAATCGTTGCATCTAGCTGTTTACGTACGTATTTTGCTACACAGTAGTTCTATCCACGAGCACCATCTGGGAAGAAAGACCGTGAAACGATTCTCGCTCTATGTGTGATGTAATCAGTATTCATCATCTGAGTCACGTAGATTAGCTACTCCCTTCCCGACGGCTGCAAATTCTTCGAGTGTGCATTGTGCACACTCCTTCGCTTAACTAATATGCACTTCATAAATTAAGAAACTGTTAATTGGATCCATTCTGACTCATTACTGTTTTTGAACTGTTTTTTGAACAATTCCCCCAAGTTCATCTGGAATGGACAAAAACGGCCTGCTTGGTCTTCGGGACTGTCAGTCAGTGATCAGGATGCACTCTGTCCCGGATTCCATAGCAGTATCGGTAATTGAAATTTCAAAAAGTACGTGGACTATCGTTTTACCTTTTTTTATATATATAAAAAATAGGTATAGAATTCGCTCAAACTTTAGAAAAATTTTCCGAGGCCCGTAGGGGCAAATGTCATATACCAATCGATTCAGCTCGACGAACTGAACAAATGTCCGTGTGTGTGTCTGTATGTGTGTTGTCAACTAAAAGGTCGAGATCTCAGAGATGGCTGGATCGATTTTGATCAAACTAGTCGCAAATGAAAGGTCTCCCCGTCACCCAGAACGCTATAGAATGGATTTGATTTGATTTATTTCAGTTTTAATGGTATTCAGTCTCGATTGGGAAGGCACCCGACAATTTAACTCGTACTACGATTTCTCAAAGATGTCTACACTGATTTTTAAACATATTGAAACAAATGAAAACTACTCAGGTGAATTTGTCTGACTTCGGCTACACCGATTTTCGAATTCCGGCTTCAGTATCGAATCGTTTCTGAAAGCTCAATCGTTTTCTCAAATAAAGCCAAATCGAATTTCAGAAACAAAAATTCAAATTAAAATAAACTTATAGTCCCACACAAAAATAATTAATTTTATCCAATGCTGACTTCCGATTCTGGAATTACAGGAGGATGAATTTTTAAAATTCAAAATGCTGGTCCCTGAATACCGGCTCTGGAAGTACCTTAAATTACCGTAAATTCTAAAGTGGAACTTACTTCGACATATCATGGAATGTTTAATCGATTGTCCCACTTTTAGATAGAGTAATGAGTGATTAAAATGTCAAATTGCAGCTTAAAAGCTTAAAAGCTCATTAAAATAATGTCATGCCGAAGAATATTCATAAAAAGAACACATGCGGATTGATAAAAAAAGGTATCATCTCACTGCTAGGTGGATTAAGCACGTTTTTTTAGTAGAACAACCGGTGACGAATTTATTTGAAAGTTTTGTCAATTTATCCTTGGGATATGTGCGACATGTCCTGTTTGGATTTCTAAAATTTTATTTGCGGCAGGGCAACCTAAGCGAAAAGCGTCTTAGACCTATCCTCCGAATCCATAATTATTTTAATTTATAATCGAACATAGCAGACTATGACCATCCTGGAAATTAAATACACTAATGTCGTTTTTCATTGAGAATACTCGTGGAGTGTTTTGCTCGATTCGTGCACTTTTCGTGCAGTCGGGCAATCAAAACAGGTGCACTGTGTTTCATTGATTTGCATCGCACGAAAAAAATGCACTTTCGGGGCAATTCGCGGGCAACTATTTTGCACCCGTTTTCTTTTCCGAGCAGCATGCGTGCAAACCGAACTTTACAAAACCGTTTCATTGATCGGCTGTCAGGGCAAAACACTGGCCCCGAGCGAGTGGAATTAATGAAAAACGACATAAGACCAAATGATTTTCGAACTTCATAGGTACGAATTCGGTACTAACATGTGATTAGGGCATATCGTGCGATATGCTCTTTTGAAAGTTACGAAAAATAATGCTCATTACTCAAGTTTCAAACACGAAATTCAAGCATATTGCGCACAATTTCGTAGATTGGGCTTCTATCTACGATATTATATCGATTACTGTGTTAATGAAGGTTGTAGAGCCGAGCAATGAGCATTATATTTTGTAACATTCGCAAGGGCCTATCGTGCGATATGCCCTAATCACATGTTACTACCGAATTATGACTTTCAGGCATAGAGATAATAAATGGATTCCATAAGTTTGTCTTATGATATAGAGGAGTAATACTTCAATATTTTACTATGAATAGAATTCACAAAAATGTTTGCAAAATTTTCAAAGCTTGCGTTTTATAATTATTTTTTGTAGTATAGTAAACTCTGTTCTGTAGTTTAATTTAGAACTTGTTTATAACCAACTGGTAAAAATGTATGGAAGACAGTTTCAGTTGCTTTATACTGAAAATATCTTTAAAATGTTCCCATACAGAACACTAATCACAACGTATATTTGCGATTTTAACGACTCTTGGTACTTATGACTAGGGAGTACAAAGTTAAATTTCCGCATCAGTTGAAACAAAATTGTTTTCCCTTTCGTTTTGATACATTCTTGATGCATGACCGGAAGATCTTCTTAAATAATAGAATGTGTTAGAAACAAATTAAATATTCCTTTTTTCCTTTTTTTCATATCTAAATCATAAGACAAAATTATGACATATTATGAAGCGAATTCACGCTTTCGACAAACTAATCAACAACACAGTGGCGTACCTAGGAAAGCCCGAAGAAAAATTTTATTTGTCGCCTCCTTTGTATTATCGTTGGTTTAGTGAGCAAAAAAAACCAGTCACTTCAAACAAAAATCGGAATGCGAAGCTCTCATGCACGATTTACCTTCAGTTACTATAGTATTTGACCTCAACTGCTGTCATATCCAGAAATGATCACAGATAAATCTGTATTTCACAGATTTTCAATTTTATGCACAGATTTTAAAAATTACACAAATTTTCACAGAATTCTAAAATCGATCACAGACTGCAATGAATCCCAAAAGGTGTTTAATTTGCTAGGGAAAACTGAATATCCGGCAGAGCGGTAGAAAGTAATGAAACTTTGTTTTTGTTTTTTTTTTTGCTAACCAAAATGATTCCGATCAGCTATTATATAAATAGGAAACGTGCATAGATTTCGCACGGACAGTTTTTTGGCGTGATCACAGATTTTTGAAAAAAAACCGGCGAACGACCAAAATTAGGTTAAAGCCGGGTATAAATAAACGATAAAAAAAAATACCTGGCATCCCTAGTCATATCCATACATTTGACAGCAGTTGGGTTTAATACCTAGGATAGGGCCAGACAACTGGTTTCTTTTTCCAGAAAAATATTTCTCTTCTTATTCCGGTTGCTCTCTATTATAAATAATACATTCCTCTCGATCACTGTTACCAGAAATTCTGTAAAGCTTCTCGCATTAGTGTTCTAGTTCTAGATGCGTAATTAATGTCAGTTACAAAATTTAAATCTGAATTTTATAACAAGAAAAACGGGCAGCACCAGCAGTGTTTTACTCGTTTTTCAAATATACAAAAACTAGAGCGGCATCGTAGACGTAAAATTTGACAGAAGAACTGGTCGAATAAATTAAACTAGAACGGCTTCCTAGGGATACGTTTGTTCCAGTTTCTGCTTTATTATAGATCTTCCGTATAGAACTTCTAGCTGCTGAATTTGCTTTTGAACATGCTATTATTTATCATTTGAAAATTAGTCGCTTCGCAACGCATCGAGTTCACTCCGGCGATCTGTCAAGTTTCGCATCGCTTCGCTTCGTGTCACGTGACGCTTTCACTCTGGCTTCACCCTTCGGTTCAAATGGTCCTACCAAAAATTACTGCATATGTTCGGATACAACAGAAATTTTTACCGTAGTTTAGAGTATGATGTCAAAATCGTATAAAATCTTCAAAATTTAAATAAAAACTAATAGAGTTTGTACGTCATGTTAGTTGATGGTCATACGAACCGACATCGATTATACCAGTTCTCGGGTTCCGGTGGCGGAAGTACCTACAATAGTGAAACTCACTACTCTTTCTCGTTTTATTCAGAAGGTTATACTAGTTAATGCACTAACAATCCCTTGGTTTCTTTCAAGAATCGAATAGAAACTTTGTTGAGTAGAATTCCACAATATTATGTATGAGCATATGTTTTTTTTTCTTTTTTTTTATTTGGTTCTTGGTCAAGTTTGAAAGACTAAAGGCGACAACTCCGATTCCAAAGATATAATTGAAGAGGTAACGTAACCGTCGAACCATTTACTTTTTCTTTATTTTTCAGGGAAAAAACGATTTAAAAGATCTTAGGCTCGTTCGAAAGTTATTATCATTCCATTGATCAAGTTCAGAAGACTTATGGCGAACACTTCCCATTCCGATAATATAACCGTATAAGTTACGTAACCCACAAATTTGACTATCTAAACCAATATTCCAAATCTTGAACTCGTTTGACAGCTACTATTGGCATATTGTCGCAAAACTGAAATGTAGAGGCGCTGCTTGTTTAGAGATGATACTTTCAGCAAGAGCTGTCAAATCGGCAGGAAAATTTCTTATTACTCCACCTTTTCAACGATTTATTATGAAAACAAGCAAATTCATTTGCAAAATCATAGTAAAAGTTGAAGAAAAAGTTTTTACTTTGAGGTGGTAATGTTGATCTTAGTTCATTGTGCGAAATCTACCGTTTATTCAGAATAGAGCAGTAAACTTGGTTTGATACCATTTTTCAAAAGCCTGTAAATAATAAATAAAGTATCCAAAATAAATAGTACTCGATCGCTATACATTCTAGTTCTCGAGAAATCAACATTACACTGGTTTCTGTTTAGTAAAATGTTGATCCGAAAAAACCTAACCTTACCCAATTTCACACTTCTCTGAAGATTTTCCATGTTTAATCGTAGTTTGCACTAAAAAGTAGTAGTAATCACTTTGAAATCGATTTTCTTCTACTCCAAGTGTACTTTTATTGCTGATATCTATTTGTACTATTGAATAAACGATAAAAATGTTGCAAATCACTACTGCCGATATGAAAATTTCCGAAAGAATCCTCCTTTTCTTGGTTCCATTTTTCATTGGCAGGTGTCGCTACCGGTAAATCAGCTTTGCGACAATGTGCCAATAGTGTTATTTAGTAATTTAAAATGTCTCCGAAAATGCAATCATATTAAAGACGTCGCCGCAAAACGCACTTTTTCCCGCCTTCAACTTAATGTTCTCAGAATGGACTGAATCGATTATGATAAACTTGGACTCATTTTGAAGTTACAGTGCGGTCACAGATTACGTTCAAATAGATTGTGGAGAACACTACCGGTTCTGGATAAGTGACATAACCAACCGCCTTAATGCTCCAGAGATAACTATTGCTAGGAGACAAACATGATCACGTGATATGGTCACAGATTACGTTCATATGATTCATTTTAGAGAAATAACCGTAAGGGTGACCTTACCAACATAGCACATGGCTCAACCGATTTAGACAATCTTAGGCTCGTTTTGGAACTACAATTCGGCCACAGATCTTATGTAATAAATTATGGTGAACATCTAGAAAAGCATTGGTATTTTTGATCACATATTAGTTTACGAAATTGTGTGTAAATCCAAAAACAGTTGTGATGAAATTTCAAGTGTTCGCTGTATTCTAGTCACAAAAATATCATACTGCAGTTATTTTTTAAGTTGTTTGAATAGTAATTAACAGGTTTCATGTACAAAAACGTTTGAATTATAGAACTGAAAAGAATTGGACTCATAGAGCAATATATCACCTTATACAAGTACATATCTTCTTAAACAATATCAATCACGTTCTACAATGTATTACGCAATCCTTACAGTCCAAGATGAAACCCATCCAATGATTTTACAATTCAATTAGCTGGTTATAATTGAATTACAACACCTGACATCGGTATTTGGTCATGTTCCACGTGTTATAATACGAACAAATCTAAATAAAACAATTGTAGATTTCTACTTATCCGAAAAAAATCCTTGTAGCTATTCACTGGTCTTAGTACAACAAAGTTGTAACACAATAAAACAAACCCGAGGCATTTTGGCCGCTTTTTACGCCGGAACGTATCTGATGAGAAGTGTCGGTATGCCTTCCGGATAGCTTTCCTTGCACCCGTTTTCCAAATACCAAATATCACTGATCAAAACGAGAAATTTGCACATTCGCACTTTCACCGCACCGATTACGCAACCCGCACCCGTCTCTCCACACAATGGGCCTCACGACGGGAGTTCCGGATACCACCAGAGAAGGGAACACTAGATCACCGGGAACCGTTACCGCTTGGATCGACACTCGACGGACTAATAAGGTGGATTTCCAACAGTGACCATCAAATAAGCTGCTCTAGTTTGGGCCAACAGTGCCAGGCCTAGGTGACAGAAGGGCCTCTAATCTAATTATTTCCCCTATGCTCCATTCGAACCGTTGTTGACGGACTCGCTGTGGTGGGTAATTTGCTACAACTGTCTTATGCTGGACTGAGGTCTCCCTGCGTGTCACATTAAATACGTCCAAAGGCAGTTCGCATTCTGTTGCCAGGTTTTCGCAGATGATGGTACATATGTACCGCTGACGATCGATTCCCGAATGGATTGGTGTGCTGTGTCTGGATTAAAATTTTCCTCCGACAGAAGTCCAACAAGTTGCGTAGTGGCGGGACTTCATCCATGAGGATTTTTTTTCCTTGATATATAGTTGTACGGCTTGGGTAATTTGAGCCGTCTACGTTCGGCTCACCGTATAGCTAGAATGTTGAAAGCAAGGAGATAGACAACATCGTTATATTCTACACATGCGCCCAATTGCTGGTTCAGTGTGGACCTAAATTGGAAGAAAAACAGTAAATAAATTAGTTTTGACCTATATGATCTGGTACTTAATTAATAGCAAACGAAGCAAGAGCCCGGGATGCACTGTAGAGAGTCGTGACTTAGAAAGTGACTGTACCACATAAAGTTAAAACTTTATGAATGCACAGATAAAGGTCACCGACGATGACAGCACATTTGAAAGTATTTTATACTAACATTAATTTGATTTTATCTCCCGAAATTATGATTTGAGCGCGTTTTACAAGTGACGACTAGATCAACAACAAATCAATGAAAGTGGAAAACAATGGGCCGTATGAAAAAAAAATGTAGTAAGATCTGTTGTTTGTAGTATCTTCTCAAAAACAAAGTCCACAGAGTAAAATGCGTTTGATATGAATCGAATTGGAGCCGGAAAAACTGGAATAAGTATGCACAAAGCAAGAAACGTACTTACTGCTGCAAAAATGCCACTTTGTTTAATTTTTCAACTTCACTTTATCAGCAAACACACGAGTAGCAACCTCTGGAGGTACCTACCGAAAAATTGTAGTAAATATTACAAGTTCGAAAGTTGTTGTATAGTAAAGTCTGCTTTTGACAAGAACGTGATCCACATGTAGCATTTACTACCGAAATTCAAGCATGCTACGTTTTATTCATACGGCCCAATTTCCCTAGGTTTTAAAAACCCTCATATGATTTAAATTGCCGAACATCCATCCCTGAATAGTTATTGTTTTAAATTATTCTGAACACAAAATTAGCAACACTTAGCTGTAACTAATTTAACCATCAACATAGGATTTTCACTTATCGTTGAAATTCCCAATGCCAACATGCCTAATATGAACCGATTTATTACCGAAATCCAAACGAAACATTAGGTAACCTATGAATTACTAAGCCCAACAGGAAAACCTCTACGAGTAGTAAGGATTAACATTCAAGTTCTGTTAAAAAAAACCTGACAATCCATAAAAACGATTGTGCAGTCTCGCACGGTTAGTACATGCTAGTGTAGGTAAAAAGCGTACAACATAGGATTAAGTAAACAAATGTATTAATCCACATACCGATGATCGCCATGTGATAATCACCAGCGAAACCTTATATTGGAAAGCTTATTAGGTTCTATCAACAAACCATCGATGACCAAATTCCTGACAGTATATGATATCATTTTATTCGCACGCACATTTAGTCTCATAATCTGACTGTATATCAGCGAAGATATCCAATATTTTTGTTTCAGCACATGATACAAATGGCAGTGAGTAGCAGTCGTATGATCAAGCTCGAAGTAAAAAACTAATTTGGAGGGGCAAAACGGCGGAAGTAGTCGAATAAAGGTTGCATGAATGTTATGGGACTAGTGTTTCCTCAGGATTAGTCAGGATACACCGTGAAATGTTGATTTCTCCAGTGCCGATGGAGTCCGATGACAACGAACCAAAAACACGAACACGAGTGCACTGCAAATGTGTTTTTAGCCGTGCTGAATAAATGATAATAAAGACTGTCCCAGGAAGTATGGACGCACTTTGATTTCGCTGTAAATAATTCACAAGTGTTATGTGATATACTGATAATATTAGACTACAACAACAGAATATTATTCTCAACATTTGCTACTTAGCCATTGTAGACTAACTGACGCACCTTATTGCGAACGTTCCTCATTAAATTCCGTACAGACTTCTTGGCGACAAGTTTTGACACTTTTTTCCAATCTTTTTCGAACTGTTGAATGGTTTCGGCTACCGAGACATGTTTCCTAAGATGTGCCTTCGTTAATGCCCCGTTTACACTTCTGCTGGCTGCCAGCATGCTGGTGTCAGTGTACTGCCCTCTTAGGAAAAAACGTTCAACTGTGGTCCAATGATCCAAAGTATTAGACCAACGAAGGACCACCGTTGAACGTTTTTTTCCTAAAAGGGCAGTACACTGACACCAGCATGCTGGCAGCCAGCTGAAGTGTAAACGGGGCATAATGCCCAAAATTCCTCAATTGGTCGAAGTTGCGAGTTCATTAATCTTATTTAACCACATATTTGTGATATGCACTGCATGTATAATGTTTGATCAGCTCATGTGTTGGAGTTTTTTAAGCGGTAATATATACATACGAACATGGTAAGTTTTCAAAGTTGTTCCATAATGATTTTTGGAGCTATTGTGAAACTCAACAGTTATATGTTGCACAATCGATTTTAATGTATTTGAAACATCTTTCTTACCAACTTGTCAGAACTTCATAAATTATACTAAGAATAGAACAAGTAATTTTTCCGACGGCTTTTATAAAAAATCAAATCAACAAATCTAGATAAATTAGAATCGATTTTAAACAACGGTTTTGACTACACTTCCGTAATAAGACGACTTTCCGAAATTATTAACCGATTTGAAGAATCTCTGAACAATTTCTCAAATTCAATGCACTACACGTTCTTTGAATATAACTCATGGTTTGAGTTGCGTTTACCCAAATTTATAAACTGGAACAACATGTCAAAATTTGAGTATGGTTTTGAGTAAAATTTACTAAGGCCATGAGTTCTCTCGCATAAATTCATACTTTAGAGAAAGCGTTGAGTTTTCAAACATATGAGTGAAAAAAATACTTCTAGCAGTTCAGTGCGTTTTCTTTATCGGAATATTCTTATCGAATTTAAAAATGCAAGAATATGTCGTTTTTCATTACCGATTCTATATCCAGCTTTTGAAATCATGAATCATCAATCATAGATGAGTTCAATAGTAATTTTGTGGTTTCAGTTATGCTAAGTGAGACATCCTACATAAGGATATCAAAGTCGTTCAATTTTGACTCCAACGCGGTCAAATTGAACGGTTTTCAATCACTTTTTTGCCCTTCCTATTTAATAGAATGAAGAATGATTTTAGTTAGGGAATCCTTTTATATAAACATTAACAAAAATTTATTTATTTTGAGTGCAAAAATCTCAAATTTTGAGTAAAATTCACTTAAATTGTAAAAAAAATATTTATTCCTTAGTTTGAGTAAAATATACTCAAACTTTGACAGCTTCGTCCCTTACTCAAAAATTAGTAGATAGGTGGTAACTCAAGTTCAGGGTACGTGCACTTTTTAATGAATTTGCGTGGTGTGTCACTCAATTTTGAGTTATGTTCAATGAGAGTGTAGATATTGTGCTTGTCGAGAAAAAAATCAGAAGCGACAACAGATTACATTCCTTTTGTGGAATTTGGCCTTTCTGTTTCAATACACTTCGCAGCCGATTCGTAGCGTACAGAATCATTGCATGGCTATCGCTGTAGCTGCTTTTGTCCAAGAAACTTTTCTATAGTTGTTTGATTGAGAGTTTTCTATTCATGAGAATCCACTAGCGCTGGATAGGTCACAACTCCGGGCAGCTAGGTGGATTCCTCTTTTTAGTACAACATTGACCCCATTCGCGTAGTGCAATAAGGACCCTACATCTTTGGCGTAGTGACAAGATGCCTAATCAAGCCAGAATATCAAGGGAGTGTCAATGCTACGAAGAATAGATAACAATCGCTTCTTTAGGCTTTCTTCACGGTATTTTTCTTTGTTTACCGTCTGGTGAAGATGAAGTTTTGGTTTGTTCGACAGTTGCATATTGCCTGCCAAACCAAACATTTTTTGGGAAACTTGGTCTTTTTCTTTGGCCTGAAATGCTCCTCTAAACCATTCCGTTGCATGGCAGAATGAAAAAACATTCCGGAAAGCTGCCCAAAGTCTTCCAGCACAAAAGTTTCATCGTCCCTTATCACACAGGAAAAATTTTCGCGATACAACTTGCGCGAGATAACTTGCGATTTCGGGTTTCAGCCGTCACATTTATTATTGTGCCTCGTAGAGGTGTGCGAAACAGCTCATATTGGTGAGCAGCTCCGAACCGATCAGCTCACCCAAATGAATCGATTCGATGTATCAGCTCATCAGCTCATTTAGATTGAACTGATGGTTAATTTGTGGCCCGTTTTTCTTGCGCCATGAGAGGTAAGATTTCTTACTGATAATGTCTCATTCAATCCGTTAAAGAAGGATAGATGCAGGCATGTTAGAAATAACGAAAGTTGGTGCAATTTTTTTTTCTCGTTTAGAACTCGTTCTTCAAGAGCCGAAGATCCATTCAGCTCGTATCTTATTCCCCTCTTCAACAATGCGGCGAACTGGGTAGCAAATAAGTGAGCTGGTGAGCTGCGGTTCTTTTAAAAAGAGCTGTGAGCTGTCAGCTCACTTTTATGATTCGATTCATTGGAACAGCTCAGGAGCGAATTGCCCATCTCTAGTGCCTCGGTATAGTTTGTTGGGCGGACAATCGAAAGACGGATTCGAAAACGAAAGATACGGATTTTTACGGAGAAAGAAAAACGATTTACGACCGCGAACGAGTAATAACGTGTATTTATTGTTTGAGAAAAAAAAGAATTCAGTTTCACATCGTTTCGTAACAGCAGGGCTGAATTCGCGTATGCGCCTGGCGTAATAGTTCTACAGGGCGCAACACTCCTCCTCGCGAATTTAATCCTGAGTGTCTTTTTCTGCTTACTCAATAGATGTAACAGTCAATCCCATCTGTGTAGCGAACCTCTTCATTTTTGTAGACCCAAGCGGTTTGGTCAAAATATCCGCAAGCATAAACTCCGTCTCACAGTACTGCAGTTTAATTACACCAGAAATACAGCAACTCTTAGTGTAATGATACCGCGTATCTATGTGTTTAGATCTTTTCTTCTGTTGCTCCAAAGCAATAAAATCAATGCAACTTTTGTTATCTTCATACACAACTGTCGGATGCTGTTGCTGCTCACCAATTTCATCCAGCAAACGTCGTAACCAAACAATCTCCTGCGTTACCGCTGAAAGAGCCACATATTCGGCCTCCATCGTAGACATGGCTACGCAGCTCTGTTTTCGGCTCACCCATGTTACGGACGCTCCTCCTAAACTACATATGTAACCGGTACAGGATTTGCGGTCACTACTATCGCCTGCCCAATCAGCATCGCAATACGCCGATAAGTTTAACTCACAACCAATCTTTCCCAGAATCAATTCGTATTCAATAGTATGTATCAAGTATCTTACCACACGCTTAAGCTCTGTCCAGTCAGTTACTGATGGGGTGCTAACTTTTCGGCTTAATATCCCAACAGCCGCTGAGATATCTGGACGACTGTTCACAGACAGATACAACATGCAACCAATCAGCTTATGATATTTTTCATTATTTTCTAACTTTGGGCTATTCTCGGCTGCCTTATAATATCCCGGATCCATTGGGTACTTTGACCCTTTAACATTGTCCATGCCAAAACTTATAACCATTCTCCTTATGAAGGCACTTTGAGAAATAGCATAGAAACCGTCTTGATTTTTCTGCACTCGAATACCTATGAAGCTTTTGATGTCGCCTAACCGAGTGATTTTTAAGCGTTTTTGCAAAGTTTGCTCGATACGGTCAATTTCACTCTCCTTTTTACAGATCAACAACAAGTCATCTACATATACAAGTAGATAAACCCATTCATTATTATCGATACGTTTCCGATACAAACACGAGTCAGCACTACATTGCTTAAAACCAATCTGATTCAATATGTCTGCAAGAGTTGTATGCCAAATTCTTGCTGATTGTTTCAAGCCGTATATGCTTCGCTTTAATTTGCATACCTTCTTTTCATTTCCGCGTTTCACATACCCTGGCGGTTGGCGCATATATACCGGTTCATCCAACTTTCCGTATAAGTACGCTGATTTAATGTCTAAATGTTTTACGATCATTTGGCGATGTCCCGCAACGGTTAAAAGCACACGAAAGGTAGAACGCATCACCACTGGAGCAAACACATCATCGAAATCAGATCCGAAACGCTGACTGCAACCTTGTGCTACAAGTCTCGCTTTCATTCGCTCAACATTGCCGTCGCCGTCCAATTTGCGCTTAAACACCCACTTGCTACCAATTACATTTATTCCATCTGGTGGATTAACAAGTTCCCATGCATCGTTTGATAACAGTGATTTATACTCAGCATTCATTGCAGCTATCCATTCGTTTTTCTCAGGACTTCGAACAGCTTGCTCGTACGATGATGGCTCGTCCTGGTCCAGTGTTGCCATGCCAACAAAATAATCATTCAGTCTTACTGGCAAAGTTCCTCTAGTTGAACGACGCGCATTGGCCTGTATATTTCCATTGTCTGAACAATCCTCACCGCAATATAATTCATTATCTGACTCATACCCGTACCAAACATCGTCTTCGGAGTTTTCTTGTACTTCTGGATCAGGTTGGGCTTCATTTGTAGTATCCAAAACTGATTCAGACTTCAACTCAACTATTGCATCATTCGTCTCTAACTTTTCTCCGGTATCGCGATCACCATCCATGCTCAAATTCTCTAAAAATTTCACGTCTCGGCTAATGGTGATTCGTTCCGATGTTGGATTCAGCAGTCTATATGCCTTATGTTCATTTGAGTAACCAACGAACACAAGCTTTCGTGATTTAGGCTCCATTTTCTTTCGCGTTTCAGCTGGAATATGCACCCAGGCTTCCGAGCCGAAAATTCGAAAATGTTGGTATGAAGGAAGTTTACCGTACCACTTCTCATAAGGACTCATTCCTATGAATCTTGAAGGTACTCTATTCTGTATATAGGTTGCCGTTAGTATTGCTTCTCCCCAGTACTTTTGATCCAATTTTGCTTCCAATAGCATACAGAGTGCCATCTCTTTTAGATATCGGTTTCTTCTCTCCACTACCCCATTCTGTTGTGGCGAGTAGGGTGCACTGAACTGACTTAATATACCCTCCGACCGAAGGTAAATTTGTAAATTTTTACTTATAAATTCGCCTCCGCCATCTGATTGTAGTTTCTTGGGCGTCTTGCCTATCTGTGTCTTACAGAAAGAAACGAAGTCTTTGATCTTTACAGCGACATCTGATTTATTTTTCAGAAGATATACGAAAGCCATTCGTGTATAATCATCCACCAAGCAAAGGAAGTATTGATTACCACTCGGTGTGCATTTCATAGGGCCACTCAGATCAGCATGCACGATATCCAGTTTCTCCTTCGAACCTCTATCTGCAAATTTAGGAAATGCCGATCGTGCCATTTTCCCTTCCAAACAGCATTGGCACACAGTGCGTACACCACAGTCTACCAGCTTCATTCCATCAGCTTGTTTATTTGCGTGTACCGATTTAATTACATCTGCATCACGGTGTCCTAGCCGTCTGTGCCACGTGTGTTGACAATACGGTGTGTGCGAATTGTCTACACTGATCATCGCTTGTTCCGGAACACTCAACCGATATAAGCTACCGTGTCGTTCACCAACAACGCATACCAGTCCGTTGTCCTTCCGAATTTCACATCTATTCTCACTAAATACTACATTGAAATTTTTCTTAGCAAGAATGCTTACAGATATAAGTCCGCTTGTCAATTTCGGTACATACAATACGTCGCTTAATTCGATGTCTATCGGTTTTCCAGAATCAGACATTCCAACAATGATCCCGCTGCCGTTTCCAGCAACCTCAGCTCTCTCACCGTCAGCCAACATTACAGTCGTTTCATCTGAATGTTGCAGCATCGTGAAAACCTTTCGGTTACCTGTCATATGCCGTGAAGCACCACTGTCTATAAACCAGCAGTTTGGATCAGTTTGTCCCACCAACCATGCCAGTGGTCCCTCAGGAACAGTTTGTGCCTGCTTCACCTTTGGTTCATCCTGCTTCTTCTTCATCGTCTTCGTCGATGAATCGGCAACTAAAGCATTCGGACAGTCTTTCTTCAGGTGTCCCGGTTGTTTACATTGAAAACAAGAACGCGATTCTGTTTGTTTACTTCCACCAGTAAACTTCTTTCCGCCGCGTCGGTACCTATGTTCCACTCGCAACGCTTGTCCGCTGCTTGAATTAGCGCCTTCATTGCGCTCCCGTCGTTTCTCTGCTTCCGCTAACAGCTTAGATTTAACCAGTTGAATCGTTAGTTCTTCTCGTGGTCTTTGTTCCAATGCCGTTGCAAGGTAATCATACGAATCAGGAAGCGAACACAGTAACATTGCCACTTGCAACTTTGCTGGAATAGCGTCACCGACATCCGCAATCCGTTGTAGTAAATCAGAAAAGGTCTGCAAATGCTGCTCCATATCGTTGCCATCCTTGAGCTCCAAGTGTGTCAGTTTTTTCAGTAAATACACTTCTGACCCTTTGTCGTGATACGCCTTCAACGCGTCCCACGTTTGTTTGGCAGTTTCACAACTTCGTACCAAACTTGTCTGGTCGTCTTCAATGCAGAGCCCGATAGTCGCCCGAGCTTTTGCATCTGCCCTCGTCCACGCTTCAGTTACTGGGTTCACAGGATTCTCCGAGATAACTTGCCATATCTCCTCCCGAACTAGCAACATCTCCATCTTAAACTTCCACGACTGATAATTGTGATTGTTCAATTTCTGCAGTGCAAATCTTTGTGAATCCGCCATCTTCTTTCTGCTTCCGTTCACGAACAAATTAATCAGAAATAATTAATTTTCACAGGCAGCAACTAAACAAACTTATTGTTGCCTACAAGCCTGGGCCCATAACCTGTTGGGCGGACAATCGAAAGACGGATTCGAACACGAAAGATACGGATTTTTACGGAGAAAGAAAAACGATTTACGACCGCGAACGAGTAATAACGTGTATTTATTGTTTGAGAAAAAAAAGAATTCAGTTTCACATCGTTTCGTAACAGCAGGGCTGAATTCGCGTATGCGCCTGGCGTAATAGTTCTACAGGGCGCAACATAGTTTTCTATTTGAATGATTTTATACCTTTTCGGTGCTTGGAAGTATGGAAGAAAGTTAGAGACATTTTTCTAGCCGCAGTACGTACCGTAGGATCTAGTCTCTTCAGCAATACTTGTTTCACCTTCGCGTCCTGCTGCTGGTTCCTGAGAGCCGATTTTGATTCGCTCCCAGCCTTTCCGGATGCTGTCAAACGTGCATCGAAAGATTTACGAACGTTATGAACAGTGCTTGCGGGACAACCAAGCATTTTTACTGACAGACCTAGATTTTCTTTGCGACCGCACACAATTGCTTTTCGTCTCAATCTTTGATCTAAAAACACCAAAAATTCACTTTAAGACTAATAAACAATCAGATATTTCACTTAATGATGAAGTATTTTTTTAGAGATTTGCGTATTTGGGGGTGTCCAGATTTTGTCGCCTCATTTGAAGAATTGGAATAGATGTTGAAAAAGCAACACACAAAAAACATAAAACATTAACAGAGAGAAATAAAATCACTGGATTATCATTTTCCGATAAATATTAATAATACAATGTGGAAAATTCATGTAATCTATTTTCAAACCTGGGATAAAACTTGTACCATTCTAGTACTACCAAAGACTTATTATCAGAATCTCGAATGGAACCGATCAATTTCAGGCACTGGGACAATGGATCCAAAGTTTTCCTATTTTCTCTGGTTGCTTGTTTAATTTTTAAAATCTAGGTCTGAATTATGACGGTAACAAGATATCCAGCTCTCACATTTCCCGAACAAATCATTGGCAACATCCTTTTTTGCGAGCATGGTGCCCTCAAGCGAGTTCGCATCGAATCTAGTACATAGAAGTAGGGGAGAGAAAAGTCAAATTCATGCGCGCCAAAATAGCAGTACTGCGCACCCATACAATTGACATGATATGTTGAATGTGCTACCATGCGATGGCGTTGCTGAACTGAAGATTGATTTCACTCCAAGCTGACAGGGTCTGGTCCAACTCAACTGAATGTAGATCGGTTAGCTTCTGATAATTCATGTGATTCGAACAACTTATTTTGTTTTTCTCTGCATCTTAAACCAAGATTTACCAATTTACAGATATTCGGAAACGAAGAAAAGGCCAAACTCGGAATAAATAATATTTAATATAATCGAAAATCTAGGATTTGTTTCTACTATTAAGATTCCACATAACAAGAAATACTGGGGACACTTTTAGCGAGTGTGTTAATGTAGTCAAAAGTTTGGAGAATTAGTTTATCATCAACTCGATAAACTGCCTCGAATCCTCGGTTCAAAATACACACATAAGGAACATGACAATCGACCAAAAATTTGGCGAATAACATTGCACTTTCATGAGATGTGCTTATGATCACAGGTATCTTTTTTCGCAGATATCCTTCTAACTTTGGAACGTTCAGTACATCCAGTCGTGTTTCATTCAGTAATACAGAACTGAACGGAATATTTACACTATTCTCAATCGCAACTTTCTTATACTCAAGGTTGCTACGGAGATCTAGAACGGCTACGTTACTTGGACGATCTCTTAACAATCTTATCAAATCATAAACGCTGATCCGTGGATAAAGCTCAGTTTGAACTTCTCGATGATCTTCATCTGTGTATTTTAAATCCTGAAACAAAAAGCATATAAGAAAAATATCGAATGAAATTGATTAAATAACAATCACTTACAAATTCTCCCTGTTCTTCTTCATGCATAGCAAATTTGCGATATGTTATGCTCTTCGGTGTGAATTGGTACATGGACTCCGAATCATTTACGCAAGTTTCCATCACAATATCTGGCAAATCGCTGAACAGCAGTATGCACTCGTTAAATCCGGATTTTAGAAGCGTATTCTTAAGCTGCTTCAGGATTGCGATACCTATAAACAGAGGATATGAGTTGTCTCCAAGAATGAGTTTATCCCATAGATGGAAAATCTTATGAAGTGGGAAAACGTCTGTGAAAGTAAAAAAATAATAAATTTAATAATCCATATCGTCCAAACAGAATCTAAAACTTACGGCTGAACATAGTTAAAAACCACGGTATTGCATAAAGTTCTGGGATAAAGTTAATTCCATGAAGGTGCTTCGCTAACACAGGTTCATGGAAAAATATCAACTGAAAAAACTTTACTAAGTACTCCTTGATAATCGATGAATTATCCTTCAAGAAAAACAAATGTAGGTACTTTTGAATGAACTTAAACAAGCTGAGAAACGCTCGTTCTTCATTGTTGAAATTCAGATACAGAAACGGAGCTGTTAACGAGTCCAATCCTTGCCAGTACATATATTGCGGATGGGCTGTCACCCAAGCCTTGAGTAATCTTTTCAGTTTCATATGTCCTTCCTGAGACGAAAGCAATTCGTTGTATTGATGGCATCGGGGAATATCAACCTCAATTTGCCGATCCGTCAACGTAGGACTGCTCTTGTCCAGCTGTTCGTAGAGACCATTTTCCACTACACCGAGCAAACAAGCCCATACTTGGCCTCTAAATGGTGGCGGAATATCCTTGCTCGCGAAACTCTTTAGCAGATCTTGAGTGTATGGATAACCTTGAAGCAGCGTTTTCAATAGCATAATTCGGTAGAACTGGTAAACAGTGTCACGCTCACGAATCACCAAAGGTAAATCCGTTTTAAAAATTGGGGATTCCAGGTAGGCATTTGTGGTATTTATCAAGGGCAGGTAATCCTCCTCGGGGATGTCGGACAAACGCTCCAGTAGAATGTTGAAATTCAAGAATATTATACGGCTGTCGTGAAGAAAGCTCTGACTTTTTGGAGGAGAGATAGATTTTCCATTCAGAAGAACCAAACTAAAAAAGATTTAAAAAATTAGTACATCTTTTAAGTAATTCTGTATTTGACTACGTTTTCAATGAATGAATAGTTCAACATTTAAACATATGAATATTCACTTACTTTGGCAAGGATAGTATTGGAGCTTCACTTCTAATGAGTCCTTCCTTTTTCAACTCTTGCTGCACATCTCCACCAGCCAGCTGCCAGAGATAATAAATCTCAGCCAAATTACCGCAGTGTTTCTCGAGCAGAGTTAATCCAACGGGATCAAGTGAGCAGAAAGATTCATCTCGCAGGAAATCGAAAGCTTCGTGGTCTTTAAGTTCCCGTGCTTGAGCACGTCTTCGAACTGATACCGACAAGCATTCTTCAATGATGCACCGAAGAGTCGGATCTAGCATTTTGTAAAGTTCGAGCTGCCCGTGTTCTCGCGCTAGCTTTTCAAAGACATTTGAACAAGCGGTCAGACTAAGTATTTTGCGAACAATATGCGACAGCTTCAATGTTTCCCACAGTTTGCAGTCGAGCACCAATTCAGCTAATATCATTCCAAGGGACCAGATGTCACTTTTGAAGTTGTCTTTTGAGCCCAGCAAAACTTCCGGTGCATGATATTTTACATTACCGATAGGGAATGAAACATATTTACCTTTATCCGTCATATAGTATAACCCATAGTTGTACAATTTGACAGTAAAGTCTCTGCTAATAAGTATATTAAGTGGCTCTAAATTACGACACATCAGACCTTTCTCATTTAAATGACATATTGCTCTAAGAATCTGGTATGCAATACGTAACAAAGTTTCACGTTTGTTGTTCTCTCCAATGAACGTCTCTGTCAAAGGACTACCAGCGTACTCCTGAACAATAATTGTTCGTTCATGCTTGCCACGTACAACGTCTAAATATTCACACAAATTCTCGTGCTTGATAGCTTCTCCTTTCAGTAACTGTGCTCGTCCATAGATTCCTATCGAATTCGGTGTCAAGGGAAGCCCGTTACTGCCGCAGCATTCATCACTCGGATGAGATTTTGCGAAAAATGTCGATACTGATATACGGTAGTTCAGTTTACATGGAGCCATGGCCAACGAGTTACTACGGGAGAAAACGCTGCTACCACCGTTCTGCTCAACAGTACAGCTTGTTATTCGCATCGCCAATATGAAATTGCTGTATGAAATTAACTACAGACACGATTAAATTACAACTGTACACCTAGTAAACGCCCTTAAATTCAAAGAGCCAACATAAACAAAAGATTGATAACATTGTATGGAGATAACGAAACCTGCACTTTCACAAGAAACTGAACGAGCCTCTGTTACACGCTGACTACATTTCCTAATATTAACTAATATTCACCCAATAGACCCTGTTATTGCATCGACAATTGGCACAATGACGCTGCAATGAAATGTAGAGGCGCTGCTTGCGTAGAGATGATACCAGGAGCTGCCAAATCGATAGGAAAATTTTTAATTACTTCACCCTTTTAACGGTTGCTCATAAAAACGGGCAAATTATTTTTATACATCATAGTAGAAGTGGAAGAAAAAGTTTTTACTCTGAGGTGGTAATGTTGCTCTTAATTTATTGTGCGAAAACTAACGTTAATTCAGAATTTAGCATTATAATTGGTTCAATACATTTTTGCGAGCATTTTTGTAAATGCCCGGAAATAACAAATAAAATATCCAAAATAAATAGTACTCGATCGCTAAACATTCTAGTACTCGAGAAATCAACATTACACGGGTTTCTGTTTAAAAAAAATGTTGGTCAGAAAAAACCTAACCTTACCCCAATTTACACATTTCTGAAGTTTTCCATGTTTAATAGTAGTTGGCACTAAAGAAAGTACTAGTAATTACTTTGAAATCGGTTTTCTTCTACTCCGAGTTTATTAATATTGCTGATATTTATTTGTACTATTGAATAAACAAAAAAATCTGTAAACACATTTGACGTATGTCGAAATCAATGAAAAATAATTACAGACTAACAGACAGGACACTCAAATTATATTCTTTAATCATTTTAGCGGTCATTTCGAATATCCTTTTAGTTTGAACAGTACTCGCATATGGCATGATGGCGCCACGTTACCCTATCAAAAACATCCTGTCTGTCATCTAGACTGTGTTTATTTCTTTCATTTACCAACAGAGTTGCCATTCATACAGAATTACCTGTAATGTATTGATTTGTATACGTCCATGCGAATACAGATTTAATACATATTGCCAAAACTATATACAGAATTGTGTCTACTTCTCATCCTTCAACGCAATACAAAATCGAACCAGTTTTGCTACAATATTTACTTACTTCTGGTCTGCCGCCACTTTTCAAATATTATGATGAAATCAGGCATCCCTGATCGGTGTTGACAAACGAGGGGGAACCAACTAGTAAAAAAAACTTTTACATAACACAAGGGATGTACCGATAGTAAATAGTTCGCGCAGTACAATATAGATGGAACTAGTGCATCACGAAAAATAAGAATTTTATTTAAGAATTTACTCATACTGTCATGTCTGTTAGTCTGTGAAATAATCGTCAATTGACAACCCGAATAAAAAATATCGTAGAAAAACAATACAATGTACTGTTACAAAACCTTCCACAATTTTGCTTAGACCATTGAAAAATATTTTAAAGTATTGTTTGTTTGTTTGTTTGTTTGTTGTTTGTTATACACTATTCAATTAATTGTGAGCATGCTTTTTACAATAGAATGCATAGGTTGTTAAGTTTCGTAACAATTCAAATTATAAATTTTTCTCATACATGTTTTCTTGGAAAACAATCAAATGTACACTTTCCATATTGTTTGAAACACCACGTGTACAATAACCCGCATACGCATGGCTGCCAGAAGGCTGACTAAACGCTGCCAGCTGGAAAAAATATGGCTGGCAGACATTCTGGTGACCGACTGCCTCACCGCTGCCAGATATAGAACTCAAACGATACAACCGTATCCACCAGGATTTTTCCACATTGAAATCTTTGACATTTTCAGCGAAGGTGAGAAGATGAAAACGCTCGGCTAACTTAGATACAGGCGACTTTGTTTTGTCAAATTGGATTTGACAACCGTCACTTAATCAATTTTGGTATCCATCTGGTGGCCATGGTTTATAAACCAGGATCTAATTGGATCTGATATCAGAATTATAAACAGACTGATGACAGGACATGATTTCTCTAGGTACTGGCTGGCAAGGATGAAAGTATTGGAATCCGGTGATTGCGAAATATGCGAAGAGCCGGAAACATCCGAACATCTAATAATGAATTGCCCGAGTTTCGGAACGTTCGGATCAAATTTTCAGTTCGATTTACAATTCAAATGCCTACACGATTTATTCAAATCCAAAAATATGAAGTATTACAAGGAATTACTGAAATTTATTCGACAAGCAAAATTAAATGTGTAAAAATGTGTAAACAGTACAATTAAACTAAACCAGCAAACAAAACGTCACGCAACCGTCACAGGTATGAGTCGTTGAATAACTAACTGGCCATATGGTTATCGTTGCCGGGCCACAAGCAGAAGCTGTCAGACACAGCTTCGAGCAGAGTGAAGAAGAAGAAGAAGGCCATGGCTGCCCAGGTAGCCAAAAGGTCGTGCGGGAAATTCAGTTGTAGAATCGAAGAAACAATATATTGAATCGTTGGAAATGAAAAAAATCTTGTCAAGGTACAATAAAATGTATTGCAACCCATAGATCTAATTGTGAATTAATTGTTTATGCTGTAAAATCAACGGTTTATTTTTTTACGGGAATGCTTTGACCAATGTACCAAAGTATAAAGCTACCAATGTGCCAAAGTATAGCTATCACTAACCGTGCGCAAAATTAATCAAATATGCGATATTATGATGAGAAATAGTTTTTTACCGCCTTTGATTTATTCCTCTAGTGTTCAGAATAACCTCAATCGAACCGAAACAAATTTCGGATAATTTCGTATCAAAATCATATATAAAATTAGATCAAGCTGATTTAATATTTAATATGTTGTTTCGATGTAATAATACGTGATTTAGAATACCCGCATATGCATGGCTGCCAGATGGCTGACTAAACGCTGCCAGCTGGAACAATATGGCTGGCAGACATTCTGGTGACCGACTGCCTCACCGCTGCCAGATATACTACTCAATCGATACAACCGTATCCACCAGGATTTTTCCACATTGAAATCTTTGACACTTTCAACGAAGGTGAAAAGATGAAAACGCTCGGCCAAGGGGCAAATCACTCTAAACTCTAGACAATCTCATACTAATAAACTCATGTAATTCCAAGATAATCTTCTCTAATCTCATTTAATCCCAACTAGTCTAGATAAGTTTGGGTAATTTAAAACTAATCCAACCTAGTTTTGTCTAATCTTGTTTGAAGTGTATCTGTCATTCGAGCTCCCACGCAGAGATGCCATTTATACAGATTTATCTGTATTATACAGATTTTTACATGCGCATACAGATTTAATACAGAGTACAGATTTTATACAGATTTCTCAAATTTAATACAGATTTATACAAATACCACAAAAAGTAAGAAAGAAATAATGAAACTTTTCCGTCTGAGCGTGTTCGATTGCCCATATTAAAATGAAAATTTTTTCGTGCAGCTGTTTAATGATGAACGCTGAAATACATTTATATCATAATTTGATGTTCAAGGAAGTCATGGCGTCATGAAACTTTATTGTCAGACTGGAAAGTTGTATGACCTGACTTGACGTTGCGTATTGGGCGTTTGAATTCCATGTTTGAATTCCAAGTCATCATTTTCAAACCAAAAAGTATATGGATTTACAATTCAATTGTGGTTGATAACAAAAACAATTAAATTTCGTCGTTGAATGTTTTTGTCAGTACGGCAAGGACTTACGATATAAAGGAATGCTCCTTGCATCTGCCATTCTATAACAATAATCTAATGGAATAACATCTTTAAACGTCATTTTATTTCCGAAATTTCCTTTCATTAGTGAATACAGATATATTTAAATCCAGAAGTATTGGAGTAATATGCATATCATCTCGGTATATCAAGTGATATCAGCGCTAATGTAAACATGGTATTAGATAGAGTGCCTATAACCAGAGTGACGACTTCTCATCAATAATTTTGGCAACAATTCAAAACATTCCATTAGCTTTACATTGAATTGACAGGTCGTTTGCTCGTTTGGAACTGGTAGCTATCATTCCAAACGAACAGCTGTCGCCACTCTGATTATAGTCACTCTAGTATTAGAGTGTCTGACGAAGCGAGCAAAATCTGGCAACCTGGCAACGCTGGTTGCAGAAGTGACACCATGAGAAAGTTAAAATTTACATGTCACTAGAATCCAACTCAGAGATGCCATTTATACAGATTTATCTGTATTATACAGATTTTTACATGCGCATACAGATTTAATATAAAGTACAAATTTCTTACAGATTTCTTAAATTTAATACAGATTTATACAGATTTCCCCAAAAGTATTATGGAAAAAATTAAACCATCTATTAGTATTTGAGCTATCTATTAGTATTTGATTGCAATGACGAGATAAACGTTTAGAAATCAACGTACAAATCACTTTTTAAAATATATATTTTTTGTGCAGATATTTAATGAAGCACACTGAAATCCATTTATATTAAAATTTGTAACTAAATTGAACTTAAAAGTTAGTTAGTCATGAAACATTATTGCCAGACTGACAGTTGTATTTCCTGACTCGACGTTGCATATTGGGTTTTGGAAATCCATCTCAACTTATGAAGTGAACATTTTCAAATTAGACAAGTATATAGCACCATAATTCAATTGTTGTTGATAGGAAAAAATTATAAAATTTCGTCGATGAATATAATATAAGATATGAAATTTAATCTACCACTCTATAGCCATAATCTATTGGAAAAACACCTTTTAACATAATTGTATTGTAGAAATTTCATTTTATTAGCGAATACAGATAAATACAGATATTTTATATGAATCAATACAGTTTTTCTATGAAAATATCTGGCATCTCTGATCCAACTCCACTATTTGCCATCACCGGCAGAGATGCCAGATATTTTCATAGAAAATCTGTATTCATTGTATAAAAAATCTGTATTCACTAATAAAATGAAATTCTTGCAACAAAATGATGATAAAAGATGTTATTCTAATAGGTTGTGGTTGTAAGATGGTAGATTCAATCAGTCAATTCAACGACGAAGTTTCATAGTTTTTTTTATCCACAATTGAATTGCAATTCCATATATTTATCTAGTTTGAAATTGATGACTTTATAATTTGACATGGAATTGCAACGCCCAATATGCAACGTCAAGTCGGTTCATACAACTCTCAGTTTGACAGTAAAGTTCCATGATGCCATTACTTATGCCTTAAATAAAGTGTCTCTGAGCGTATCTTTTTCCAAAAAAAATCATCTTTTCTGTTAGTTTTTCATTCATTTGGCTTCTTCAATATAGGTTTTCACTCAGTCATTGAAAAAAATTGAATATCAGTTCAAATTGGTTTCAAATCATAATATAAATGGATTTCATAGATTTTCATATTAATTTGTGATTTGTCCATTGATTAATAGACTTTTATATCGTCCCTGGATCAAATACTAAAAGATATCTCAGACAGAAAAGTTAAATTTGTTCTTTCTTACTTTTTGTGACATCTGTATAAATATGTATAAAATTTAGAAAATCTGTATAAAATCTGTACTCTGTATTGAATCTGTATGCGTATGTAAAAATCTGTATAATACAGATAAATCTGTATAAATGGCATCTCTGATCACCGGCGTCAAGTCAGGCACTAAAATCCCAGGCACCAAAATAATTTTACTGCCTGGAATTAAGCAATTGTTGCGCCACATATGTGTCAAATTTTGAAACCGTCAAGCTAGGCACCAAAATTCAGGCACCAAAAAATTTTTGTGCCTGAGTGTAATATTGCATACTTGATAATATTTGCAATTATATAAATTTAATTTTTCAATGTTTTTTATAGAATTCAATATTCAGCACAAGATGTTCATCGCATACAAAAAATCGCAAGAGGAACGTTCTATCAGCTATAGATTTTTTTTTCGTATATGAAAAGATAGTGGACCGTATGAATAAAATGTAACAAGAATAATTTTGATTGTGTTGATTATCTATAGCGGCCCTTGTATGAAGAATTCATTACCTCTTCGGACCAGAAAAATCTTTCTGATCCTATGTGCGGGTTGCGAATCATTACTGCCCTTACACGTTGATTAAAAATAACATTACTTAGAACAAATAATAACGCATAAAACATGACACGATTTCTTTGTTTCCGCTGTTGAAACCAAGTTATCAGTACTGTACATTAAAAAAAACTACACAACTCAACAACCAAAGCGACATTGACTTACCCAGTAATACAATCCAGTCCCGTGTTCCATACACATTGTGGGAACTGTTCCGGTAGTTCTGTTGCGACGACATCTGACTGACCAGAAACATTTTCGAAAGAATCGTCTGTGCCGAAATTATGAGCACCGAATCGCACATTCAGATAGCCAATGTTGGTTAGAATGTCACTCGGCATTTCGACAGCACTGAATGGAATCTTCGACGGCGTCTAGACTTCACCGGTATGTCAATGTTCTAGACCAAGGGTTGAGGGTAATTCCGTAGGATCTAAGGAAAACAAATAATGCATTAATTTGTGGAAAAATTGCCAAATTACAAAATACTTACTCGTCACCGAAGTCTTGACGGCTGCTGTTGTTTGTAGCAGTCGCGCGGTTGTAAATGTGCCCTTCGATTTTGGTATCGCATTCCTGGTACGACCATCAGTTGTCCACGAGCGTGTACATGAATTTTGCAGTTAATCATGTGTGTTGAGAGATGATAATAAGTGATGAAAAAAATTGTAATTCGAAATTTATGTTTTCGACTATAACTTTTGAACGACCCGATAAATTTCGTTCAAAATTTCGTCAGAGTTAGCTAAAAATATAACAAATCGAATGATCGCTCATCTAGAAGTGCCTTTTTGGGTGCCTTCATACAAAAATTTTTAAAATGGAAAAATATCTCTCATATGAGAACAAAATTTACGTTTTCGACTATAACTTTTGAACGACCCGATAAATTTCGTTCAAAATTTCGTCAGAGTTAGCTAATAATATAACAAATCGAATGATCGCACATCTAGAAGTGCCTTTTTGGGTGCCTTCATACAAAAATTTTTAAAATGTAAAAATATCTCTCATATGAGAACAAAATTTACGTTTACGACTATAACTTTTGAACGACCCGATAAATTTCGTTCAAAATTTCGTCAGAGTTAGCAAATAATATAACAAATCGAATGATCGCACATCTAGAAGTGCCTTTTTGGATGCCTTCATACAAAAATTTTTAAAATGTAAAAATATCTCTCATATGAGAACAACATTTACGTTTTCGACTATAACATTTGAACGACCCGATAAATTTCGTTCAAAATTTCGTCAGAGTTAGCTAAAAATATAACAAATCGAATGATCGCTCATCTAGAAGTGCCTTTTTGGGTGCCTTCATACAAAAATTTTTAACATGTAAAAATATCTCTCATATGAGAACAACATTTACGTTTACGACTATAACTTTTGAACGACCCGATAAATTTTGTTTAAAATTTCGTCAGAGTAAGCTAATAATATAACAAATCGAATGATTGCACATCTAGAAGTGCCTTTTTGGGTGCCTTCATACAAAAATTTTTAAAATGTAAAAATATCTCTCATATGAGAACAACATTTACGTTTTCGACTATAACATTTGAACGACCCGATAAATTTCGTTCAAAATTTCGTCAGAGTTAGCTAAAAATATAACAAATCGAATGATCGCTCATCTAGAAGTGCCTTTTTGGGTGCCTTCATACAAAAATTTTTAAAATGTAAAAATATCTCTCATATGAGAACAAAATTTACGTTTTCGACTATAACTTTTGAACGACCCGATAAATTTCGTTCAAAATTTCGTCAGAGTTAGCTAATAATATAACAAATCGAATGATCGCACATCTAGAAGTGCCTTTTTGGGTGCCTTCATACAAAAATTTTTAAAATGTAGAAATATCTCTCATATGAGAACAAAATTTACGTTTACGTCTATAACTTTTGAACGACCCGATAAATTTCGTTCAAAATTTCGTCAGAGTTAGCTAATAATATAACAAATCGAATGATCGCACATCTAGAAGTGCCTTTTTGGGTGCCTTCATACAAAAATTTTTAAAATGTAAAAATATCTCTCATATGAGAACAAAATTTACGTTTACGACTATAACTTTTGAACGACCCGATAAATTTCGTTCAAAATTTCGTCAGAGTTAGCAAATAATATAACAAATCGAATGATCGCACATCTAGAAGTGCCTTTTTGGATGCCTTCATACAAAAATTTTTAAAACGGAAAAATATCTCTCATATGAGAACAAAATTTACGTTTACGACTATAACTTTTGAACGACCCGATAAATTTTGTTTAAAATTTCGTCAGAGTAAGCTAATAATATAACAAATCGAATGATCGCACATCTAGAAGTGCCTTTTTGGATGCCTTCATACAAAAATTTTTAAAACGGAAAAATATCTCTCATATGAGAACAAAATTTACGTTTACGACTATAACTTTTGAACGACCCGATAAATTTTGTTTAAAATTTCGTCAGAGTAAGCTAATAATATAACAAATCGAATGATTGCACATCTAGAAGTGCCTTTTTGGGTGCCTTCATACAAAAATTTTTAAAATGTAAAAATATCTCTCATATGAGAACAACATTTACGTTTTCGACTATAACATTTGAACGACCCGATAAATTTCGTTCAAAATTTCGTCAGAGTTAGCTAAAAATATAACAAATCGAATGATCGCTCATCTAGAAGTGCCTTTTTGGGTGCCTTCATACAAAAATTTTTAAAATGTAAAAATATCTCTCATATGAGAACAAAATTTACGTTTTCGACTATAACTTTTGAACGACCCGATAAATTTCGTTCAAAATTTCGTCAGAGTTAGCTAATAATATAACAAATCGAATGATCGCACATCTAGAAGTGCCTTTTTGGGTGCCTTCATACAAAAATTTTTAAAATGTAGAAATATCTCTCATATGAGAACAAAATTTACGTTTACGACTATAACTTTTGAACGACCCGATAAATTTCGTTCAAAATTTCGTCAGAGTTAGCTAATAATATAACAAATCGAATGATCGCACATCTAGAAGTGCCTTTTTGGGTGCCTACATACAAAAATTTTTAAAATGTAAAAATATCTCTCATATGAGAAACAAATTTACGTTTTCGACTATAACTTTTGAACGACCCGATAAATTTCGTTCAAAATTTCGTCAGAGTTAGCTAATAATATAACAAATCGAATGATCGCACATCTAGAAGTGCCTTTTTGGGTGCCTTCATACAAAAATTTTTAAAATGTAAAAATATCTCTCATATGAGAAACAAATTTACGTTTTCGACTATAACTTGTGAACGACCCGATAAATTTCGTTCAAAATTTCGTCAGAGTTAGCTAATAATATAACAAATCGAATGATCGCACATCTAGAAGTGCCTTTTTGGGTGCCTTCATACAAAAATTTTTAAAATGTAAAAATATCTCTCATATGAGAACAACATTTACGTTTTCGACTATAACTTTTGAACGACCCGATAAATTTCGTTCAAAATTTCGTCAGAGTTAGCTAATAATATAACAAATCGAATGATCGCACATCTAGAAGTGCCTTTTTAGGTGCCTTCATACAAAAATTTTTAAAATGTAAAAATATCTCTCATATGAGAACAACATTTACGTTTTCGACTATAACTTTTGAACGACCCGATAAATTTCGTTCAAAATTTCGTCAGAGTTAGCTAATAATTTAACAAATCGAATGATCGCACATCTAGAAGTGCCTTTTTGGGTGCCTTCATACAAAAATTTTTAAAATGTAAAAATATCTCTCATATGAGAAACAAATTTACGTTTTCGACTATAACTTGTGAACGACCCGATAAATTTCGTTCAAAATTTCGTCAGAGTTAGCTAATAATATAACAAATCGAATGATCGCACATCTAGAAGTGCCTTTTTGGGTGCCTTCATACAAAAATTTTTAAAATGTAAAAATATCTCTCATATGAGAACAACATTTACGTTTTCGACTATAACTTTTGAACGACCCGATAAATTTCGTTCAAAATTTCGTCAGAGTTAGCTAATAATATAACAAATCGAATGATCGCAAATCTAGAAGTGCCTTTGTGGGTGCCTTCATACAAAAATTTTTAAAATGTAAAAATATCTCTCATATGAGAACAACATTTACGTTTTCGACTATAACTTTTGAACGACCCGATAAATTTCGTTCAAAATTTCGTCAGAGTTAGCTAATAATATAACAAATCGAATGATCGCACATCTAGAAGTGCCTTTTTGGGTGCCTTCATACAAAAATTTTTAAAATGTAAAAATATCTCTCATATGAGAACAACATTTACGTTTTCGACTATAACTTTTGAACGACCCGATAAATTTCGTTCAAAATTTCGTCAGAGTTAGCTAATAATATAACAAATCGAATGATCGCAAATCTAGAAGTGCCTTTGTGGGTGCCTTCATACAAAAATTTTTAAAATGTAAAAATATCTCTCATATGAGAACAACATTTACGTTTTCGACTATAACTTTTGAACGACCCGATAAATTTCGTTCAAAATTTCGTCAGAGTTAGCTAATAATTTAACAAATCGAATGATCGCACATCTAGAAGTGCCTTTTTGGGTGCCTTCATACAAAAATTTTTAAAATGTAAAAATATCTCTCATATGAGAAACAAATTTACGTTTTCGACTATAACTTGTGAACGACCCGATAAATTTCGTTCAAAATTTCGTCAGAGTTAGCTAATAATATAACAAATCGAATGATCGCACATCTAGAAGTGCCTTTTTGGGTGCCTTCATACAAAAATTTTTAAAATGTAAAAATATCTCTCATATGAGAACAACATTTACGTTTTCGACTATAACTTTTGAACGACCCGATAAATTTCGTTCAAAATTTCGTCAGAGTTAGCTAATAATATAACAAATCGAATGATCGCAAATCTAGAAGTGCCTTTGTGGGTGCCTTCATACAAAAATTTTTAAAATGTAAAAATATCTCTCATATGAGAACAACATTTACGTTTACGACTATAACTTTTGAACGACCCGATAAATTTCGTTCAAAATTTCGTCAGAGTTAGCTAATAATATAACAAATCGAATGATCGCAAATCTAGAAGTGCCTTTGTGGGTGCCTTCATACAAAAATTTTTAAAATGTAAAAATATCTCTCATATGAGAACAACATTTACGTTTACGACTATAACTTTTGAACGACCCGATAAATTTCGTTCAAAATTTCGTCAGAGTTAGCAAATAATATAACAAATCGAATGATCGCACATCTAGAAGTGCCTTTTTGGATGCCTTCATACAAAAATTTTTAAAACGGAAAAATATCTCTCATATGAGAACAAAATTTACGTTTACGACTATAACTTTTGAACGACCCGATAAATTTCGTTCAAAATTTCGTCAGAGTTAGCAAATAATATAACAAATCGAATGATCGCACATCTAGAAGTGCCTTTTTGGATGCCTTCATACAAAAATTTTTAAAACGGAAAAATATCTCTCATATGAGAACAAAATTTACGTTTACGACTATAACTTTTGAACGACCCGATAAATTTCGTTCAAAATTTCGTCAGAGTTAGCTAATAATATAACAAATCGAATGATCGCACATCTAGAAGTGCCTTTTTGGGTGCCTTCATACAAAAATTTTTAACATGTAAAAATATCTCTCATATGCGAAACAAATTTACATTTTCGACTATAACTTTTGAACGACCCGAGAAATTTCGTTCAAAATTTCGTCAGAGTTAGCTAATAATATAACAAATCGAATGATCGCACATCTAGAAGTGCCTTTTTGGGTGCCTTCATACAAAAATTTTTAAAATGTAAAAATATCTCTCATATGAGAACAACATTTACGTTTTCGACTATAACTTTTGAACGACCCGATAAATTTCGTTCAAAATTTCGTCAGAGTTAGCTAATAATATAACAAATCGAATGATCGCACATCTAGAAGTGCCTTTTTGGGTGCCTTCATACAAAAATTTTTAAATGTAAAAATATCTCTCATATGAGAACAAAATTCACGTTTACGACTATAACTTTTGAACGACCCGATAAATTTCGTTCAAAATTTCGTCAGAGTTAGCTAATAATATAACAAATCGAATGATCGCACATCTAGAAGTGCCTTTTTGGGTGCCTTCATACAAAAATTTTTAAAATGTAAAAATATCTCTCATTTGAGAACAAAATTTACGTTTTCGACTATAACTTTTGAACGACCCGATAAATTTCGTTCAAAATTTCGTCAGAGTAAGCTAATAATATAACAAATCGAATGATCGCAAATCTAGAAGTGCCTTTTTGGGTGCCTTCATACAAAAATTTTTAAAATGTAAAAATATCTCTCATATGAGAACAAAATTTACGTTTACGACTATAACTTTTGAACGACCCGATAAATTTCGTTCAAAATTTCGTCAGAGTTAGCAAATAATATAACAAATCGAATGATCGCACATCTAGAAGTGCCTTTTTGGATGCCTTCATACAAAAATTTTTAAAACGGAAAAATATCTCTCATATGAGAACAAAATTTACGTTTACGACTATAACTTTTGAACGACCCGATAAATTTCGTTCAAAATTTCGTCAGAGTTAGCAAATAATATAACAAATCGAATGATCGCACATCTAGAAGTGCCTTTTTGGATGCCTTCATACAAAAATTTTTAAAACGGAAAAATATCTCTCATATGAGAACAAAATTTACGTTTACGACTATAACTTTTGAACGACCCGATAAATTTCGTTCAAAATTTCGTCAGAGTTAGCTAATAATATAACAAATCGAATGATCGCACATCTAGAAGTGCTTTTTGGGTGCCTTCATACAAAAATTTTTAAAATGTAAAAATATCTCTCATATGAGAACAAAATTTACGTTTTCGACTATAACTTTTGAACGACCCGATAAATTTCGTTCAAAATTTCGTCAGAGTAAGCTAATAATATAACAAATCGAATGATCGCAAATCTAGAAGTGCCTTTTTGGGTGCCTTCATACAAAAATTTTTAAAATGTAAAAATATCTCTCATATGAGAACAAAATTTACGTTTACGACTATAACTTTTGAACGACCCGATAAATTTCGTTCAAAATTTCGTCAGAGTTAGCAAATAATATAACAAATCGAATGATCGCACATCTAGAAGTGCCTTTTTGGATGCCTTCATACAAAAATTTTTAAAACGGAAAAATATCTCTCATATGAGAACAAAATTTACGTTTACGACTATAACTTTTGAACGACCCGATAAATTTCGTTCAAAATTTCGTCAGAGTTAGCTAATAATATAACAAATCGAATGATCGCACATCTAGAAGTGCCTTTTTGGGTGCCTTCATACAAAAATTTTTAAAATGTAAAAATATCTCTCATATGAGAACAAAATTTACGTTTTCGACTATAACTTTTGAACGACCCGATAAATTTCGTTCAAAATTTCGTCAGAGTAAGCTAATAATATAACAAATCGAATGATCGCAAATCTAGAAGTGCCTTTTTGGGTGCCTTCATACAAAAATTTTTAAAATGTAAAAATATCTCTCATATGAGAACAAAATTTACGTTTACGACTATAACTTTTGAACGACCCGATGAATTTCGTTCAAAATTTCGTCAGAGTTAGCTAATAATATAACAAATCGAATGATCGCACATCTAGAAGTGCCTTTTTGGATGCCTTCATACAAAAATTTTTAAAACGGAAAAATATCTCATATGAGAACAAAATTTACGTTTACGACTATAACTTTTGAACGACCCGATAAATTTCGTTCAAAATTTCGTCAGAGTTAGCAAATAATATAACAAATCGAATGATCGCACATCTAGAAGTGCCTTTTTGGATGCCTTCATACAAAAATTTTTAAAACGGAAAAATATCTCTCATATGAGAACAAAATTTACGTTTACGACTATAACTTTTGAACGACCCGATAAATTTCGTTCAAAATTTCGTCAGAGTTAGCTAATAATATAACAAATCGAATGATCGCACATCTAGAAGTGCTTTTTGGGTGCCTTCATACAAAAATTTTTAAAATGTAAAAATATCTCTCATATGAGAACAAAATTTACGTTTTCGACTATAACTTTTGAACGACCCGATAAATTTCGTTCAAAATTTCGTCAGAGTAAGCTAATAATATAACAAATCGAATGATCGCAAATCTAGAAGTGCCTTTTTGGGTGCCTTCATACAAAAATTTTTAAAATGTAAAAATATCTCTCATATGAGAACAAAATTTACGTTTACGACTATAACTTTTGAACGACCCGATAAATTTCGTTCAAAATTTCGTCAGAGTTAGCAAATAATATAACAAATCGAATGATCGCACATCTAGAAGTGCCTTTTTGGATGCCTTCATACAAAAATTTTTAAAACGGAAAAATATCTCTCATATGAGAACAAAATTTACGTTTACGACTATAACTTTTGAACGACCCGATAAATTTCGTTCAAAATTTCGTCAGAGTTAGCAAATAATATAACAAATCGAATGATCGCACATCTAGAAGTGCCTTTTTGGATGCCTTCATACAAAAATTTTTAAAATGTAAAAATATCTCTCATATGAGAACAACATTTACGTTTTCGACTATAACTTTTGAACGACCCGATAAATTTCGTTCAAAATTTCGTCAGAGTTAGCTAATAATATAACAAATCGAATGATCGCACATCTAGAAGTGCCTTTTTGGGTGCCTTCATACAAAAATTTTTAAAATGTAAAAATATCTCTCATATGAGAACAAAATTTACGTTTACGACTATAACTTTTGAACGACCCGATAAATTTCGTTCAAAATTTCGTCAGAGTTAGCTAATAATATAACAAATCGAATGATCGCACATCTAGAAGTGCCTTTTTGGGTGCCTTCATACAAAAATTTTTAAAATGTAAAAATATCTCTCATATGAGAACAAAATTTACGTTTTCGACTATAACTTTTGAACGACCCGATAAATTTCGTTCAAAATTTCGTCAGAGTAAGCTAATAATATAACAAATCGAATGATCGCAAATCTAGAAGTGCCTTTTTGGGTGCCTTCATACAAAAATTTTTAAAATGTAAAAATATCTCTCATATGAGAACAAAATTTACGTTTACGACTATAACTTTTGAACGACCCGATAAATTTCGTTCAAAATTTCGTCAGAGTTAGCTAATAATATAACAAATCGAATGATCGCACATCTAGAAGTGCCTTTTTGGGTGCCTTCATACAAAAATTTTTAAAATGTAAAAATATCTCTCATATGAGAACAACATTTACGTTTTCGACTATAACTTTTGAACGACCCGATAAATTTCGTTCAAAATTTCGTCAGAGTTAGCTAATAATATAACAAATCGAATGATCGCACATCTAGAAGTGCCTTTTTGGGTGCCTTCATACAAAAATTTTTAAAATGTAAAATTAAGTGCAATATTAGAAATCGAATGATCACATTCGGCCCTGCGGACCTCGGTTATAAGGTTTTCACGGTGATTGCATAGCCTTTCTATATGAGAAAGGTAAAAATGTAAAATCAAAATTACAACTTCTTACTGCGTCTTCGAAAGGTCCCATCAATATCAGTAAATCCAGACTGCTGTTGATACAATAAGCCAATAAATGTTATAATTTTTATACAACAGATCTTCCTTCTTGGTAAACATTTTCAGGATCACATTCAAAACACCAGGCATTTTCTTATTAATTAATCCGGAGACGACGAACAGAATGCAACTAACTATCAGTTTCACGCGAAATCTGCGAAAAAAATGCGTTTTAAAATCATACTACAGTATTTTAAAAAAATTAGATTTTACCTTTAGCGTACAGATTTTCGTGTTGTTTGTTCAGGGTAAGTAACAGCATAACGAATAACATTTTCCTGGATCATCTTCAAAACATCGCGCGTTTCCTTTTCAATTAATCCAGAAATACGACGAGGAACAGAATGCAACTATCAGCTTGATGCGAAATCTGCGAAAAAATGCGTTTTAAAATCATACTACAGTATTTTAAAAAAATTAGATTTTACCTTTAGCGTATACAACATCTATTACCTTAACAAATCTTCGTTTTACTTGTTCAGGGTAAGTAAAAGCATCATGAATAACATTTTCCAGGAGCATCATCAAACCACCGCGCGTTTCCTCATAAAATAATCCTGAAATAATCATCTAGAAGTGCCTTTTTGGGTGCCTTCATACAAAAATTTTTAAAATGGAAAAATATCTCATATGAGAACAAAATTTACGTTTTCGACTATAACTTTTGAACGACCACTAACCAGAATTTTGCATTGATAAACTTAACACAATGTTGAAGAGTTTCACTTATAGAATGGGTTCGGTAGAGTAGAATATATTTATAATTTGTATTTAGTCCAATTAATCGAAAGTTCGTAAAAAAATTATGCTTAAGCAGCATACAAAGCATACTGAACAGTTCGTTTTAAAAAAAATACTCATACTTGAATATTCACCCGACACAACAGAACAAACTTTTCTTGTTGGGGAAGATGAAATAAACCCACCCCGAAGCAATATACACATCTTGCTTTTCTCAGAAGTTCCCAATTTTTTTAAAGAAATTTTGATGAAACTGAAAATTTGTCACGAAAGTAGATTACTGTAAAATTTTCGTAACAATGGTTCAATCATATTTGACCAATTATGTCTGTTATACGTGTGCGCCAAATAATTTTATTAATGATCTAGTATTCTTTTCTTTAACGGCCGAACACTTATGCAACTCGTTATGCGCCAAATACCTATTGATGATCTAGCAATCATTGACGACTGTTTTAACAGAAAATTCCATTCTCCATACAAAACTACTTTATGGATTTTTCCCACTTTTCCGGCAATTTTTTCTAATTTTTTTGATGTACGAACCCGGTGGTGGTAAAACTGATCACATCTGTTTTACTCCACCTAGTGGTGTAATGATGCCTTTCTCATATCAATCATACTATCATATATAATACTGTGGTATTCTTCAAAATAATTTTCTCCGATTCTTAAAAGAATAACCGAAATCGGTTTGTTTGACCGTCTACTGATAAAAACTATCAATTGGAAAAGATTTGAGGTCGATTTAGAAAATTTCAGTGATGGTATACAATTTTTAACCCACTTTACCTAATATTTCCGGATCCGGAAGTCGGATCCGCATGAAATTCAGGAATTACGTATGGGACCACAGGACCTTCCGTTTGAAGCTAAGTTTGTGAAAATCGGTCACGCCATCTATGAGAAAAGTTACAACATATATTTTCTTTTTTTGCACATTTTACTCCATAACTCCCGAACCGGAACTCGGATCCAAATAATATTCAGGAATTTTTTATGGGACCTCAAGACCTTTCATTTGAATCTAAGTTTGTGAAAATCGGTTCAGCCATCTCCGAGAAAAGTTAGTGCACTTATTTTCTCAATTTTTTGCATATTTTACCCCATAATTCCGGAAACGGAAGTCGGATCCAAATAATATTCAGGAATTTTGTATGGGACCACAAGACCTTTCATTTGAATCAAAGTTTGTGAAAATCGGTTCAGCCATCTCCGAGAAAAGTTAGTGCAAAAAAACGTTACATACACACATACATACACACAGACATTTTGCGTACTCGACGAACTGAGTCGAATGGTATATGACACTCGGCCCTCCGGGCCTCGGTTCAAAAGTCGGTTTGCACAGTGATTGCATAACCTTTCTATATGAGAAAGGCAAAAAGAATCATGTAAATCGGTCCATCCGTTCTTACGTGATGCGATTACAAAGAATGATCTCTGCATTATATATATATATATATATATATATATATATATATATATATATATATATATATATATATATATATATATATATATATATATATATATTTGTATAACTTAAGAGTTGAAATCGTCATACAGTCGTTTGACCATACAGTTAATGTTATTTAAATGCTCTGTTGATTCTGTAAAGAAAAATAAACAATCATTATAAAATCACATATTATATTTATATATTTAAAAACTGACCAATTCTCGGCAGCGAAGCCAGCTATATCCTGCGTCTTATTTGACGCCCGAAAGTCAGAAAGTTCCGTCCCATTTTTCGTAACTTTATCAAATCCTTTTTCTAAAATTAAATCGATATGAATTACTTAAATTTCAAAATTTATTAAAGCTACTTACAATTTGATCCGAATCAAAAGTTGTTGCCGTTGTTGTGGCCGTTGTTGTGGCTGTTGTTGCCGTTGTTGTGGCTGCTGTTGCCGTTTTCGCGGTTGTTGCTGTTGTTGCTGTTGCGGTTCTTGTGGCTGTTGAAGCATCTGTAGCGGAAGTGGCTGTTGCAACCATTGATGTTGCTGCAGCCATGGCTGTTGCTGCTGCTGCAGCCAGTGCCACTGTTGCCACGGATGCACTGGCTGCATTTGCAGAAGCGGTTGATAAAAAGGTTGTGCTTGTAGGTGATGTTGAAATAATTGATAATCCATTGGTGTTGGTGGTGTTGGTGTTGGTGGTGGTGGTGTTGGTGGTGGTGGTAGTGGTGGTGTTGGTGTTGATCTTGGTGTTGGTTGTGTTGGTGTTGGTGGTGGTGGTAGTGTTGGTGTTGGTCTTGGTGTTGGTGGTGGTGGTAGTGTTGGTGTTGGTGTTGGTGTTGGTCTTGGTGTTGGTGGTGTTGGTGGTGTTGGTGGTGTTGGTGGTGGTGGTAGTGTTGGTGGTGGTGTTGGTGTTGGTGTTGGTGGTGTTGGTGTTGATGACATTTTTCTATAATATAATATATATTTTTCTATAATATAAATTTTCACCAATCGCACTGTAATACCGTAACCAGAAGTCGGATCTGGATCAACTTTTCGGGGATTTTTTAAAGAGTTTTAAGACCTTTTATTTGCTTCTTAGTTTGTGAAAGTTGGTCAAGAAATTTCCGAGAAAATTCATTGCATATATTTTCATAAATTTTCACATATTTCCTTGTAATTCCGGAACCAGAAGTGGGATCCAAATAAAACTCAGGAAAATTGTAAAAGGCTATAAGACTTTCATTTAAATCTAAGTTTGTTAAAATCGGTTCAGCCATCTTTGAGAAACGTGTGTGACTATTTTTTTCCTTTTTTGGTGCATATCACCCTGTAACTCCGGAACCGGAAGTCGGATTCTTATGAAACTCAGGAACTTTGTATCGGACTTCAAGACCTTTCATTTGAACCCAAGTTCGTGAAAATCGATTTGGCCATGTCCAAGAAAAGTAAGTGAGATCCTTTTTGCAGTTTTTGATCACTATTTCCAATTCTTCCGAGACCGGATTCAGATAAACGGAATAGCCAAAGTTGGTTCGAAGGTATCAATTAGTAGAAAGACATACAACAGAATGTACCATTCCCCAGAATACCATCTCCCAGAAGAAGCAAATACCTAGAAACTGTTTCCCCATAATGGAAAATCATACAGAAACAACATAGGAACAGATCTTTTACCAAAAAAGCATCTACTAAAATCAGGCGCGTATACATGGGGGGAGAGATTAAACCCCCCTCCGAAACTTAAGAAATTATTAGGGGATACAGGAGTTAGACCGGACACGTTGTTAAACTGGACAGCTGAAATATCTTATCAACCTGCTAATATTTTAATTCATAGATTGACTTTGTAAACGCGCTTGGAGATGACGCGGTAGAAATGATTTCGATAAAAATCCAGTTTTAATGGATGTTTTTACAATTTCTAAAAATTGTCCGATTTAGCCCCGGTCTCCCCAATATTATGAAAACACACCCCGAATATTTTTTCTGGGTACGCGCCTGACTAGAACGAACCAGTCCAACGAAAATAATTTTCGCGAAAATTTCGTGAATACTCATTAACTGTAAATTCCAAGGCAACTATACTTATTTCAAGCTATGTTAGTCTGAAAAAGAGGGTTCTGAAAATAACGAGTTTGATAAAAAATAATCAAATTATATAACGGATATGGAATCATTTAGCTATATTTATTTAAATTCAAACATAGCTTCTTTAAATTGGGTATTTGTTTCTGCATATAGTTTATAGTAGCAAGCTAACCTTTCGTCGTTAATTCGGTCTAGTGATAAATAGCACACTACCATTTTATATAATTATTTTATTCAATGCTTACACAATATTCTGTTCGTCATAGATGATTCAGGTCGAGACGGCCGAAGGCCGCGAGTGCGCCGGCGACCCGCCGTCGGAAGCACCGGCCACTGCGGGGGGGCAGCGCCCCCGCAGAAATCACCTCTGTCTAGTTGCGTGCGTTTGCCCGGATTACCCAAAGCTAGGAGCTATCCCTCAGTTAAGTCCGAACGAGCGGCAGCGAGGTCGAACAGCAGGTTATTAAAAACGATGAGGCGTAGCCGCATTAGACCTTTCAAAATCGCAGTAAATTAGAACAAATTCTATTAAGCAGCATGTTGATCTGTTAACCAAATAACTATTATGCCAAATAACCATCATGCCAAACGATATTATACCAATAATACTGTTTTAGCAACTAATGCCTTCGAGTGTATGGTTTTCTGGACTTTGGTACATTCTGGGATTTTTTTCTGGATTTTCTTACTTTCTAGAGTTTGTATTTCTGGAGATTAGTACTTTCTGGGCAATAAATTTCTGGGGAAAAAGCTTCGGTTTTTTATGTTCTGGAGAATGGTTTTCGGGGAAATGTTATAGAACCTATTTTATTATTATTGACATCACTACACAACGTGTACGAAATAGAACAAATCACGCCTTGTTCGTTTTATGTTTTCTTCTTCTTTCCGTGTTGTACATATTGCCGCTCTATATGGCGATTTGAAAACTTTGACACTCATCGCCCTGCAACTGCGGAACCGGATGAAATTTCACAGTAGGTTTGAAAACAGTATGAACTTTATAATTCAAATCAAGATTTGTCAAAATCGGTTCAAGCATCGCAGAGAAATCGAAGTGAATTTAGTTTAAGGAGTTTTTCTTCTCCACTTTCGGTGCTCTCGGAACAGGAAAAGAGGGGACCAGTAGTGCCGAATTAAGTTTTCATGTCCACAAACCAACAAACTCTGCAAACTAGAAGAATTTATCAGGCAGTTTTACCTGTTTTTAACCATTGTTCGTGTAAAAATACTTATAAAATTGGTAATTTCTCACTTATCACGCATTAGTTCCGAAACCGGAAGTCGGATCTTGATAAAATAATCCACAAATGTTTAGGATATTATAAGACCTTTCATTTGAATTTCAGTTTGCAAAAAACGGTTGAGTTGCTTCAGAGATAATTGAGTGTAAACTTTTTCTCAAATTTTCACATATTACCATATAACTCCGGAACCGGAAGTCACATACACATACACACACACGGGCACATACACACACACACACAGACATTTGCTCAGTTCGTCGAGCTGAGTCGAATGGTATATAACACTATGGGTCTCCGAGGCTCCGTTCGAAAGTCGGTTTTTCCAGCAATTCTAATACCTTTCTATAGAGAAAGGCAAAAAGCAGACGTGCTGGTAAAGCAGAAGTGCTGGTAAAGCAGACACTTATGCCTACATGCTACGGCACGACCAGCCAAATCGTCTAAGACGTTCCGCTGATGCGTTTCGCATCGGGTCGCGTACGTACCAACCAGCCACTCGTTCAAGGCGGTTCCGCTGATGCGTTTCGCATCGGGTCGCGTTACGTTACAAATGATGGAACCAATCTACCAAGAACTGGGACGACGGGTTCGCACGAATAGGTGGAACCCAAATTGTGTATCTGAAAGCAATCCATTTGTCTTGACCCAATTATCTAAACGGAAGAGAATCATTTTCTCCAACATTTTCCGAATACAGGAAAGCATAGCAATCTGTCGATACGAATTGTGATCGGAGGCTGTTTTCCCAGGTTTTTGAATGGTGATAATATTACCCTCGAGAAACTTGTTGAATAAATTACATAGATATTCATTTTATCGTATTAACCTCCCCTCGACACCGGGAATTGAAGTTGTCTCTCGCCTAATTAATATTAATTAGGCGAGAGACAACTTCAATTCCCGGTGTCGAGGGGAGGTTAATACGATAAAATGAATAACACTTTTTGATCCCTAAAAGTACCCCTCCATAAGAGTCTTCTCGATCCAGGCGGATTATGTTGAAATTATGGAAGTCGAGGTTGATGTTAGAAGTCAGCCAAGTTTCACTCAAGGAGAATACATCGCAGTTACGAGTATGTATTAAGTGTTTGAAAGAATCAAGTTTTGGGATGATACTTCTGCAATTCCACTGAAGCACAATGATCATATTTTCGATTATCATTGGTAAATTATCCATCAAAAGATACAATTGCTGCAAGGAGGGGCCATTGTTCAGTAGAGCAGTTAGGAGGCTTTTTAGAGGATCAGTAATATTGAAGGCTGATAATATCCAGCTAATATCCACGATATCATAAAATTTCAATAATCCAGTGTTTCTTTGATTTTCTGGTTGTGATTTGGGGTCATTCGTGTTTTTAAGCCCCTGGAAGTGCTGGGTTATAGGGTAAAGTATATTAAATATTGTGAACTAACAATAGGATTTTTTATTTAGTATAAATAGTACGTTTTTTTTTCAGAATGGCTAGATTTCAGGTAAGTTTTTCAATTTCTCAAAAAGAAAAATTTATATCATACTGTGCCCAAAAGTACGGTATGAATTGGTTCGAGAAAGAGTTCTCGCACGATAATGAAGTGTTCAAAGTGTTGGGTATAAAATGCAACCAAAAAAATCGCTTCAAAGTATTAAACTTGCGAAATAAATTGAAGAAAGAACTTCAAGCAAGTTTTAATACTTCCATCCCGAAGAAGCCAACTGAACGCGTTTCCATTTGCATGGATGCGAGTACGTTGGTCAGGGATATACAAATATTTTCTGAGAGCGTTACTGCAAACATATCAGAAAATATTGTTCAAACAAGCAACGCCAATCAAGATTTTGAGGAAACGGCTATAGTTGGTAATATTTCATTCCCAAAGAAGCCAACTGAAAGTTCTTTCATTTTCATGGAAGCAAATACGTTGGCCAGGGATATGCAAATATTCTCTAAAAGTGTCACTGCATGTGTATCAGACATTTTTATTGAGACAACCAACGCCAATCAAAATCAAGATTTTGATGACATGGCTTTAGTTGCCATCGACGCTGCTACTAAGCGATTTGAAAAAGTCTCGATGACCTCTAGTCATATTGATGACATGAACGCTATGTTCGAAGAGAGTGATTTCAGTGAACCATTCACACAGGAAATGGCCACAACACTCAAAAACGAACAAAAAGAGGTAATATCTGATAAAGATAATCGAGAATTGCCATTCCATATGAGCGATGATGATAACATAAACGCTATGTTCGAAGAGAGTGATTTCAGTGAACCATTCACACAGGAAATGGCCACAACACTCAAAAACGAACCTATGCGTCCATGCACTGTTTTGAATAACAGTGAAAAAAAAGAGGCAATGTCTAATAGAGATAATCGAGAATTGCCATTCCTTATGAGCGACTTCTACGATTCTGGAGAAAGACGCTACTGGACAAGAGAGCAATTTAATAAAGTTATCAACCTTGAAACATCAAAGTTGATTCGATATAAGCAAGGGCATGCTCAAAGAATGAAATTGAAGACCCTTGCAGAACAAATTGCATTTAGCACGTATCACGATTTGATACGCCATCCGAATGCAACCTGTAAAGCGTACATTAAAGACATAAAAGATTATGTCCCAATGAAAAAAAATGTACGAACAATTAAAATATTTGCTCGTTGCATGTTCCCTACATGTAAACGATTTATATTCATTGCAACTTTCGCAACTAAGGGCCACACCGCAATTGAGTTCAAAATACTCCATGACATGGAGGTTATGCATCATTCCAAAAATATGGTGTCCCAAATGCGTGGCAAGGAACGAGTAATCGTTCAAGAAGATATGTTAAAAACTATTCCTCGTTTATATATTCGTGAGCAAGCACGAAATTTAGCGGAAACTGAGGAATTCAAAGTTGATTTGAACCTAAGAAAACGCGTATCGGATGGCACAGCGAGACAAATTGTCAGTGAAGCCAGACTAAAGTTACGATACGATAAAGATGTTTTCCTAGCGTTGATGAAAATGGTCGACGAACGTGTTTGCTCTATACTTAGTTTGCAATACCGACCATGCAACATCATACTGATGAAAAAAGAGCAGTTAAATTTAATTCTGGCAATAACATCTAGAGATGGGCCTCTGGACTTCCATCTCGATGCAACTGGCACTAGATGGTACTCTATAACAAACCACATGATGCTACTGTACAGCATGGTAGCAGATATTAAAATAGTGGAAACAGACAAAAATGCCAAACCGTTTCCTATTGCCAGTTTTTTTACTGAAGACCATCATACATCAAATATAGAACTGAATTTGAGGTCTATAGTAAAATTCTGTGCTAGTAACTCCACCAGAAAATGTTCATCATTTATTAGAACGATTACAACTGATTTCTCACTAGCTGAAATCAATGCTGTTGTACAATCGTTCAATATGATGACATTAACGGAATATATCCGAAATTGCGAACAATGGATCCGCGATATTAAGGATAGCAAACCAGTTGAACATGTTATTGTGAAACTGTGCAGTTCACATATAACTAAACTGATGTATAAAGATATTGACAAGTACATTGGAAAAGAGAAGCCAGAAAATCGAATTTGCAGAATTGCTTTGGCTTCACTTTTCAATGTTAAAGAGATAAATGTAATCTACCATTTATTGAAATTATTATTCCGATTTTTGATCGTTGATACGCCCAACAAAAAACATAAGGCATATGATACATTGGCTACTGAGTTCAATTTAACGAAGGATCCAATGTTTGAAGAGTGCAACGACAATAAAAACTTGTTTGGTAATGATAATGGTAATGATATTGAACAAACACAATACAAAACCATTTATGAATCAAGTCCGTTCTATCAGAAAGGACTTGAAATATACAAAAATACATTGTATGAAGAAGGCATTGTTGAATTTACAGATGATAACGTAATGAATAACTTCATTACTGTTATTTTAAAAAAGTATATTGCGTATTTACCGCTTTGGACTCCAGTTTTGACTGCCAAAGATTTTAAGGGTATGACGCTTAAAGAACAACAAAAAATGAATCGTGCCAATAATGGAGTGATTGAAGGGTATCACCGTATAATCAAAGCTTATATCGACGAATGTAAGTTTATCGGTGATACACCGCGAGTTAGAATTGATGATTACATAATTCATGTTCACGATGAATTAATAAAGGATATGATCATCCAATTCAACCTTAATATACCTGCAAGCTGTAACTCAAAAATGATTCGAAATAAAACAAAAAACGTTTTGTCGAACAAGAAGTCTGAGCTGCAGGTTACATAAACTCCATTATCAACAAAAAATAAAAAGATATCTACTCTCCAAACCAAACGTCGAATGCAGAAAACTTTGATGTTCAGTCAAAGTTCAAATTCGTCTATGAGTAGTACTGAAAAGAGTAAAAGTGCATGGCAACTTTCAGACCTGCGTAAGGCAAAAGAAAGTTTCAAAAAAGGCACAAGCAAAAGGAAGTTACCTTTTTGCGAAAAGGAATTACAAAGCATCGAGCTTATGGAGAAATATTGGTCAAGTGATGAAAACTTGACACCTATCGGGAAAAAAAATCGACTAAACGATTTAAGCCCGATCATGGAACTCGAAGAGCTAGAAAAAGACGAAGATATCAAAGAAAACATCCGGCTCAACAATTTAAGCATAAAGCTTGAAGAGCCAAAAGATATCGAAGCAAATATCCTTGAAGAGCCGGAAAATGATTCAAGTATTTTCAGAGGATTCGATGAATCCTCCGAAGAATTGTTTAAAGGCACAAAAAGTTTCATAAAAGAACTGAAAAAAAATATTTTACCCAATGGATTAATGAAAGATCCTGCCTATTATTACATAACTAGAAATAGTTATTGTAATCACGTTAAAGTGGCACTATTTAATGGCGATTATCTCAACTATAGCGACCTAAAGACATTGATAACTGACGATAGTTGGCTATCCAATTTCTTGGTCGACTTTTGTGTGCGGTTATTGTGCAAGATGTATCATCCAAATGCATACATATTATGCTGCGATTTTACACCTTCGCTGTTTGGATTTCAATCTATGGAGCCCATAAATGTTCGGCGGCTTTGTTCTAGACTCATAGATTCTGAAATCACTATTTTACCAATGCTGAATAATTCCCACTTCACTGTCAGCATTATCAATAAAAAAAAAATGGTTTTCATTTTCTATGGCTCAATAAAAAATGACTCAATGAAAAAGTCTAGACAAATGTATTTGAAGTTCTTGAAAACTTTAAAATCAATAAAGCTCATGAAGACTCTTGAAGATAAGGAAGTCATTATGAAGGCTATCGAATTCATTGAGAAACTGAAACCAGTTGAAAAGAACTGTCATCAGCAGTCAGATACCTCGAGTTGCGGTGTTCATGTCTTGAATAACATAGAGCTTGAACTCACCGACAAGGAAATGCACAGGACAAATTTCTGTCCTAAAACATTAAGAAAACATTTTCTACAAACCATCATGATAAACTCTGATAATGTAGAAAACATGTGCGCAGGATGTGGTGTAATTGAAGAGTGGTCTTCTTTTACTAGCATTTCCGATAGCTCGCGTTCTTGCAAGCAAGATATATGGGTACTCTGCGAAGGCTGTAACAGATGGTGGCATACAAGGTGTGCGAAACTCCCAAACTATGGGTTGCAATATGTTTCATTTTTTTGCAAAATGTGCAAAAACACGGAATATGAATTTGAACCCAACTTGAACACTTTAAAACATCATTTGAAGATGTTTGATTCAACTGGTACATTGGCTTAAGACTTCGTATATGAACAGTAGAAAAGCTACATTACAGCTAATACTTTCATAATACAAGTGGCGAAATGTAAACCATGATTGAAGAAGCTAAATTTTAGCTATATTCTCTGTAGTTAGTTTTTTGTGTAAGCCCATAGTATCCCCATAGTATTCCTTAATCCCTTATAATTCCTGTATTCTAATCCATGCATGTAACTCCGCCAGTAAAGCAGTTCTCAATAGAAAATACAGTGTCCTATTGGTAGGAAGTGTATTATCCAAATGCTATTGAAAATTGTATCTGCCGGTCACAAGCCCGGATAAAGGAGGAGTGATGCTTTATATTCACTACTAACTGGCTGAACTTGATGATAAGCTTTTTTATTTTTAATGTATTTCGATGTCCTAGGAACGCTTACCAAGGCTGCACATGTTGCGTTGATGTCTGAATATACCAACATCGAAACCAGATTTCGCATCAAGTTGATAGTTGCATTCTGTTCCTCGTCGTATTTCTGGATTAATTTAAAAGGAAACGCGCGATGTTTTGAAGATGATTCAGGAAAATGTTATTCGTTATGCTGAACAAACAACACGAAAATCTGTTACGGCAATGGATGTTGTATACGCTAAAGGTAAAATCTAAATTTTTTGTAATACTGTGGTATTTTAAACCGCATTTTTTCGCAGATCTCGCGTGAAGCTGATAGTTGCATTCTGTTCGTCGTCGTATTTCAGGATTATTTTAAAAGGAAACCGCGCGATGGTTTGAAGATGATCCCGGAAAATGTTATTCGTTATGCTGTTACTTACCCTGAACAAACAACACGAAAATCTGTTACGGCAATGGATGTTGTATACGCTGAAGATAAAATCTAAATTTTTTAAAATACTGTAGTATGATTTTAAAACGCATTTTTTTCGCAGATTTCGCGTGAAGCTGATAGTTGCATTCTGTTCGTCGTCTCCGGATTAATTAATAAGGAAACACGTAGTGTTTTGAATGTGTTCCTGAAAATGTTTACCAGCAAGGAAGATCTGTTGTATGAAAAATTATCAGAGTTATTGGTTTATTGTATCAACAGCAGTTCGGATTTACTGATACTGATGGAACCTTTCGGAGACGCAGTAAGAAGTTGTAACTTTATTTTGCATTTTTATCTAGAAAAAGCTATTCAATCACCGTGAAAAACTTTTACCCGAAACCCGGAGGGTCAAATCATTTGATTTGTAATATTACTATAACTCTGGTCAAATTTTGAACGAAATTTATCGGGTCGTTCAAAAGTTATAGTCGAAAACGTAAATTTTGTTCTCATATGAGAGATATTTTTCCATTTTAAAAATTTTTGTATGAAGGCACCCAAAAAAGCACTTCTAGATGTGCGATCATTCGATTTGTTATATTATTAGCTAACTCTGACGAAATTTTGAACGAAATTTATCGGGTCGTTCACAAGTTATAGTCGAAAACGTAAATTTGTTTCTCATATGAGAGATATTTTTACATTTTAAAAATTTTTGTATGAAGGCACCCAAAAAAGCACTTCTAGATGTGCGATCATTCGATTTGTTATATTATTAGCTAACTCTGACGAAATTTTGAACGAAATTTATCGGGTCGTTCAAAAGTTATAGTCGAAAACGTAAATGTTGTTCTCATATGAGAGATATTTTTACATTTTAAAAATTTTTGTATGAAGGCACCCAAAAAGGCACTTCTAGATGTGCGATCATTCGATTTGTTATATTATTAGCTAACTCTGACGAAATTTTGAACGAAATTTATCGGGTCGTTCACAAGTTATAGTCGAAAACGTAAATTTGTTTCTCATATGAGAGATATTTTTACATTTTAAAAATTTTTGTATGAAGGCACCCAAAAAGGCACTTCTAGATGTGCGATCATTCGATTTGTTAAATTATTAGCTAACTCTGACGAAATTTTGAACGAAATTTATCGGGTCGTTCAAAAGTTATAGTCGAAAACGTAAATGTTGTTCTCATATGAGAGATATTTTTACATTTTAAAAATTTTTGTATGAAGGCACCTAAAAAGGCACTTCTAGATGTGCGATCATTCGATTTGTTATATTATTAGCTAACTCTGACGAAATTTTGAACGAAATTTATCGGGTCGTTCAAAAGTTATAGTCGAAAACGTAAATGTTGTTCTCATATGAGAGATATTTTTACATTTTAAAAATTTTTGTATGAAGGCACCCAAAAAGGCACTTCTAGATGTGCGATCATTCGATTTGTTATATTATTAGCTAACTCTGACGAAATTTTGAACGAAATTTATCGGGTCGTTCACAAGTTATAGTCGAAAACGTAAATTTGTTTCTCATATGAGAGATATTTTTACATTTTAAAAATTTTTGTATGAAGGCACCCAAAAAGGCACTTCTAGATGTGCGATCATTCGATTTGTTAAATTATTAGCTAACTCTGACGAAATTTTGAACGAAATTTATCGGGTCGTTCAAAAGTTATAGTCGAAAACGTAAATGTTGTTCTCATATGAGAGATATTTTTACATTTTAAAAATTTTTGTATGAAGGCACCTAAAAAGGCACTTCTAGATGTGCGATCATTCGATTTGTTATATTATTAGCTAACTCTGACGAAATTTTGAACGAAATTTATCGGGTCGTTCAAAAGTTATAGTCGAAAACGTAAATGTTGTTCTCATATGAGAGATATTTTTACATTTTAAAAATTTTTGTATGAAGGCACCCAAAAAGGCACTTCTAGATGTGCGATCATTCGATTTGTTATATTATTAGCTAACTCTGACGAAATTTTGAACGAAATTTATCGGGTCGTTCACAAGTTATAGTCGAAAACGTAAATTTGTTTCTCATATGAGAGATATTTTTACATTTTAAAAATTTTTGTATGAAGGCACCCAAAAAGGCACTTCTAGATGTGCGATCATTCGATTTGTTATATTATTAGCTAACTCTGACGAAATTTTGAACGAAATTTATCGGGTCGTTCAAAAGTTATAGTCGAAAACGTAAATTTGTTTCTCATATGAGAGATATTTTTACATTTTAAAAATTTTTGTATGTAGGCACCCAAAAAGGCACTTCTAGATGTGCGATCATTCGATTTGTTATATTATTAGCTAACTCTGACGAAATTTTGAACGAAATTTATCGGGTCGTTCAAAAGTTATAGTCGAAAACGTAAATGTTGTTCTCATATGAGAGATATTTTTACATTTTAAAAATTTTTGTATGAAGGCACCCAAAAAGGCACTTCTAGATGTGCGATCATTCGATTTGTTATATTATTAGCTAACTCTGACGAAATTTTGAACGAAATTTATCGGGTCGTTCACAAGTTATAGTCGAAAACGTAAATTTGTTTCTCATATGAGAGATATTTTTACATTTTAAAAATTTTTGTATGAAGGCACCCAAAAAGGCACTTCTAGATGTGCGATCATTCGATTTGTTAAATTATTAGCTAACTCTGACGAAATTTTGAACGAAATTTATCGGGTCGTTCAAAAGTTATAGTCGAAAACGTAAATGTTGTTCTCATATGAGAGATATTTTTACATTTTAAAAATTTTTGTATGAAGGCACCCAAAAAGGCACTTCTAGATGTGCGATCATTCGATTTGTTAAATTATTAGCTAACTCTGACGAAATTTTGAACGAAATTTATCGGGTCGTTCAAAAGTTATAGTCGAAAACGTAAATGTTGTTCTCATATGAGAGATATTTTTACATTTTAAAAATTTTTGTATGAAGGCACCCAAAAAGGCACTTCTAGATGTGCGATCATTCGATTTGTTATATTATTAGCTAACTCTGACGAAATTTTGAACGAAATTTATCGGGTCGTTCACAAGTTATAGTCGAAAACGTAAATTTGTTTCTCATATGAGAGATATTTTTACATTTTAAAAATTTTTGTATGAAGGCACCCAAAAAGGCACTTCTAGATGTGCGATCATTCGATTTGTTAAATTATTAGCTAACTCTGACGAAATTTTGAACGAAATTTATCGGGTCGTTCAAAAGTTATAGTCGAAAACGTAAATGTTGTTCTCATATGAGAGATATTTTTACATTTTAAAAATTTTTGTATGAAGGCACCTAAAAAGGCACTTCTAGATGTGCGATCATTCGATTTGTTATATTATTAGCTAACTCTGACGAAATTTTGAACGAAATTTATCGGGTCGTTCAAAAGTTATAGTCGAAAACGTAAATGTTGTTCTCATATGAGAGATATTTTTACATTTTAAAAATTTTTGTATGAAGGCACCCAAAAAGGCACTTCTAGATGTGCGATCATTCGATTTGTTAAATTATTAGCTAACTCTGACGAAATTTTGAACGAAATTTATCGGGTCGTTCAAAAGTTATAGTCGAAAACGTAAATTTGTTTCTCATATGAGAGATATTTTACATTTTAAAAATTTGTGTATGAAGGCACCCAAAAAGGCACTTCTAGATGTGCGATCATTCGATTTGTTATATTATTAGCTAACTCTGACGAAATTTTGAACGAAATTTATCGGGTCGTTCAAAAGTTATAGTCGAAAACGTAAATTTGTTTCTCATATGAGAGATATTTTTACATTTTAAAAATTTTTGTATGTAGGCACCCAAAAAGGCACTTCTAGATGTGCGATCATTCGATTTGTTATATTATTAGCTAACTCTGACGAAATTTTGAACGAAATTTATCGGGTCGTTCAAAAGTTATAGTCGAAAACGTAAATGTTGTTCTCATATGAGAGATATTTTTACATTTTAAAAATTTTTGTATGAAGGCACCCAAAAAGGCACTTCTAGATGTGCGATCATTCGATTTGTTATATTATTAGCTAACTCTGACGAAATTTTGAACGAAATTTATCGGGTCGTTCAAAAGTTATAGTCGAAAACGTAAATTTGTTTCTCATATGAGAGATATTTTTACATTTTAAAAATTTTTGTATGATGGCACCCAAAAAGGCACTTCTAGATGTGCGATCATTCGATTTGTTATATTATTAGCTAACTCTGACGAAATTTTGAACGAAATTTATCGGGTCGTTCAAAAGTTATAGTCGAAAACGTAAATTTGTTTCTCATATGAGAGATATTTTTACATTTTAAAAATTTTTGTATGTAGGCACCCAAAAAGGCACTTCTAGATGTGCGATCATTCGATTTGTTATATTATTAGCTAACTCTGACGAAATTTTGAACGAAATTTATCGGGTCGTTCAAAAGTTATAGTCGAAAACGTAAATGTTGTTCTCATATGAGAGATATTTTTACATTTTAAAAATTTTTGTATGAAGGCACCCAAAAAGGCACTTCTAGATGTGCGATCATTCGATTTGTTATATTATTAGCTAACTCTGACGAAATTTTGAACGAAATTTATCGGGTCGTTCAAAAGTTATAGTCGAAAACGTAAATTTGTTTCTCATATGAGAGATATTTTTACATTTTAAAAATTTTTGTATGATGGCACCCAAAAAGGCACTTTTAGATGTGCGATCATTCGATTTGTTATATTATTAGCTAACTCTGACGAAATTTTGAACGAAATTTATCGGGTCGTTCAAAAGTTATAGTCGAAAACGTAAATTTGTTTCTCATATGAGAGATATTTTACATTTTAAAAATTTGTGTATGAAGGCACCCAAAAAGGCACTTCTAGATGAGTATTTCAGGATTATTTTATGAGGAAACGCGCGGTGGTTTGATGGTGCTCCTGTTACTTACCCTGAACAAGCAAAACGAAAATCTGGTACGGTAATGGATGTTGTATACGCTAAAGGTAAAAACTAAAATTTTTCAAATACTGTGATACGATTTTAAAACCGTGTATTTTTGTCGTGAATACGACTTACTTTACTATGGGGTGCCTTTTCAAAATTTACCCTCTGAGAGAGTGATAAGTTTTTGATCGTGAATATCTCTTGTTGTATCTAACGAATCAACATAATTTTTGCTACATGCCATCGGAAATATGATCACAATTTTATGATAAAATTTTCAGTTGTGTGACATAATCTCAAATAGTTCAAAATTAAACTTTTCTGAAATGTTTGGTATAAACGAGTATCAAAGAGGATAATTCATATGGCGCGTTTGCCTTTCTCGTATTTTGAAAGCTCATAGCTCAGTGATCTGTGGAAGGATTTATATAATCTAACTACCAATAGAATCGAAATTTTTCAACTTAAACGTGTATAGCAAGAGCATTGAAGTATTTCAATAGTACACTATTGAAAAACCTATCTCATTTGACCCATGTCAACACCAGCCAATCAGAACGCGTTCTGAGGAAGAGAAGAAAATAGCTGCTGCTGTACAACAAATCGTTCAAGAAAAATGTTTCCAAAAGTGGTGAATATCGTAGTGAGTTCCTCAATTTGGTCCTTCTGAATGCTAGAAACGAATCCCTACAGCATATTGATAGTCTCTTTCAATAAATTATGCAAATCCGAAATGAAATAATCGACATTGAAATTCTATATGCGGCTATTTTTATAGCCGTTAGGACCGCCCATTAGTGAAAAAGCTACAAACGAAATCACATAAAAGGAAATCTCTTAACAAAAATTGAATCAGTTTGGATTCTATCGCCACTGCGAGCAGATGTGTTTTGTGTCGTCTGCACAGCTAGTTTCGCTTTCGACAAGAGCGATTACGTCACAGCTGCCAGTCATTTCGATGGATGAAAAAGCAACGTTGGAGAGCATTATAAAAAATCAGCCGTTCTAATGGCTCTAAAATTTTTCTAAAGAACTATTAGGATTTGTTTTTCGCAAATCGCAGGTAATTATCCTCAGTTTAGTGCAAATCAAGAACAATTTGGTTAGATTTGTGCACTTTTCGCTGTGTGAAATTCACAGTAATCGAGATCAAGTGAAGCCTTTTTTTGCGAAAAATGTTCCGAGTTTAATATCGTAGAGAATTACGCAATTTGACCCTTCTGAATGTTGGAAATGAATCCCTACAGCATATTGATAGTTTTTTTTCAATAAATTATGCAAATCCGAAATGAAATAATCGACATTGAAATTCTATATGCGGCTATTTTTATAGCCGTTAGGACCGCCTATTAGTGAAGAAGGAACTGGCAGATAACAAACTGAAGCCAGTGGCAGTATATAAAATCAAACGGCATAACCAAAATGTCAAATACCGGGATCAGCTCTACCTGGTACATTTTGAACGAGGTTCTACAACGATTAGCGATTTGAAGAACACCAAAGCACTATTCCACATCATGGTAGAGTGGGAACGATACAAACCCGTCCACCGTGAGGTAACACAGTGCACCAATTGCCTTAAATATGGTCACGGCGCACGAAACTGCCACATCCAAAGCCGTTGCTCTACCTGTGCCGGAAAACACCGAACCGAGGAATGCGAGCCGATGGGAGAACCGGCCATCAAATGTGCCAACTGCGGAGGCGAACATCACGCGACCAACAAAGCGTGTCCACAGCGAGCTGAATTTATCAAAGTGAGAAAAGCAGCGATGGAGAAAAAGCAACCAAAGCAGAAGCAGAAACAGATGCCACCGAAAGTACTGGATATGTTCTTCCCACCGTTGAACCCGATACCACCTCTTTCCACTCCTCCACCGCCTCCCCTTGGTGGACAGCAACAGGTTCCTCCAGGATTCCGTAGTTATGCTGATGCAGTAAACCAGCCCCCCACTGGTAATCAGCTCTACTCAATGGAACAGCTCGCCTTCCTATTTACGGAATTGGACAAGCAAACTCGTGCCTGTCGTACTGCGCAGGAACAAGTATCTGTAATGATGCTTTTTTATTACCGTCACGGGCAGCTCGTCAATAAGACTCCTTAATTGGAACGCCCAATCTTTGGGTCCCAAGAAACTGGAATTCGCCGAATTCCTCAATACCGAAAACATCGATGTTGCAGTAGTCACCGAAACACACCTGAAGCCAAACATCAGCTTTAGTCTTCCGGATCATGTCATCGTACGTATGGATCGCACCTCTTCTGGGGGAGGTGGTGTGGCCATACTCATCAAAAGAGGCATTCGGTACAAGCTACTGCCTGCCTTCAAACTTCGCTTGCTGGAAACCATCGGGATCGAAATGGAAACAACGAGAGGACCCATTGTCATCATTGCAGCCTACTGTTCGAAGCAATCCAGCACACGGAATGGTACGGCTGCAATGCTGAAAAACGACTTGTCATTGGTCACCCGACGGAATGGCAAATTTATCATCGGCGGAGATTTCAACGCTAGGCACGAAAGATGGGGAAATGGAAGGCGGAACCGGAACGGGCTCGTCCTCGCTGACCATCAAGAAGCGGGGCAGTACAACATCCTTGCCCCGGACTGCCCAACGAGATTGTCCAAATCGGGAGTCCATTCCGTTTTGGACATATTCCTCAGTAACATCGTCATCGACAGCCCTCCGGTCACCATCAATGACCTCTCATCCGACCACTATCCGGTGGTACTGACTCTGGACTCTCCAGCATCGACAGTGCCGATACAACATCGCCGGAACTACCACCGTGTCGACTGGCCACGATATCAACAAATCACCGATCAACTCATCGACGTCGATCTGCCACTTGGTACCCCGGTGGAAATCGACGCAGCACTATCAAACATCCATCAAGCTATCGTGGTCGCTCGGGATAGGACGGTTCCGGCAGAACATCATCAGGTGAGTACCTCTCTCCAAATAGATAATACCACCAAATACATCATCCGTCTCCGGAACATCTTCCGGAGACAATTTCAACGAACTGGCGATCGTGCCAAGAAAACATCTTACAAAAATCTGACTAGGGTTATCAAGGAAAGATTGACTGACTTGCGGAATAAAGTATTCCAGAAAAAGCTGAGGCAAATTCCGCCTCATTCTAAGCCCTTCTGGTCAATGACGAAGGTGCTTAAGAATAAAAAACGACCTATCCCTCCACTGGTTTCGCCTGAGGGCGCAGATGAAGGGATACTTATAACACCCTTAGAGAAAGTGAATGAACTGGGGCGGCAGTTTGTGTGTTCCCACAATTTGGGACTTGACATAGTTAGTCCACATCAACGGGCCGTAGCCGACAGCGTAGCCGAAATTGATGGATCGGACAGTTTAGTACCTGAGGATATGAGAGTTACTGCCGATGAGCTGATAGCTTTTATGAAAAAATCAAAAAACATGAAGGCCCCCGGTTTCGACAATACTTTTAACATCGAGCTGAAGCATCTGAGCACTCGCTCATTTGCTTTTCTAGCTAAAATATTCAACCGGTGCTGGGAGCTTGGCTACTTCCCTTCAATGTGGAAGTTAGCTAAAGTTATCCCAGTACTGAAACCGGGAAAAGATCCTTCTTTTTCCAAGAGCTATCGACCCATCAGCTTACTCTCTGCCCTGTCTAAGCTGTTTGAGAAATCAATTCAAAGCCGAATCCTTGCATTCGCCGATCAACATGGTGTTTTCCTGGAGGAACAGTTTGGGTTCCGGAAAGGAAGATCTACCATTCATCAACTCACGAGAGTTACCAACATCATTCGACGGAATAAGTCGGTGTCCAAGTCGACAGCAATGGCGATTTTGGACATCGAAAAAGCGTTTGACAATGTGTGGCACGATGGCCTGTTGTTCAAGCTTCATCGATACAATTTTCCGATGTATCTGATTAAGATCATCAAAAGTTATCTCTCAAATAGAGCATTTCAGGTTTCTCTGCAAAATGTTCAATCGAACAAATTTTCCATCCCCGCAGGTGTGCCCCAAGGAAGTATCCTGGGTCCCATCCTGTATAACATTTTCACATCAGACATCCCACCTCTTCCGGGGGGTGGTGTCTTGTCACAGTTTGCTGACGATACGGCCATCCTTTATGATGGACGAGTCGTCAGTATTCTGAAGAACAAATTGCAGAGGGGTCTGGATGCTCTAAATGAATATTTCACCAACTGGAAAATTGTAATCAATGCGGCGAAAACTCAGGTCATCCTGTTTCCGCATTCGAGATCGACTAGACTTGTTCCGTCTGACGAATGCAGAATTCGGTTCGGTGGCGCTGACGTGCAGTGGTCCGACGAGGTGGTCTATCTAGGACTAACGTATGACAGACATCTGATCTTCAGGTCACATGTTGAAAAAATAATCACCAAATGTAACATACTCATCAGGTCTCTGTACCCGTTGATATGTAGAACATCTAAACTGTGCCTGAAGAATCAGATGGCTGTCTACAAACAAATCATCTACCCCGCAATCGAATATGCAGTCCCCGTTTGGCGGGGTTGTGCACGGACACACAGACTGCGGCTCCAGAGAGTTCAAAACAAAATCCTTAAAATGATCCTGAATCTGCCCCCTTGGACGAGAACCAGTGAAGTGCATGAGCTAGCTTTCCTTGATACCCTAGAACAACGATTCGAACAACAAAATATAAAATTTGGAGAGAGGTGCTCTGCCTCAGAAATAGCAATAATTCAAAATTTGAATGTTTTAGGTTAAGATAGATTAAGTAGGTAGGAGTATTTTAATAATTCAAACAAACAAAATTAAAATTTTGAAATGTAAATTAATCCAAGATAAACTCAATAACAACATTAAAAACTTAAGATAGGGAAACAAAGATGAAAGGACTATGAACCGAAACACTTGTAATGTAAACCATTGATGTAAAACGCAAATTCATAGTAAATAAACATACAATTTAGTCAGTCAGCCCATTAGTGAAAAAGCTACAAACGAAATCACACAAAAGGAAATCTCTTAACAAAAATTGAATCAGTTTGGATTCTATCGCCACTGCGAGCAGATGTGTTTTGTGTCGTCTGCACAGCTAGTTTCGCTTTCGACAAGAGCGATTACGTCACAGCTGCCAGTCATTTCGATGGATGAAAAAGCAACGTTGGAGAGCATTATAAAAAATCAGCCGTTCTAATGGCTCTAAAATTTTTCTAAAGAACTATTAGGATTTGTTTTTCGCAAATCGCAGGTAATTATCCTCAGTTTAGTGCAAATCAAGAACAATTTGGTTAGATTTGTGCACTTTTCGCTGTGTGAAATTCACAGTAATCGAGATCAAGTGAAGCCTTTTTTTGAGAAAAATGTTCCGAGTTTAATATCGTAGAGAATTCCGCAATTTGACCCTTCTGAATGCTGGAAATTAATCCCTACAGCATATTGATAGTTTTTTTCAAAAAATTTTGCAAATCCGAAATGAAATAATCGACATAAAAATTCTGTATGCGGCTATTTTTATAGCCGTTAGGACCGCCCATTAGTGGAAAAGCTACAAACGAAATCAAATAAAAGGAAATCTCTTAACAAAAATTGAATCAGTTTGGATTCTATCGCCACTGCGAGCAGATGTGTTTTGTGTCGTCTGCACAGCTAGTTTCGCTTTCGACAAGAGCGATTACGTCACAGCTGCCAGTCATTTCGATGGATGAAAAAGCAACGTTGGAGAGCATTATAAAAAATCAGCCGTTCTAATGGCTCTAAAATTTTTCTAAAGAACTATTAGGATTTGTTTTTCGCAAATCGCAGGTAATTATCCTCAGTTTAGTGCAAATCAAGAACAATTTGGTTAGATTTGTGCACTTTTCGCTGTGTGAAATTCACAGTAATCGAGATCAAGTGAAGCCTTTTTTTGCGAAAAATGTTCCGAGTTTAATATCGTAGAGAATTACGCAATTTGACCCTTCTGAATGCTGGAAATGAATCCCTACAGCATATTGATAGTTTTTTTTCAATAAATTATGCAAATCCGAAATGAAATAATCGACATAAAAATTCTGTATGCGGCTATTTTTATAGCCGTTAGGACCGCCCATTAGTGAAAAAGCTACAAACGAAATCACATAAAGGAAACTCTTAACAAAAATTGAATCAGTTTGGATTCTATCGCCACTGCGAGCAGATGTGTTTTGTGTCGTCTGCACAGCTAGTTTCGCTTTCGACAAGAGCGATTACGTCACAGCTGCCAGTCATTTCGATGGATGAAAAAGCAACGTTGGAGAGCATTATAAAAAATCAGCCGTTCTAATGGCTCTAAAAATTTTCTAAAGAACTATTAGGATTTGTTTTTCGCAAACCGCAGGTAATTATCCTCAGTTTAGTGCAAATCAAGAACAATTTGGTTAGATTTGTGCACTTTTCGCTGTGTGAAATTCACAGTAATCGAGATCAAGTGAAGCTTTTTTTTGCGAAAAATGTTCCGAGTTTAATATCGTAGAGAATTACGCAATTTGTCCCTTCTGAATGCTGGAAATGAATCGCTACAGCATATTGATAGTTTTTTTTCAATAAATTTGCAAATGCGAAATAAAATAATCGACATTAATATTCTGTATGCGACTATTTTTATAGCCGTTAGGACCGCCCATTAGTGAAAATGCTACAAACGAAATCACGTAAAAGAAAGCTCCTAACAAAAATCTAATCAGTTTGGATTCTATCGCCAATGCGAGCAGATGTATTTTGTGCCGTTTGCAAAGCTAGTTTCGCTTCCGATAAGAGTGATTACGTCACAGCTGCCAGTCATTTCGATGGATGAATAAGCATCGTTGGAAAGCATTATAAAAAATCAGCCGTTCTAATGGCTCTAAAAGTTTTCTGAAGAACTATTAGGATGTGTTGTTCGCAAATCGAAAGAAAATATCCTCAGTTTAGTGCAAATGTAGAACAGTTTGGTTAGATTCTTGCACTTTTCGCTGTGTGAAATTCACAGTAATCGAGATCAAGTGAAGCCTTCTTTGTTTTTGCGAAAAATGTGGAAAAGGGGAATGCTTGCATAATTCATACAATTGATCAACTATTTGATATTCGGAAGTGTTAAGGAACATGTCATTTGTTTTCGTATTCACGACATCCAGTTATGTCTCTGACATTACCCACCCGCCTTTTTTTTTTCGCAGATTTTGCGTCAAGCTGATAGTTGCGTTCTGTTCCACGTTGTATTGCCGGATTAACTTATAAGGAAACGCGCGGTATTTTGAAGATGTTCCTGAAAATATTTGCCGACAAAGATAATCTGTAATCTAAATTTGAATAGAAATTATGTACTAATTCAAACAAACTCGAAATCGTTTATAAAATTATCAACAGAATGTACAAAAATAGCAGCTCATTTTATAATTTATATCAGTTAACCATCTGGTTCAAATAACATTCTTGAATACACTTAATAGTAAACGATGAAATACAAAGAAAGGAATATGTTTTATTAAATTCAAATCGTTGTGACTGTACTAGAATTATATTAGTATAAGAGTTCTTTGTAAAAGTGATGCTACAACGAAAAAAAATCTTATGTATACTGCCTTAAGAAATAAACGTATTAATGGAAAAAGGGGGATTTGTGATATGAAAAAATATTTGATTTATTGGCTTATTGTACCAACAATCGTCTCCGAATGTGCTGGTACTGATGGGACCTTTCGGAGACGAAATAAGAAGCTGTAGTTTTTATTTAACATTTTTTTTATTTTAGCATATATTTCCTGTTTGACAGTTTCAAATTTTGACACGCAGATGGCGCATCAATCGCTCAATTCCAGGCACCAAAATTTTTTTTGTGCCTGGGTTTTTGGTGCCTGACTTGATACAAACTTTGCCATCAGCCTCTGCCAGTCTGCATGTTCTTGGAAAAATTTCTGTTCTCTTTCTCATCGACTCGTTCATAAGGTAGGTTGTGTTTTTCGAGCATTTTATACAAAAGTTTGTTTTTTGTTCGTATAAACTCTCAAAATATGTTGAAAATAATGCTCTTTCGATTTATGATTAATTTCCATCAAAAATATTTAGTTTATATGAACTAAATTTCAATAATTTTAAGGTTAAATATAAAACCGCGTGTTCGATTAGTGTAGCCATATTTGTTTGATAGTTTTATTGAATTAATTTTAATCAACACTTTCTTTTTTGTCTTTGAATAGGTAAGTTTACAAACCACTGCATCTGTGCCGAAAACTATTAAATGTATACTGGGTAACTACAAAATAGAAACAGTGATCTCGTCGTTTACATGATGAAGTCAAGCATGGCCATGCACCCCTCTGAAGTGCTCTGGAATGACTCGGAAAACTCATGCTTCTGAAACAAACGCGAGGAAATTCAATATATACTTTTGAAAATTGCATTCAAACTTCTTGCAATGCTAACTTTCAGTTTAATTACAGCTCAGAATGATTGCGTTCTTTACTGCTAATACCCCGAGCTCGGAAGAATTCGACTCGGGAGGCAGTGAGATAGACCGATGATGTGACTTCTGATCAAAAACCTGTTTGATTTCGTTGCTAGGGTCTATCCTCACTCATTGTTCAAAATGGGAGTCTACCGTTATGTACAGGAGCTGTACCGGAAGAAGCAGAGCGATGTCATGCGTTATCTGCTCCGTGTTCGTGTCTGGCAATACCGTCAGCTAACCAAGTTTCATCGTGCTCCAAGGCCATCCCGACCGGATAAGGCCCGCCGCCTTGGATATAAGGCTAAACAAGGATTTTCAATTTTCCGAGTACGTGTTCGCCGTGGAGGCCGCAAGCGCCCAGTTGCCAAGGGATGTACCTACGGTAAACCCAAAAGCCATGGTGTTAACCAACTCAAACCATATCGCTGCTTGCAGTCGGTTGCCGAGGTAGGATTGATTTATTCGAGTAATACAAAACTTTCGGTTCATCTATGATGATATTTATTCAAAATTTTCACACTGAGTTTTGCAATGAAGGTTTTATCTTCCTTGGATGTCTGACAATTAGACCAAAGGACGATAAAACGTGCATATTATATGGTAATGTTAATCAGTTCGATCTTTACAGGAACGTGTAGGTCGACGCGTCGGAGGGCTTCGAGTTCTCAATTCATACTGGGTCGCTCAGGATGCTGCGTACAAATACTACGAAGTGATTATGGTCGATACTGCCCACAACGCCATCCGACGTGATGCTAAGGTTAACTGGATTTGCCAAGCCGTTCACAAGCATCGTGAGTTGCGTGGCCTGACATCGGCCGGAAAGAGCAGCCGTGGTCTGGGCAAAGGCTACCGCTATGCACAGACAATCGGAGGCTCACGACGGGCCTGCTGGCGCCGACGCAACCGTCTTCACATGCGTCGTTACCGTTAAGGAGCTACTAGGCAGATTTAATCAATTCTGTCATGCTGCAGCTCATTTCTTAAATACGATATGCAGTTGGATGCTAATGCATAATTGAGAATATATGATCTATTGAAAACATCAGTTTTTTTTCTTCACGAGAATCCTAGATTCCTGAGTCTTTATAATTGTGGATAAATATTTCAATCTAACAATACTATCGAATCAATCAAAGATCATGTGTTGTATTTCTTACTCTTTTTGTAACTATTGCATGACGAGAAGCATACTTTTATCGATGGGACTGGGAAAATATGTTCCTTTCCAGAAGCAATATATTCATAATAGTATGTAACATAAAGATCAGTCGTGACTTCAAAGATTCACATTGCTTGTAGCTGATAGTTCGTTAGTTCGTCGCACTCTTGAAAATGTCTGTTTGGAGCCCATGTCAGCTTTCTTGGTATTCACGAAATGAACTGAAAAGATTTGATTTGTCTTGCCCGGCCTCCTGTCACGACGCCATCTTGATGAGATCAAAATCGGAACTTCAAAATCAGCTGATTGCAATGTAAACAAACAAACAGTAATACATTTGTTTTACGCGTTTACCTTGTTTAGTGCACGAAAATTAGTGAATTTTGGCTCGACTCTCTCACAATAACTTGTCGGTTTACCTAAAATACAGCAGACAGTGTTTTGGGACATCAACTGAGGATAAATTTTCACAATTTGAGAGTCGCGATGAGTATCAAAACATCGCAGTGTTTGGGGCTCGAAACGCGAGGGGCTCAACGTAATCGGTATACTTTCAAATGGCTGGTGCTCACATACCGGTGTCAGATGGGTGGTCTTGCCCTAAGAAACCTTCCCTGGCGGAACCGGCTGAAGCATTCAACGTATCCCGTTGTCACTGTCGACTGTCTGAATTTGACTCACTGCAACGACGCTGGAAAATTCAGAAGCTATTTTCGTGACATAATACCGATTCATCGGAGCTTTTGTGTAGACTTGAAACCAATGTTTCACAACGATCGCTGCGTACGCAGAGATTTCATCGAACGATGCTTGGTTTTTGTGAACCGATATTTAAAAAAGCCCTGTATGAAAATTAAAGTCCAACGGAAGTGATTCGTTGGTCCAATGAATGCCCAAGAAATCGTCCAACGGATTCGGGACTTTCGTTTGCCGATTTTCAAACAGGCCATCGAACACCGCGCCATTTTTCGTTCAACGAACTCGACAGACAGAAGTTAATTGTTGAGCCATTTTCAATATGAGGAGCTCTAACCCTGTTGAACTTGTTTTACTGGATAATTTTGGAAGTTACTCCGATCGCCCCGGGCGCAACATTTTTAAGGGGGCGGCTATCTAATCCTTGAGACCTTTTTGTTATGAATACGACTTACTTTACTATGGGGCGCCTTTTCAAAATTTACCCTCTGAGAGAGTGATAAGATTTTGATCCTGAATATCTCTTGTTGTATCTAACGAATTAACATAATTTTTGCTACATGTCATCGGAAATATGGTCACAATTTTATGATAAAATTTTCAGTCGTGTGACATACACCCTTATTCTGAATAACGGCGTATAGATTTTACGTTCGTATTTCATTTGTATTCCTAATATCGCTAGCAAAATCAAAGGTAGCTATGATTCAATCGAACCACATTCGATCGAAAAATCAATACGTCGTAACTCAGAATAAGGGTGATAATTTCAAATAATTCAAAATTAAACTTTTCTGAAATCGGTAGTAACATGTGATTAGGGCATATCGCACGATAGGCCCTTGCGAATGTTACAAAATATAATGCTCATTGCTCGGCTCTACAACCTTCATTTACACAATAATCGATATAATTTCGTAGATAGAAGCCCAATCTACGAAATTGTGCGCAATATGTTTGAATTTCATGTTTAAAACTTGAGTAATGAGCATTATTTTTCGTAACTTTCAAAAGGGCATATCGCACGATATGCCCTAATCACATGTTAGTACCGAAATATTTTGTATAAACGAGTATCAAAGAGGATAATTCATAAGGCGCGTTTGCCTTTCTCGTATTCTTAAAGCTCATATCTCAGTGATCTATGAAAGGATTTATATAATATAACTACCAATAGAATCGACATTTTTCAACTTAAACGTGTATAGCAACAGCATTGAAATATTTCAATATGTAGTACACTATTGAAAAACCTGTCTCATTTGACCCATGTCAACACCAGCCAATCAGAACGCGTTCTGAGGAAGAGAACAAAATATCTGCTGCTGTACAACGAATCGTTCGAGAAAAATGTTCCGAACAGTGCTTAATATCGTAGTGAGTTCCACAATTGTGAGTATTGTGTGTCGTTTGCAAAGCTAGTTTCGCTTCCGACAGGAGCGATTACGCCGCAGCTACCAGTCGTTAGTGGGTGAAAAAACAACGAAAAGGGACAACGGGGGAGAGCATCACACAAAATCAGCCGTTCTAATGGCTCTAAAAGTTTTCTAAAGAACTATTAGGATTTCTTCTTCGCAAATCGAAGGTAAATATCCTCAGTTTAGTGCAAATCTAGAACAGTTTAATTAGATTTGTGCACTTTTCGCTGTGTGAAATTCACAGTAATCGAGATCAAGTGAAGCCTTCTTTGTTTTTGCGAAAAATGTGAAAAAGGGGAATGCTTGCGTAATTCATACAATTGATCAACTAATTGATATTCGGAAGAGCTAAGGAACATGTCAGTTGTTTTCGTATTCACGACATCCAGTTATGTCTCTGACATTACCCAAACGCCTTTTTTTGATGGACCAATCATCTTTCCGGAGATGGAGTTCAGATGGAATGTTTTTTTTTTGTATTTTTTTTTGCTCACCAACCAACGATGGGGGCGGCAAATCTCTTATTTTGCCCCGGGCGCCAAGTTTTCTCGGTACGCCACTGTTTACATACTTATCTTATTTGCTATACTCCAGCGTTATTTTTTCGTTTCCTTTTTCAAATATTTGTGATATTCTGCATCATTCTTCTTTTCCAAGTTTAAGAGCTTCTCTTGGTTCGATTTTCCAGTTTTCTCAGTGTGAATTAATTTCATATAGAATAGAGATGTTGAGTTAGTAATTATTTACATATGCAATTTACACATACATATATACGTGTACTCCACAAGCAAACATAGTAACATTGAGCTACTGTTTCTTTCCTAATAGATTCTGACTAGGGTTAATGTACCAATAATCACCTCATTTGTAGAGTCACCATATTATTTTAGCGATTACTCAACTTTCAATTAATGTATTGTGATAAAATCGAATACAATATCTTCTGATTCTATTCGGACAGTGGCGTACCGAGGAAATTTGGCGCCGGGGGCCCCATCGTTGGATCAGTGAGCAATAAACAAAAATCCGGAAATCCTCAAAGATCAGAAAAAAAGGTGAACCAAAGTCCGGAAATCCGCAAAGATCTTCGACGAGCAAAAAAATAAAGGTCCCGAAGATGACTTTACCGCCCCCTACACTTCCTTTTACACTTCACTCACACATCATCTCACCCATCAGGTTTCACATGAAAATGACACAACTTCACAAAATGAACTGGATGAATATCGTTTGACAGCTATCAGTGGTTTGCTCACATGTTCAGTCTATATTATTTCATTATATTTTACAATATCACATCTCATTCCACTGTATTCTATGGTACACAAACCACCAGTAAACGGCAAAGATGAACTTGATTTACCGTTCATCTGCTGACATCGTGTGATTTACCGTTCATCTGCTGACATCGAGCTCAGTTAAGCCCTAACGGCCTCTCCAACCCCGGATGTTGGAGCGTAATGCAATCAACATCTTATTCAAATCGTTCCATATGTTATTCATTCAATTCAATAATGAAGCTAGAAGCTGTAACACATTGATCTGATGAACAAATCAAGAACACAGACGCTGTTTGCTTCCATTTGGCTGGCATTGGACAAAATTATATCAAAAGCCCAAATTTATGTAATTGTATTTATTGCGTTCGTCACTTCAACCCAAACTTGTGACCAAGGTTTGCTTGTATGCAAAAATAATTACGACGGTAGGTGACACTAGCGTTTAGCATAAGAGTCGCGCTGTCATATTTAAAGCGCGATCGAAATTTCCTCATTGTGTGACAACATTCTTCAATTCGAATCGGAAATTTACCTTAAGGGTATTCTCACTTGTAGCTGAAATTATCCCAAATTCGTTCCCAAATGCAATCAAATGTATGAATTTGATAACGGTTGTGATCGCAAATGGAATAGCTTCAATTACAAGCGTAAATGACATAATCGCTAAAGCTTATCTGAACTCATATTTCAAAATAACCATGCCCGACTGCGCGTATCACGTGAGACTGAAACATTAGTAAGCACTTCACTTACGTTTTGCTTTTGGCTTAAATAGACAATCAATACGTTGTTTAACTCCTTCAAACCCATCGTCTCCGTTAGGGAAAGCACGTAAAGCCCGTAATCCGCATGAGACCTATCCGTTACTTATTTTCCGACAATGGCTGAGCTGAACATATACAGCGGTGTGCTTGTGCATCTAAGCCATAGCCGGAGAAAAAATCGGGCCAACTTTAAGGCATCACAGCGGCATATAGATTTGCAGCAGGCGAAAAAATAACTGCTTACTATTACATATTCATTGTCTTATAATTGCAAGTACAAATCGATGTGAAAATATTTTCATCCAGTAACTGCGCTGCGTTTGAAACCTGACCTGTTTTTTTATATGTGCAACTCTTTGATTTCCTAATTCGAGAAAACATAGAAGTTTGACGTGTTAAGGTTCAAGGTGAGACTACGGATAAAAAACTTGAAAACTAAAGCAAAAATATTGCTACAAGCCTGGATTTTCTTTTACTATTTTATCTATATAAAAAAAAACATTTCTCGATTTTGTAGCAGTAACTAGTCTGTTGCTCTTTATTTTGATGGTTGTTCTCCTTAATTCAATTGTTGACATTTCAAGCAGCTTAGCCCATCATTGGTGGTTGGAGAATATGCACACGTATTAGCTAGCGAACTATCCCACGAATAATCCTCCCAAATTATTACATGTGATATTTTTTTCAGAAAAATGCATTTCCAAATTTCACTAGCCAATATGCAGCATTGAATGAGCTATCTATCTACTCAAATTCCCCAAAAAAATCCCTTCTCCAGATGGTTCCTGTGATGGTTCTGGTGTTATAAGTTGCCCGATTCTACTTCATTCGTCTCGTACAGAATAAATTCGGTTCAAAATAATTCTAGGCTTATGGTATCTTCGCGTTTGTGTTTTTTTTTTTGCCTAACTTGTTTATCAGCACCGAATTGTAGTCTGATATTAATCGTATAGGTTTTGTAAGTTCGAAGGTGTTTAAAACTTGTTAGGAATATCCATGAAACAATTATGGAATGAAACGCGCACCCTTGAAACAAATAAATTTTGTTGGGGGAAACGTGGGGTGTCACGTTAGTGTGATGGCAGCTTTTTTTTCTTTAAGAACCAGATGTTAGCACTCTTTCGCGATACTCAACAATTAACTACTTTCGTTTTTGCTCATCATAATTTTTTCATGGCTAGTGTGTAACAATTCATTCCCTCAGCTCAGTATGTTGTGGCAGGCTGTCGTCTGTCGTTTTTTTTTATTTCCTTTCTATCTCAGATAGCGCACAATAATTATTATTGCGTGTAGATTTCGATCTTGGATTTGTTCTTAGTTCTTATTCTCAACACATTACGAATTATTGGTTTTGCTGTTTTTTTTTCTCTTGTTACGAATTATAATAATGATGTTACTTTATTAACGTTGAAAACGTACTTTTTTGTGTAGACTTAGAAAGCGAAGAGCAGCAAGAAGGCCATCATCAAACAGAACAGACCCATGGCTTCAGACAGGGCAAATCCCAGAATGGCGTAGGAGAACAGCTGCTGCTTCAACGATGGGTTTCTCGCGTAGCCAATGATCAGAGAACCGAATACTGTTCCGATACCGGCACCTGTAACCGGATTGGGAGGAGACAGACAAAACAAAAAACACGGAATTAGAATTATACGTGAAGTAATCATTCTACAATAATATCAAATTAATTTGAACAAAAGTTACACTAAAACATGCACTTGCTTACCTCTAGATACCAAATAATAAATTAAACGAAATCATGCTGGTAGATGAATGAACGCAAGCTGATGAATAAATTTTGTTAGACGGTTAAACTGGTTAGTGTTAGGAGGTGCAAGCATGATCAGGATAAGGTTCTTGTGCTGGACTAGAAGGCGAATAACATAAGGAAAGCGATCATCAAACAAAACAGGCCCATGGCTTCCGCCAATGCAAAACCTAAAATCGCATAGGAAAACATCTGCTGCTTCAGGGAAGGGTTACGAGCGTAGCCGGTGATTAAAGCTCCGAACACAGTTCCGATTCCGATACCTTATGTAAAGTGATAGATGGATTATGGGGTATGGTTGGGTTATGGTTGCATGCTAGGCTCATAAAAAAATCAAACCAAAAACGAAAAATGCTGAAAAAAAATACTCAGCAAACAAAACTCTTACCAGATCCAGCAACACCAACAGTGGCAGCACCAGCACCAATGAACTTCGCGGCCGAATCAATGTCCCGGGTAACCGGCGAAGTCTGGAATGACCGGACCTGTGGCAGAAGAGCAACTGGAGTGCTGCTTTGGGCAGCCAATGTCTGGCTCTGGCTGATGACAGCACTGCTCAATGGTCGGAGGTATGCTTTCGTTCCATTGAGAACCTATAGAAAAAAAATAAACAAAATTACAAACGTAAGAGATTAGTCATGATATGAAGCAAATTTGTATCAATTAATAATGCAGAATCATTTATAAAATCTTGCCTAGTTTGTGAAAACCGTTAGTCCAATGCCATTCTTAACCTGAATTCAATTGATCAATCGAAACAGTTTGTCCTTAGATTTTCTTTTAGTGATTGAGTACACAAATGATACATGATCAAAAATAGTTTCCTTGCAGGTTAAGGGTGACAATTCAATTCGAAGGTTATCCATGCAAATAAAACCCCAATTTTACCTCAATACAAAAATTTTTATCGTTCCTGTGGGAAAAATAATGGAACAAAGATGATGTGTAAAGTTCAGATAAAGTTAATTGTAATTATCATGTATCCTAACATTTGTTCCTCAGAATTATTAAAATGTGACAAATTACTCAGCGCAAACAACTTTTTAAACAAAACGGAACCAAAAAACAATTTTAATTGTTTGTTGTAACACAAAACTGCAGAAAAATTACATGAATTTCGAATACAAATTTGCACTTCGCATTATGTAATAGTAAAACAACGAACAGAAAAGTTCATATTTTTCTATGTAATTACAAACAGACAGACTAGTCTCGGTCTTATGTAAGTGATACACTAGTGTCTGTACTTGAAAAATCCAGAATTTAAAAATCCGAAACTTACCAGGCTGCGGGCGACTGGAGCAATACGAGTAGCTGACGAGACGAACATTTTGAATTGATCTGCTGTACTGGTATTGGTGATCTGGTACCTCCAAAGGATCTGTATCAAGGATGAAGAAAGAATCTGGATTAGATGACGGTAGGGTTGGACCAAAGAACTCGATTGATAATTCGCAAACTAAGGCAGCAAATTGTTTTCGATTTAGTCGTTGTTTCTGTTGAATGAAATGCAGCAAGCTGTGAACCATCACAGCAGTAATCTTCCTTTGCGCATTACGTAACGGTGTACTCTCGGTCATTGAATACGTAATCAACTCGAAAATCTAATTCCAGACATTTTCGATTGAAAAATATCCTGTCCATTTCATACAGACTTGGTTGTAGCTGAGTTCACGACATAAAGTTACGTAAATATTGGCATTTTCGCAAACCCGGCCGGAATCGCTGCACCTCTTGCATAAGATGGCGGTCCCGCGACTGACGATCCCGTGTCTCAAAAAACGCCCTTTCAAAAACAATTTACTCGCCAGTTTTCGATTATCTACACAACTGTCCACTCCCCGACCACTGGGAAACAAAAACACTAGCCAGGCACAGAGGAAAAACTGCTCATGTAACGTAAAAGAAAATTCTTGGTCTTCACCGAGCAAATTGATTTTCCCCCGTCCTATTTTTTTTCTACCTTACTCTCACCACTAGTACTCACTCTACAATGCGGTCGGACAACTTATCGAAGAACAGTGAACGTCGGTGAAAAATTGCAGCACCGTCGAACCTCAAGTGACGAGTCGATTGATGTGTGTTCGTGAAATTTGTGTTTGGACGTGCGCAGCTTTCCACATAACACAAACACTTAGGAAATCTAGCTGCCGGAAGCAGTCAAACAGCTACCATAGAATTAAGCTAGATGGCAGGTGAGTTGCTTTGTTGACGATTATAATTTATAAATTATTAAGCATTTTATGTGATACACAGTTCCATAAGTTAATTAATTTTATATAAAGTCACCATTTTGATCCACACAAACACTACATAACGGTTAAATGATTTGTTTATACAGAAAAGGGGCAAAATGGTACTGATAGATTTAAAAAATAAAACAGATGGCTCTTTCAACAACTAAAAATGTCGGAAACTTTCCCGCTTGGAAAAAAATCTGGTGTTTGGGGAGATTTCAAACCACACATTTCCACACCACACCCAAGGATATCATGCATAAAGACTCCATCATCAAGGATTTACTCATAGCCTAAAGAGACATTAAAAAGTTGCTAAACCAATGAAAATGTAATCTGGAAATAAAAGAATTTAATCTGAGAAAATCGAGTGCACTCTCGTTACTCCCGCACCGGAAGTTCGAAATTCAATAGCAGCCTACGGGACTCAAGAGACCTTTCATTTGAATCTAAGTTTGTGAAAATCGGTCCAGTCATCTCCGAGAAAAGACACAGACATTTGTTCAGTTTGTCGAGCAGAGTCGAATGATTTGTTGCTTTTGCAAACGAACAGCGGGGGTACGTGCCCTCGGGCTCACGGTTTTAGGTGGCCCTTGACGGGACGAGCAAAAAAAAACAGGTCATTCAGTTTGTTAGGGATACCCAAATAAATTTTTCCCTCGAGCCCATTTATAAGTAAAAGCTACGCCGTTGCATTGTCGTCCTATATGAGAAAAGCAAATATATAAACAAACATAATAGAAATACATTTATGTCGAATCTTACCAAAATTGTGGATTACTTGCATTTTTCATGGTAAATTGTTGTATTTGAAACCAAGGATGGCTTTTATCGTATCAAATAACGCTCTCTAGCAACTTTTTACACGATTCAATCAGTGCCATCAAAGAGAGACGGATATAATCGCAGCAACAAAAAACCAGCATGGTTTATTTAACATACACACTGAGATTTAATTTCTTTGTTCGGTAATATTTTTGACGAAAAATTTCGGTTATCTATAGAAATGACTGATATTTCGGTACATGAGTTTTATTTTACAATAATTATGCAAATTTTTATCGATCAGTTTAACGTAAATTTTCATTACTGAATTTTGTAAACAGCTATATAATTCATACGGTAAATCTGAATAGTCGCCAAGTACGGTAAAATCCATACTGTTCGTATGGTAAAACTTTATTCCAATAACCGAACTGCTGTGAAAACTGATTGTCGTGAAACTAACTGTCACACAATTAATAAAATTTTCAGTAAGTGTCTTTTTATTAACTAAACGAAAAAAATATTGAAGAGTTCATCGAGTGGATTGAGGTACAGGTGCTAGTGTATTTAAAACATTAGAACCACTAAAAGCTTTTTGTTTACTTATAGGCAAAAAATAATTTTGTATTACTTGTTTTTGTGAATTTCTGTTGTTTTTAGAAATCCGAAAATACAGAATTTTAACCAACGGAAAACAAACAAACAAAAAACTTCCGAACAATCAGTTAGATCCATTTGGTTTACAGTTTACGGTAGTTGTTTGACAGTTCAGCAATTACTGAACAATCGGTAATCAATTTAATTACAGAACGGATTACCGAATGTTCAGCTGTGGTAAAAAATTACCGAATTCTACGTAATTTCTAAGTGTGTAGAATGGACACCAGTGCGAAAGCGAATTTCTCTCGATGACCTGTTTGAGAATCAAAGATTAGCACGCTGCTGTGGGGATTCTCTCTGAAGCAACAAACGGTCGCTTATTCTCGTTTCGCGATCCGATTCTATATGGGCAGTTGATACTTACGATAGAATAATTTTACTATTTCCGCTTATTTTAACTATGTGCTTATAACCTTTGTATAAAATGCGGCTTTGAAAATGTATGTAAATGCTCCACACAAGGGTTTTGAAATATTGCAACCTAGTATACCTTAAGATAAAAAAGAACCGGAATTTTCATTTTAAAATTCCCGCGCTTGTCCAATCGATAAACTTTTATTCTCTCAACGTTGGCAACACTTTTATACACATTCTGTCAAATTTTGACGCATATCGTACGATTAATTTTTGTTTGGCGTCTATACAAAGAAGTTGAAAATTTTTCGTGTGGCGATTTTTATAATGGATGAAAATTTAGAACAACGTGCGTGCATCAAATTTTGTGTTGCAAATGGATTTAAGTGTTCCGAAACGTTGAAAATGTTGCAAAATCGTTCTGTACCGATTAGAGAGATTGCTGTGTTGTTGGGCATCTCTTATGGATCAGCCGAACACATTTTAACTGATGTTTTGGGTTTGAAACGCGTCGCTTCTCGGCTGGTGCCAAAAAAACTGAATTTCATTCAAAAACAGCGTCGTGTTGATGTGGCCAAAGAGATGATTTCCAACGCAGATAGTAACCCCACATTCATCGAATGCATCATAACTGGTGATGAGGTGTGGATCTATGAATATGGCGTCGAAACCGCATAACAATCGATCGAATGGCGCTTCGAAGGCGAGCTGTTGTTCTAAATTTTCATCCATTATAAAAATCGCCACACGAAAAATTTTCAACTTCTTTGTATAGACGCCAAACAAAAACTAATCGTACGATATGCGTCAAAATTCGACAGAATGTGTATAAAAGTGTTGCCAACGTTGAGAGAATAAAAGTTTACCGATTGGACAAGCGCGGGAATTTTAAAATGAAAATTCCGGTTCTTTTTTGATCATAAGGTAAGAATCATCAAATTGAATCATCGATTCAATTTTCTGCGATAATTGTCAACGTTCTTTCTTGGTAAATTCCACACAGCACCGATCATTATCAGATTGTAATTTTTTTAGGGGCTTTGAAATACTCAGAATATGAAGTGGAGCGAAGAAATGTAGAAAAATTTTCTCACGGTTCATGTATTGAAAGACACGAGTTCTTGTAGCATCTTCCACCGGATTGAAAATGTTGTATACTATTGTACTCTATATTTAGAGCAATATGGAGCAGCTTCTGTCAAATTATCGGCAATCACCAACACTGTTTGAAACAAATAGCAAAGTATACCCAAGTCATAAATTAAAAGGCTACAATAAAAAAAAAATTCTTTTAATCTCCTTGATTTTGGCGGTTTAAATTTGGAACTTGAAATTCATAACAATATTCAAAAGAACATTTTATGAGACTTTATGAGTCATCTCATAAAGTTGTAGTGTTTTGTTGTGAATAGTCAGTGACATCTGTGCCATCAGTGTTTTTCGCCAAAAATTCAACCAGTATCGTTCCACAATCACTGTATTCGCCTGATTTAGCTCCATGTGACTTCTGGATATTCAGCAAAATTCGAACGACTGCTCTGGAGAAACCGTTTTTAGTCAATCGAAGACATCAATCGTGAATCGAATTTAGAAAACTACAATTTTTATTAATTTGTAGTTATTTCATACTACTGAAATTTTATCATAAATTGCTGAACATATTTTCAATGGTATGGAGAAAATAATATGCTGCTGCTTTAAACACAACAAGAGATATTCACGATTAAGTTCTATCCATGCTTGTACAGGGTAAATTTTGAAAAAGCGCTCCACAGTAGAGTAAGTCCGACTACACGACCTGCCACTCGTCTATCAAAACTGTATCGTAAATTTAACTACCCCTCAGTAACTGGAAATGTCAAATCGAAAACGCTAGTGAATTTTTTTAAACTGGCAGCACAAGTTGATATATTTATTGATTTTGAATAACAGTCACCATAACCTTGGTTACTGCATATCGAAGGCACGATGAATGTAAACAAAATAAATTTCAGATCGGTTATTATATTACGGAGTTCAAAATTCAGGTCTTGACTTGGAACCGTTGTGTGAGAAGGAAGACATGGAAATGACCGACAACGAGCTGAGCGAAGCTAGTGCTCTGCGGTACCTTCATAACGTACGGTAAAATGATTTCTTCGTGGAATTCCACTAGTAATCTTCGAATAGTGGCCAACAAAGTGAAATACTGTTTCCACTGCTGCGCAATCAACCGACACAAAACAATTTTGACACCGGCATATTACACCGAATCCTACTGCCCAGAAAAGCTAGCAGTTGAAGTGTACGGATGAATCGCTGGAAGCAGATCATTGTCGTCGTTCGTTGGTTTCATCCATAGTTTCGATTAAATTCCGAAAATCGAGTCCATTTAAATGCATTTCTGCTTAATTTGGACAAAGTTTAACACTAATAGAACTATTCCACCGCTTTCAAAACATGTTTATTTGTTTTGGGGTTCCTTGGTAACTAGTCCATAGCAACTTAAACAGTGTTGCTCGAGAAGATTATTTTTATCATTTACAGGGGGTCGCTAGATTTGTGGTAACTGACGGTGAATCGTTAGCGAACAGTTTTAATGCTGATTTTTCTTCGGAGTGCCTGGTCGTGTCGTCGGTAAGTCTGTCCTATGACCAAAAACACGAAAATGGAATAAATTATGGAAAGTTGATTCAAATAAAACTACACACTTAAAACCATTTCTTGAGCTCGGCATAATAAAATGCCGAAACTGATCAGCAACACGTAAATTTGCTGATTGCTCAGTAATCAATACGCATGTTTCTGAGCTTCGTTAAATGCATTCACTGATATTTCGGTAAAATGCTTCACTTTGCCGAAATTTGGCATAATTGCTTGCTGAATTTATCAGTAAACAACAGATATGCCGACATCAGCAGAGACGTTTGCCGAGATTTCGGAATATGCGCTAGCTGTTGCCGAGATTCAGCACGACAGCTGTCATTTATTGCCGCGTTACATTTTCGCTTCGCATTTTGCGATTATTTTCTAATGAAATTCTCGAGTAAAAAAATGGATAATCTTCGAAGAAGAGTGGAACCACTTGCAAGTAAAAATATTGAATAAATATAGTGACATGTTTCGCTTGATAAAAAGCGACTTTATCAGAGCACTCGCGATTATAAGGGAAAAACACCCAACACGGGGCTCAAAGCGTCCTCGAGACAAAACTTTGGGGGATATGCGAAAAAATAACCCAATGCATGGAATAATTCAATAGATCAAAGTAAGTTTATTTTTTGAACAATACCGTATATGCATCATTAAATATTGAACATTTTTGTAAGCCAAAAATCAATATATATTTTTATTTTCATATTTCCAGCTCGACTCAAGGTGGCCGCATCTGGAAACGCCGCTTTTTATTTATGCTACATGTTTACAGGTAGGCTTTAAGCACTACTGGCAACAAATTTGTAAGCCTCCTTTAAGTGATAATAAAATGAATTTTTTATCCTGAATGGCGTGTTTATAATGTTGGGAAAATACAAACAAAATTAATTGACTAAATTTTTAATTACTGATGATTCGGTAATTTATTTTTTTCATTTTTTCGTTTTATTGGATTGCCGAATATTCAGTGAACGTTTCACTGAGCAAACAGTAAATCATATGCTGACGATTTCGGCAATATTTGACGTTTGTCAAATTTTAGGATGCCGAGACGCTCAGTAATTTTATTTTTGCCGAGATGATAGCTGATTACTCGGCTGTGCGAATCTCGGCATTTTTTTGCCGAGACTCAGCTAAAAAATTTAAGTGTGTAGATAGATCAGTTAAACATCAGTGCTTCTCAATTTATTCCATCCTTAGAGATTTGCAAACTGTCCAATTAGTTATTGACGCCTTTTCTCTCTGCAAATATGATCAATATATGTTTAATTGTGCAATTATATGTATCTGAATACCTACTACTTCTCAGCAACAACATATCCAAATTTCCAAATGGAATTTCGAAGCACAGTGTCCATATTATAGAAACGAATGCAGTAAACATAAAGTCACCCCAGAATGTGTGTATTGTATGAAGATCACTAAAATGACGTACTGTTCGCAGCGAGCCGGTTAAAATCATTTGGACAGGCAGATGTACCAAATACATGCAGTACGATAGTTTGCCTAGTGGTTGCCAAACCGAGAGACACAAAATTTTGTTTACAGGTCCAGCGTATCCATTTGTACAGGCAAAAATGATCCAGCTCGTACTTACAGCCCACATAACGTGTTTAGCAGATTCATAAAGTGCGTCGGCTATTATAGGGTTATTCTCAGAATCAAACTGATTCAAAGGATAGCCGCCGAAAATGCACATCAGCATCAGGGCTAACGATGATATCCATCCTAAGATTATCTTCGATTTGGATAACTGGACGACATGATCCTTTGTGCTATGCAAGATATATCCGAGCACTATTCCCACGAACCAGGCGCCCATCCGAGTGTGTGTCGGCACGTAACTGTATCGATCCTGTTCTAAGCTTGAAAACATTATATTTGCTCTAAGGTCATGCTTCAAAGTAGCGCTGAAAATAAATGCCATTGATGTAACGATTAGCAGTGCTATTGCAATGGCAATCCGATGACCCCATCGCCATAAAGGATAAATGATAAACGGTGATAGCAGGAACAGTTGCATGTCTACCGACAGGTACCAGGAGTGACCTAAGCACATTTCATTTGGATTCACATAGTTTTGAATATGAAGTAATGCTGACCACCAGTATGTGTTACAATTACCAACTGTGATTTTCAATGTACTGTTCCAAACCGGCCCGGAACTGACTAGTGGATATATTCCAACAGTAAACAAAAGCAGTGCAGCAAAGGCAGGTGTTATTCTTAGATAACGATGTACATACAGAAGACACACGTTTAGTTTCTTGTTTCGATCCAGCTCCTTCAACATACTCCAGCAGATTAGTAGTCCACTTAAAAGGAAAAACGTATCGACGGAAATAGGACCAGCAATTACTAGAGCACTATAAAACGACGATGTCCACTGAAATGAATGAGATACTATTAAAATGTTTTATTTAACTGTAATGATTGAGGCAGAAGATATAAATCAAATGTATGACAGGATATCTATTTTAATCCAGAACATGAAAACGTAACATTAATTTCGAGCAATGTATGTATTTCAAGAAAATGATGATTTGGTGAGAAATCTGCTGCTGCAGACTCAGATAGTTTTGTTGTAGCAATGACATCTTTTTCCATCGTTTCATTATCCGTTCACAGTAAATTTTAGAGGGAAAACGACAGCTTGATAATGTCAATGCATTTTTAGACTGACACTGTTGATGCAAATGGGCCAGTACTGTCCGTGCACTATCGATACGATAATCGGACCGAAGTTAGTATCGCTGCGGCTCGACATAATTCACTGGGTATGTGGCCTGTGTACACTGAAAATAATTTGCACGCTAGCATCATGTGCAAAGCATTCGATCTATCACTGCTTGTAGAACACATGAAATTCATGAAAATAAACACTTAACTCATAAAATGAGTGTAAAAACTGTTGATATTTAGTGGAAATCATGTTACGTTTATATGAAATGCACTTAAAAACGATCAGATATATCGTTACCTTTAGATTCTATATGCATTTCATGTGAATGTCACATAATTTTCCACATAGATTTCAATTGAAACAGAGTTGACCGGTTAAAGTGTTTTGCATATACATTTGTGCTGTACTCATTTGCACTAGAAAATGAAGTGTTTAACACATATAGTTCGATTCAATATCAAAAAACATCACATCCAAAGGAAAAACACATCAAAGCTAACTGAAAAAAAATCTAATCTCGCATCATAGTGAATTTGCACATGAAATCTTGAAGCAAATCGCTTTGGTTATGTATTATATGAAAAAGCATATTAAATTGAAGTGGTGTTTACATATGAATCGATCGTGCAAATTTTTATCAGTGTATACTTACTCGATTGATCCCTGTTAGAAAAAATAAAACGTTCAATGGTGGTTCTTCATTGGTTCAATACGTTGGATCATTGGTCCAATGAACGTCAAATCAATCGTTCAACGGGGGGCCGTTTGCGATTTTGAAACAGACCGTTGAACCGAATGCCATTTTTTTCGTTCAACAAACCCGGCAGACAGATGTCCATTGTTGAGCCATTTTCAATATGAGGAGTTGGAGCCCCGTTGGACTAGTTTTACTGGAGAATTTCCGAAGTTTTTCCACTTATTTTTTAACCTAACACTACATACCTAAACAGTAGTTCTACTTCACGTAAAATAACAAAAAAATTTATTAAATTCAGTCTAAAATTATTGATATCGGGTAACCCTAAATATAAGAAAATAAGGCAGTAATGAGTTTTGACGTTTACGTCACTTATTCCATTATATCACCGGAACCGTAAGTGACAGCCATTCGAACTCATTGATGAACCAATAGTAGTTTTCAAACGATCCTAACGTAATCGGTTCAGTGGAGAGAAAACGCACGTTTTGTCGGTTACGTCACATTTGATTTTCGAACTTCATAAATAGCCTAATAGGAGCTTCAAAACTAGTCTAAGTTTGTTGAAACCGGTTAAATCATCTCTGAAAAAATTTGTCGGTTGCGTCACTTATACCATTTTATCTTCGGATTCAAAAGTCACAGCCATTTGTTTTTCGAACTTGATCAACGACCAAAAGTAACTCTCAAACGAGCCTAAATTTGAAGAAATCGGTTCAGCTATCTTCGAGGGAACTGAGCGGTGGTATATAACACTATGGATCTCTGAGGCTCCGTTCGAAAGTCAATTTCCAGCAATTCTATTTCCTTTATAACAGGGGTGAAAATAAGCAAATTTTTTGATTCACAGTAAATAAAAGTAGTCAGTATTATCTTTTCATATCACATATTTATTGTAGATATTATTATGAATTTTGAAATGAATAATTTTTGATAAGATGAATTTTGGTTTTACATCGAATTTAAAAAGGTCTTCAATTTCATTTCCCACAATTTAAAACATAATCGCACTTTTAGTTTTGTTACCCAATTTTTTAATTCACGGTGTTCGGTTTTTTGATTCACAATCAGATATCTTGATTCACATTTTCATGCACAACATGGGTTTATTTCCACCTCTGCTTTATATAGAGAAAGGCAATAATAGCTTTGTTATGTTCCGTGTAGTTTGAACGCAACAGTAAGGTGGATTTCGCCAAGAAGGATATTAATACGCTCAATTGTCTACAATTCATTCCAATACGAAAATATTAGACAATTATAAGACGTAAGATGAAGGCAATTGGATGGCTATAGATACTACAATTACTAATTTCTGTGAGCATTATAAAAATGCTTAAATCAACTTCGAAAATAATATGATTTTACGGACCCAGATTCAAAATGTAGGTTATTCCTGATCTTTGGAAGCTATAATTGTTAATATCCGACTAAAATGCTTTAAAATATTTGTCTTGTTTTAACTTTGTAGCTATGTTGAGAAATTTTGAAAAAAAATGATAATGAGATGTCAAAGGTATTTGCATTACTAGTAATTCTAAGGAATAAATCATAAACATTTCAACAAAAAGATGTCATTTAGTAAAAATTACCTTCAATTGATATCTATAAATAGTACTTACTTCAATCGTGGAAGCCGGATTTATAAGAGGTGCTGACATCATCAACATATACGAGTGTCCGTATATTATCCACATGATCGCTAAAACACGCACACCATGAAGACATTCGATTATCTCAGATTTACTACCCTGATCCTGCTTGGTTTCTGTTATTTTGGTGAGCTTCGCCCAATTGGAATAAACAGAAAAGGTTGTTAGACAAGCGGTTTGTTTCCTTCCGTTCAATATTCCAAACACGTCGTACATGGTACTAGCAATCACGGCACCGAAGATTAGTGAAAATAAAATTCTACGAAAAGATAGAATTTTTTTAATTAGTAGTGGAAGTAAGCAAAATGTAAAAAAACTGGGATATTATGAGTTTGGGGATTCTTATATGAACATGCCCTTACTCGACTTACTTCTTACTCGACTGCATGATTTTTCAGTGCTAGAATTTTCGCCTGAGTTGGCTGCTCGATCAACCCGATTGACAGTGACATTATAAATGTCATTGAATATTCGCTCATTTTATGAATGTGTTAGTGTAAAATTTAGGCGCCTTAAGCCATTTCACTACACTCCAGCTAGAGGAATAAATGATGCTGACTAAGGTAGGCCGTTTTGTTAATTTCCAGCGAATTTCAACATTTTATGTTGGAATTCTAAGAAGAACTGGTTATTTACTAGTTCTGTTTATCCAAAAAACATGAAGATTTAAATTTGTATATTCAGTTATGTAATGTTTTCATTTAAAACTAAACTGAAAATCAGCGCGAAACGTTCTCACTCAATTCCGACAGATTTCCGAATCAATCGGTTGTAGGCGAAATTCATTCGGAATCGAATGTTGCACTGGACTTGGAATTGATTCGGAATTCCACATGATTTCCACATGGAATTCCGAATGAAAATTTCTCGCCGATTCGGAATTAATTCGGAATCCATTCGGTTCTGATAATGTGGGTGCCCACTTGTACGCGGCGAGCAGATTTCCCCCCAGACGGCTGGCTATGTCTGCCAGCCGTTCTTGCTGGAATTCTGCCAGAATTCCGGCAAAAGTCTGGCAACAATCCAACAACCGTTTCCGGCAGAGAATTTCGCCTAGCGGTTATTAACGGTTCTGTTTCTGTCAGATTTTTGCCATACAAGATTGGCAGAACCGTTTTGAATCGGTTCTACATTTTTAGCGTGCTGGTTTCATTTTTTTTTATTAAAAAGTCATTTGAAAGGCAATAAATTATTGCCCTTCATAATAATAATTAAGAAAAATATTATTGCCAATAACAGTGCTTTCTCAATACCAAACATACCAATATTTCAATCTCATTTAACTCGTCTCAAGATTCTTTTTTTGTATGCACATGCGGAATTGACGAACATCAAATGAAGTCGAATTAAAAAAAAAGAAAAAAGAAGGAAGAGAGAAATAAACAAGACACATACGGCGAGGTAATGACGCAATTTCGCCTGTACAATTTTGACAGCTGCCGGAATGCAGCCAGCCTTCTGAGGGTTGCCAGAATTCCTCACAAGAGGGTGATAGTGAAAGTCAAGTGAATGAGATAAGATAGGTTAACAATGAATCATTTTCATCGAATTAGATACTTTTGCATTCTTCATTTCATTTGCACACTTCATACCATCACATCGCATTTATGTAACATACTTTTTGACATTTTCAGATTCAAATCCAGTAAAAACGTTTCTGTCTGAGTGTAAGTTTTCCAATAACCAACTTGTACGCGGTGGGCAGTTTTCCCCCCAGACGGCTGGCTATGTCTGCCAGCCATTTTTGCCGGAATTCTGCCAGAAACCTCTGTTCTGTGGACCTCTGTCTGCCGGGTATGTTAAAACGGCGCTAGGTTCAATGCTCTGTTTTAAAATCGGCCTCCCGTAGGACGATTTATTGGACATTCATCGGACCAACGATTCAACGTATTGGACCAACGATGGACTTCCGTTTGACGTTTTTTTTTCCTTAGAGGGCTACTTATTTTTACGAGATTCGATGCGGACTCAACTGAGAACGCCATGTTAAAAAAAAGTATGTCGCTTATAATTTGTTCGTAAAATGTGAGAGCTGGATATATTGGTAATATGATGTCTTTGATGTAATTAAACTTAAACTGTTAAATACACGAAGAACCAGAAAACCACTCCTTACTAAGAGGATATCTCACACCTTATTCGTCGAAATTTTTTTCTAGCTTGATATGACTGTCAGTGACATCTGTGCTAAGTGTCACGTCAAAATATTCAGTAGTGTTCAGTATACGTCTGTCTTTCTGAAGTATTAAAAGTGCAATCGACGATTTTTTCAATGAGTGAAATTATTCAACAAAGAAGTTTCATTAAATTTTGTGTGTGAAATCAAATTTCTGGTGCCGAAACGTTCAGAATGTTGCAAAAAGCCTTTGGTGATAATTGTATGTCGCGAGCAAGTGTTTTTGATTGGTGAAAGTTGTTCATGAAGGGTCGAGAACGCGTCACGTCAAAGCAAGTCAAAAATCAAGGTAATTTTGACAGTTTTCTTTGATTATCGCGGTGTGGTGCACTCCTAATTCTTTCCTGTCAACAAAGAACACTATTTGAGTTTTATGTGTCCTTTGTACAAAGCTATTCGTAAAAAGAGGCCGAAATTATGGGCCGACAAGTCTTGTTTTTTTGTACCACGATAATACACCGTCGCATACAGCATTGATTCTTCGTATTTTTTTTTGGCCAAAAATTCAACCAATATCGTTCCGCAACCGTTCTGGCTATTCAGCAAACTCAAACTATCACTCCGGATTCCGAAAATTGACTGTGACAACTGTTTCACTGATTGGAAACAATAACATATTTGAATTGTTTTCAATACTTGACTAGAGTACAGAATTTGTTATTGAATTAAGAAGAAATTTCCAAAAATTGCTGGCCAATTTATCCCAAATCATAAGTTCAATCTAGATTGATCATCTCGAAACTTACATCGCCGTTACTTCTGCTGTTCCTAATGAAGCAGAATTGTTTTCACAATAAATAGTTAAATGATCGGAAACTATGCCAAATCGCATTTCAATCAGGCGTTCCATTGACTTATGAAGATGCTGCTCTTCGTTGCATGTGTTTGGAAAGCAAGATCCAATTCCGACTCCATCGATACTGCAGGATCATAAAAAATCAGTTAATCACAAATAAAACGAATGTTATTCATTATACCCTTTCATGTCCACAAAGAACCGATTTTGTTCTGTTAAGTTATCTAATAATCGCGGTAATACGACTATGCAATATTTACCGCGAATCAGTCCGACATCCACGTGATTGTAACTGTACCCTAGACACTGATCAAAGCTTCCAAAATCATACTGATTCCCCGAAAACTGACCAGATGGCCAGGTTCCCCATGAATCGAACACTAAAATATATGCACTATTAAAATTGTCAACATGCAAACAATATTCGATGTATACATTCTAGAGCCCAACTTTTCTTATCGTTAAATCCAGAGCGTATTGCTTCTAGCTGATCCTCACATAATGCATTTTGACCACTGCACATCACTATTGAGCTACGGTTAACCATTAAAAGAATTATTATCGAAACTCTTTTAATTGCTTTCCGTTCCATAGCTGCAACAATCAAATTCATTCAATAACTGCCCAAATATTTTCGCTGCTTCCAGTTTTATCTAATTGCATCATTGGTCGTTGAACTGAGCGTTCATTGCTCCTAGACCGCTGATAAGGTGATATAAGCTTAAACTCTTATTGTTAGCAATGCTCCTATATAATCGAATCATTCTAACTGATAATGTACACGTGAGACGTTTATACAAGTACGCATTTCGGACGATTTCAATAAGTTGTAAATATATCAATAGTATTCAATATATACTGTGATGGAGTCAATATGCACTAGGTGTTATTAAACCAAGATTCAAGATATTAAGAATGGTCTGAAATACTGTATTAAATCAATCATCGCTTATTCATGTGGCAAATGAATATGTTTCTTCATATATGAGGTTATATATCGAATAACTGCTTAACAAAAAGAATCTCAAACCATGTGGAAATGATTTTGGCGACACATGTGCCATCATGAAAATTTTCAAACTCATGCAGTTCATTTGGAATTCGTCACCAGATTGCCTGGTGTTGCATCAACACCGCTTTCCGATGATTTACAAGCCAGCGAAGATGATGCACAGACTAACAGACATGACAGTATGAGCAAATTCTTATAAAAATAATTTTTCGTGATGCACTAGTTCCACCTATATTGTACAGCGCAAACTATTTACTATCTGTACACCCCTTGTGTTATGTAAAAGTTTTTTTACTAGTTGGTTTCCCCTCGTTTGTCAACACCGATCAGCTGCTTGCAGTGATGCCTGATTTCATCAAAATATTTGAAAATGAATCGTCACAATAAATTATTGGATTACGTTGATAATATATTTAACTTTTTCGCGATGTTGGAAGGTAACCATTTATTTGACTCAACGTTATTCATCTAGACTATTGTTTATTGTGTTGGTAGATTTCACCCGAAATTAGGTGGCGGCAGACCAGAAGCAAGTAAATATTGTAACAAAACGGGTTCTATTTTGTATTGTGTTGAAGGATGAGAAGTAGGCACAATTATGTATATAGTTTTGGCAATATGTATTAAATCTGTATCCTGCATGAAATTCGCATGGACGTATACAAATCAATACATTACAGGTAATTCTGTATGAATGGCAACTCTGTTGAATGAATTGTTTTTGATAGGGTAACGTGGCGCCATCATGACACATGTGAGTACTATCCCAAATAAAGGAATATTCGAAATGACCGTTAAAATGATTGAAGAATCTAATTCGAGTGTCCTGTCTGTTAGTCTGTGGATGATGTACCGCCATTCATTTCATATATTAAAACTACTGGTTAGAGTAAGATGCTTTATTTCTGTTCGATGCATTGGTTGAAAGTGTAAGTGAAAAAATAGTTCATTCGCTTTGACTTTTCGCGTCGCTATAACAGCAGTATTGCATATTCGTCGAATAATGTTGTCAGTAATATTGTTTCTTAAATACAAAGTTTAGATGTTGTATCCGATTTTGTTGCAGATTGTTGACTGGAAGCAAAGACAACATATTAACAAGATATCCAGCTCTCACATTTCCCGAACAAATCTTTGGCAACATCCTTTTTTGCGACCATGGCGCCCTCAGGCGAGTCCGCATCGAATCATGTACATAGAAGTAGGGGAGAGAAATGTCAAATTCGTACGCGCCAAAATAGCAGCACTGCGCACCCATACAATTGACATGACATGTTGAATGAGACGCCTTGCGATGGCGTTGCTGAACTGAAGATTGAGATCGCTCCAAGCTGACAGGGTCTGCTGGAAGTCGAGTAATCCGCTAAATCCCGCATATCGTTTTGGCTACCTGGGCAGCCATGGCCACCAGACGGCTACCAAAATTGATTCAGTGACGGTTGTCAAATCCAATTTGACAAAACAAAGTCGCCTGTATCTAAGTTAGCAGAGCGTTTTCATCTTCTCACCTTCGCTGAAAATGTCAAAGATTTCAATCTGGAAAAAACATGGCGGATACGGTTGTATCGTTTGAGTTGTATATCTGGCGTTGTATGCGGGATATAATGTGGTGACTCTACACGGAACCATAAAACAACCTAATAATAGCTGAATAAATTTAGAAAAAAAAATTGGTTCCTTTCAAAGCTACAGAGTGGCTCTGGTTATATAATCATTTAACTAAACTAAATCGAAAACCGCTCTATTTTCTGTATAACTCAACCGATATCGTCAAACTTGCGGACAGATCACGTTCAAATGATTTGTTCTGGAGAAATAATAGCATAAGTGTCATAACCGACATACTGCTTGGATATTTTAATATTTTTTTTTGACCCAGAATAGCAAACTTAGTAAAATGTCTAGTTGGCCGATACTTCATCAATCCATTCTGTACTACTCTCATAATCACTAATCATCACTAGTGTTTAGCATGTCTCCTCGTATCTTCGAATAATGATGAGAATGTGGCACACGAGCATACTGGTTTGTGATGCTAAACAAATAAATGTATGACAAAGGGATGTTGTACCGATAAGTGAATTGAACCACGTTTTCCAAATTAGTCACAACTAGCAACAATTCTAATTTTTATTTCGTTTTGCAACTGTTCGCGGCATTCGAAAGCGCACATATGTATAAAAATAGTTTGGAAGATTTTTATTTGATCACATCTGTGGATTAGCAACCGTACAGGCATCACGTGCAATTTAGTGATTAAAGAACAGAGAGACGAAATGCTACTCTAAGTCAACGATCTTAACAAAGATGTTCAAGTTACGCAACGTTTAGTTTCCGGTAAATTTTCAATTCGATTACTTGATTGTCTGGTGGAGAAAAATCTTCCAGGTACCTGAACTGGAAGTTTGGAAAATAGTTGGAGTTGCAGACAATAACTGCAAGTTGTGGAAGCAACTGGGAAATGAGAATACATTTTCTATTTATCAAAATAATTATCAAATGAATGATACTTCAGGTGTAGCTGAAATGTTGAAATGGACTTCATCGATATACTGGAGAAACAAGAACCCATCAAACAGTCCTGGTAGGTGTTGCAATTAATTTTGATAAAACTGAGCCCTAATACACAAATATTGATTTTAGTGATGGAAGAACTTGTACCTCGCTTGTGTCACTCGAAATGGACCCGTTGAATTTTACTTCTCAAAAGAATGATGAAACAATGGTTGGCAACGACACTTTTAAACACTATGTGACTGAATCTCAAACGGCAAATGATAGCAATGATAGCGATCTTGAATCGGACGAACAGGACGGAGAAAAGAGTACAGAATCTTTGCATGAACAACCTCCTGTTAACAGACATAAATTTGCTGACATTTTCAATGAAATCTCGGCAGTGACTTTCCGTTGCTGCGGATGCAAAACTAGTTGCGCTACTCTGGATGAACTGAGAGCCCATAGTGAAACGATACATTCAATGAATTCCGTGTCGATTGATCTTCTGAAAGGCAAGAAACAATGTGAGATTTGTTTCAAAATTTTGAGTAATAACAGTTCGTACAAAAATCATCAAAAAATTAACAAAATTGATTTTCAATGCAAAATATGCGGTGATATATTCTCTGCCCGTAAGCGAGTGCTTTCACATTATAAAAGGCTACATGGACCAAACACGAGGGTTTCCGATGAGTATCGTACATGCTGCGGATGTGTCGAAAAGTTTGAAACCAGAGATGCCCTCAAAGCACACTCCGATAAAGTGCATCTGCCGGAAAAACCTCCACCAAACGAAAATCGTCCATTTGTCTGCCAGATTTGCTTCCACAACTTCACAAACGAGAAGCACTTGTACGCCCATCAGATAAGACGAGTGAAGTACGCTAAGATTCATCAATGTACGCAATGTGGTAAAACCTTCACTGGTGCTAGTATTCTTCGAGATCATGAAATCTTTCACCGCGGTGATCAATCGTTTCAGTGTATGCATTGCTCAATGACATTCAGTAACAGGGATACATATCGCAGGCATGTTCGCCGGCACACGAATCAGGCAGATCAATATCGATGTGAAGAGTGCCCCAGAAGATTCAAAACGCGTAAAAATCTTCTAGAACATGCTCTTTTGCATACCGGTGAACGTCCGCTCGTCTGTCCATACTGTCCGAAAACTTTTGCTCGGGATAGCTGTTTTAAGTTTCACGTTCGAATACACACCGGCAAGAAAAAATTTCCCTGTCCGCAATGCAGAAGGAATTTTTCTTGTAGCTCTGATCGAAATCGGCATGTCCGTTTGTTTCACGAGAGGCAGAGACCATTCCCTTGCTTCTACTGCTCCAATACATACCCAAGAAAAGACTACCGTCGTAAGCACGTAGAAAGTACGCACGCGCAAGAACTTTTGGAGAATCCCGTTCCCGAGTTGGAACTGTCTGGAAGCAAACGATGGCAGTAGAGGCGGTTTCGTTTGGGATGGTTAGTTTTACGAATGAAACTGAATAAAAATTTTCTCAGTCCAAGTATATTTCTGTATATTCCTAATCAATTAAAAACTGGTCCATGTATGTAAACCTAGCTTTCCATCATGATTCTATTAAGGTGACTCGAGGCCAGAGATGGCATTTCACCAGAGTGATACACGCTGGAGCAGGATTCTTGTCCACACCGAGGATGCAAAAAACGAAGCACCGCACAAAGAGGAAAGCGCACTTCTTCTCAGTGTCGAATAGACAGCATTTGAGTGTGTGCTTGTGGTTAAAGCAGCTGGCGCTAGTGAAACACATTCTCTTCGCATGAATCGCTCACACGCGCTCTCGTCTAAATACACCCAAGTGAGGGCAAAACAGTTCATTTTAAAGAACCGTTCAGTGATGCAGAGTTCTGTTGAAAGAACTAGTTCTCCAGAGCCGTTCGTTCGTTCTATTCATAGTTGGTTTGGTAGTTTAAAGACTAAACGAGAACTTACTTTTGTAAGCTTAAGCGAGGAAAAAAAGGTCCCTCGAAATAGAACTGAGGTTTCGTGACGAATCTTTCTTATTAGTACCGTTCTTGAAAAAAGGTTGAGCGAGCTTAAAAAACAAAAAAAAAAAATCTCTCGACTTTGAACTGAGGAACTACCGTTCTCGAAAATAGAACTATAACTCGTTCATTCTTTCAAAAGAACTAGTTCTTTTGAACCGTTCGCGAACGAATTGCCCATCTCTACAAGTGACCACTGGCGCGTGATGGTGAGCGAACACTTCTGTGAACTTCAATTAATAGAGAGTAGATCTGGCCTTGCTATGAAAAATTTGCAAGGAAAACCGAAAATTTTACGATAAATTGTTTTATTTTGCTGATTTTGCGTGTCCACGCTTTTTCTACGCAAACCATACAGCAGAGTGCTCACCGGCGTGTACACCTCTATGAAAGTATCTGCATCCACCTCAGAGAATTTATTAGCTAATGCTCTAGCACTTTGGTGCGATTCAGTGGAAGAGGTAAAAGGAAATAAACAAACGCACTCATGATGCGTGCACACTTTATACAACAGTGGTGTATAAATGTGAAAGAGAAGAGCTCTCGTTGAAGTTGTCAGTGCGAGGGGAGAAATTTTGCTTGCTCTTCGTCACACAGAGAAGATAGACATCTCTGCTCGAGGCAAAACTTTCCCAATCTCAATTGTAAGAATGTCTCAATTCCGCAAAAAAATTACTCCTAATTTCGATTCCACACTTTGGTTTAACAAAATAAAGAAAAAACTTACAGTAGGTAAGACAGAGACAAAGCCGCGAGATTGACGTATTTGAGATGTATATAAATATTAACTTTATTTATTTTTATTTTCGTCAAGCATATGTAGACTACATATAAATGGTTTACAATGTTTACTTAGATACTACGCATTATTTCTACGACTAAACTAGAATTTCATTTCATTTTTGGACATACCAAGGTCAAGATGTTCGCAATATTGATTGTAGTGGCGCATTATTCGATTGATTGGGCTATATTTGGCGTAATTTGTTCTAATGTTTCTTTCTAAAAATAATTTCCTGGTTCGTAATTGACGGTTAGGTTTAATAAAGCCCAGCATGCTATTTGCTTTATTGATTATGGTATTGTAGTGTTCCACAAAACTGATTCAATACCGTTTGATCGTTTAAGATTTGATTATCCTAAAGAATTCGGTTTCGAAAGATTGAGTTTGTTAATTTCTAAATAAGCTCTTCACTTACATTTGGGGTCCTAAAAGAACCGTTAGTGACTTTGTAGTCTTGGAAAGGATTATTTGGTTACGGATTATTACGTTTGTATTTCAGGAAGAAGGGTACCAGTCAAAGTCATTTGTAAGTTTGAGCCTTGACCTAGAGGAAATATATATCGTTTATTTATACCCGGCTTTAACCAAGTTGCGGTCGTTCGCCGGCGTGTCCTAGAGGAAATCAATACATAAATATAATCATAACACAAGTCGTACAATCGCTCATATATTTCTATATTTCATACATATCAATATTTGAATGAAAGAAACTATCAAACTGATGATTCTACCTCCTATTTGCAAAAAAATAATCTTCATAGTTCTATCGATAACACTTAGAGCCATTATAACGGCTAATTTTGTATAATGTTCCCCATCGATGTCCACTTTTCGTTTTCTTTTTCTCCAATACATACGACCAGAAGCTGGATGACGCAATCGCTCTGGTTTGAAGCGAAACTCACAATGCGAATGTTCAACAGCAGATATGCTCTCAGAAGAACTAGTTGTTTTTTGTCTTCGTTTAGGTTAGAGGAACGGAACCTCATATCCCCATTTTTTTGCAAAAATTTTTTTTATTCATCAACATAATCACCTTTTAGGATGATACAATGGTTCCAACGTTTTTCCAATTTTTCAATACCATGTTTATAAAAAAAATTATCTTTCGCTTCAAAATAAGCTTCAGTTTCAGCGATGACCTCCTCATTTGAGCCAAATCTTTTTCCCTGGAGCATTTTTTTAAGATCAGCAAAGAGCCAGTAGTCACTGAGGGCTAAATCTGGCGAGTATGGGGGTGGGGAAGCAGATCAAAGCCCAATTCGTTCAATTTCGCCATTATTTTCATCGACTTGTGGCAGGGTGCATTGCAGAAATCGCGGCACCCACTTGGAAAAAACCTTTTTCATGCTCAATTTGCATGAAGGATAGTAAATACACTTCCATATGATATCTGTGTCATCTAAGCAATCTCACGGAGCTTCACTTTACGATCTTTCATTATAATTTTTGTCACTTCACTCACATTTTCCGGTGTAACGGCTTCCACAGGTCTACACGAGCGTTCCGCGTCATTTGTGTCGGTACGACTACGTTTAAACTCGACGAACTATCGACAAATCGTTGCTTTTAATGGACAAGGGTCCGGATAACATTTTTCAATCCATTGTTTCGCTTGCACGGTGTTTTTACCCATTAAAAAACAATGTTTTATCAAAACACGAAACTCGATTTTTTCCATTTTTTAAACAAACTACAAAACGACTTTACTCCAACCTCGTTAACTCAGCTGTTTCTGGTCGGATCGACTTAAAATTTGGACCCGTTTCAAGTAAAGGTTAGTACTCTAGAAAGATGTAGTTACTGGTTTACTACGAGCGCCATCTCTGCTTTAGTCTCGGGACTTATTGATCCATGTGATAAACTACCAATTATTTGCTTATCAACAAAAGTTGAGTTGATTTTATTGGCAAAATCTTTGTTGATTCAATTCTAATTTATCTTTATGTTAATAAAAAAATTGATTCCTTTCATCTATGATCTAATTTGTACACTTCAACACCGTTTATTGTGAAAATTAATCGTGTCAGTTATATTTCTTACAAATCAGAGAAACTTTTTCAACCTTGAATAAACAATATAGTTTGTACGTGTTTCAAAAAGTGAAATTTCATCTGCTCATTTCTTTTCCGTGGTGCATTTCAACAATACAAGCGTAAATATTGATAATCAATAATATTAGAAAACTCATATTACATGACACGTTTTCTTAACAAAAAAAAATTCTTGCAGGATATCTCTATTTTAACTGATCTGCAATGGCATCGCGCCATGATTGTGGTTCTAAATAATTGTAATTTCTTTAATGTAAGTAATAAGAATTGCTAAAATAAAATAAATCGAGAAAAAATGTATCAAAAATAACCCTCTAAATTACTTGAAAGAAATTATTTCACTCTTAACAACAACAAAAAAAAAGGATTTTAAGAAACAAAAAGCGTAAGTAGAGAGAATAATCATTTAGGTTTATATCATTTCATTTATTTCAACTGCCAAGTTTATAAATTCAAAGCACTATAAAGATTACCTTCATCTAAAGTTAGTTCATTGTAAACTGATTTTGCAAGTTAAATTTACTATGGAATTGTTTGTTAAGAAACTGGCAGGAATGCATAAGTCAAATATTTGTTATTTTTTACGAAATATTTATTGAAATAAACTAATTCACTGAGACAAATCAAACATCTAGTTTTGTAGTTTCAAGCAACAATGTTTGCTATATTAAAGCAAATTTTCTGTTGTCACTATTTCAATAAAATAAATCGTTGCGAGAAACCAAACTTTAGTTACTTTTACATAATTTTTCCCTGCGTGTAGGAGAGAAAAACTCGATTTGTTTACTTTTGTAAGATTCGTCCTTCCTTGAATACAGCTGATATTAGCTCTGAAACAGAATTTTGAGCCATGTTTCGTTCCTATGTTTACTTGCGTGGATCCCAGCACTATACTTAATTTCGTGAGAAAATTACACACAGCGAAAACCGCCTTATCTTGCCACCATTGTTATTGTACATCGTGGGGTAGAGGTATATTCCCTTTGCGTGGCTCTTATTCGTCATAAACTCTGCGCGTTTCGTTTTCCATTCGATTATTTTATCTGTCATTCTATTTTATTCTCTGGAATTAGGAACGAGTTGGATTTGTTTTTTTTATTCAGAAACGGTTCTGTGGTAAACGAATGATAACCGGAATCAAACCGATAGATTTATGTTATCTGCCGTTCTGTGTTTTGATTTTTATATCATCAATATCATACTTTTTTTTTATTTGTGAAATAATAAGTATTCCAGACGAAATACTTTGATCGACGGTGAAAGTTTTTAAATGTTATGAATGTTTAGTGTCAAATATATATTTTGAGAATTTATTTTCGCCGGTCTGTGAAACTAATCCAACCAAAATGTCATCGGAAATATTGTTTGTAATCGAAGGTACTGCTATCAACGGGGCCTACCTTAATGACATGAGGAGTAACTACATTATTCCTACACTGGAGTATTTTTCTCAGAGCCCTGTGTCCGAAGAACGGAGTGATTGCTATGCCACGGATAAAAATGGGAATCAGTATGGCATTGTGGTTTACAAAACCGCTCAGAGCTTACCGGGAATATGTTGTACTACTTTCGGACCATACAACAGTGCAAACAAAGTGCTAGGTGCTATCGACAAACTGGAGCTAAGTGGAGGAAAAAGTGAATCTAATGCAAACCTCGCAGAAGGTCTTGCTACAGCGCTGGTATGCTTTGATGATTTTGAGGAACTTCGAGAGAATGGGATGAAAGTACACAAATATTGCATTTTGATAGCGGCCAGCTCCCCATATTTAATGTGCGTTACAGAATGCTACGCCTATGACAACAAAAACGTAGAACAGTTAGTGTCTCTGTTTCAGGAGAAAAATATTAATTTGTCAATCATTTCACCACGGAAAATTCCAATCTTGTTCCAACTTTTCGAAAAATCAGGAGGCGACTTAAGTTCATCTAGTACAAAAAATTACTGCAAAGATCCGCGTCATTTGGTACTACTCAAAGGATTTAGTCTGAAAGAACGCCCCGTTAGTCCACCGGCAAGTAATATTCATCACCAGCAGCAAGCAGGTAGTATGCCAAGCCCCAATCCCAACCAACAACAACAACAGCAGCAGCAGCAGGTTGCTGCTCAGAACGTCATCGATAACGTTAATGTCAATCACATGAATAATATGAGCAACAATCCGGCAATGCGAAGTGCTATGACAAATCAGCAGGCAGTCATGCAGCAGCAGCTTCAACAACAACAACAGCAACAGCAGCAACAACAACAGCAACAATGCCGTATGAATTTCCCCCAGGGTCATATGAATAATCAAATGTTTGTCAACCAAATGCCAAATCAGCAAACTGTTGGAGGCATGAATTATCAACAACAACTACAGCAGCAGCAGCAACAACAACAACAGCAGCAGCAACAACAACAACAGCAACAACAACAGCAGCAGCAGCAACAGATGCGTTGGATGGCTCCTCCACAAGCGCAAGCACGAAACTTTATGCAACCAGGAGGAATGAATGGAAATCCAACACAACAGCAACCTCAAAATCAGATGGTTGGAAATAATGCTCAAACTAACTCGGTGCTTATCTCTCAACTAACAACTCCTCCGCACTCGATGAATGCCCAGCAACAAATGAACCAAATGAACAATCCCCAGCTAAGAATGCAATTCGTCAATAGCTGCCTCCAGCAGCAACAGCAGGGTCAACCCAACCAACAGCAAAGCATGCTACAACAACAACAGCAACAAATGCTAGCTCAGCAGCAGGCGAACATGCAAAACCAAAACATGCAAAATCCAATGGGTGTACCGGGTGGACAAATGGGTGGTCCAGTTGGGCAAATGGTTGGTGTCAATCAACAGCAGCTTCAGCAGCAGCAACAACAACAAGGGGGATTGGGCAATCAGCAGCAGATGGGAGGAGGCCCAGGAGTACCTCAACAGCAGCAACTCGGTCCGGGTCCTGGACAACAGATGGTTCAACCGGGCTCGAATCAACCTCCCCGCGAACGCATCTGGAGTGGCACACTGGAGTGGTTGGAGAAACCGAATAAGAATGATGCGGCGAAAATTACTCGACAGCTGCCGTGTTCTGTTACGGCCAACATTCGTGATGGTGAACCGGAGATGTTAGTATTGCCCTTGAATGTATGCCTCGTAAATTCGAATGTTATGAAGTTGGTTTTTATATAGTTATTCATGCGATTCGTCCTTTTTCTATTTTTCGTGGTTTTAGCAAAGCAGACAACTGGCCTCCTCGGCTTATTATGCAACTGATGCCAAAAGCATTAGTTGGAAGCGCTGGTGGACAGTACATAAAAGAATCAAAGACAGTTGTCTTTATTCCTTCACCTTGCGAAGCTCTTGATGCGTTGTCCAAAGTGATGGGTTCGGGATTCGTACGTATCCAGCGAAAGCTGTTGATCATTTATCTTCTAATTTGCTATGCACTTGTATTACAGGCTGGTTGTGTACACTTCACGACATCACCTAGCTGCGATATTAAAGTTTTGATATTGTTGTACACTGCCGAAAAGAAAGCCTATCTGGGATTCATTCCCAACAATCAGGCGGCTTTTGTCGATCGTCTGAAAAAGGTAATCATGCAAAACAAATCCATACAAGCAGCGAACCAACAGCAAGCCGGTCAAAGCTCGGGTATGGGTATGCAAGGGCCGCAAGGCGGTATGACTGTTCAACAACAACAGCAGCAGCAGCAACAACAACAACAACAGCAGCAAGTTCAGCAACAACAACAAGCTAATCAGCAAATGATGGGAGGACCTATGGGACCGGGTCCGGGACAGATGGTTCCCGGTCCTGGACAAATGGTTCCCGGTGGTATGCAGCAAGGTCCTCGCATGGGAGGGATGGTCAATGTAAGTTTGTTTTATCGAATCTAAACTAGATGAACTGGGTCCTACCTTTACAGCAAATGAAACCAATTGGTCAGATGCAGCAGGATCAATTCAATAACTACGGTCAAATGGGACAGCAGCAGATGCAGGATCCAAGTATGCAAATGTCGCAACAAGAGCAATATAAAATGTTGCTACAACAGCAACAACAACAACAGCAGCAGCAGCAACAGCGAAACATGGCAGGTCCCATGGGAAATATGGCGGTAGTTTTATATCGAAAATAGCGCAAAATTCAAAATTTACATCGTTTTTTTTTTTATCTGATACAGATGAACGTTGGACTTCAAAATCAGCGGATGATGCGACCGGTTTTATCCAACAATCCGGGGCTGAGACATTTGCTACAGCAGCAACCAAATCCACAATTTCGTCAGCAGATGGCTATGGGGAATCCAAATCCTATGGGACAGATGGGAGGACAACGTCCGAATCTTAACCCAAATCCGAATCAGGCTCCATTTGACGATGCCAACTTTGACTTTATGTAGAACGGTGTCCGGTGATTCATTCCGTAGTTCTAGGATCAATAATCTTTGATATTACCAGCTCGATCAACATGCACAGCGGTTGGCACAAATGATCGTTCGACTTATCTTCCTTAAACAATCTTATCGTTGTAGAATCACCCTACAGTTAGGCAAAAAGTGTATGTCCAAATACATGGTATTTTATATGATGAACCAGTGTTTTTCTCTTCTTTATTTTGGCATATTTGCAAAGGTTAGAAATTCTTCCCTTCTATCACAAATTTTACTAAGTTTCAGCACCTTGTACATTAGTCTTTGATTCATGAGAAACCCGTTACCCAAGTAGCACGATACACACAAATTTCGCAGAATTCGGTAATATTTTACCGAATTTTCAACAGCTAACCGTTCGGTAAACAGTTCGGCAATTCAATTGATTGCTGAGCGTTCGGTAATGGAAATTTTGTTGACCTGTCAAACAACTACCGAACATTCAGTAAGTTCAGTGATGTTAACTAACGGACGGTTCGGTAATTTTTTTTTGCTTTGGTTGAAATTAAAAATAAATTTAAAAGGATTTCGGATTTTCCAAATAAATATAATTTTTCATTCATTGATTACGCTTTGCTATTTTGAAAATGTGTATTCCGTGATTGTTCACTGCAAAGTGTGAAAAAATTTAGCTCCAGTCGTCTTTTGGCAAATACCCAAACTTAAAATGTGTTCATCCAGCGTAATATTTTCTTCTCCATTGATTTCAAGGTCGAAGTTTGAAATTTCATACTGCTCATCTGTAGGTGAGAAAACGTTCACTGTTTCCGCAAAAGTGGACATTTCAGTCGGTTTTTTCAATTATATGTGTTTTTTCATGTTGTTATTATTATGTCCGAAACAATAATTATCTGGAAAGAACTTTTCGGGTGTTTCGGTAGTTGTTAAATAAAACATGTTGTTTGCTTGAAGTCCAATCGAAGAAGAGACCGGCTCTTTCTCAGACCATACTTTTATCTTTTATTTTCAGGTAGTCATTGTCGTAAACACACTAATTGAATGTTACATAATATCTAGATAAATAGTTCATAGTAAAGCGCAGTTACACTGAAAGAATTTAATATTCTGAACGCTGATACAACAGCTCTTCCCCCTTAAGGAGATATTACAAAATTCACAATCTGAATACATTTAACCATTATAATCATTGAACTAAGAATACACAATTACAATTATATATCTGTACCATCTAATGAATTGTTTCCATTTTGATTCTTGCTTCGGTGAGTTCACCTTCCTATTTGTTTCCGTTATGGCTGTCCCAATGAACTCCGAAACATCGTTAGCGTTTTGTACAGTCACAGACAGTTGCTGTGTCAAAGGTGAAAGCATCCACCCTCCGTTCAGTCGGCCCCACATATTAGGTAATCTATTAGTTGTTCGAAGAACCATCACCACACTCCTTTCCTTAAGAGTTGGTGAATATCTCTTCACTTTTATGTCACCAATCTTTGTGACAATCGTTGAACGAAGCCTTGAAAACCTCTAAAAGATCCAACCAAGCAAACAATATTCAATTGGAATTGTTCTTAGCCAGTTAGCTGCAATGCTTTGTCATATTCCGAAATGGCTCGGCAATACTCATCAAAAGAAATCCACTGTCTACACTAACAAAAAGACGCTACTGAACAAAATGGCGTTCTACATACAAAAAGGTGGATGGGTAATGTCAGAGACATAACAGGATGTCGTGAATACGAAAAAACTGATACGCTCCCATCACTTTTCCGAATATCAGTTAGTTGATTGATTGTATGAATTGTGCAAGCTTTCCTCTTTTTCACTAATAGAGTTTGAAGCGATGCACCTACATTAAAATACAGATTAGTTACATTAAACAGCTACTATTCTACAACTATATATTCCAAACTTGAAACAATTCTTTTATAATTTGCTAATATAGCAGGCTAGGTACGACAAATTTGTAGTTTATTTTTATTGATGCTACAAAGTTCGAAGATATCTGATTCTTCTCGAAATTTCAGTACGAGACAATTGCAATGGGCTGGTCTGAAATGTATCGACGATCTTCGCTATGCAAGAGTTATTCTAATAATAATAATGATAGTAATAATAATAATAATAATAATAATAAAAATAATAATAATAATCATAATAATAATAATAATAATAATAATAATAATAAAAGAGATTAACCTGTTTATATGGCAACCCTGTTTCGCATGGCATATTTTTACACGGTCCCATACTAGTATAAAAATGTGTTCAACATTCGCTTTCGCATTGCCGTTCGTAATTGAATGTGTTAGTGACGGTACAAATCTGCTTTTCTACCTGTTTACGGTGCCATCGTTCTGACGGTGTCTCGTACGTACAGAGTAGCTGCTTTAACTCAAATGACGCTATTTCTCACATCACATTTCAATTTATACTGGTAGCGGTGTACGGACCTCCCCTTCACAGAACGGGAAACAGTGAGACGATATAAAAGAGAGAGTTAGTAGAGCGGCAGTCAGTAATACTGAACTGGCTGTCTAACGGTTAACAGCTTCTTGTGGAATTTTCACGCGGAAACACGCACACAGGAGGAACAATTAAGGGCAAGGCAAAGTCCCGCTCGAACCGTGCTGGTCTGCAGTTCCCAGTTGGCAAAATCTCCATCGTCTGCTCCGGAAGGGAAACTACGCAGAGCGTGTCGGTTCCGGTGCACCGGTCTATCTGGCGACAGTGATGGAGTACTTGGCTGCCGAAGTGTTGGAATTGGCTGGTAATGCTGCCCGCGACAACAAGAAAACGAAAATCATCCCTCGCCATCTGCAGCTGTCCATCCGTAACGACGAGGAGTTGAAAACCCCGTCCTTTTCAGGACGACCACATAACTGTGATAAAGAAATATTTAGGATTGCTTTAAATTTAGCCAGTTCTGATACGCCTAGAAAGTAGAATGCGCAAATCAAGTGAAAACATTTGTTCTAATAATTTGTATAAAGTATACTAGTATAAAGATGTTTCTAAATCAAAATTTTCTGTTTCGTATTGCGAGACAGCGTTACTGTCCTGTCGTAATTGAATGTGTTAGATATCATGATCAAAAAGCGTCCCATACTAAAGAATTCACGACAAAAAAAAAATACATATTGATCTGTACTTGGCAACTCTTTCGCACGGCATATTTGTGTACTAGTATAAAGATGTATTCAACATCATCACTTCCTCTTTCGCATTGCCGTTCGTAATTGAATGTGTTAGTGACGGTGCAAATTAATTTAACTTCTCGTGTGTGCCTTGTTTCGGCAACAGTTGCTCGGAAAATGGTAGGAAAGCGATAAAATTCAACTAATTCTTTATGATTATTTTTAGCACTTAAAAGTGCTATTTGAATTTGCTGGAATTTTCGGCTGCCTTTCAGAATTCCTGTACGCAGAACGGGAAACAGTGAGACGACAGGTCCACGATGTTGCTCTCGTGTGTCTTGTTTCGGGAACAGATGCTCAGCAAATGGTAGGAAAAATGAAGCACTCAACTTTTATATGGATGCTCTTGTATAGATGCAGACATCTCGCGTTCTGATTGGCTGGTGCTGTCATGGGTTAAATCAAACAGCTTTTTCAATAGTGTACTATTGAAAAACTTCAATGTTGTTGCAATACACGTTCAAGTTGAAAATTTTCGATTCTATTGGTAGTTAGATTATATAAATCCTTCTACAGATCACTGAGCTATGAGCTTCCAAAATACGAGAAAGGCAAACGCGCCATATGAATTATCCTCTTTGACACTCGTTTGTACCAAACATTAAAGAAAAGTTTAATTTTGAACTATTTAAGATTATGTCACACAACTGAAAATTTTATCATAAAATTGTGATCATATTTCCGATGGCATGTTGCAAGAATTATGTTGATTCATTAGATACAACAGAAGATATTCACGATCAAAAACTTATCACTCTCTCAGAGGGTAAATTTTGAAAAGGCGCCCCATAGTAAAGTAAGTCGTATTCACGACAAAAATCGTCACTTCGGCTTTGTCACTGAATGTTGAGTACTTCCTTTCCTCTGTCGAACAACTATTGAACACTCACCAATTTCCTGATCGGAACTTTTTCCGCTACCAATGGAAAGAAAAATTAAACTAGTGTTTCTGACGTCGCAATAAAAGTGATCGAAGCAATGAAACACTTCCAATTCGAACAATAATTCGTACACTTATTAACTTTCTGGCTGGAACCTTTTCCGTTACCAATAAAAAAATTCACAGCCACTGCCGTTGAAAAAGAAAACTCATGCCACTATATCCTCCTCTGACACACAGAGTATGGCCGTTTCATAAATATTCCTCACACGTCGAAAATCTTTACTCGCAGCTTACAACCATACACGCGCAATAAAAAACACTTTTTCTCGTCGCCACTTATTATGTCCGAAACAATAATTATCTGGAAAGAACTTTTCGGGTGTTTCGGTAGTTGTTAAATAAAACATGTTGTTTGCTTGAAGTCCAATCGAAGAAGAGACCGGCTCTTTCTCAGACCATACTTTTATCTTTTATTTTCAGGTAGTCATTGTCGTAAACACACTAATTGAATGTTACATAATATCTAGATAAATAGTTCATAGTAAAGCGCAGTTACACTGAAAGAATTTAATATTCTGAACGCTGATACAACAGTTATTTACGTGTCGATGTAATTCAGACACATACCCAGGGATATGCTTCCGGCAGAAAAAATATTTTATTACCTGCAAAATTCAAATATTGGTAAGAAAATTTCAATTAGGCGTCCGTCTTCCTCCTGTAACCGCTGACGAAATTACCTGTTCCATCTTCACTCGATAAATCAATATTTTAGAATGATTTCAATTCTACGCGTTAAAAATTCTCAAAATGGTTACTGTTTGACAGTTAGTTTTCGTTGGTTTTTATATTTACCGAAGTTCGGTAATCGAAAATTATTTTACTGTGCGGACGGTATGTTTTTTACCGTACTCGGCGACTATTCATATTTACCGTATCGATTGTGCTTTTTTTAACAGAATTCTGTAAAAAAAAATTTGCGTGCAACTGATCGTACTGTAAAATTTTGCATAATTTTTGGTAAACTAAAACTCGTATACCGGAAATTCGATTATTTCTGATGTTTACCGAAAGTTTTCGTCAAAGAAATTACCGAACAGCGAAATAAAATCGTACACACTTAGTTTTCTTTACCGACTTCAGCAATATTTTACCGACTTTTACACAGCTGAACGTACGGTAATCTGTTCAGTAATTTATTAATTGACGAACGTTCAGTAAAACTGAAGTTTGTTCGAATTGTCATTTTTAGCTGTACTGGTCAGCAAATGTTGATGAGGATTCAGTAAATATTTCTGTTTAGTCAGCATTTGTTTTACGTCGAAAAGTTACCGAACCAGCGGTTAAACCAACTGATTGAATCAGTAATTTTTACAGTTCAGTGCAGCAGAAAATTAATTTTGAATGATTAAATTATTTCATTTGAAATTTCGGAAAAAATATTTTGAAAAACTAAATGCTCTACATCCGTTTTACTTTTGATTTAAATAACATTAATTTTCTTTCATCTCATAGCTTCGGCGAAAATTTTCACCCGTTGTAGTAAGAGTTCCAATACCATATAAAGTGTTCATAATAAACAAATAAAACAGTTTATCTGCAAGATGGCTTTTACAGTTGAATACTTCAAAACACTGGCACAGCAATCGGAAGCAGTACAGAATATCTTCCTTTACTGGAATTTTATGATCGCGCCAAATAATAGTTCCTCCTTCAGCTTTGTAAAGTACACACTTAAAACCATTTCTTGAGCTCGGCATAATAAAATGCCGAAACTGATCAGCAACACGTAAATTTTCTGATTGCTCAGTAATCAATACGCATGTTTCTGAACTTCGTTAAATGCATTCACTGATATTTCGGTAAAATGCTTCACTTTGCCGAAATTTGGCATAATTGCTTGCTGAATTTATCAGTAAACCACAGATATGCCGACATCAGTAGAGACGTTTGCCGAGATTTCGGAATATGCGCTAGCTGTTGCCGAGATTCAGCACGACAGCTGTCATTTATTGCCGCGTTACATTTTCGCTTCGCATTGTGCGATTATTTTCTAATGAAATTCTCGAGTGAAAAAATGGATAATCTTCGAAGAAGCGTAGAACCACTTGCAAGTAAAAATATTGAATAAATATAGTGACATGTTTCGCTTTATAAAAAGCGACTTTATCAGAGCACTCGCGATTATAAGGGAAAAACACCCAACACGGGGCTCAAAGCGTTCTCGAGACAAAACTTTGAAGGGTATGCGAAAAAATAACCCAATGCATGGAATAATTCAATAGACCAAAGTAAGTTTATTTTTTGAACAATACCGTTTATGCATAATTAAATATTGAACATTTTTGTTAGCAAAAAATCAATATATATTTTTATTTTCATATTTCCAGCTCGACTCAAGGTGGCCGCATCTGGAAACGCCGCTTTTTTTATGCTACATGTTTTTAGGTAGAGGCATTAAGCACTACTGGCAACAAACTTGTAAGTCTCCTTTAAGTGCTAATAAAATGAATTTTTGATCCTGAATGGCGTGTTTATAATGTTGAGAAATTACAAACAAATTTAATTGACTAGATTTTTAATTACTGATGATTTATTATTTATTTTTTTTATTTTTTCGTTTTATTGGATTGCCGAATATTCAGTGAACGTTTCACTGAGCAAACAGTAAATCTTATGCTGACGATTTCGGCAATATTTGACGTTTGTCAAATTTGAGGGTGCCGAGACGCTCAGTAATTTTATTTTTGTCGAGATGATTACTGATTACTCGGCTGTGCGAATCTCGGCATTTTTTTGCCGAGACTCAGCTAAAAAATTTAAGTGTGTAGTATCGGGATATAGGAATTAACCTCAGGAAACGGGTCATTAACCTGGAATAACACATAAATTCACAGATATAACAGCGTAATTAATTAACACTAATATTATATTCGTTCTTTGTGATGGTATTAACAAGACGGAATTTAAAAAAAAAAAACAAAAATACAGTTATTTACCTTTAATCATTGAATTATACCGTTTAACTTTGTTCCTTCAGCGCCACGAGAATTTTTAATTTCATCCGTTTCGGTATGTTTAGTGTCTTCATTAATTAAATCTACTGACTATTATCCGCTAGTTCCGCATATTCAAATGCAGATTGAAATGACGGAGAATTCACGAGAAATTGCGGTTCTCGGGGATGTTTACCCAAAATATGTCTTTTTAAAGACCAGGACCGACTATAACGCATATTATATTTCGAAAATGTATAGTCGTAATGTACAGCGTCAGGAAGTAAAACGCGATTTCGGATATGTAAAGGGCCATGGCATCCAAGGTCTTCTACATAACCTGAAACTGCCTTTCGACAAAAAAAACAAGTGATTGCATCCATTTATTGTAAAACTGAAATGTTAGAAAGTAAATCATATTACTTACTGAATAGTTCGAATAACGATACATCCAAAGATTGGATTTTGTTCAATATATATTCCATTCTACTCACTTCGATCACAGTATACAAAAACCAATATGGCGTGCTATGTGCTTGCGTTTTAAAAATTGATTCGGTACTCTTTACCGAACAATTCGCTAAAAATCGATAAATTACTGATCGATCAGCACGATTTCTATTAAATTTACCGAATAATTTCAAAGTGAAGACAGTTCGGTAGATAATTGCCAAATTTTCAGTACATGTTTTTGAAGAGCTGAATTTCGGTGACAAATTATGTTGAATACGTCATTTTTTATAAGAATAGCAGACTAATTGGTAATTTTGATAAATATAACGAATTTTCCAGTAAAAATATTACCGAACTGAAAATCCGAAAATAAGTGTGTAGTGTGTACACACTTAGTTTTCTTTACCGACTTCAGCTATATTTTACCGACTTTTACACAGATGAACGTACGGTAATCTGTTCAGTAATTTATTAAATGACGAACGTTCAGTAAAACTGAAGTTTGTTCGAATTGTCATTTTTAACTGTACTGGTCAGCAAATGTTGATGAGGATCGAAAAGTTACCGAACCAGCGGTTAAACCAACTGATTGAATCAGTAATTTTTACAGTTCAGTGCAGCAGAAAATTAATTTTGAATGACTAAATTATTTCATTTGAAATTTCGGAAAAAAATATCTTGAACAACTGATTGCTCTAAGTCCGTTTTATTTTTGATTTTAAAAACATTAATTTTATTTCATCTCATAGCTTCGGCGAAAGTTTTCACCCGTTGTAGTAAGAGTTCCAATACCATATAAAGTGTTCATAATGAACAAATAAAACAGTTTATCTGCAGGATGGCTTTTACAGTTGAATACTTCAAAACACTGGCACAGCAATCCGAAGCAGTACAGAATATCTCCCTCTACTGGAATTTGAGGGTCGCGCCAAATAATAGCTCCTCCTTCAGCTTTGTAATGTAGTATCGGGATATAGGAATTAACCTCAGGAAACGTGCCATCAACCTGGAATAACACATATAAATCCACAGATATAACAGCGTAATTAATTAATACTAATATTATATTCGTTCTTTGTGATGGTATTAACAAGACGGAATTAAAAAAAACGATACATTCAAAGATTGGATTTTGTTCAATATATATTCCATTTTACTCACTTCAATCACAGTATACAAAAACCAATATGGCGTGCTATGTGCTTGCGTTTTACTAATTGATTCGGTACTCGTTACCGAACAATTCGCTAAAAATCGATAAATTACTGATCGATCAGCATGATAGATTTCTATTAAATTTACCGAATAATTTCAAAGTGAAGACAGTTCGGTAGATAATTGCCAAATTTTCAGTACATATTTTTGAAGAGCTGAATTTTGGTAACAAAATATGCTGGATACGTCAATTTTCATAAGAACAGCAGACTATTCAGTATTTTTGATAAAAATGACAGATTTTCCAGTAAAAATATTACCGAACTGAAAATCCGAAAATAAGTGTGTAAGTTGCCCCAAGTAGCACACGTTATTACACTTCAATGACACAAATTCATGGAACAAGTTGAAGACTTGTCAACGTGCATTATAACTGCTATCAAAGACATCATATTAACAAGATATCCAGCTCTCACATTTCCCGAACAAATCATTGGCAACATCCTTTTTTGCGAGCATGTCGCCCTCAGGTGAGTCCGCATCGAATCTCATACATAGAAGTAGAGGAGAGAAATGTCAAATTCGTGCGCGCCAAAATAGCAGGGCTGTGCACCCATACAATTGACATGACATGTTGAATGAGACGCCGTGCGATGGCGTTGCTGAACTGAAGATTGAGATCGCTCCAAGCAGACAGGGTCTGCTGCTATGTAACCTGAAAAGCGTAAGAGGCGGAGCTTGTGTGACTTACCAAGGGTTGCCAAACAACATCTCAGTAAAGAATATTTCATTTGATTCAGCGTGCTCATCAGTCACAATGAAACAGAAAATATAACTTTGTGTCAAGTTACAATTTGTTGATGTTTTTCTCATTCAACATTTACGACCAAAAATTGGCATCCGATAATGAGAGCTAAAATATAGATTTCAATATTCTTTAAACTCACTGTATCTACTCGAAATCTAAGTGCTATTCGATATTTATGGTGAAGTTGATCATTATACTTATTGAAAACGTGCGCCCCTTCGACATTTTGGGTTTCAGAACATTGACATATAAAATAGTATTCATATTTTTATTCCCGTAATATGAAATTTTTCAGCTAAAATGTCGAAATGTGTTCAGTTAGAACTTTTTTGTGATTAATATTAGTTTTTCATATATCAAAGTTAAAACAGTTGACCAATCGCAAAAATTATAAATAGCACTTTTTTTCAAATTTATTTAAAATTTCATTCCCTAGTCATAATGGTAGTCATTGGCATAAGTTTTTCCATACATACACTACCGTGACAAAGTGTAGAAATATTCTTTATGGTAGTGCGAATGTATCTCCTAAAACGAAACAAGTTTGCTTCGCACATGTACCGACAAAAAATTTGCGTATAAGCGTATAAGACTTAACTCCAGCCAATTTTTTAAACTGAAGGAATTTTCTACTTATTCTACTTATTGATTTAATATTATTGTCCGGGATAATGTACGGAAGCTTTCAACCGACACTGTAATTTTATTTCTTTGTTCCATCACAACGAATACGGTAACCGATATGAAATCATTACTTAACTTTGTCTTATAGTGTGTCACTTTTTCACTGTCACATTTTGTTACGGTAAACAGTTGGCGACTAAAAACAGTCAATGCGAGCACATCGTAAGAGTTAGATTACCGGAAAGTTACTATGGAACTTATTGTAGGTAACTTAGTATGATGAGATGTCAATTCGTAACATTATTTTGACTCCATTGTCACTATCATAATACGAATTGTTCCGTCGTGTTTGCCATGCGACCAGTATGCAGCATCTGTTTTATTTTTATTTTTTATGAACAAGTTACATGTGCTACTTGGGATAGATGAATTTAGCAGCAAGTTTTATAAAAATGTGCACCTCGTTTCGTCATCGCTTGTGAAAACATACTCATGAAATTGAAAATTTTTCACTAATCACACTGTAATACCGAAACCGGAAGTCCGATCTGGATCAACTTTTCGGGGACTTTTTAAAGAATTTCAAGACATTTTATTTGCTTCTTAGTTTGTAAAAAATCAGTCACGACATCTCTGAGAAAAGTGAGTGACCATTTTTTTCATTTTTTTGTGCAGTTGAACTCACTCAAATTTTAAAATTTTAAGTAAAAAATACTCAAATTTTGACAACTTTCGTCCCTTAACTAAAAAATGAATTGATAGGTGGTAACTCAAGTTTAAAGTACATGCACTTTTTATGAATTTGAGTGGTGTGTCACTCAATTTTGAGTTATGTTCAATGAATGAGGGGCAGATATACAAATGCGCCCGAGAGTGGACCATTTCAGTGGTACGTTGTACTGGCCGTTCAAATGACTGAGTGATATCATAAATCAAATAAACATAGATTTCTCACTGTACGGTGACACTAACAGCACCTCTAGTGACAAACGGGTGTACTTTTTTCCATTAGCTACTGTGGTTGTGTTAAATGCGCAGGCAACTTTTTGCATGCATTTTAAGAGCATTTACGCACCCATTCTTCACCAGACGGTGCTTTTGGTGTCACGGGTTGCTCACTTACATTACTAGTACACTGGGAAATCTATGTTTATTTGATTTATGGTGATATCCAGCAGGGAGATTGAGTTCAATGCAACAGTGTGATGGAGAAAAAAATATAGGGGAAAGTATTATAAAGCCCCCTGCTGGCCAAAACGCTTCCTTCCTTTTTTAAAGTATTCAAGGCTTTTCTAAACAAAATATTGTTATACAGATTTATAATGATTATTAAAACAAACACCCTCATTCAATACAACTCAAAATTGAGTGACACACCACTCAAATTCATAAAAAGTGTACGTACTCTAAACTTGAGTTACCACCTATCTACTCATTTTTGAGTTAAGAGACGAAGCTTTCAAAATTTGAGTATTTTTTTCTCAAAATATGGAACAATTTTTTTTCAATTTGAGTGAGTTTAACTCAAAACTAGAGTTCCTAGCACTCAAAATAAAGACATTCTTATTCGTAAATGTTTACATACAAAGTCGTTCTTCTTTCTTTTAAATGGAAAACCCAAAAAAAAGTTATTCAAAACCGTTTCCTTTTAACCGGTGTGGAGTCGAAATCGAACGATTTTAATATCCTTATGTTGTATATCTCACTTAGCATAATTGAAACCACAAAATTTCTATTGAAAACATCTATGATTGATGATTTAAGGTTTCAAAAACGGCAATGAAAAACGACGTATTCTTGCATTCTTGAATTCGATGAGAATATTCCGAGAATAAAAACTGAACTACTAAGTCTGATCCACGAAATTCTCTGCCGACAACGCCAGATTATGTATTGACAAATTTCGAACGACATACTGCTAGAGAATGCCTGCTTTCATTTCTGGCAGACATAATTGTTCTTCAGTAGGTCTAAGACAGGGATCCGTTTGAGGCTTTCTTTCATCTTTCATTGATATATCTTCAAAAATTATTTTAATCATATTTAATAGTTTTTTTTCTTGCTCTTTGTTTTCATTTTTCTGTTTTTTTTCATCATATTTTTATATTTTACTTTAATTACTTTAATTACCTTTGAAGACTAGATTAAACAATTTACTCTTAAATATTTTCTGCATTTTCTTATTTTCCTTTGTTTTTCCATGTTTATATATAATTTAATATTAAATTTAATATTATGTGTGTGTTGACATTTCGTCCTTAAGTGATCTGAGATTTTCTGTTTTATTCTCTTTTTTGCACACCGGCTGTATGCATCATCATCGTACCCGCTCGATTCAGTGCTGTTTTACTCTAGTACATATTTCTCTCTATTGTAGTAGTAGGTCATTACTCAAACTGTTTTTGCACAGAGACCTTCTATTCGACGAAAACGCACCATTTCAAATCCAAAAATTTCGATCCTTCATTTTGTTTCATTTTTTTTTTATTTGCGCTACCATGTTTTTGCTTCGTTTGGACGTATTTCACCTAGCGAACTTTTTCCGGAAATACACGCGCAGGTTGCAGCAGCGGCAGCAACCCATCATCCAACTGATCATCGCCAACTGGCCGCGTAGATGGATCCAAATCTGTATCGAAATTTGTTTGCGGTTGCCTCACAACCGACAGGCGGCGACGTTTCAGGTAAATAGATGGATTCTCGTATTGCAGCTGCGAGTTGGTTTGTCTATGGCTTGATTTTTTTACTTTTTTCGGAGCGTAAGCGTGTGTCTGTTTTGTATCGGAGAATGCCTTGGCCTGCTGCTGGTTTGGTTTTATTTTGCTTGATATTTTGTTTTTTTTTTACAATTTTAATGTCTTTGATGATCGAGAAAAGGAGAATTTGTATGTATGTATGTGTGTGTGTAAATGTCTGCTCTTGATTCGTAGGCATGGTATCGGCTGTTACGGTTTCTGACTTTTAGATTTATTTTCTTGTATTTTTTTTTTGGTATTTCTCTTATCACCTCCGTCGCATACATTCTACTATTTGCTTTCAATAGTTTTCACAATTCTGATTTCTATCCGTTTTGTGTTGATTTTTATATTATTTAAGTTTTATTCATTCAAAGAGACAAAATACAAATACAAATGCACGCACTTTTACATATAAATATTTCTTTTAGTGTTGTTATTTGTTTATATACGGTCACGTTCAAAAAATAAAAAAAAATCTAGATGTAAATTGTGTTCAAATTTCCGTTTTCTTAACGTTTCCATTTTCGTTTAAATTTTATTTGAAAGTTTTAATAAATTCAACTGGGATTTCATCTGCATTCGCCTAACCTTCATTTATTTCGAGTGTCAGTTCGTTTATCAAAGAGATAGAGAAGAAAAGGTCTTCGTGAAGTATACCAAGCTAATCTTTACCTCAAAAATCTGCTTACGTACACTGTTTAATAGAATTCTAATTACTAATGCATGTATGTGTCTGTTTAGTGTAGCTGTATTATTAAATTGTATGTGTTGTTGTTAAACGAATTATTACCATTCTACTGTTGGTTGTCTAATTGCATTTCTTCACTGCTTACAATAACAAGTGAGTCCTTCTCATGAAAGGTAAAAATGAATATTCAAAAATATATATATTAAGAGATCCTTTGTTCTATTTTTTATTTAGCGTGGTTGGTTGGCTGTTGATTTTTGTTTCGCGTAATGTGATTTCTAGCAGGAGGGATTTTTTGTTTTGTTTCATATAACGGTTTCACTCCGGTGGCGAAATTTGGTTTTAAACTGGGAAAAGTGCGCGTATAGGAAAGTTAATTGGTGCGTTGATTCTTGATTTTTTGCTTACAGTTTGCTTTAACGATACACTATATATGTTCAATGATTTTTGTTGTTGTTGCTCTGTTTTCCACTAAGTAAACAATTGTAATTGGTCAGAAAGATCTCCATTTTGTAACTAGTCAACCATCGAACGAAAGCGAAACGAAACTAATCATCACCAAGTAAAAGTATTGTGCATAACCACAATGCAATTGCCTGTGTGTACCATTTACAATGTTGTCATGTGTTTGGGAAGGGGGTGGGTTTATGATGTGCGGTTTTCATACAGAAGTTTGTTTGCTTGCTCGGGATGAAATCAACAGCGGTTAAAGTGGCTGAGGCTAGCCGAATGAGAAATAAATTATGTGTATCGTTTGGCACTTTCTATACTGTTTCTGATTGTTTTGGTTTATTTTTATTTACCGTTTTCAGTAATAATCATATTTTATTCTCGGTGGCTGTAAATTATGTCCTTTGGTTTGAAGCGAAACAGTGATGATTACTCATGGGTTGCTCATGCACAGGGCAAACACACTGATTATGTCAAAAGATGATGGACAGGTACTGGCAACCACAATTTCCGTTCCATTTTTTCTGGAGGATAATTCAGTTTAAAACTACAGAAAAGGAGCACATACTCACACCCATGGATTGATAAGAATTGGAATGACGATTTTTTAGAATATCTCCGAAATATGAACATATCGCCACAGGCTGGCGAAAATGAATGGGAATTCCACTACGTTATGACACGTACTAATGTACTGTGATAGGGGATTTCGAAATATTTATTGCACAGCTAATCATGGCTATTTATTTATCATCCTGTTTTCCCGTTGCCTGAATTCTCGACTGAATTCCAAGCACAAATTAATGCACCATAATCTTTTCTGTTGCCGTTCGATTTTTTTCTTCTCCAATTCTTGCTGCAAATGGCATAGTCGCATTCATAAAAGATCTATGTACTAAACATGTTGACTGCATAATTTACATTTTGCCTCACGGAAGTACAGAGAGAAAAGGTACCGGAAAAAAAATTTTCCATTGATTTTACATCCAACTTGAAAGTATGTGCTTGGCAACAGAAAGATGGTCCTGGAACATGTCTGCGGTTTTACTGGGACGAAACCTATTTCTGCATGGCTATGTGAAGCTTATGTGTGAGCATAGAAATAGGATGGATTCTGTAAGAACTTTTGAATTTTAGCCATGAATCTCATTCTGTGTCATCAGAATCTTGTAAAATTGATGCTTTCTGTGTACACTCACACATCAAAGAGCATTTCACGTATAGTAATGTAATAATGTAATGGCTGATATAAACGAAAATAGTTTATTATGGTTGTACCACAGTGCAGACATTTTTTTATACAACGGTACCCGATTGACACGCGACTGAATAGCTGAATTGTTGCTGAATTTTCAGTTTCAGTACAATGAATTTTCGTTTTCTATAACTTGCATTTAATTAACTTGTTTCTTAAAGTACATCTTCAACGAATAATAAAAAAGTATGCTACATAAAAATGAATGTGTTCACAAAAACGTAACCAGTAACAAATTGATTGCAATATATTTGACATTCTACTAGATTTTGATTAACACAAAAAGAACCAGTTTTGAAAACCAGCGCCTCGCGTCCTGCATTACACTCTAACACTGTCATATTTTTTATTGCATCTAGTATTCAACGCAATTTTTACATTAAAATTTTGTTACATCAAAGAGTGCTTGATTTAAGTTCACTTTTCTTTGTGAAACATTTTTTTTTTCACTAGCGTCAGAGTGGGGAACAAAAATACTTCGAATGCATAAATAGTAGCTCGCTGAATGCCGTTTCCTAAAACTTTTATGCAGCAATCTTGCACAATTTGTCGCCGGCTCTGTGATCAGTCTGTAGTGTGTTTGACATTGTTATCTAAACATGTTTTAAAGCTTTTCTGGTATGTAAACCGTGAAAATTCGCTGGTCTGTGCCTGAATTTTTTGATTAGCAGTAATCAAGGAACTGGACGACTGTGACGTCAGCGCGAGCAGTTGTGTTTTCCTACAATTCAAAGAAAACATTTTAACGCTTAAAATATTTTTTCTGCGATTCCTAATTGTACAGTCATTGAATTTCTTCTCACGTGTTGTTGATTTGAGATTAAGCCTTCCGCAGTGCCTTAAGCAAGTGAATATGGCCACAGAATCACGGTTGTTGATAGTTTTCCCTTTGTTCGTTAAATTCATAGGGTGATGGAATCTTCTTGCTATTCATTGTTATTGATAAGCTGACCTCTTCTGTTTAGTGAGAAAAGTATGGAACCCGATAGCAGATGTCGAGGCTGCCGCATTTAGCGACTGTGTTTGTTGGAATTACTGGCGGTAGTAAAATACCGCTTGTCGAGATTTGCAATAAGATTCTTTTGATTTTAGCTCAATGTTTTTTTTCCTTATCCAGGACAACCAGTCGTCTGTAAATTCTGATGCAAACGAGTATGAACGACATCTGAAAAAGAGAGAGAGAGAATAAAGAAATCGTCATTATATAGCAATGTTCAGAGTTCCGATATAAACTATGGAAAGTTTGAGCTCAAAAAAGATACTACACAGTAAAAAATCATGATAATTTATGTCTATTATGCACTTCAGCACACGAAACTAAAAGTTGTAACATATGTTTATATTAAATTGTAACGCTAATTAATCGTATTTGATGATGTTTACAATACTGTCAAGCCAACCAACTATGAAAAGAAAACCAAAAGATGTGTAAAATATATTATTAACAAATTAACAGGCCAAAAGATATAGTAAAGATATATTATATTGCAGTAATTTCACTACTAATTCAACTGAATCACAGTTGAGTTGTTATTCCCAAAAACACGGCATACTTTGATTTACTTCTAAATGCAGATCCTGTTGGTCGTGACAATTCAAGGCGCTTTTCAGTCCCACAGATCATCATTAAGAATCAATTTAATTTTCTCCATTTCCTACCAAAAACATCAGATTCATCAAAATGGAAGTTGGAAAAAGTTTGCGCCGTCACTTACACATTCAATTACGACGGAAACGCTCTCACGCAATGCGAAAATGGAAGTATTGATGTACATCTTTATATACTAGTTAGGTGTCGCTTCGAAACATGCCGTGCAAAGCAGGGTTGCCACATATACAGTTTAATCTGTATTTTATTTATCCTGAAAATTACTGATTTAAATGTGGCGAAAGAAAATAATTTCTTAACACCGTTAAAAATCCACACTTGTTTAAAAAGTTTTTTAAGTATATTTCATGTTTCTATGCGGGTTAAGAAATCAAGTACGCCCCATTTTTATACTCTCGTAAAAATACGCCGATGATAGTAGTGGAGGATTTCAATATAGATGCCTCAAAACAAGATAATATTAAATTCTTGATTTCATCAGCAAGTATATGAAGTTGGATAAGAAATCTGCTGCTTCAGAAGCTACTACGCTTGGGAGCACATGTATTGTTCTCGTATTTGCTAAGAATCATTCCAATTTTCCATACAAGTTTTCTAGGCCGCCGAAGGTATGGCCTTTAGTTCACGCATCGAATTCTCTTTTATGGTCTCTATGGTCTCAAAACGCGTTCCCCGCAATGACAATTTGAGTCTGGGGAAGAGGAAAAAGTCACACGGGGCCATATCTGGAGAGTACGGTGCTTAGTTGATGATATTGGTTGAGTTTTTGGCCAAAAACTGCGACACAACCAACGCTGTGTGAGCCGGCGCATTCAGCTTTTTTGGCACCAGCCGAGAAGCGACGCGTTTTAAACCCAAAACATCAGTTGAAATGTGTTCGGCTGACCCATAAGAGATGCCCAACAACACTGCAATCTCTCTAATCGGTACAGAACGATTTTGCAACACGATTTGCTTCGCCGATTCAATGTTTTCTTCAGTAACAGATGTTGTTGGGCGGCCAGGGATCTCATCATGATCCAAGCTTGTACGACCACCTTTGAAGCGTTTATACCACTCGTATGCCTGTGTTTATCCTAGAAACGATTCACCAAATGCCTTTTCTAACATTTCCAACGTTTCGGAACACTTAAATCCATTTGCAACACAAATTTTGATGCACGCACATTGTTCTAAATTTTCATCCATTATAAAAATTGCCACACGAAAATTTATCAACTTCTTTGTATAGACGCCAAACAAAAACTAATCGTACGATATGCGTCAAAATTTGACAGAATGTGTATAAAAGTGTTGCCAACGTTGAGAGAATAAAAGTTTACCGATTGGACAAGCGCGGGAATTTTAAAATGAAAATTCCGGTTCTGTTTTGATCATAAGGTACAATTCGAAAAAAAATAGTCGTCACGTTTTTCAGAGGTGGCTGAGCCGTTTTCCACAAACTTAGATTCAAATGAAATGCCTTATGGCCTCATAAAATTTTCTTGAATTTAATTTGGATTCGACTTCTGGTTCCGGAATTACAAGGGAATATGTGCAATTTTATTAAAAAATGTGCAAATCGGGTTATAAATGGTTTTTTCCAAATAAAAGGTTTAAAAATTCTTTAAAAAGTCCCCGTGAAGTCGATCCAGATCCGACTTCCGGTTCCGGTATTACAGTGCGATTAGTGAAAATTTTCAATTTTATGAGTTGTTTTTCACAAGCGCTGGCGAAACGAAGTGCGCATTTTTATAAAACCTACTGTTAAATTTATCTAGTTGGCAGTTCATGTTAGTTAGTGAATATATCCAACTGCTCCCCGCAGTTTCCGCTTCCGAAAGCACCGATAATTGTGAAGAAAATCTCCAAAAACGTAACTCGCTTCTATTTCTCAGCAATGGTTAGGCCGATTTTCACGAATCATGATTCAAATTAAAGCTCTCATTGTCTTTAAATATACTGTGCAACTTCATTCAGATCCGCATTTTGGTTCGGAAATTATTGGGCGATGAGTGTCAAAACATTCAAATCGCCATTCAAAATGACGATGCAAAACCGTCGTGTACGTGCGGTTTTGCTCCGTTCGCAGCGTGCTTTGTTCAAGTTCGAATAGCGTGTAGGGTTTGCACATTGAAAATTATATTTTTAAATTAAAAAATATATAAACTTCTAATTCTTTTATTCAATTTGTACCTACTTGTTAGTGTTATCATAAGATCATGATAACGATGCTTTTCTATAATGTACATTTAGTGCCTTTCTCATAAAGAAAGTTCATGCAATCACTTGAAAAATTGACTAGTGAAAATTGGCCCAGAGGGCTAAGTGTTCTATATCATTCGACACAGTCCATCGAGCTGAGCAATGTATATGTGTGAGTATGCGTCAAATAATATCACTCATAAAACAAAAAATCTCATAGTTCTACAGGTTGGAATTGAATTTCATCATAATTTCTTAGGGTAAAGTGTGTTTAAAATTACACACCGTCATTTAGAGCAAAAAAGGGCAAAATTATTCTAGATTTGGCTCAAAACTGATTTAATTTGAAGGGTATATTAGTTACTCACTAAACGAATCGACTTCGACTATACTGGTTCCAAGGTCCCGGTTCCAGAAATACCGGAAATAGTGGTCAAAAATTTTGAAACGAGACTCACTCGATTTTCTCAGGGATGATTTGATGGATTTCCACGAACAGGCTCAAATAAAAGTTCCTACAGTCGTATAGGTTGTCCAACTTACGATTACAGAACTATAAGGTAAAGTGTGTGTAATCATTTAGTGGGACGATGCAAAATAAAGATAAATTCTTATTAACTTTACATAACTGTTTACAAATTGAAAAGGTTATGTTAGTTTATACCCAACGAAAGCTTCCTATTTTATTTAAGATTGAAAAAAGAAATTCTTCTCAGAATGTTCTAGTGATATTTTTGAAAATATAAGTAATGTCAGAAAGGCATCATTACCACTAGGTGGATTAAGGAAGGTTTTATCGAAAAATTGTGTACAGCAACGAAGCTCATTTCTAGTTGAATGGATACGCCAACAAGCAAAATTGCCGCATCTGGAGTGAGGACCAGTCAGAAGCTTTGCAAGAGCTACCAATGCATCCCAAAAAGTCACTGTTTGGTATTGATTATGGGCCGGTGGCATCATCGGGCCGTACATCTTGGGCGGAACGTTACTGTGAATGGCGAGCGCTACCGTGTCATGATTGACTTGGAATAGGACATGCCAGACATGTGGTTTTAACAAAACGGTGCCACATTCCACACGGCACGCGAAACAATGACCAAATCGAGAGCCGCCTTCGGTAAACAGTTTATCTCACGTTTTGGGCCCGTCAATTGGACGCCTAGATCGTGTGATAGAACACCTTTGGACTATTTCCTGTGGGGCCATGTTAATGCTTATGTCTACAAGGCTAGAGCTAGAGCGCAGCACTGGATGATTTCTAGGATTTGAGAGGAGGAGATTCTATCGCAGGAATGGATGGATGGAGTGGTATGTCCCGTCTACAAAAAGGGCGATAAGCTAGATTGTTGCAATTACCACGCAATCACATTGCTCAACGCCGCCTACAAGGTACTCTCCCAAATTCTTTGCCGTCGTCTATCATCAATAGCTAAGGAATTCGTAGGGCCATACCAAGCGGGATTTACTGGAGCCCGCGCCACTACGGAACACATATTCGCGATAAGACAAGTACTCCAGAAGTGTCATGAATACAACGTACCCACGCATCACCTATTCATTGATTTCAAAGCAGCATATGACACAATCGATCGAGAACAGCTATGGCAGATAATGCACGAATACGGTTTCCCGGATAAACTGACGCGATTGGTCAAAGCAACAATGGATAGAGTGATGTGCTACGTCCGAGTATCTGGGACGCTCTCGAGTCCCTTCGAATCTCGGAGAGGGCTACGGCAAGGTGATGGACTCTCTTGTATCTTGTTCAATATTGCCTTGGAAGGTGTGATTCGAAGAGCAAGGATCGACACGAGTGGCACGATCTTCCGAAAGTCCGTACAACTTTTTGGCTTTGCTGACGATATTAATATTGTAACACGTAACCTTGAGAAGATGACGGGAACCTACATCGGACTGAAAGCTGAAGCTAGGCGTATCGGACTGGCCGTAAATGCGTCGAAAACAAAATACATGAGAGGAAGAGGCTCTAGAGAAGAAACACTACGCCTCCCACCACAAATATTGATAGACGGTGACGATATCGAGGTGGTTGACGAGTTTGTGTATTTGGGCTCACTAGTGACCGCCGACAATGACACCAGCAGAGAAATACAGAGACGTATTTTGGCAGGGAATCGTGTGTACTTGGACTCAGAAAAACCCTTCGATCGAGAAAAGTACGCCACTGCACGAAATTGACCATCTACAAAACGCTCATTAGACCGGTTGTTCTCTATGGCCACGAGACCTGGATTATGTTGGTAGAGGACCAACGCGCCCTAAGTGCTTTCGAAAGAAAGGTACTGAGGATTATCTATGGCGGAGTGCAGATGGAAGACGGAACGTGGAGACGGCGTATGAATCACGAATTGCAACAGCTGCTAGGAGAACCACCCATCGTACGGACAGCTAAAATCGGACGTCTACGATGGCCTGGGCATGTCATAAGGATGTCGGACGACAGCCCAGTGAAAACGGTTCTTGAATCTAATCCGACTGGTACAAGAAGAAGAGGAACGCAGCGAGCAAGGTGGATTGATCAAGTGAAGGGTGATCTCAGAAGCGTTCGTCCCTTGAGTGGCTGGCGACGAGCAGCCATGGACCGAGTTATGTGGAGACGTATTCTTGATACAGCAAAGGACACCCCAGGCCTATAGCTGTTAGGTAAGGTAAGTAAGACGCACTGGAAGCCAATATTGAAGTATTTATTCGTAAAACACCGGTCGATATGTATAAAATTTGATCCTGCGCATGGACCATCTTAAGCGGAGCCACAGCCAGCATTTACATGAAGTTATCTTCAAATATTAAATTATATTGATCGCTTCATCGATTTCAATGAGGATTTCATCAATTTTCTCAAATTTTTTGTTTTTTTTTTGAAACCCAAATCACCCTAGATACCTTGAATGATGTAGATGTATCGAAACTTTCAGAATTATTGGTGACTGCTTTAAAAGTTGGGTATCGCTGTCCACGTAGCATATCTGAAAGCGTTTTTCAGCTCCGCATTCACTGACACTCTGTTCAGCATCAAAGACCACGACGATAAAAGCTTTCTGAACAAAATAAATACATAAACCAGCAATGCAAAATAAAACGATTCACTCATAAGACGTATTACAAAAATACTTAACTAATAACAGAACAAAAGCATAGAGAAAACTTACCATCGAAGTTTGATTTAGGCCAAGATGTCCCTCACACTTTTGCGATCACGATAGCGTTATCCTTAAATAGAGGCTCGCATTCCTGGCGTATTCAGTTGCTTCACAGTAAGAGAAAATAAATTTCTTCCTTTCACTTTCTCGACCGGTGCTCGTTAATCATTAGCATTAGCTCCGTTATAGCAAACACTTTAGCATCTCTTCTCGTTGTTCCCCGATTACAATGAACTCCGGGAATGTCGGTTAACTTATTTACTTCCATGCCATCCGTTGACTGCTTTTGTTGTTGCTGTGTTTTCCACATGGCCGGATTGAACTGCTATCCGAAGCCGTTACTCAATCACCACCGTCCTATATTGACGCGACGACATTCAGCTAATGTTTATCATGTTCAATCTGAGTTTGACACTTGATTCGTTCGCTTGTCCCCAATCACCCAAACACCCACTCACGATTAATTCTGTCGTGCGCTGTTATATGTGTGTGTGTGCATTTGAGAGTTTGTCTGTGTTTCGGAACCAAAAACAGCTCTTCAGTCACGGTTATTCCCAGCAAGCGAGCTAATCAAAACTAAGAGCCTGACATGCTGTGTCGTTGAGGCAAAATTGAATGGCACTTCACCGTTATAGGTCCTGCTTCTCGAAGGAAAATCTTGACTACAAGGATGGGGCAAACATAGCAGTGGAATCGAATCGCCATTAGTAGTCGCCGTACATGGTGCTGCTGCTGCTGGAATACGGAAGCCTTGGTGTGAGCTTGACGACAAAGTCGTTGTAATTTTTTACGGGTTGTCACCCCTTCTCAAACGCAGCTACTGCCTGGACTGCGAAGGATGACAGTAGTTTGCTCATGGGTGCACGCCTACTGCCAGTAGATAGGACTTAAGCGTACGTCAATAGGACGCGTAGGTAGCCTATCGCAGTAGGTACTGGAAAGTCTGTGTTTCACGACGATAACGTTACGTTGATCAGACCATCGGCGGGCGGGGTTGGTTTGAAATATATATATAAATATTGTGAAGAAAGTTGTTTATGCTCAAGGTTTGCTGGCTTCGTCCGATTGAAAATACGACTACTTTTACGTATTCCACTCAACATCATAAAAAAACCTTAGATTCGAAGTTAATTGGAGTTATTTTTGTCTTTGGTTTCTGCCTCCAGCTTGGCCTCTGACAACACAAAAGTTCGCGCTGATGACAATTCTCACAGTTCCATTGATTATATTTCTCTCGGCGAGAACAATCTACAATTTTGGTCTGTTTTCTACTAGCTGGATTTTTTTCCTATTAAATAGTTGTAGGTTAAGTTATAAGATTGTGAGATTAAAGAATTGGGTTTCTAGTGATATCTGATGTTGTTGATTCAAACACTTTCGCTAAATTGCACGTTGGTCTAGTAGGTCTTATGCTACAGCAATAAATCGAGTAAACCGTGCACTGTGAAAGGATTTAAGCTCTAGTTTGATGAAAATCGAATAGTGGCTAAGCTGATTATCGTTTTTTATGGGTTTTCACTATGAACTGAAACCTAAAACGGCGTTTTTTTTGTTGACAGACTGTATTGAAATTTGCTACTTCGATAGGTTCGTTTCTGAGGTATCAAAAGAATACATCATAATGTCGGATCGGTAGGCAGCAGGAATCATTACGTTTTACAAAAAGTACTTGAAATCATTGTTATCACTTTTCAGATTAACACAACAGTTTATCCTACTGATCCAGGAATTTAAAATGTCATTTTTAGCCAATGACATATAAAAAAAAGGTTATAGCTAATCAAAGCTAGCCCCACCTGTACTGATTTTGAACTTATCTTCGGAGCGGATAAACTAAAACCTGAACTGGGAAATGCAATGCATAGTTTTAATGTTAAAAAACGAATCGAGTTATCTCTCACACACCAGCGTTTTTTCGAGTAAAAACCAAACTGTGTCCTGAACTAACGTATGTATATTTATCCATCTGGGAGCTAAAATATATACGCGACAATAAAATTATGCGCTCACGCTGCACCAAGCTGCACCAACATTTCTACAAAATTACCAAAACAAACAATAATCTCTAATACCTAAAACTTAACACAACTCCTAACTGGTCATGGTGTGACTTTCAAGCGTCCAGTCAGCATCCTGTCTAGCTTTAAATTGCCTACACTAAAGTCCAATTTTCAAGTTCGTTCTTTTCCTAATTACCTTGGTCAACAAATCCGAGAACATGCTCGTCCAAAAAGGGTTTTTTGTTTCTCCTAAATTACGCTATTATTCAAATACAAACAGAAAAACTGAAGATTGTGATGGTCGTTATCGCTCTTTTTGAATAAAAGCAACGAGTTTTTCTCTCATTCCAAAATGCTTAACAGATTTACGAATTGTTGTGTCACATTCTAGTATCATTGTAGTTTCACAATCTTCTATTTCATCTCAAGATTTACTTTTGCTTGCTAGTTCTGGTGATGTTGTATGATACAATTATGCGCATAAAGTAGTTTTATTTTGTTTTTTTACCTTTTTAAGTATATATAATCGTTTCTATCTAATATGGCGACGATGTAGAGTAAGATGCGATGTTTATTCTTTGTTTCTTGTTCCTTCTGTGTATGCGTGTGTGTATGTGTTTGTGTTTGCGTGCTTACGCGTGTGGATTTCTCTTGCTTTCAATGGTTGTTACAGCTCTCGCTACTGTTTACTAGTTTAGGCTCACTCTCGCTAATATTCATTTCACCGTTTCATTTTTTTTTCTTCTTCTGTTTTCGCCGGTTTCCGTATCCTTTTATCCTGCTTTTGAACATGGATGTGTATTTAGTCTTGTTTTTTCTTCTCACTCTAACAGCAGATTCGTGTTTTGGTTTTCTATTTATTTGATTTCGCATAACGGTTACGCGCCATGCGTTAATAGGTTCACTATGTGGTATTTGTTTTTGCTGATTCCCTGGCAGTTTAGAGAGACGACTTTCCTAAGTACCATCAGCCATTTGTCTCGATTTGCTCGACCGTTGTTTTTTTTTTGTTTGTTTACGAACGATAGGCAATTTTCCGTTTCGTTTTCTAATGGTTACTTCCACTTGATTAGATTTAGATTTGTTGTAAATACTTTAAAAGATGAATGATAGAGAGAAGTTGAGAAATGTTCTGGAAAAAACGGGAGAGATACGAAACTGTCTCATGAGTGAAATGGGATTCTTCAATCATGCTCTTATTATTTCATCACATGCCGTTTGTTTTTTAATTATGTTTTAAATTGGGTTTTGTAAAAAATGCAAATATTGTTTTTTTTTGTTTAATAATTCATTCTGCTTGTTTTTGTGTTTCCTTTTCGAGAAATCGAGGTTTGCTTACGTCGAAAATATGTGTAATAATCTCTAATGTTTAGGTTTGCCTTTAAAATTTCCTCAATATATTTTCTATGAAAATATGCTTGCGTAAGATTTTGCTTCCCCTTGCGACTGATTGGGAGAGAGTGTTGCTAAAAGCATTGTTTTCCGTCACTTGTTTCGGCTCTGCTCGTTCCGTGCCACCATTGATTCATGTTTGCTTTACGGTTTGTTTGTTTTTTTTTCTTCTTTTTCTTGTTTGGTTACAGAGATATTAGAATCGTTAAACTATTTTTCATCATTAATTTATTATTCAACGAACAAGTATATGATGCAGTGTTTCCATTCTGAATTCAAATTAAACAAAGGTTTATGTTAGTACGAAACTTTACCGTGACCATGATCGGTCGGATTGGCTCGTTTTGACTGGGATTTACTTATGGTTTACAAAATCGTACTGCGTTGCGGTGTTGCTGAAACTACCATTGCGGCTGCCATGAAAATGCACATTCTGCCACTTGTTGTCCTTCTTGTGCCATACCCGAGTTTCCTCGGTTTGCACTGTATGCGGGTGACCTTGCTTGTCGACGTACTGCGTTAACCGTACGTACGCGATACACGCCGTGTCCTCGCCGAAAATGTGCACATGCGGATTCAGGATGGTCGTATTGATGGCCTTGTTGTTCTTTCCCAGCACATTTTCGAAGTTAAACTTGTGAAAGTCCATACCCTCGATTAGGTTGCCCAAAGCTTCCGGCTCGAATGAGGTCAAATGCGGATCGCAGATTTTGGTGTATGTCTCGAAATCGCCATTGTTGATAGCCTCGATTAACTGCTCTGTGATCTTGATGATTTCCTGCCGACGTGCCTTGCAGTCATCATCTTCGACAGTAGTGCTGGATGAATCGGTGGATTCCTTCACCTGCGAACCTTCGCCCTTTTTGGCAATCATACTCTTGCTGGAGAAATTTCTGGTGGCAAGCATCGTGGTTAGTATAGCACCTTTGAGTTTGCGCCGGGCGTTGAACTTCTTCAAGCAGTCCACAGTCTCTTGTCGATGTACCACAGATGCCACACGTTCTCGTTGGCAGATCCAAGGATGTTTCAGCGCTTCAGCCGCGGTGATTCGTTTGTAGGGGTTAACTGTTAACATTTGGTTGATTAGGTTTTTCGCTTCCGGTGTGACCGTGTCCCACTCGGGTGACGGGTAATCGTATGTGCCCGCCTTAATCTGCACATACAGCCGATGTTGATCTTCGTCCCAGAATGGCGGATAACCGACTAGTAGAATGTATAGGATAACACCGCATGCCCAAATGTCGACGGCTTTGCCGTACGGTTCCTTCTTCAATACCTCCGGTGACAGGTAACCAGGCGTACCGGCAAAACCGAACCACGCCTGTTGATCACCCTGAACCTCAATCGCCAGACCAAAGTCCGCCAGTTTCACCGCTGCCCCCTTAGCCTTACTAGCTAACAGCAGATTTTCAGGCTTCAGATCTCGATGCACGACTCCATTTTGGTGGCAGTGGTTGACGGATTCCAGAATCTGCTGTATACAGTGCGATGCATCCGCTTCTGAATAGAACTCTCGGGCTACAATATCTTCGAACAGTTCTCCCCCTGTGACCAAATCGAACACTAAGTAGTGGTAGTTCTCCTCCTGAATACTGTCGTGTAATCTAACAATGTTCGGATGCTGCAATTTGCGGCATATCCGGGCCTCCCGTTCCAACTTCTGAAAATCTCTCGAGGTAAGCTTTTTTGTATTGATAATTTTAGCGGCAAACTCGAATCCAGTCGATTTCTGCACACATCGCTTCACGATCGAGAATGCACCCTTTCCGAGCTCCTCCTTTATTTCGTAGTTATCCGAAAACCGGGTACAAGCTGGCTGAGCAGCCATCTCGTTTAATAGATTGGCTAGAATTTTGCCCGAATGCGATTAAACAATAACAACGACTAATTGTGTGGCGCTGCCCCCTCCCACAACGAACTTTACTCACTATGAACCGAACGGTTAGTTAATCACGTATTCAATCTTAAACAACGATGCACAATTATCTTTCGCGTATCGTCTCTCGCGCAACTTTCAAATCTTCACCAGAGTCACGATCCACCAGGCACGTCCGTGCACTGTTAGCTGGGAGACACACGTGAGCTAACCCCCCGAACCACAGTTCTAGAAAACGACAAACTCCCGGGATGAATACTCTCTACTTCGCAGATAGTGGCATCCGATTTTGACCAGCAAATTTCGTCGTTTTTGTTGTAGTACTAGCCGTTTTAATTAATGCGGGAAACGGCCATACAGCATTTCTCATATTTCTTCGGGGCCGGTCGAGAATCCACCACTTGCTTCGGCCGGCTTTTTTTGTTGCCAACGATAGAGGGTATCCTAGTAGGCGATGAATGTTCTCATTAAAGCAGCCAAAAATTATCGGTTTTATCGACGAGCTACACAAGCAACCACTGACTCCACTCTCGGCTGGTGGTGCTAAGAGCCGCTAGTACGACTGCAGATGCCAATACTATATTCTCCTGTTGGTTGCGTCTGGAAGAAGAAGACAAAATATAATAGAGAAATTAGATATCCACTAAATACATCGCTCGTGGGTTGATGTGAGTTTTTTTTGCGAGTGGGTTGTATTTCGTAACGATAGGATTAAGAGATTTGCTGAAAATTAAGTCGAGCCAATCACCCGGACGGCTTTGCAGTCGGGTCTACTACGAGGTGCTGTAGAGAGGAAATTATTGGACAATGATGGTCTGCTTAATTAATTCTATAATGATAATGGGATGGGATGCAATCAAGCTGAGGTTCAGGCATTCTAGATATGGATTCATTGCAGTAGTTCCTAATTTTATCATTTTCTAAAAACTAACGGGTGTTTTTTTTTCAGGTTTGTTATTTTTCCATAGGGATTACTCTATTGTCTGAAAGTCGTTTTGACAGTGTAAAGTGACGGCTTTGCTCAGTATTGTTTGGCAAATCACCATGAATTGGTTAAGTTCAGAACAACGCATCCAAATCGTGGATAATTATTTTTGAAATTAGTGTTCAATTAAAACTGTTTATAGTGCAAAATTCTCTTATATAATGAGGAGCATTTTTAGTTTAATGGATACGTGGACAAGCAAAATTGCTATATTTGTAGCAAAGATAATCCACACGCCGCACAGTGGTTCGATTCAATAAAAACGTGGACATAAATCAGTAGCTGCCAAACCGTTCTTTTAATGCATATAGTTGCTTTTAAGAATTTTTTTTACAAATATATACCGCGTAATTTGATTCTATCCCTAATTGTTCATGATCTACTTTGACAAAAAACATAACCATAACTTTTTTTCTGAAGAGATAGAATTTTTTTTCTTGTACAAAGTTTTAGAACTGTTGAAAATAATTTACTCTATCAAATATACCAAAAGTCTAGGTCGCACCGTTTCGGATATACAAAGCGTTTTCATGGCAACCCTCCTAGAATCAGTTTTTTATTCATAATGTGTTTCAAGTTATTTTTTAATGCATACTTTGTTTGGAATAATTGAAGAAAATAAAAAATCCCATATTTTTGTTGAAGGTAGTGCATAGGTTTGTTGTTTCCTGGCAAAGTTATACGTCATTTTACCTTTTTTATCTATGATAAAACCTTATACCGAAGCGAAATATGCAACTTTATGCAGCTAATTTTTACAAAATCTATAGGAAAAGACATGCTCAATACTATAAAAAAAATCTGAACGAAACTCGATGGAACTTTTTTTAGGCCTTTTCAAAGTTAGTTTTAGTTATTGAATCATGACAACCCCCTTAAAACTAGTTTTCTAATCATAACTTGTGTCAAGTTAGTTTTTCATACATACTTTATTTATAATACTTGTAGAAAATATAAAATCCCACAAATTTGTAGAAGTTAATGCCTAGGTTTATTCTTTTCTGGAAAAGTTATACATCATTTTACCTATTTTTACCTAGGAAACCTTGCACTGAAGCGAAATATGCAACTTAATGCAGCAAACTTTTTCAATACTCAGAGGGAAATATATTCCTAATCCAATTTATTTTCCTATGAGAATATCCTGAGTACTATTCGTGTGACTCATTCTCACTATGGCCATGCTGAAACCATGAATGGTTAAGAAACGGAGGGCGTCACGCGTCTGCTATTTCTGTAACTCACTTTTGCAGTGAGCGAAGAGATGGGCAATTCGCTCCTGAGCTATTCCAGTGAATCGAATCTTTAAAGTGAGCTGATAGCTCACAGCTATTTGTAAAAGAACCGCAGCTCACCAGTTCACCACACTGGTAAGCAGGGATGCCAGGTTCACAGATTAATCTGTGTTTCACAGATTTTCAACCTTTAGCACGGATTTCAAAAATGGCACAGATTCTCACAGATTTCTGAAAACAGGCACAGATTTACACAGATTCTAAAATCGATCATAGATTTTTAAAATAGATCACAGTTTAGCACCAAAAATTACAGAGCGATAGGAAATAGTGAGAGTTTTTGGCCTAAAAAATTTCATCGAGTTCCACTTAGTTTTTTCTCTAATATTGTTAATTGTCAAAAAGGTAACAAAATAATAATCACAACAATTTGCTTAAGCTGCACGAGCAAGCATGAGCTAGTTTATGCGTATTTATGCGCACTTTGTAGTTGATACTGAAGTAATATAAGGTAGATTCTACGTAGATAAAACCAAAAAACTGTTTTTAAAATAAAGTGAATATATCTCAAAAACAAATTGTTTTTTACATTATTTATATCTTCAAGAAAAATACTTCAAATGTTTTTTATTCAAAATAAGATAGAAAAATTTTTGTTTTTGTGAAAAAAAATTATTTTTTTTCGAAATGGGTAAGAAGCGTAATATAATCATCTTCTATAACGAGTTGAATTTTGAAAAACTCATCACCCTGTAATTCCAGAATCGGAAGTTGGAATCGTATAGAATTAATCAATTTGAATTTTTGTATACGAAATTCGGCTTAACCTTCTATAAGAAAACGATTGAGCTCCTCTATTCCGGTGTAGCCGAAGTCAGTTAAATTCGCCTAAGGGATTTCAAGCCGTTTCATTTGATTCGAAATTTTTGAAAATCAGTATAGCCATCTTTGAGAAGTCGCTGTGAGTTTCAAATAAAACTACCAGCAAAAATTGAAATAAGTTTATTCGGTCATCGACTAGAGGACGGGTATAGTGTGATGGGTAGTTCGATGCTTTCCGCGCAGCTCACCTGGGTTCAATTCCCAAACCCGCACATAGGGTCAGAAAATTTTCCTGTCCCGAAGAGACAAATGACCTTAAGATTAAAACCTCTATAATCGAAATAAAAAAATATCGGTCATTTACTGTCAAAATCTACAAACCCGATAAACGCGATATTCATGTGAAATTGATATTTTAACATTAATCACCCTGTATCTCCTGAAACGGAGGTCGAATTTGATTAAAAGCAAGAATTTTATATGGGATCTTAAGACCTTTCAATTGAATCTCATCTACCATCTACCAGAAAAATGAGGGACATTATTTTCATTTCGTTAAACATATCATCTGGTAGCTTTAGAACCAGCAGTCGGATTCATATGAAATTCTGGAACTTTGTAAGGGGCATAGGATCTTTCATCAAAATCAAAGTTAGCAGAAATCGGTTAAGCCATCTCCGAGAACATTGAGTGGCACACACACACACATTTGCTGATCTTGACGAACTGATTAGAATGGTACATGGGTGTAAGATGTTATGTTCTTCCAGCAAGCAGTTTAAATCAATATAATTATGAAATTGGTTTGAACCCAGAAATACTACCATTTTTCTAATACACATGTCACATTCGAAAGATTATATTGCCAAAAACGAGTAGTACTAAAATCGAAACGAGGCAAAATGTCATGAAATAATGTGTTGTACCCAGTCTTTTAGGTATTTAGAAACAATTGAATACAACAGTATTAAACTTTGCTCCCAAGCATCACTTTATCATGCAGCGCTCAAAACTCCTACTACTGGAAGAAAGAAGTCGCTTACACAAAATATCAATATCTCTGTTGAATACGGACCGATTTTAACAATATATGGCCATCTGAAGCGACAAAAACAAAATCTCAAATCAGCATCTGACGGCAAAAGGCAGATAGCGAAGACTTGCGATACGATGTGTAGTAATTGCTGGCGGAGAGGTTGCCATGACAATAATTGAATGTCATGCGCCCGAGCACAGCGAAGCATGCTCGGTTCTTCTAGTCAAGTAGGCTGTTTCTTCATGTGTGTTTCAAATGAAGGGTAGTTTAATTGGTAAAACATTTTCCCCGCATAGGAGTTAGCTACAGGTTCGAGTCTCGTCTCATCGGTAACCTTTTCGCGATTTTCATTACATAGTCGTTTTCGCATGTCATTTTTACAATTTGTTTTTCTCGCTATTTAATCTATGGTTTGTTGAAATATAAGACTCGTTGTTTAATCTATGGTTTGTGAAATATAAGTATAAAAAAACCGGGGACCAGGTAATAGTGAAGAAAAGCTCCAAAAACGGAACTCACTTCGATTTCTCAGTAACGGGTTAACCGATTTTCACAAATTAAAATTAAAGCTCTCATTGTCTTAAAATATACTGTGTAGTTTCATCCAAATCTGACTTCCGATTCCGAAATTATAGGGCGATAAGTGTCAAAGCATTCAAATCGTCATTTAAAATGACGATGCAGAACTGGTACGCGTCGGTACGTGCGCACGGAAGAAGAAAACACCACCGGCTTTGATCCGTTCGCAGAGTGCTTTGTTTAATTTTGTATAGTGTATAGTTGACACATTTAAATCTATATTAACTTGACATAACAGTTTACAAATTGAAGGTGATGATAGTTTATACAAAAGAAAGCTTTAGATTTTATTCAAGTTTGAGAAAAAATCTTGACAGAATCTTCTAGTGATGTTTTTGAAAATATAAGTAATATGAGAAAGGCATCATTACACCAGTAGGTGGATTAAAGAAGGTTTTTTTTAATTCAGTCTCACCCGGTGAACGACCGTAACTAGGTTAAAACCGGGTATAAATAAACGATATAATAATAATAATAATAATAAATTCAATCTCACTTTCTTTACTTCGTTACGCGTTTTTTACGCAGATTTCCGAGGTCACGCGGTTGTTTAACGCGGATATCCAAAGTAACGAATTTTCGAAAAGGCAAGGTGTACACTTCAAGCTGTATTTTCGCCATATTGAGTAATTATCCCGAGATACTGTGAATCTATTGAAAAAAAATCTCCAAAACGACGTGTGATTAACTTTTCGGATTGTAATCATTCGGTTAATTTAACATTCGGGTTATTTCTGATTTTCTTCCCTTATATTAACCGAAAGTTTTCGCCAAAAACTTGCGAATAGCGACTAACGACAACCACTGAGCGCCATATGGAGTTAAGAAGTTTTTTTTTATAAAATGCTTTATTTTTTCAAGCAAAGTCAAAGTCTTGGCATTACATTCCTTTCGTGGAATTTGGCCTTTCTGTTTCAACAGACTTCGCAGCCGATTCTTAGCGTACAGAATCATTGCATGGCTAGTACTATGGATCCTACTGACACTAAGAATCCTTCCAGGTCGGGGCTCGAACATACGACAGCTAGTTTGTAAGACTAGCGTCCTATGCATTGAACCGCCAACCCAGGACCAAATATTTTCAAGTAGTACTTTTTATTGTTTAAAAAATATTGTATGGCTTTTTAAAAAAAGTTGAAATCTTGTAAATATCGTATTTGGCTCTTTCGACTCAAAAAGTTGCCGACCCCTGTACTAAACGTTCTAATGTTTCTAATTGTTAACTCCGATTGTGAACTTAACTACCCCGCGTTCAGAGGAGAATTAAATGTATATTACGTTATCAGTTTTGCTAAGGTGAATTTCATGTACCTTCTGCAAATCGAAGTACTTTTGTTGTATGAGAAAAACTTGTACTTCTAGAATTCTATACTGATTGAAGTCAATAACAATTGACCTTGGACGCGGACGTTCGCTGGTGCCGGAGCCATTTATTCGTTAATTCTGCTCATCATCAATATCGTCTTATTATTCACTACTGTCCTCGTTTGTCCAGATTTTCTGTTTCGACTGCGACTACACTACTTTTTCCCACCAATCTTAACATATTTCCTAAATGCAGTAGTCCTGAACCATTGAGTTATCGTTTTCTGTGTAGTAGAGTTTTTCATCTTGTTTATAAAGAATTTGAATACCATTCATCTCTCTCGAATCGAATGTTTCGATTTATTTGAGGAAGTTGTTCTGCACTTAAAATTATCTTCCTTGTTGGCTAAATTTGAGTACAAAACATCCAACCAAACTTCCAGAAAAAATCGCTTCAGTTAGCGGTTAACCTTGTCGATCATCGTTGTTGTTTTGGTAATTGCGCGTACCAATTGCCAACTGTCGTAAATCCGGTGACACTCCCATCCATTCATTTCGCGCGACCTTCTTCTGACATGGCTGTCACTCGTTAGAAGAACAATATCTTTATTTTGAGACACGTGATGTTCATGTTTTGAAAATAGATGCATGTTTACATGCAAATATACCGAAACAGTTGCTTTGACGTAATTCTATTGGAGAAAGCATTGCATTGTTAACAGAATGATCAACCGCTCTCGAATTGATCCACTAAATGAATATCAGCAGTAACAATCTTGTTGAGTCGGAATTTTGTTTAGGTAATTCTTTGACACAAGAAGTGAATAAATCGATCGGTTTATTTTAAAAAGCATTATCTCCATCGAAAAAACCTTCGACTAAATTAAACAATCCCAGACACATTTTTTCACGCCTTCAATTACGGCTTGACCGGATCGAAGACCGAATTTTTCCTACATATTCGTTCGCACATTTGGACACTCAAATGTTTGTTTTTTTTTGCTCTGTTCGAAAAACAACCACTGAATGTCTAATGCGATAGAAAGATGGTAAACCACTACCAAGAAACGGAGGCCCGACTGTGGGCGGTGTCAGTGTTCTTTTCTGCTTTAAAAATAGCATTCAAGAGCATCGAATGAAATCAAAATATTTCCACTTTTAGAATACATCAACAGAATACCGCATTATACAGACACGGAAAGCAACAGACAGACGGAATTGCTGCGGCATTCCATTTTGGATCTGCTGCGGCCAGCATCAGTACGAAAACATTGGCAGATTGCCATCGTCCTTTCCAACAATGGCGCCTAAGAAGAAGAAAAAAAAGTGCAGTCACAGAAAAGCTGCGCCGGACATCTTCGTTTATTTAGTCATCCTTCGATACCTGCTCTGTAGGAACATTTTCCGGTTATCGATCGGTAGTGCCGACAAAATCAAAACAAACGGAGGCGCACGGTCGTGTTTACCACTGGGAAAAGTGATTCGATTGAAGGAATTCTCAATTCCACAATCCAGATTTGCATAAAAATTTAAGAATCAAAACCAAATCACCGCTTTTATTCATTTTGCCGTTTCATCTCGTTAATTAGAGAAAGATATGCAATTTGCTGGAATTAGCTTAGAGTGTATAATGCGAATTTTCCATTATTATTCGCTTCGCCCAAATTCAAGAATCCCATGTTCATCAAAAACATTGTTATTGTAATACTACTAAAGGGTGATCATCTTTTTGGCAACACTGTTTTTGATAGATCACGTGTGAATCGTGTCTTGTGTCATTGTCAAACTTGTTCAGTTTGGTCCATAATTTAATCATGAATCGTCGTTTGGTCTATAATTTAATCATGACTGGGCGCTGGAAAAGTTGGAGGAAGATCCACTTTTGTATCGAAAAATTGTGTTCAGCGACGAAGCACATTTCTGGTTGAATGGATACGTCAACAAACAGATCAGCCAGAAGCATTGCAAGAGCTACCAATGCATCCCAAAAAAGTAACTGTTTGGTGTGGATTCCCAGATAAAACCTTTATACAGGCTAACAGTAAATGTTGCTCATTTATTTTCCGTGTAATTCAAATCCAATTTTATGTAATCAATAATCTACTGGAATTTGGGCTGACATCAGTCGACTTACAATAAACGAATTTCGATGTAATCAAAACAAATCAAAATCTTTGCTTCGGCTCTAGAACAGTGCAACAGAAAAACTAATGTGACAAATATAGGGGAGACCGGGGCTGAACCAGACACTTTTAAGAAATTGAGAAAAATTACACAATACAAATACACAGGTATACATCCCAGTTATCTATACAGTTGTGTCGCTCCATCTTCAACTACAATTTCCAATTTGTGATTTGAAAAAATACGCATTTGTTTTCGTACCGATTTAGCCCCATTTGTTTTGTCCGGTATAGCTCCGCACAGGCAATTCATTTTCGAGAAGCAATAATAATTTCATTTTCTACGTAATCAAAAACACTCAATAATCACTGAATTCATCACTATATAAATTTCGAAAAGCACTATCCAGACCGTCGTTACTACGCACAAAAATCAAATATACCTAACAAATCAGTAAAGTAGAGAGTAAAGAGAATTGACTCAGTGTGTCATTCAGCTAACTGACTTCTGTCACATAAATGCGCGTTTATAACGTCAATTGAGGCGGAGAGCCAATTTAACTAGTCGTTCTACGATTTATCGTTTACTCTCTTCTGGTAATTAGTTTTTTTATCGTGACGTCACAAATAAACAAGCATTCATTCTTGACAGTTCAGCGGTACTGTTTACAAACAAGCCTAAACAAAAATCGAAGAACACATTTTAAACAATCATCTTTACACTTTGCAACTAGTGACTTTCATATTATAAATCTCTAAAACAAACCGTATCCAATCGTGAACAAATCTCTATTTAGGCGAAATGGACCGTAAATGGTCTCATCCAAATTGTGAACAGACAAACAAATCTCAGTTTACAAACAGTACTGCTGAACTGTCAAAATGTGTTCATTCGATTGAGGTTAGCAGTGACGGCAAAAAAACCTTTTTTTTTTTTTTTTTTTTTATTTTTTTTTTTTAAATAACTATTTATTGGAATATGAGTTAAAATTAAATTATTAAGATTTAAATTGGGTGTTCAGCCACAAGTGGTGACTTTTCAGCCCTGTTATATATATATATATGATTTGGTTATTACCATGAAGACATCATTTGCTTCCGCAATTCTGAGATTTTTGTGTAGGGAAAATTCTAAACCTACTTGTATTGTGTAATGGGGAAAAGGAACTTATATACTAACTTACTAACTAATACAGAGAGCGAATCGATTCAATTGAAGATTGCATCGATTTTTGTCGGAATTTGCTTATAATATTATGTGACATTACATCTAATGGTTCTATATTTGTGAGTCTGTGTAACTCATTTGTACTAAACCAGGGAGGACGCTTCAGAATCATTTTCAGAATTTTATTCTGAATCCTTTGAAGCGTTTTCTTCCTGGTGGAACAACAGCTTGACCAAATTGGTACCGCATAAAGCATGGCTGGTCTGAAAATTTGTTTATAAATTAACAATTTGTTTTTTAGACAGAGCTTAGAATTTCTGTTTATAAGAGGATATAAACATTTAATATATTTATTACACTTTGCCTGGATTCCTTCAATGTGATCCTTGAAAGTGAGTTTTTTGGCAAAAAAACCTAATTATATCTCTAGTTAGATACATTCATATTAAGGTGCCAATAGAAAGGGATCATCTCTAATTTCGTAAAGCGGTAGAGCTCAAAAGTTGAAGCCCATAAAAAATGTCCCTATGAAAATTTTGAGCTCTATCGGATCAATCGGATAGTGGTACCGCCAAAGGGGTACATGAAATTTCTTAAATCGAAATTTTTTTTGACGCCTTGATTAGGTTTTGGTATTGAGTTTGGTCCCTGATTCAGATTCGGAATCCAAGTTTAGAATTCAATTTCAGAATTAAATTCGGAACCTGGATTCTGGATTCAGTTTAGTTACAGAACGCTAGAACTAAATTCGTGAACTGAATTTCTGATCTGGTGTTCAAACCAGAATTTCGCAACTTTATTCGGTTCCAAATTTAGTTCTTAATTCAGTTCCAGTTTTTGAATTTCCAGAATTTAAGTTCTAGTGTAGATAAATAAATGGTGGTAAAAAATACTCAACAGTTATAAACATCAGAATTTCAAAAATCAATTTGTTTTCTCCACTGAGTTTAAAAATCTACAATCCATTGAATCTTGAATAAAAACAAGAAAGTTTGTACAGGCACAAAACCGTGTTTGAATTGCCAAATTTAGAAGTTCTCCCGATTTCTTCGTCGTCGCTCAAAACGATAGTTTGAAATTTTGAACACATTTCACTCTGTAGTTCCAGAACCGGAAGCAGGATCTGGATGAAATTCAACAGCAGTATATAGAACCAAAAATCTGAAATTCCATCCGATCATCACCGTAGAAATTAAATGAGTTCCGTTTTGAAGTTTTTGAACTGGTGCTTCTGGAACCAGGAACTGGGGTTGTTTGGCCAGAAACTAATATAACCTACAAATAGGAACAATTTTAAGACAATTTTCTTTTTTCTGCTTCGCCGCTCTGAATGATGAAGGCTAAATCAATTTTTATGGCCAATAACTAACAAGACGCGCACAACATAAGGTTTATATGGCTAGTACAATTTCGAAATTAAGTAGACTTGAATTCAATGGACCTTTTCTTAATTGGCTGTGCTCATATTTTACTGATCGCGACATGTCAGTGAAAACAGGAGATTGCATTACGTCTCCATTGACGGTCAGTTCCAGAGTTCCTCAAGGCAGTTATCTTGGACCGTTCATATTCCTACTCTATCTAAACGACTTAAACATTTTGCTAAAATGCATGAAGTTATCGTATGCTGATGATTTTAAACTCTTTCACCTTATCAAAACCGTCGAAGACGCCAGATTCTTGCAGTCACAACTGGACATTTTTACAAATTGGTGTAGAAAAAACCGAATGACCGTTAATGCTTCGAAATGTTCTGTTATTTCATTCACCCCCTAAATCTTTCGAGTTACCAAGATCGCTGCAAGCTCATAGATCTCAATCTACTGTCCGTTCGCAGAAATGTGTTCAAGGCAGTTTTCATTGCTTATCTTTTCCAGTCACGAATTGATTGCTCGGAACTGTTATGTTTGCTAGATTTTGATATTCGTCGTCGTTGTCTTCGAACTCATCCTTTCCTACGCATTCCTGCCGCCAGAACCCACTATGGCCACAACGAGTCATTTGTCAGTATGTGCCGAGTGTTCAATCGCTGTTCAAGTCAGTTCGACTTTCATCTAACTGATACTATCAGAAAATTGTTTTGTCGAACACTATCTCTTTAGAAGTTTATCGTTAGTTCTAAGTATTTAGCTATGTAGTTATAATAGTTAATGATATACAATATATTATAATAGTTAATAATATGAAATGTATCATTTGGATATTCTGTAATCTGTTGGTACAAAAGATAAGGAGGTTTTATGCCTACTGGAGATATAGTGATAGATTGATAATAACTTATCTCCAGTAGGCTTTTCCTTGTTCCAGAAATGAATAAATGAATAAATAATTAAATAAATAAATAAATAAGTATTGCGAAATCGATTTTGTCATGTCCGATAAACTTTGGTGCATTGAAAACACTGAGATCTGTCGGTTACAAGACATATACAATAACATCCCTCGAACCGGACATGTTCGCCTTAACCCTTCCAAATTTGATCAACTTTTTGTCGTGAATGCGACTTACTTTACTATGGGGTGCCTTTTCAAAATTTACCCTCTGAGACAGTGATAAGATTTTGATCGTGAATATCTCTTGTTGTATCTAATGAATTAACATAATTTTTGCTACCCGCCATCGGAAATATGATCACAATTTTATGAAAAAATATTCAGTTGTGTGACATAATCTCAAATAATTCAATATTAAACTTTTCTGAAATGTTTGGTATAAACGAGTATGAAAGAGGATAATTCAAAGCTCATAGCTCAGTGATTTGTGAAAGGATTTATATAATCTAACTACCAATAGAATCGAAATTTTTCCACTTAAGCGTGTATAGAAAAAGCATTGAAGAATTTCAATAGTACACTATTGAAAAACCTGTCTCATTTGACCCATGTCAACACCAGCCAAACAGAAAGCGTTCTGAGGAAGAGAACAAAATATCTGCTGCTGTACAACAAATCGTTCGAGAAAATGTTCCGAACAGTGTTTAATATCGTAGTGAGTTCCTCAATTTGACCCTTCTGAATGCTAGAAGCGAATCCCTACAGCATATTGATAGTTTCTTTCAAGAAATTATGCAAATCCGAAATGAAATAATCGACATTAAAATTCTGTATGCGGCTATTTTTATAGCCGTTAGGACCGCCCATTAGTGAAAAAGCTACAAACGAAATCACGTAAAAAGAAACCTCTCAACAAAAATTGGATCAGTTTGGATTCTATCGCCACTTCGAGCAGATGTATATTGTGTCGTTTGCAAAGCTAGTTTCGCTTCCGACAAGAGCGATTACGTCCCAGGTGCCAGTCATTGGCATTGGTGAACAAACAACGGTGGAGAGCATTACACAAAATCAGCCGTTCTAATGGCTTTAAAAGTTTTCTAAAGAACTATTAGGATTTGTTGTTCGCAAATCGAAGGGAAATTACTCTTATTCTGAAAAACGACGTATTGATTTTTCGATCGAATGTGGCTCGATCGAATCTTAGCTACCTTTGATTTTGCTAGCGTTATTAGGAATACAAATGAAATACGATCGTAAAATCGATACGACGTTATTCAAAATAAGGGCGATTATCCTCAGTTTAGTGGTTCGATTTGTGCACTTTTCGCTGTGTGAAATTCACAGTAATCGAGATCAAGTGATGGCTTCTTTGTTTTTGCGAAAAATGTGGAAAAGGGGAATGCTTGCATAATTCATACAATTGATCAACTAATTGATATTCGGAAGTGTTAAGGAACATGTCAGTTGTTTTCGTATTCACGACATCCAGTTATGTCTCTGACATTACCCACCCGCCTTTTTTGTTTCAAAATAAGCCTAAGTTTATCGAAATTTGTTGAGCGATATGCAAGAAATTTACGTCACTTATATTATATCTCTGAAGCCGGAAGTGACAATTTGATTTACAGTTCAATAGTAGCTTTCAAACGAGTCTAGGATTGTTGAAATCGACTCAGCCATCCCTGAGCAAAACTAACGGTAAAAAACAACGCGTTTTGTCGGTTACGACACTTATACCATTATATCTACGGATCCGGAAGTCACAATCGTTCAATTTTCGGAACCGGAAGTCACTACCGTTGGATCAATGGTTCAATAGTAGCTTTCAAACGATCCTAAACTGATTAAAATCAGTTCCGTCATTTTTTTTACGTTTCGCCTTCGGCTCTTCAGTGCAACTAGCAGATTATGTTGATCTGCTAATGCCACGTCACGGATCAACATAATCCGCTAAGCAGACGTAAAGTACTTGCTATTTACAAGTCACTTTTTCTACACCGACGTGTAAGGTCTTTCCTGACGTCCCGAAAGAACGAAACAAACTGACGGTATTCTGACCGCCAACAGGTTGTAGTCATTTAGGGGTTTTGGTACCTCATGGGTACCGGTTTGTGCAAAAGTACACATGACTGATTTCAATTTTTTTTTACGTTTCCATTATAAAAATCGCCACACGAAAAGTTTTCAACTTCTTTGTATAGACGCCAAACAAAAACTAATCGTACGATATGCGTCAAAATTTGACAGAATGTGTATAAAAGTGTTGCCAACGTTGAGAGAATAAAAGTTTACCGATCGGACAAGCGCGGGAATTTTAAAATGAAAATTCCGGTTCTTTTTTGATCATAAGGTACATAGGTTTGGGAAGTTCATGGCCATAGGAACTTTTTTCTATACCCTTTCTGGTCCAGTTTCGGTAAATACCGGAAGTAATGGTCAAATTTCTAGAATAGAATTCATTTCAATTATTCATATGAACGATTAAAAGAAAGGCATTATCATACCACTAGGTGGATTGAAGCAGTTTTTTCATGTTATATCCTGTGTTTCAAGACTATGATTTTAACAGTCAGAAGTAACTTTCAAGTCCGGAGTTTGGATTCGGATAAAATTTAGAATGTGCTTGAAGTACTGCAAGACCATTCATTTGATTAGCTTGTGAAAATCGGCTTAACCATCTCTGAGAAATTGAAGTGAGTTCCATTTGAGACTTATTGTCCACTATTTCCAGAACTTAATGATCCGGAAACTGGGGATCGATATCACATAAGTGAAATAATTCAGTTATCTGCTAACAAGGTCTACGAACTAGAGAAATTTTTGAACCAATTTGAAGAGCATTTCCTGCTCTTTACATGGTCTATTCTGAAAAAAAGTACCTTTTTTATCGATCCACACGTTTGCTGCATCAATATTCGTTTGTCTTTTAAAGAAATGTAACTAGAAAGAATGGTAATAGATTGCTTTGTTAAAATAAACAGGACGAAATAAACAGGAATATATTCGAGTGATATTTCGTTTTTTCGATAATTGTAGTTGAAGACCGTTACAATCGATTTAGTTATAAAAATGTATGGGTTATCATTTGAATTCATACACATATTTTAAAAGTTCGTGCGAAATCGGTTTTCAAAATTACTTCACACCACTATAAATCCACTAGTGAACAAATTTTAGCTAACATCGCGACAAATAATTTTCAAATAATTTTTTTATTTATTATGGAAATTAAAAAGTTAAATTTACTATTTAAACTTCAAGCTGACGAACCTCGAAAACCTAATTGGAAATTTCACACCAGACGCAAGTAGCACCGAATCAATTAAATGCCGCTGGAGCTCTTTACGACTCATATTATCAGTGGCATTCGTTTGTAAACAACTTCAATAACAATTCCCATCAATAACAGCGTATTGGCACGTACCCAACGTGGGAAAGCATGACACTGGGCCCTACAATTAAACTCACTGTATCATAAAATCGGAGAACCGCGCAATCTGTTCGATTGACAATGCCGATGGACAAATTTACAGGTGGCAACACGCGGCCATTACCTCGGAGCTCAGAGTTCCTGTTCTGTCGTCGCCAGTGGTCCTTACAGTATTTACATATGATACGATTTACGTCGCCATCGTCCGTTGATTGAAGCAATTCACATCGTTTTGATTCATGCAATTGTGAAGCTATAATTTCTGTCCGATGTTCCCTTCATCCGACCAATTACGGCACAGAATATATTGCTACCGTGTAGACTTGCAAACATTATGCCGGGTTCTGCTGAAACAGACAATTTTCGCAGATTGCTTGGTGCGGTTCGAATGGATTTGGCCTTGCGTCGAAATGTGGTGAGCGGAAATGCTTCGCTGAAATGAGTTTACCACACATAAAATTCTCTAAACAACGCCATTCCGTGCTCCTCACCTCGTGGTTGGTGGTGGTGGAGATTCTTGGTTGATTGATGGATTTATGTGATACGGTTTTCTTCGCTTGGAAACGAGATTGAAAATCGTTGACGCAAGGGGGATTAAACTTTTCAGAAAACAACGACATTCACCACTTAAGCAGAGTGTTTGGGTTCGGTGGAATGCTGGTAGCATCTGTCAACCGTGAAACCTGGAAAAGCTCCGGGGCTTGAAAGGCAATGGAGGGATTAGCCATTTTTCAACAGTTTTGTTTGTTTTGTGAGATTTTTGTTCCACGAAATTTCGACCGGTTTGATACGGAGAACTGAGGCCAAGCTGATGTAATAAGTAATTAGGGTACCTGACGCACATTGACAGTGCTTCTCTCCTGTGAGTGTACAGTACCTACTTCAAAAAAGTAACAGATTGAATAGATAAAGGAATTAAGCTAACAGGTTGCTCTCACTCATAGAGCTCGGTCGAAAAATTTGCTCCACTTTATGCAGAACATTTCATTCAAGTTTACAACTTACAAAGGCGAATGTCTCCCAAAGCATCTCTTGACATAGGAGGCCAAAAATGATTTGGTCGGTTTCTAACATACTACCATTATGGCTGATCAGTCTTATGGCGTTTTTCATTGAAAAACACTGGTGGCGTGGATTGCTTTGATTTTGCACTTTCGTGCAAAAATGGCAATAAAACACCGTCAGAATATTGCATTTCTGCTCGGATGAACGAAAAACGGCATTGGACTGCAAATTGGTCCACATTTTAGGGGGACGAAAATATTTGTGGTTTAGCCTTATACATTAGAGCTGCGAGTTCTTCAGGACAAATAATCAATGTCGAAGGGCCTAGACGGTAGTAGGGTGGTTCTTATCATTAGAGTGATCCGAAAATTATTTTCCAAACGTGTTAAGATGGAGGTTTTTCTGTTTTCGGCAAAATTAAAGAACAAATTATATCAAATAGCTTTGCTGAAAACGCCGTTGTGGTATCTCGAGTGGTTTTAGTAGTGAAGCTATTCTAGTAAAACAACTTAGGGTGTTCCTGAGCAAATCAGTCTTTTTGCTCTGGCAATTTTATTTTTCCCTTGTCGTGTTTTATGTCTTTAAACAATTTGTTGAGCAAATTAAAACAATTTTTTCGTGATTGATGCAATCAGATAGCGCTTTTTGAACTGAAGCTACCCAAGTAACAATTTTTGTTATACTAGCTTATTTGTGACTAGTTTGCAACCAGAAATTTGAGTGATTGTTACTAACATCTTACCACTTGCGTGGCTCAAAAAGCGCAGTTTCAACTAGTTGCTAAGTCGGCTAAAAATAAGTTGTCGTTACGTTGTAACGCCGTACTGAAATAACTTATCTTTCCATAACTTGAAAATAACTTTTTTTCAAGTAAACTAGTTGAAACTTAGTCACCATCGACATTATAAACATTGAATGAATCCAGAATATCGCCATATTCAAGCCAACAAGAGTTTTTTAGGTTGCATTTTCGTTATCATTACGTTGGGAGAACCTACCGATAGCTAAAAGCATAGCTGTGATTAGAGATATGTTAGAATCAAGTAACTATAACTTACAAATGATAGTTAGTTCAATGTTTATGCTATAAACAAACACTGCTGTCACCTTGATTTAACCAGTATAACATAAAAAACATGATCGTGCTCTTGTTGCAACATAGTTTGGACTTAGTTGTATCAGAACTAGTTGCGAATTGCTGCTTGGGTATTGGCAAAACTAGTAATTTTAAAACAGGTCATTTTGAAACTGTGGGAATTTATTTATTTATTCGTCAAACAAATGTAGACTATAGACAAAAAAAGCTACAATGGTTTCTTAGATGCTATACATTATTTCTACGATTTGGTTTCAATTTTTCTTTTATTTGTTTCCTGGACATAGTTAGATTGATTTTTTGGCAGTTTTCGTTATAAAAGCGCATCATTTGATTAATAAGATTATTTTTGGCATAATCTGTTTTATATTTTTTTCCGAGAATATTTGACGACTTCTGAAACTAGGAGCATAAAATTTTAGTTGTGAAAGCAATGATTCAGATTGTACTCGTTGAGAAATAATGTCGTTGATAAAATAAAGCATTGTAGCTTTGCGACGTTCTTCGAGTATTTGTAAGTTTATGAGCATACAACGCGCTTTATATGTTGGAAGAGGAAATGTAGTCCAGTTTAGTCTACGAAGCGCATACAGTAGAAATTGTTTTTGAACAGATTCGATGCGTTCTACGTGTACGGAGGTACATGGGTTCCATACTACGCTGCAGTATTCCAAAATTGGCCTGACGTATGTTGTATATAATAATTTTATTGTGTAAGGGTCCTGTAAATTAAGACTAAAACGTTTAATGAAGCCTAACATACTATTTGCTTTTCGTCTTTGACTCATCAGTGCAGAGCAGTTCAAATTGAACTGCTTAGTGCTAAACTCGGCAGTTCAATTTGAACCGCTAAGCAGACGTAAAGTTTCTGCTACTTACAGAACACTTTTTGTTTTGCAACGAAGTGCAATGTCTTTTCTGACGTGCCGAACGAAAACGTGTTTTCGACTATTTCTGGCCGATGCAGGTATGGTCATTTAGGGGTTAGCCAAATTTTGTGCTAGGGCACATAACCGTTTTCATTATTTTTACGTTTCGTCTTTGACTCATCAGTGCAGAGCAGTTCAAATTGAACTGCTTAGTGCTAAACTCGGCAGTTCAATTTGAACCGCTAAGCAGACGTAAAGTTTCTGCTACTTACAGAACACTTTTTGTTTTGCAACGAAGTGCAATGTCTTTTCTGACGTGCCGAACGAAAACGTGTTTTCGACTATTTCTGGCCGATGCAGGTATGGTCATTTAGGGGTTAGCCAAATTTTGTGCTAGGGCACATAACCGTTTTCATTATTTTTACGTTTCGTCTTTGACTCATCAGTGCAGAGCAGTTCAAATTGAACTGCTTAGTGCTAAACTCGGCAGTTCAATTTGAACCGCTAAGCAGACGTAAAGTTTCTGCTACTTACAGAACACTTTTTGTTTTGCAACGAAGTGCAATGTCTTTTCTGACGTGCCGAACGAAAACGTGTTTTCGACTATTTCTGGCCGATGCAGGTATGGTCATTTAGGGGTTAGCCAAATTTTGTGCTAGGGCACATAACCGTTTTCATTATTTTTACGTTTCGTCTTTGACTCATCAGTGCAGAGCAGTTCAAATTGAACTGCTTAGTGCTAAACTCGGCAGTTCAATTTGAACCGCTAAGCAGACGTAAAGTTTCTGCTACTTACAGAACACTTTTTGTTTTGCAACGAAGTGCAATGTCTTTTCTGACGTGCCGAACGAAAACGTGTTTTCGACTATTTCTGGCCGATGCAGGTATGGTCATTTAGGGGTTAGCCAAATTTTGTGCTAGGGCACATAACCGTTTTCATTATTTTTACGTTTCGTCTTTGACTCATCAGTGCAGAGCAGTTCAAATTGAACTGCTTAGTGCTAAACTCGGCAGTTCAATTTGAACCGCTAAGCAGACGTAAAGTTTCTGCTACTTACAGAACACTTTTTGTTTTGCAACGAAGTGCAATGTCTTTTCTGACGTGCCGAACGAAAACGTGTTTTCGACTATTTCTGGCCGATGCAGGTATGGTCATTTAGGGGTTAGCCAAATTTTGTGCTAGGGCACATAACCGTTTTCATTATTTTTACGTTTCGTCTTTGACTCATCAGTGCAGAGCAGTTCAAATTGAACTGCTTAGTGCTAAACTCGGCAGTTCAATTTGAACCGCTAAGCAGACGTAAAGTTTCTGCTACTTACAGAACACTTTTTGTTTTGCAACGAAGTGCAATGTCTTTTCTGACGTGCCGAACGAAAACGTGTTTTCGACTATTTCTGGCCGCATCGGCCAGAAATAGTCGAAAACACGTTTTCGTTCGGCACGTCAGAAAAGACATTGCACTTCGTTGCAAAACAAAAAGTGTTCTGTAAGTAGCAGAAACTTTACGTCTGCTTAGCGGTTCAAATTGAACTGCCGAGTTTAGCACTAAGCAGTTCAATTTGAACTGCTCTGCACTGATGAGTCAAAGACGAAACGTAAAAATAATGAAAACGGTTATGTGCCCTAGCACAAAATTTGGCTAACCCCTAAATGACCATACCTGCATCGGCCAGAAATAGTCGAAAACACGTTTTCGTTCGGCACGTCAGAAAAGACATTGCACTTCGTTGCAAAACAAAAAGTGTTCTGTAAGTAGCAGAAACTTTACGTCTGCTTAGCGGTTCAAATTGAACTGCCGAGTTTAGCACTAAGCAGTTCAATTTGAACTGCTCTGCACTGATGAGTCAAAGACGAAACGTAAAAATAATGAAAACGGTTATGTGCCCTAGCACAAAATTTGGCTAACCCCTAAATGATACTATTTGCGTTATTGACAATTGTATTATAATGCTCCACGAAAGTAAGTTTTGAGTCTAAAATTACGCCTAGGTCTCTAATAATTGTACATTTTTCTACAGGTTGGTTTCCTAAATATATGTTAATAGTAGGAGGCATGATTTTTCTACTAAACGTTACTGAACTACATTTCTTAACGTTTAGTTGGAGTAAGCTTTTATTGCACCAAATGTTGAATACGTTAATTTCATATTGGAATACTTCAGCATCTACCGCTTTTGTTATTTCCATAAAGAGCTTCATGTCGTCTGCATATACAAGTACTTTTAGCTGTTTGAACAAGAAGGAAATGTCGTTTACGTACAAGATAAAAAGAAGAGGGCCTAAATGTGAACCTTGGGGAACACCTGAAGTGACATTTATTGATTTGGAATATGTGTTTTGATAGCGTACAATTTGTTTACGTTTTGTTAGATATGATTCAAGCTATTCCAAAAGTTTTTGTTCAATGCCATATTTATTAATTTTGAATAGTAATAATGCTATGTCAATTCTGTCGAAAGCTTTGCTGAAGTCAGTACAGAGAGTTTCGACATAATTTCCATTGTCCATAGCTTCCAAAGTGAACGTAATGAATTCCAGGAGATTTGTTGACGTAGAACGACCTTTGAAAAAGCCATGTTGTTTTGGAGTTATGTATTTTTTTACTTGTTGAAATATTTTCCCATTGATGATTTTTTTCAAAAAATTTTGGAATGCACGAGATAATGGCAATTCCTCGATAATTACGTATGTCTGATTTCGAGCCTGATTTAAAGACCGGTACTAACTACTGTTTCTGGAAATATTCGTGTTCTTAGAAATAAGTTGAAGAGATGTTGTAATGGTGTTGTGAGCTCAGTAGCTAATTGTTTAAAAAATATTGGTGCTATTCCGTCAGGTCCAGGTCCCTTGGCTGCGTTGAGGTTTTCAAGTGCATTAAATATTTCTTGCTTTGATAATTGATTGACATTGATGTTATTAGAAAGCTCCGGTATAAAGGAAAAGTAGTCACGTTCACGATCTGTTTCGGCATATGATGTATATATTTCTTGGAAAAAATTTGCAAACAAATTGCAAATTTCAGTGCTATTATTTCCAGTAGTTCCGTCTAGGTTTATCTGGGAAGGAAGGTTGTTATTCTTCAGTTTTGTTTTAACATAGCTAGAGAAATTTTTAGGATGCTCTTTGATTTCGCTTTCAACTTCAAGATTATATTCTTCGTGTGCCGAGTTGATTGCTATTTTCAGGTCATTGCAAATGTCGAGATAGTTTTGAAGATTGATAATACTTTTATCTTTTCTTATGTGCTTTCTGCTTTCTATTTTTCTGGGTTTTCAATTGCGGGTTGAAGCAGACAGGCAATTTGCTATTGTGACTTCTTCTTTTTACTGGTACAATTTCCGAAATTAAGTTGTTAATAATTAGATAGAATTTTTTCACTTCTTCATTGACTTTTCCTTCTATACTCAAAATATTTTGCCAGTTTAATGTACTTAGTCTACGTTTTGCTTCTTCGAAATTAGTTTTGTGGTATTCCGGCACTTCCTCGTATTCTATTTCGTTAGGGAGAGACATGTTATGCATAAAAATGGAGTATTCAATTCCTGTGTGAAATGCTTCATTTTTCCAGAGTGGGAGGCATTCACACAGAAGTCTTCGGTACAGTTTGTGAAAAGAAGATCAAGATATGAATTTTGTTTATTTTTCACCGAATTTATTTGATTCAAGCCGAATAAAGAGATTTTGTCGAAAAGAAATTGAATGTCTGTGATATTGCAGACGTATTTATGTCTTTGTCTAAGGATAAGGTATAAGGTAAGGTAATGACATATTATTGTTATTGTTGTGGCAGGTATTGTTACTATTAGTGTTGAAGTTGCTGTTGTAGTGCACATTATTGTCATTGTTGTTGTTGTTGCTGCTACTGTTGTTGTTGCTGTTGTTGTTTTTACTGCGTATACTGTAATATTTGTGTCTGTTTTTGTTGTTGTTGAAATTTGTATTATTTTGTTGTTTCCGCTTCCGATGTTTCCGTCTGAGGTTTGCTTTTTCTGTTTGTTTTTCTTGCAGCCGTCGAGTGCGCTGTTTCTTGTCATACTCACTCCAGTCTCGTTACCAGATTTTTTTACTTCCAATGAAGCGCCAGCCACTGTCGCATGCTTGAATTTCCTCCTCTGTTTCTAAAGTTGTGCTGTCGAGTTCAGAAGTACAGTCCAATAGTTCTTCTTGTAGGCTTGGATGGACAAATTTCTTTTCTGGCCTTGGGTTAGAGAATTCTGACGATATGCTTGAAAAAAAATCCTCGTTTGAAAGCTACTGTTAGGCTATTCGATAAGCTCACAAAACTAATAGCCGAGGGTCTTATTAAATTTTTAATAGGACTATTTAAATGGCACGAGAAAGGTATTACCACACTACTAGATGGATTGAGAATAAAATATTTTCAATTTGTACTTTCGACGGATGATGATGATGAAAAACTCAACATTGATTGTGTGCGCAGAATTTGTTTAACGGTTCATTTTTTCAACAATCTTAGGATCGCTACTATTGGGTCATTGATCATGTAATAGATGAGCAATTCCAAAAATTAACAGCAGAAAAAGTGGTAAAATCATACTCGACTTTTTTTTCAATTTGATCGAAACTTGGCACACGTTTTAAGAATAACAAACCATTTGTTTTTCACCGATGGAGATACCGATTCGACTCAAGACTGATTTTTAAAAAGGGCGTATGTATTTTTGCATACACTTTCTTCAAATAATGGTATTCTGGAAAATGTAGAATGTACGCAAATGGTGTCCAAGAAGAAGTTGTAGGAAATCGATTGGACACTCTTAAAAACATACACTACAAAAATTAGAAAACACTAAAATAAAAAAAAACGTTTCTTTAATATTTTATCAAAAAATTTTACTTTAAACCTTAAGTTAAAGCCCACATTTTGGTGCTAATTTGATTTGATCCTAGATTCGATTAGTGTGAATTGAGAAATGACGAAGTTACTGCTAAAACAATTTACCAATATTTGCAAAACCTAAATTTTTAATCAAAAGTTGTCATTTACACAGTAGAATATAATTCTTCAGGTTAAAAGAAATAAATTTGTTCAATGCGATCTGTCTTCTAGAAGCAACCGTTCTCGAGATATTGAGATATGAAAGTCAAAAAGGGCAGCTTTTATTGATTTGCAATTTTACATGTGCATTGAAATATGAAAAAGTGTGAATCGTGTTGTTTCCCAGCTGATCAAAAACAAATTCTCGTTACGATGATTAAATCCAATGAAGTGAAATTCAAATTGCTACCCGGTTAGGTGTAAATAGCAAACAAAGATCAAAATAATAACAAATTTTACCATCATACATTGGATCTATGTTTCTGTACTGTCATAGCGATACTTGATATTTTTTTGATATTTCATCCAAGGAATCCAGAAATTGTACAATATCTATTTAGCATCAAAATTAGTTATTATATATTATTTAGTTATTGATGAGTTATTCAAATTTCATTAAGTAAACTGAACGAGTAGTTCTATCTTCAAATACTTTGAATAAACTGCATCAGAATCAGATTAGAGAAATACTGTTGATATTATTCTACTCTGAATGCTAGAATATAAAATAAATGGATAATTCGTCTTCTATGAATATTTTGCTCTTGGTTTGATATTACAATGACATAATTTTATATTTTATTCCTATTTTCTCATGCAGACTTTGTCATGATTTTTGATATTTTAACTCTTATTTCAAACTTAGTAATGTTTATTTATACCATTAAGATGTTTAGTTTTAATAGCAGAATATGTTTTTGGTTTGCAAATCACTTCTACCAGGGCACCTCACCAGATCTAGCCCCCAGTGACTTTTTTCTGTTCTCATAATTGAAAAAGAAGCTAGTTGGAAAGTGATTTGCATCGAATAATGAAGTCATCGCTGAGAATGAAGCGGGTTTTCGATGCTTAAGAGAAATCGTGGCATACAAGTGGCAGTGCAGTAAAACTACATTCAATTCAATCTACTGCAGTAAACTTCACACTTTGACACATACAACCTTCGCTGACGTACCGAACGGGCAGCATACAGTTTTCCATTCTATTGAAATAACAAAATATCTCTTTCGATTGAATGAGAGAGTTTCATGTGATCATTCGAATTGGTTCAAGATAATAGATAAAAGGTAAACTAGTCATGATAGCTGAAATATCAATTACAGAATGAACAGACATTGTTTTCTCTTTCAGTTTTCATTTTTTAGAACTGGAACCCGGAGACCGTCCAAGTCGCAGTAAGTTTTTTTACGGTCATCAATTAGCAAGACAATTAATTTCAAATGATTTTAGAAATTTCTTACTTAATTGTGTTATCATGCTCTTTGTCCCGGTTGTGTTTTCAAAACCGAGCTTTGGATTTACATTTCTTGAGAACATTGAAAATGCATTCAAACTCACTAATCGATTAAAATTTGAAAAACAGACATATATTATAGGACACTATCTAATATCATAAAGCTAATGTTAGGATTTAATACGACATTAGCTTTGACTTCTGCTTGTCAAACGCGCCCCTCGAAAAGCCATTATGGATTTTTGGAAGAAAGAACCTTCAACTACTAATATCTCATCGTCAAGCGCGTTTATGAAGTTTATATTCAAAACAAAGACTATTTTGTGAACTTCCGCTTTCGTTCATAGTCACAAAGTCGTTATCTTCGATTTGTATGTAATTTAAAACATAAAATTTTTAAAATCTATTCGTAATACCAGTTTCAAAAATACTAATATTGTAAGAATTTGCATTAAACTCGACAAAATGACAGTTGCCGTCTTGAATTGAAACAGCAATTTTTGAAACCTACTTGTCAAAATCGTTCCAAAATGCCCATATTTAAAATAATGTGTACAATCCGAGGTCAAATATTTCGCCAAATTCTTGGGATTTGACATAACCTAAAACACTTTTCACGAAACTGTGTTGATTTCGCACTTAATAACGGGGATTTGAACAAACCTGTTATAAAAACCAGGTTCGAAACTGACTCGATTTTCCGTTCAACAATGTTGAAACTAGGTTCGAAACCAGCTTCAAAGAAACGGTTTGACAGCAGTTAGGGTGGAAAACAGCGAATTGGTGTTCACATTTTTGTTAGTAGCACACGGAGAAAAAAATGTTGTAAAAATAAATAAATTCCGAATAATTCTAACGATTTTTTTTCGTTGCTATAGTGACAATAATGAATCTGGTCTGATTCAACTAATCAACACTTGTTCGGAACAACCATGGTTTGGTATAAAACAAACATTTCTTATTTTAGTTTTCTGCGTGCAGGCATTATAAAAAACCGGCATACAATGCAAAACTAAGCGGAAAAGAAAAATATCAATAGGCGTGTCGCGAAAGATGTGTCTCGCACTTTTTGTATCGACCTTCAAACGCTCCAAAAACATGGCACTAAAGTCGGCACCAGAAGAGAAACACGGCAAAGCGAATTTGTTTGTGTAAGCTTCGAGCGCTGGATCGCACCATTCGAGGGGTGCCATGAAGCTAATGTTTCTTAGAAGTGTGTTCACTGTACCACGAGAGTGTTGAATAATAAAGAACTTTTAACTTACTTTTGACTTTTGTTAGATCTTTGCTTTCATTCACTTCTCAGTTATTGTACAATACTAAAGAGTGCAATACTGAAGTGTGCGGGAGGTTAAAATTCAATAAACAGCACTTAATGTTATGTTCAGTGAATTGAAGGTTAACGTTTATAAATCTGATGGTTGAATGTTATGGAATTTCTAAGAATATCTACGGAAAGTCTTACAGCCAGATGAAAAACGTCGATAAAATATTTATTCTAAAATTAATTGATTCAATCTTTTGTTACTAACGATAGAACATTGAATATTTTTATGAAATTGTGGCTGTTTCCTGTATTATTCTGACGTTTCGATCGTCCCACGACAAAGGAGGCTAACTGTGATTTACATCGTCGGTGTTGAACAGTCGTTCGCACCGCACGCGTATAGCTCTTGGCTCCTGGAATTTTTTTCTGGCTACCTAGAGTTTCATTGATTCAAGGCTTCAGTCTTTTTCAAGGCTACCTGAATCACTAACTAAGTGACTAAGTGATACAAAGAGTGATATTAGAGTGACTAAGAAATTAATCAGCCTTTTTTAAGGCTAGCTAGGAGTCTAATCGAAGACTAATTTAGCCTAGTTAATTTAATTTAAAATTTCATTAATTTCAAAAATGCCTGCGTCCAACCGGAAAGGCAACAAGCCTAAGGCTAAAAATAATTCAATACGGAATAAATCACAATCCGTTATTCAACATTTTTCTAATAACATTCACGATCTTATAGAATCTGAATGTAAAAATAAAAGACAACGGACGGATTTCCCTTCCGTTGATCCTATGCCGTCTAACAATATTTACGAGATTCTTCCTGAATCCGATTGTAGCGACATAGAAGAAAATTCTTCAAAAATTCCCAAAATGGACGCTTGTCGTTCTGGGAAGAAACATCAATCTATGCCACCAGTGACGGTGATGATTTCCGACTTCAAAGCATTCCGTACTGAGCTTTCTACTTTTCTCCCGGAAGTAAAAGTCTCATTTCAAATCGGACGAAGAGGAGAATGTCGAGTCTTGGTGGATGGATTGGAAGATTACGAACGTCTTATTCGATATTTGTCCGAAAAACTTCATAAATTTTATTCATATGATATAAAATCAGACAGACCCTTCAAGGCTGTCTTGAAAGGATTATCAAATGATCAAAGTATTGATGAAATTAAAAATGAAATAAAAGAATTGCTTGGTTTTGCCCCTTCCCAAGTAATACTTATGAAAAAAAGAGCGAATGGTACTTCTAAACCACGCTCTGGAATTTCCCATGAACTTTACCTAATACACTTCAATCGAAGTGATGTAAACAATTTGAAAACTTTAGAAAAAGTACGTTTCATTTCCCACATTAAAATTCATTGGGAACATTATAAACGGCATAATCGTATTGCAAACTTAACGCAATGTCGTCGTTGCCAAGGCTTCGGCCATGGAACCAAAAATTGTCATATGGATATACGGTGTTTGAATTGTGGTAAATCGCATTCGAAAGACGTTTGTCCAATGAATGAAACCACTGATAAATTTTCATGTTCAAATTGCAATGGAAATCATAAATCCAATTATTTGAAATGTCCTGTCAGGGAAAAAATTTTAAACGCTCGTTCGCTTAGACAACAAGTCAAATCAACGACCTTAAATTTACAGAACATACCTGAAAATTCTTCTAAGGCACCTGCCAATTCGTCTTCTAACGAAAACAATTTATTGACAGGTAGATCGACCTCGTCATCATCTTCTTCTAATGTCAGTTATGCTGGTATATTAGGTAGAAATCTATCTCCTATTTCTTCTAATGTAAATAATCAAAACACAGGACCGCCTTGCAGTTCTTCTTCTAACGAAAACAATTTATTAATAGGTAGACCGGCCAAATCATCTTCTTCTAATGGCAGTCTACCTACAAATATTCCTTCAATGCCATTCGCTTCTTTAAATGAAGTCGATTTAGGCGATATAACTGAAAATAAAATGATCTACCTACAAGATCAACTTTTTCAAATGATCATCCAAATGAATTCGACTTCATCACTTTTTGAAGCATTTCAAATCGGATGGAAATTTGCAAATAATATTATAATGAATTTAAAATTTAACAGTGATGTTAAATAATTATTTGAATATTTTAAATTGGAATGCTCTATCTTTGAAATCGAGTGAAGATGAATTTTATAATTTTCTCAAAGTTCACAAAATTCATATTGCCATTGTGACAGAAACTTTTCTTAAACCAAATGTAAAATTGAAAAGTAATCCACATTATGTGGTTCATCGATTTGACAGGTTTACTGGAATTGGTGGTGGAGTTGCCATTTTTGTCCAACGGCAAATTAAACATCGAATTTTACCTTCTTTCAATACTAAAGTTATTGAAAGCTTGGGAATCGAAGTTGAAACCATTCATGGAATTTATTTCATCGCTGGAGCATATTTGCCATTCCAATGCACCGGCGAACAATTAAATTTCTTTAAAGGCGATTTGCAAAAACTTACAAGATATCGATCGAAATTTTTCGTAATAGGGGACTTAAATGCTAAGCATGTCCAGTGGAATTGTAGGCAAAATAACAGTAATGGTAAAATACTTCATAATCAACTCTCAGCTGGTTACTTTACAGTTCTTCATCCCAGTAATCCTACTTGTTTCTCTTCCGTGAAAAACCCGTCTACAATTGATCTGGTTCTAACAGATCAAAGTCACATTTGTAGTGAACCGATTACTCATGCTGATTTTGACTCAGATCATCTTCCTGTAACATTCAGACTTTCCAACGAAGCTATAATTAATCCAATTAGTTCTATTTTCAACTATCATAGAGCTAATTGGTTGGATTACAGATCTCACATTGAAAATCATGTGGATCATGAAACTATTTTAGAAAATTCTGCGGACATCGACACAGCAATTGATAATTTGAATCATTATATTATCGAAGCTAGAAATCTTTCAGTTCCCAAAGCTCAAACTAAATTAAATTCTCCTATCATCGATGACAATCTTCAACTGCTCATTCGGTTGAAGAATGTTCGTCGACGACAATATCAACGTTCTCGTGATCCTGCTATGAAAAACATAGTTAAGGATTTACAAAAAGAAATTAAACATAGATTTACTCTTTTGCGAAATGAAAATTTCGCTAAAGAAGTTGAACAAATTAAACCATATTCTAAACCTTTCTGGAAACTTTCTAAGGTTCTTAAGAAACCTCAGAAACCAATTCCTGCTCTCAAGGAAGGAAATCAAATACTTCTTACAAATGGTGAAAAAGCTCAAAAGCTAGCTCAGCAGTTCGAGAGTGTCCACAATTTTAATTTAAACGTTGTGAGTCCTATTGAAAATGAAGTCTCACTGAAGTATGATCATATTTCAACCCAAGTGTTATCACACGATGACATTATTGAGACGAATTTTGATGAAATTAAATTGATTATTAGGAAACTCAAAAACATGAAGGCTCCTGGTAATGATGGAATTTTTAATATTCTTATTAAAAATCTTCCCGATGTTGCCTTGAGACTCCTGGTTAAAATTTTCAAGAAGTGTTTTTCATTAGCTTACTTCCCAAAAAGATGGAAAAACACTAAAGTAATTCCTATCCTAAAACCTGATAAAAACCCAGCAGAAACATCAAGTTATCGCCCAATTAGCTTACTTTCTTCTATCAGTAAACTTTTTGAAAAAATTATCTTGTTAAGAATGATGACTCATATAAATGAGAATTCAATTTTTTTACCAGAGCAGTTTGGATTTCGTCATGAACATTCAACTACTCATCAACTTGTCAGAGTAACGAACATGATAAAAGCAAATAAATCTTCTGGGTTATCCACTGGAGTTGCTCTTCTAGACATAGAAAAAGCATTCGACAGTGTTTGGCACAAAGGTTTAATAGCAAAAATGTCTGATTTCCAGTTTCCTATTTATTTGATCAAAATGATTCAAAATTATTTAACTGATCGTACTCTTCAGGTTAGCTATCAGAATTGTAAATCTGAATTGCTACCCGTACGAGCCGGTGTTCCGCAGGGTTCGAGTGTAGCTCCAATCTTGTATAATATTTTCACTTCTGATCTTCCAAATCTACCCGTTGGTTGTCAGAAATCGTTATTCTGTGACGACACAAGTCTGTTAGCCACAGGTAGAAATCTAAGAGTGATCTGCAGTCGCCTACAAAGAAGTTTAAATATTTTCAGTGATTATCTGTCAAAATGGAAAATTAAACCAAATGCAGCAAAAACGCAATTAATTATCTTTCCTCACAAGCCAAGAGCTTCTTTTCTTAAACCAAACAATAATCACATTCTCAAATTGAATGGCTTGGAATTGACATGGTCTGATCAAGCTAAATACTTAGGTTTAACGTATGACAAAAAACTCACTTTCAAGAATCACATTGAAGGAATCCAGGCAAAGTGTAATAAATATATTAAATGTTTATATCCTCTTATAAACAGAAATTCTAAGCTCTGTCTAAAAAACAAATTGTTAATTTATAAACAAATTTTCAGACCAGCCATGCTTTATGCGGTACCAATTTGGTCAAGCTGTTGTTCCACCAGGAAGAAAACGCTTCAAAGGATTCAGAATAAAATTCTGAAAATGATTCTGAAGCGTCCTCCCTGGTTTAGTACAAATGAGTTACACAGACTCACAAATATAGAACCATTAGATGTAATGTCACATAATATTATAAGCAAATTCCGACAAAAATCGATGCAATCTTCAATTGAATCGATTCGCTCTCTGTATTAGTTAGTAAGTTAGTATATAAGTTCCTTTTCCCCATTACACAATACAAGTAGGTTTAGAATTTTCCCTACACAAAAATCTCAGAATTGCGGAAGCAAATGATGTCTTCATGGTAATAACCAAATCATATATATAACAGGGCTGAAAAGTCACCACTTGTGGCTGAACACCCAATTTAAATCTTAATAATTTAATTTTAACTCATATTCCAATAAATAGTTATTTTAAAAAAAAAACTGTGATTTACAGTTTCTCTTTGTTTACTTTTTCTTTTGCGAATTGACAGAATGTTTTATTAATTGATGCTTAACTCTTTGCATTACCTTCACGTCAAATCCACAAGCTGAACCGAATAATATTGGAACAAATTGAAAATCAATTCCAGACCTGGACATAGCTAACTTTCAACAGACCCTATCAGCTTAGAGAGGAATCAGTCTTCAGTTCAGCAACGCCATCGCACGGTATCACACTGAACATATCATGTCAATTGTATAATAGATACGCTGTGGTGTATTTCGGCGCATACGAATTTTACATTTTTCTCATTGCCATGCTCGCAAAAAAGTATGTCGCTTACGATTTGTTCGTAAAATGTGAGAGCTGGATATTTTGATAATATGATGTTTTTACGTTCAATTAACTAACGACTAATTGTCTGCTCCAAGCACCTTCGGTCAAATTAAATTCTCGATCGGTTAGGAATGTATCCAACGAAAAAAAAAGTACGGGTGTGTAATGTCAGAGACATAACTGGATGTCGTGAATACGAATATGACACGCTTTATTTATGCTTCCGAATTCGAATTGGTAGTTCATCGATTGTTTGAATTGTGCAACTTTCCCCTCTTTCATTACTAGAAATTTAAACGATGCGCCTAGACTAAATTACAGATTAGTTACATTAAACATTCTGAAACGCACTTAAATACTATGAAATAAGCAGTATAGTTCTTTATAATAAAAAAAATGGTGACGATTTGAGTTAGTTCAGCACGCAGACTCTGAATTCTAAACCCATATTCCAGAACTAAGCTCTAAAACATGAAGACGATTTTTCGCCATGACTACCAGAATGGGTTTTATAGAGTACAGTAAAGTAAATTTCCGCATAATTCTTTAGGAGTATTATTATGGTTCTAAAAAGAACCGAATAGAAGAAGTCTGGAATAAAGAACTGGATCCTGAGTTCAAGAACTAAATTTAGAACCAATAACAGACTCAGAATCCAGTTTCAATTCTAGAATTGCAATTTCGAAACTCAAATTAGTTCCGGAATACAGTTCCAGAATCCAGTTTCAGCACGCAGGCTCTGAATTCTAAACCTATATTGCGGAACTACAATCTGAAAATTGAACTTCTCGTTATGACTACCGAAAACCAAATGATGGCAGGTGCTCTCTCCGTCGCTGATGGCAGTCTGCTCGCCTTGAAGCCCAGCAAGCGAATGAAAGTTGCTACCTGAGCGTTTGAGGTTTTAACCACGCAAAAGGCGCTCTCTCCGTCGCTGCTGGTTGATGGTTTAACTCTCGCGATGGCAGTCTGCTCGCCTTGAAGGCCAGCAAGCGAATGAAAGTTGCTACCTGAGCGTTTGAGGTTTTAACTACACAAAAGGCGCTCTCTCCGTCGCTGCTGGTTGCGCCTTGAAGGCCAGCAAGCGAATGAAAGTTGCTACCACGCAGAAGGCGCCCTCTCCGTCGCTGCTGGTTGAAGGTTTAACTCCCACGACGTCTGCTCCCATCGAACGCACGAAAAGAAATGATCGATTTTCACCACGGTTCCCCTTTTATACGCATTCAGTTGAAGATATGTGCCTGACTACCTCAAAATCGTCGTCCTTGCGCGAAAAACCCAAGCGAAAGTAAAGAGTTTTCCGCATTATTTTGAAATTTTGAGAAAACTTAATTTTTGAGTTGTTTGTGGTTATCTCACACTGTTCAAAATATTATCCTAAATTCCTGATCATATTTTTGATGAAATGGTGAAAGAATTATGTTGCTACCATTAATACAAGTCGAGATATTCACGATTAAGTTCTGCCCATTCTTCCATATGGCTAATTTTGAAAAGGCACCCCATAGTAAAGTAAGTCGTATTCACGACAAAACATACTGGAACAGATTGATGTTTGAGAACTCAGATATAAATGTTTCATTTTTTACTTAGACGAGAATTGAGCCGCTCGTATTGACCTTTCTTTTTGAGAGAAATGAGTTTCGATTTCGATTGAAAGATACATTGCTTGCTGTTTATCTTTCTATTTGATTGAAGGAGCCTTTCAGTACTGAATTTACTGAGCAAATTGTTCACATGAATTCAGCTGATTCTCATGAGTTACGAGCGGTTAACAAGGACATTTCGTACCTTGACCTAAAGTCACGAGAGAATGAATAGCATTATGTAATCCGCCAAATGTTTATACATTTTTTGTAAATTTTTGAATGTAACCCAATGCCCTGCGTGAAAGGGTTATGTGCACTATGGTACCAATAAAAATCTCTTATTAGTAATAGTAGTGCTCTAATAATTACGCATCTCAAAAAATCCTCATGCCAAATTTGGGCGGCAGTTTTATCATATTTAAAAAATTGAGCGATCTTTTACGCTCTATACGATATTATCAGTTAAAAAATCTTTCCGGTGAAATTACTTTTTCGAAAGAACGACCCTCTCGGTGAGATCGCATTCGGTGAAACGACTTTCGGTTAAATGGCTTTCATCGAAAAGTTTCAGTCCCAAATTCTTCACTATCGTCTTCTATGAACACAGGGATTTTGTATTTTACGTTATCATATTCCACATTTTTTATATCACTTTTACATCAAAATTTCGAAAATCGCGATTGAGATTTTTCACAAGTGGTTTTAAGACGAAAAAATCATCGATCAGATAACTCACTGAAGAAAAGGACAGTACTGATGTTTTGACAACGCGATTCTCACTGAAACTGATCTCACATGGAAAAACATCAGTTGTGTAAAGTTCAGTAGCGAACATTCTCTTCCATGGTATTTAAGAAAAAAGTTCGCACATTGAACATATCTGATACGATTTTCGAGCAGAAGATTTTAGGGAAATGAATTTTCTTAACCAATATATCTCAACCCTTTGCAAAATACATGATACATAAATTCTTCGATGAACAAAATCTGAACATTTCTGAAAATGTCCGCGCGTAGGGTGGTTGGTAAGTGGTGATATATTCGAAATTTATTCAGCAATACCAATATGGTGAAGTAATATTATCAATAAAAGCAGCAAGTGCCATGATTAATAATAGTTATAATGATAAAAAAAAATCATAAAAAACCAATCACAAATCATGTTATGAAGCTTGTAATGTTTAAGTTTTATTTATAAGTAAAATTACATAGTGTGCTAATTTAGAAGTTGGCGATTAACGCGCAGATGAGATACAAATATAGATGGGCGCACTGATCGGTTTGACAGAAGTCAGGTGGTATTTCCGCCAAAAAGAGTTGTTCGGTTTGATTCGCTCTCTTGCGGTCGGGATGCGGCCACGGTCGTTCGATCTGGGCGCAAACAACGGATTCGAGTCCGTTTAAGCGGCGAAGTTGTTGATGAAAGGCGATCAGATTTGTCGGTCACGGTCATGAGGTGCGCGTTTCGAGTTCTGGACAATGCAGCGTTCGCAATGAGTGAGAACAGGAGTTCGGTACGGCTTACTGACCAGTCGGAACATTAGTCACAGTGCGCGAGAAAAAGTTGACGGTAGATGGATTTCTGAAGAGAACTTTCCGGTCATCCGTAGTAAGAAAGTGCCGCTGCCCGTCGGGCCGACTCGTTACTGTTTGTCGGATTCGGTCACAATGTTGTCGCCAGTTGCGCAAACAGATCGCAAAGTACGGTTCTGGGCTCATCCCTCCGGACTACCATTAGCAACGCCATGATCCCCGTCATAAGCGAATTGATATCAGGAATCCGAGACAAATAATGAGGTGAGTCTGCACATGCAAAGCCGCTTCCTTTTCGCACATTAGTCATGGCGTCAAACTGCTCATGTGATGACGCTAATTTTCTATAACAAGCTGATTGAAGAATATTATCTAATTTAGCTTGAATATCATACGCAAAAGTAACAGGAGCGCAGGTTATCGCTACACCAATTTTAATGCGCCGTTCAAACGCTGCCCCTACTGTCTGTTCGAGACATGAAAAATGTTGATATCAACATCAATTACTGATATAATTTTACAGCAATTGAAATCAACGCAGATCGAATTTGGTCACATGGGCAAGATATCCGGCTTGTGTTTATCAGATTTATTAATTTCGGTAGTGTATCTTTGATCACCTAACTGTATTGTGTTCATTTCTGTCCGTCTCGAACGAAAGCGAATTTGAGTGCGGCGGATGAGATACGAGTGCAAACTGATGTTCGAGTGTTTTATGGCGGTTGAGTGGTTCAACTGTCAATGCTTCGCCCGGGTTGGCGGTTCAATGCATAGAGCGCTGGTCTTACAAGTCAGTTATCGTATGTTCGAGCCCCGACTTGGAAGGATTCTCTTAGTGTCAGTAGCAGTCACGTACCCAGAGGGGGGGCCCGAGGGGCCCGGGCCCCTCCCGAAATAAAAAACAGATATATAATTATTTAGACGGTTTGCAGAATAACAAGACAGTAAACGTGAAGAAATTCAATACAATAACAGTTTCAGTGGAAAAGTTTTAAGTGTCTGATAAAAACACCCGTAAAAGGCACATCGAGAATTAAGTATATAAGCAATCTTCAGTAACATTTTTTTATCTTTGGGCCCCTCCCGAAACGAAATCCTGGGTACGGGCCTGGTCAGTAGAATCGTAGTATTAATCATGCAACGATTATGTACGATATGAATCGGCTGCGAATTCTGTTGAAACAGAAAGGCCTAATTCCATCAAAGGAATGTTATGTCAAGATTTTGCTTTGGAATGTCGTATTTTCCTCCAAAAATAATTGAGTATTCAAGAGCGATGGCAATTTCTTTTGTAGTCAAAGTATTGGCTCTCGCTTCTAAAACATTTTGTCTTAAAATAAATCTTAACCTCTAATTGACAATCCATTCATCGAGTCATTTCCATATAGTCCCGAAGGATTAGAAGTGGCTTAATCGAATAAAATAGATGATAATGAGTAAGTGCCAAATCTGGTGAATATACCTTGTGGGGTAGAAGTTTCCAATCAATAGTAAAAATTGTTTCTTTTACCACTTTGGCTGAATGTAGAGCAACGTTGTTCAGGCTGCAAAATGACTTTGTCTTGTTTTCGATTCCATTCTGTTGGTTTTTTTCGATTAGTGGATTTCTAAAATTGATAATTTTTTGCCGGTTAATACACTACTCCTTCCTGATTCCACCACACACATATCATTGTCTTTTTCTCGAACTGACGATTGATTTTTTGCCTTTCGTACTCTCAAAACTTATCCAATCATAGTCGTCAGCTCAATTCAATACAAGAAAAAACTTTCGTAGTACAAAAGAAGCATTTCGTACTCCCACAGTACCCTATATAAGAGAATCCCCTTTTTAGATCTAGTGCATCAGATTTCGTCCGACGAATGACCAAAAGGTCTGAAACCGGACTGAAATAAGCAACTATGTTAACTAACTTCGAACTGAGTTTTTCGTTTATCCATCTGTCGTTCGTTCAGTTTGTGTGAAACCCATTTACCAACCTTTTCCCATGGCTCTCAGGTTATCGAAAATGGCTTGTCGAGTGGTGACATTCAACTGTTTCGCCATCATTTGTCATGTTTGTGTATCATTTTCCCCCCAATAATGATTGTAGATCTTCATACTTTTACGGTCGATTTACGGATTAAAAAAAGAATCTCCAATGGGACTTCGCTTTACTATTAGTAAATAGCACAACAAAACACCCATAAATATAATTTCAGCAGATTTTGTATTGAAATAATTAAATTGTATTAAATTTCCGTCCACTACCAGGGAACACCAAAATGGAGCTATTGAATCACCTGTTATGCAACGTTAGCAAATTGTAGTAAAATCGCCATAAGTCTCCACATGAATTTGATGACTTTCCAATGTCTTTTGCCTTCTGATTAAACAAGAAAATTATCCAATACCACAACTGGTCTTGATTTGGTTCGAGATTCGACATGTTAAACACTACATAAATTTATGTTTATAACTCGAGCATTACACAATACAAGTAGGTTTAGAATTGTCCCTACACAAAAATCTCAGAATTGCGGAAGCAAATAATGTCCTCATGGTAATAACCAAATCATATATATAATAGGGCTGTAAAGTCACCACTTGTGGCTGAACACCCAATTTAAATCTTAATAATTTAATTTTAACTCATATTCCAATGAATACTTATTAAAAAAAAGGAAAAAAAATATTTCTAACTCGAAAGCAAGTGAACAAATATGACCTTTTAACAAGGGTGATCCAACCAACAAAATAGTGCTTTCGGTTTAAAATATGAGTATGTACACTGAGGTATTTTTTTACGTGGTTTTTTATGCGGCCATTTAATTTCCGAAGGCTTTTTTCGATTTCCGAAGCTACGTAGATTTCCGAAGTTACGCAGATTTCCGAAGTAACGTGGTTTTCTTGTTTTGTCTTAGAAATGCATGAATCGTCGAGATCTGGTGTTATTTCGAAATTTTATTTTTTATGTGAACTCCTGACAGCAAATTTTCGAATTCAAAGAAAACTCTTTTAGATTATAACAGATCTCGACTTTTTATGCATTTCTAAGACATTTGGCATAAAAAAAACTTTCGATTTCGGAAATCTCAAAATTTTTCTATGTTCCAAAGCCGATTTTTTTTATTATACCATTATACCAGAATTTATTTGGGATTACACCAGATCAGGACGTTTCATGCATCTGAGATTTGGCATTAATTTTTTTTACAAACTGCGATTTTTTTCTACGCGGATTTCTGAAGTTACGCGGTACAAAGTCGATTAAAAAAAATTTTTGTTTTTGGAGTTTACACCATATCCGAAGATATTTGGCCTAAAAAAATCCTTAGTTTTGCGGGAGTTTTACGTGGATTTCCACGGTTTACGTGGATTTCCACGGTTTACGCGGATTACCGAAGTACGTATCCCCGCGTAAAAAGAGTCCTCAGTGTAAATAGATTTCAGGCATCATTTGTTGATATTCAAACGACATTTTAAGCTTGCGCACCTGGTAATTGAAAGTAGTGTGAGTTGAGTCACACTGACACAAGCCATCCGGGATTTTTCAAAGCATTATTTCAAACATGATTCAACTTTTGGTAATATGTACATGATATTCAAATCAACGATTGCAACCATTGTAAAGTAAGATATATCTGCTTCAATACGAACTCTAACAAGAAAAAGCAGAATCGATGAAATAATTAGCGAAGACGCGATCTGTGATCCGAATGCCCCTCAACCATTGCTATTGATTTGAAGCTAGTATTGATAACATCTTCCCACGGAGAAAAATCATATCAATGAGATGCAGAGAACAAAGCTTTTTCTATTTCGTTTACAAAGAACTCAGTATAATAGACTAACTAGCATTTAGGTTTTCAATTCATAGAAAATGAATACATAAATAATAAAAACAGACGTACAATTCGATTTCACATCTCATCCAAGACAGTCGATGAAGCAAAAGGGCGATGCCGAATTCGACCTTCGATACCTAAAGGTTTGCTGACTCTTGTTTTGATTCATCAAAATAACTGATTACTTTTACGACATAATTAATCAAAACGAACTTAGATATTAATTATTTTAATTCCAAAATACATTGAACGTGCAGATATTTTTTTGCATACACCAACAAGAGCCCAAAACAGAACCATTCACTCAACTTTCCTATCGTGATTCGAACGGCTAGCGTCAGGAAACTGGTTTTCTGCCGCCTTCCGAATCTCCAATAATACAATAGAGTCTTTCGGTACGGCTTATCCTCTCCATTTGGCTGTCGGTTTTGCTACCGAGCGCGTGCAGACTTTTCGATCTGCGACAGGACAAGTACGGTGCCTAATTCTCTCGGGGGAACTGTGCTCTGCTTTGTCAACATTGATAGACACAGAGCGGATCCCGTGTTTGCCTTTACTGATTCGGGGCTTATTTTATTGTTATTTTTTTCCCGTTGAATATCTTATAGAGAACACATTATTCGGATATATGTATTTCTAGACATATTAGGATTTCAAGTTTTGATTTGGCTTATATAGAACCCGAAATGCTTTGATAAAAAATTGATGTGCTAATTTCGCCTTCGAAAATATAGCGCTCCTTATTACCGGGTATCACTTCACGGTGCAAACCAAGTGAAGTTGCCCTCATTACGGAAGTCACTTCAAAGAAAAAAGCAATCACTTAGATGAACATCATGCCACCAACAGTTTGTTGGAAAAACGGATTGTTTTTCACTACGCAGTGATCACTTAACTGTGCGTGATACTGGCAATAGGTAAAATCAAATGAATTGATATGTGATGCGTGAAGTGACAGTGAAAGTGGAAGTGAGAACGGTGATGAGTGTCAGAATATCTCTGTTTCCATGGCATAATCAAAGCAAACTCAATTGTGAGTGAAGCCAAATTAATCAAATGGAAATGGGCGACTCAATTCTAGGAAGATTTAAAGCTAAAAAAATGATAAAGCATGAGTCAAAAATTCCAAAACTTTACGACGAAAAACGAAGAATACTCTCTCCTCGTCTGATCGTCATCGGATACGCAAGTGTTTCTCATATCCCTATCCGTTGTTAAAATTGCCATCCTCTGTTGAAATTAACTTCCGCTGTTGAAATTAAGATGACATCTAACAGTTTCTTCTGGAGGCCATAGAAGACGGATTCTCTCCCTCAAAAATTATACCCCGGATATCTAATTTTTCTCCACTGAAGCTCGCACACAAATGACAATGCGACAGAAGAAATTCATTACGACAGATGAAAAATAAAAATCTAATTGTTGCGAAATGTGATATTTTCTTTCAGCCTCAATTTTCGCGATGTATTCAAGGATACGACAATATCGCACTCCACAGCATGTTGCTATTTATTTTGCACTGATTCTTGGAAAGTTGAAAGAAAAGGTCGACCTGCCTACATCCTACTGAGAACAGAACTGATGTGTGATGAGCTGTATGCAGTGAATGTGAGCGAAAGAAAAAAAAATTAAAGACTGAACAGAGAGTTTGTTGTGTTGTAATGTTTTGAGTTCATTCTATTCTCAGTCAGGTTGGCCGCTTTGAAGCATAAAACGAATTTAAACTAGAAATGAGTTTAAAATTGTTTTCAACTCACTGAAGTTTTTAATAGCGTGAAAACGATTGCGTGAATATATGATGTGCGTATTTACAATTGTAAGGGGTTTTGATATGTGTGAGTTAGTTGAGAGGAATTGTTTCGAATGATTAGTAGAAGATTATCTCGTGACGAATCGAGAAACCACTTGGAAATCATTAATTGATTCATTAAGAGTTTAGTGTGTTAAATTCTTAATTCTTCACTAAACAAGTGATGTGAAAATGACTCTAATAATTAAAACAAACACAAATAATTTATTGAATCTGTTAAGTTTACGAAACAAATAAGTGAAAAAATCGAGGGAGCGACACTCCACAATTTGATTTTGGGAAAATTCTTTTATGACTTATGATTTCATAAAGAAAGGCTATGCAAGGACTTTGGAAACCGACTGTTGTTAAAACTGGCAGCACTGTTATTAAGTTATTAAGCGTGTAGAGGAGAGAACTGTCTGAAACCGTTTGTAGAAAAAACCGAACACGAGTATAAAAAAGTGTTATCTTTTGTGAAGAATTAAAACTTAAACCTAATATCAAAAGTAATTAAAAGTCCTTTGAAAGTTTGTTAAAACTTAGTTTAAAATTATTGATAGCTAAAATCTACGAAGAAAGATTATTGTAAGTATTTGAAACCTATGTAAAAATTTAATTCTAATCTACATTTTCCTTGCAAAGAGCTATATGTTTGCACTAGATGCGGGAGACTGCGTGAAATTATAATCGGCATACCGATTTATGTGAGTAAAATTACAATTATCACTAAAACTTAATCTAAATTAAAAATAAATTACAGTTTAAAGCTAAAATTAAACTACACTAAAACGGTGATTTGATTGGCTGAAGAATTTCGGAATCCCCACGTGCCCCAAATTCTTGTTCACCGGACCAATTATTGAACCGAGGCTTGGAGGGCCGCGCGTCATATACCATTTGAGTCTGTGTGCGCGCGTGTGTGTATGTATGTAACAAAAATATGCACTCACTATTCTCGGAGATGGGTGAACCCATTTTCACAAACTTATCTTAAAATGGAAGGTCTTATGGTTCCATAGACTGCTATTGAACCTTATCCGGATCCGACTTTCGGTTTCGGACATACAAGGTGAAATGTGTTTAAAATCGCAAACCGTGATTTAGAGTAACGATACAAAAAAAGGGAAATAATCTTCAGAATTTAGTTCCTCAGTCAATTTCAATTTTCAAAAACTTAAGCTCAAATGAAAAGTACCATATCTATTTTTTTTTTAATTTGGAAACGCTCAATAATCGATTTTTCCAGAAAAAATTACATTTCATTAAAGTTCTATTAAATGGAAACGCAAAGTGCATAACTACTATAACTAAGCACCATGCGTTTCTTTCTAATAGAGCTTCAATGGAAACGCATGGTTGATTGTGATTTTTTTAAAAGAAAAACCTGTTTTAATCCACTTAGTGCTGTAATGATACCTTTCTCAACTTACTTATAACATCATAAATATTACTGTGGAATTCTCTAAAACAACTGTTCATCGAATAAAAATAGTTTGTTCGGATCTAATCTAACAAACTCTATACAAATCCTGCTTACCATGTAGTTCCGGAATTGGAAGTAGTAGCCACAAGAAATTTAGGAATTCCGTATGAAACTGTAAGACTTTTCCTCTGAACTTATAAGTTTGTGAAAATCGATTTGGCCATCTTGAAGGAAAGCGAGTGAGATCCTTTTTGCAGTTTTTAATCACCATTTCTAATTCTTCCGAAACCGGAACTGGAATGGTACCGATGTTGTACATATTGTCATTCTATGTGGAGATTTGAAAACTAAAACTTTGACACTCATCACCCAGTAACTATGGAACCGGAGGTCGGATCCGGATGAAATTCCATAGTAGCTTTAAAGATAATATGAGCTTCAATTTAAATCAAGATTTGTGAAAATCGGTTCAAGCATCGCAGAGAAATCGAAGTGAGTTCTTTTTTTTTGGAGTTTTTCTTCTTCGATTTCGGTGCTTCCGGAACAATAAAAGGTGGGACCAGTAGAACTAGCAAACTAGAAGAATTTATAAGACAGTTTTATGGGATTTATGTCTGTTTTTGACCATCGTTCGTGAAAAATACTATTGAAATCGGTAATTTTCCACTGATCATGCTGTGCACACTATTTCTTCAAGTTTCATATATTACCATGTAACTCCAGAACCGGAAGTCGAATCCAAATGAAATTCAATAGCAGGCTATGACATCATTAGGCCTTTAGTTTGAATCTAAGTTTGTGAAAATCGGTTTAGCCATCTCTGAAAAAAGTGAGTGTATATTTTTTTCCATTTTTTTGGTGTATATCATCCTATATCTCCGGAATCGAAAGTCCGATCGGGATAAAATTCAATAGCAGGCTAAGGGACCATGAGACCTTCCATTTGAACCTTAGTTTGTGAAAATCGGATCAGCCATATGCGAGAAAAGTGAGTGCATATTTTTGTTACATACATACACACATACACTCACACGGATACATACACACACACACATTTGCTCAGTTCGTCGAACTGAGTCGAATGGTATATGACATTCGCCCCTCCGGGCCTGTCCTGGGTTGGCGGTTCAATGCATAGGACGCTGATCTTACAAGCCAGCTGTCGTATGTTCGAGCCCCGACCTGGAAGGATTCTTAGTGTCAGTAGGATCCATCGTACTAACCATGCAATGATTCTGTACGCTAAGAATCAACTGCAAAGTCTGTTGAAACAGAAAGGCCAAATTCTACGAAAGGAATGTAATGCCAAGATTTTGCTTTGCCCTCCGGGCCTCGGTTAAAAAGTCGGGTTTCACAGTGATTGCATAATTTGGTGGATTGATATTTTTCTCAACGAAATTTATACCCTTTTCCGCAAGCCAATTGAGAGTGGATTTGGCATAGTGAGCCGTCGCTAAATCCGGCCAAAACAGTGAAGGTGTACTATGCTTCTTATATAAAGGCAGTAATCTCTTCTGGAGACACTCAGATCGATGGATTTCTGCATTTATAGTTCCGGTAGTGTAAAAAATTGTTGACTTCAAACCACAGGAACATATTGCTTGCCATACGACGACAGTAAAGTATTGTGGACCTGGAAGGGTTTTTGAATCCTGCTTTACATAAGTCTCATTGTCTATCAAAACGCATGCATCCGGACACTTCAAAAGAAGCGAATACAATTTCCGGGCCCTTGTTGCTGCTCGCTTGGTCTATTCTACACTTTGTTTCGAGATTTTATGTTTCTTGTAGGTCTTCAGGGGATTTCGCCTCTTGATATGCTGGATCATTCCGACATTCGTTCCTTCCTTTATTTGGCCAAATCACGTATTGACATTGATTTGTTCTTCATGATTAGATATACCACTTTCTAGTCCAGTTTCGGGTTGGAAGAACCGGGTTTTCCGTCTCTTTCTGGTCTCTTTCATTCAAAGAATAGTGTTCCCAAACTTATTAATGATGGTTTTAACACTGGCATGATGAATTCCAAATCGCTTCGTCAATTTTCGCATAGTGATACCCTTCTCACTTACCCATGTTTCCAGAACCCTAATTTTCACCTCCTTTTCAATACGTGACATTTTGAAAACGAAGAATTTCAACCGCACAAACAAGTAAACAAACGAAAGCTGACAGCCAAACGCACAGCATGCTGTAATCTGAGCATAAAAAACCATCACAAATATATGCGTACAACACAAATATATGTGACTAGCTTATTTTTGATACACTCCTTATATCGGCTATCAGGTTCCGAAAGTACCGGAAATAGTGGTCTCAAACCTCTGTCATTTACGTAGTTGCGTTAATGCGAGACAGTTATGAAGCATTCACACGAATAATAATAATAATAATAGAACTATTCGAACAGTCGAATTCAATAATCTGAAACGGACAGCTTGTCTTTGAAACCACCTCCTTCTACAGAAAATGAATTCCCTTTATTTCCATTGATTTCAAATCTAGAGAAGACATCCAATCATTTGGAAAAAAAATCTGAAAATCGAATAAAACTAACTTCAAACATCTCGAGAAAACAAGGTGTTCTATTTACTGCTGTTTACGGCGCCGCGTAACACTACTGTTGACAAATTTTCCGTTCAGGTCGGGCCTGAATCGTTATTTTAATAAGCAGCATAACATGCGCCGGAAGGATCAAAGTAAGCATCGTTGTGGAACGACGATTGTCAGCTGAACTGGAAGGAAATTTGCAAACAATCAAGGCCATGGTACCGGCCGTGGCACAGTCCGCTTGAAGGTGGCTATCGCACTTTTCGTGTCTGTGAGCAATTAAAGTGGTCACTCGAAAAATGCGCTCGGAAATTCCTCGAACAGGCTCGAACGGAGAACGAAGGATGTTTGCTTATGGCAGACAAGACGTTCGTAAAAATAATTAGATTTTTTTTTCACGGAATATGGGTCAATTATCAAGCGGAAGTGGAAAAAAATAATAAATGCAAAATGCTGACATGCTTTCGAAGAAAAAAAAAATGCTAGTCAGGAGAGGTTGATCAGGCAGTGCATTTAACAAATTTCGTTTGAACTTCGCGATTGCTGTCGATTCCGTTAAGGATTTTTTTTCTCAAAAATGCTCCTCGCACCGTCATCAAATATGTGTATAAAATAGTCATAACCTCTCTCAGGACGATTTTGTTTTAGGCTTTGTTAAGACGTAAAGCCGCCTTGAGCTAGTTTTAACATGTAAGTGAATACCGTAGTGGCTAAGTAGAGCGAAGCATGCTTAGTTTCGTCCAATCAATTGGACTTTCTCTTCATGTGTTTTCATATGCAGGGTAGTTTAATTGGTAAAACAATTTCCCCGGTTAGGAGTTAGCTACGGGTTCGAGTCCCATCTCTGCGGTAACATTTTCGCGGTTTTCATTACATCATTGTGTTCACATGTCGGTTTTCCAATCTGTTTCCCCGTTAGATACTGATCATGTTAAAACTCTCTCAGGAGCTAAATTTCTAACATAAAACATTTTTTAACCAATTGCCCCCACGAAGACTCATTATGGATCTACGAAGCCTTGGCCGAATCGAATAAAATTGACTCATTCCTTGAACGGATGATGATTGGGAATGATAAGTGGGTCGATAGTACTGTACGAAAACGAACGAGGTCAAAGCTCGGTGAAGCAATTCAAACAGTGGTCAAACCAGAACTGACCACCAGAAACGCTCGTTATTTGATGGCACTAAAATGGAACATCCTTTATGAGTAGTTCCTACATAACCAATTCGGATCTCCATTGTCAAAAATTCGACCGTTTAAAGCTGCCGAATGAAACATTCAGAATTGTCCATCAGAACAACACCAGACCACACACTCCTGAAGTTTGGCTGGGAAGTTTTGATACATTCACCATATAATTCGGATCGGGGACCATACGAATGCCAGTTTTTTTTGGTGCATTGCAAAACTTTCGTAGTGCTGAGAAATTGGCATCAAGAGAAGACTACAAAAAACAATTGCTAGAGATTTTCACCGATCTGGGCCAGAGCTCATATGAGAAAGGATTTATAAAACTATTCCTAAATTGTCAACATTGTAGAACAGAACGGTGCCGTTATGAGGCAAATCGGACAATCCGAAACGGGTAAAATGAAGTCTTTTAGTCTTGAAGTTAACATAAGAATAATAATTTATTGTCTGATTTCACATAGATTCCACAAGAAAAAAAACTTTAGAGATTTGGCCAGCGACTGATATAACCTACAAATTCAAGCAGTTTTATTGATTTTTTCAAAAATTTTCTCGTTTTGTTTCTTTTCTTTTCGCTCTAAATGACAGAGGCTTGCGAGCACTATTTCCAGTACTGGGATACGTAAGAAGTGTATCGAAAATAAGCTATCCACATACATTTGTGTTGTACGCATGTATTTGTGATGTTTTTTTATGCTCAGATCACAGAATGCTGTGCGTTTGGCTGTCAGCTTTCGTTTGTTTACTTGTTTGTGCGGTTGAAATTCTGCGTATTCCAAATATCGCGTATTGAAAAAGAAGTGAAAATGATGTGTCTGGCTAAGTGAGAAGGGTATTACTATAAGAAAATTGTCGAAGCGTTTTGGAATTCATCATGCCAGTGTTAAAACCAGCATTAATAAGTTTGGTTAGCACTATTCTTTGGATGAGCTACCAGGAAGAGGCAGATAACCCGGTTCTTCTAACCCGAAACTGGACTAGAAAGTGGTATCTCTAACCATAAAAAACAAATCAATGCAAATAGGTGATTCGGCCAAAAAAGCAGGAACGAGTGTCGGAATGATTCAGCGTATCAAGAGGCGAAATCAGCTGAAGACCTACAAGAAGCAGAAAATCTCGAAACAAAGTGTAGATCAGAAGAAGCGAGCAGCAACAAGAGCTCGGAAATTGTATTCGCGTCTATTCAAGTGGAGAAATTCGGTCAAAAGGTACTGGTATGGCAAGCAATATGTTCCTGTGGTTTGAAGTTTTTTACACTACCGGAACTATAAATGCAGAAATCTATCGATCTGAGTGTATCCAGAAGAGATTGCTGCCTTTATATAAGAATCATAGTACGCCTCCACTGTTTTGGCCGGATTTAGCGTCGGCTCACTATGCCAAAACCACTCTCAATTGGCTTGGGGAAAAGGGTATAAATTTCGTTGAGAAAAATATCAATCCACCAAACTGCCCTCAGCTCCGACCCATCGAACGTTACCGGGCAATCGTGAAGAGGGTCTTCAAAAAGACTGGTAAGGCTGCTGGGAACATTCAGGAGTCCAAAAAAATTTGGGCTCAATCGTCCAAAAAATGCAACACTTGTCCGGAACTTGATGAAGAGCGTTCAATCCAAAGTTCGAAAATTCGTGAAGGAATAACTTGAATTTCATCCGGTTTTTTATTATGCTGAAGTTTAACCTCGTACAATAAAGGGTCAATTTTTAGTTTGAACAAAATATCGTTTTTTATCTTAATTTGAAAGAAAAATTTGTGGATAATTTATTTTCGATACACTTCTTAGTCCCTTATGGGGTGCCGAATTTGCTTATGCTCATACATATTGCGAATCGTTCTGCATTCTTCCGGGAATGCAGAATGATTCGCTTTTGTAATATCTGTGAATCCTCTCGGTGGTTCATATAGTTGAAAATGAAACAATTCAAGAAAAGTAGAAACTTTGAACGAAACCTTTTCCAATTTGCTGAAAACTGCTAATGAAAATTATGGATCTAAATGGATTTTCTCTCGCAGATTTTGCTTTAAAATAAAGATTCACATACCTTTTATTAAAATTCCAGCCGAATAGAAATTTTTGCTCGAAGAAGCCAAGAGCAATGAATACGGTATGCTATTAAAAAACTTTTTCTCTTTCAGAAAATTGCTTTTTCACGAAATATGTTTATTTTTGTTGATTTTGTTTAGCGCAATCCAATACAGATATATATTATTGGATATCTTATTGGAAAAACAGAATGTTTGAAATTAAATTGTAAACGTGTCTTTGATAAACTGGTTGCACTGATCATATAAATTCGGTGGAATCTGCAGATGTGGTACCGGCTGCATCCGGCCCCCTGTCACGACGCCATCTTGATGAGATCAAAATCGGAACTTCAAAATCAGCTGATAGCAACGTAAACAAACAAACAGTAATACTTTTGTTTTACGCGTTTACCTTGTTTAGTGCACAAAAATTAGCAAATTTTGGGTCGACTCTCTCACAATAACTGGTCGGTTTACCTAAAATACAGCAGACAGTGTTTTGGGACATCAAGTGGAGATAATTTCCACAATTTGAGAGTCGCGATGAATATCAAAACATCGCAATGTTTGGGGCTCGAAACGCGAGGGGCTCGACGTAATCGGTATACTTTCAAATGGCTGGTGCTCACATACCGGTGTCAGATGGGTGGCTGCATCACATGAGTGAAAGGGTGAAGTCAGAGAGAAAGCGATACGCAAAATTTGACAGATCGCACGGCTTAGCTCCGTCCATTCAAGTTCAGTATGAAATGTATGTCAGAGTGAGTGCGATGCGATCGGTCAGTAGCCACTTCGCAACGCATCGAGTTCACTCTGATATACTTGAATGGACGGAGCTAAGCCGCGCGATCTGTCAAATTTTGCGTGTCGCTTTCTCTCTGGTTTCACCCTTACACTCATGTGATGCAGCTGGTACTACATCTGCAGATTCCACTCTGCCGCGCGACTCCATGCGATCTGTGAAGTTTCGCATCGCTTGTCGCTTTATCTCTGACTTTACCCTAAGTGTCCCATGATGTAATGAAAAAAAAGTATCACACCAACAAAGTTATCAGCTGGTAGCTACACTCAAATAAAAATTCACGTTCGATTTACTTGAAAAATCACGTAAAATGGTTTCAAATGTCAAATTGAATATTTAACGTGACCATAATGAATCTTATACGAACATCCCCTGAAATGAATAGAGCCATCACATAAGATTACCGTGAATTGACCTCACGTCAAACAATCTACGTGAATTTCTGGTGTGAAAAACTCGATTTTGAAAATGGCGAACAGTGGCCCTCACAGTGTAAGCAGTGTAAATATTTGCGAGAAATGTTATTTAATTACAATTTTTCACTACATCGACCGGACCATTCCAGTATGAAAGTCGGTATGAAGCTAGAGACACTGGACCCATGGAATGCTACCTCAACCTGCATCGGTTGTGTTGTGGAAGTTCTCGGATCTCGACTTCGGCTTCGGTTGGATGGCAGTGACAACAAAAACGATTTTTGGCTATTTGTCGATTCCAGCTCCCACGACGTTATCACGTGCTTATTTTTAGTCATTGCAATTCCATGCTAATTTTCTGAAATAAATGTTTTATTTTTCATAGCGTTTTTCATTTTATAGATTTTTATAAAAATCTGGAATATCTCCCTTTTGACTTCAACGAATATAAAAAATATTAATTCTCTGGTATCTAAATTTGATATGAACTGATAGATAAATGTGATATAAACAGTACATTACATTTTACGTATGAAACACGTAACTCTTACTGGATTATGTATTGAACAGTTTTTAAATGCCAGCCCAATAAAACCTACGTGAAAAGTAGGGTGGAAAATATTCACATAACTTTTCACGTAACTATAACATGATTATTATTTTGAGTGTACACCTTTCTTGCGATCTTTTTTATTCTGAACGCTTTTCTTCAGGTGTAAGATCATACATGAACCTGTGTATGTATAAATTAAGCGATGAAAAAACTGACTGCGCTTGCGATAGGGTAAAATGAATAGTGTGGAACGGGAATGATTTTTAATGGTATTTCGTATAAGTACGCGGACTGTTACTGAGAAAGATAGAAAAAATGGAAGGAGTAAGTGAAAAAGCCGTGCGAAATGCAATCAGGAAGTTCGGTGAGGATAACACCTTTGAGGATAAACCGAAAACGGGTCGAAAAAAAGGTCCTGCTAACCCTCAGTTGGATAAACGTGTACTGAAGGCGTTCGAGCAAAAGAAGGAGGTTTCAGTTCGGGATGTGGCCGAAAAAGTGGGCACTTCGAAGTCAAATGTTCTCCTTGCTAAAGAACGTTTGAATCTTCGAAACTATAAGAAGCAGAAACAACCAAAACGTAGTCCGAAACAAGAAGCATCAATCAGGCCGAGGGTTCGAAAACTGTTCAATGCGATTCTTGCTGGAAATTTGAACTGCATAATCGTGGACGACTAAACCTACGTGAAACAAATCCTTGCCGGGACCACAATATTGCACGGTGCGAGAAGGGCAAGTGTTAAACCAGTCCAAGACATCGATTGAAGTCGAAAATTTGGTAAAAAAGGTATGGTCTGGCAAGCAACACTTGTGAATTGTTTACAGCGAAATCAAAGTGTGTCCATACTTTCTGGTACAGTCTTTATATCGTTTACTTTCCCCGAATTTTACCTAATTGTGGTCGTTCATCGCGGTAAGAAAAATCGCAATGATCTTCATTCTGTCGATTTTCTTCTTTGCAGTCATGTACAAAGTTTCCTACAGGTCTAGCAAAAAAAAAACAAGAAAAGATTTCCAAAAAATAATGTTTGTTTATCCTAAAATTCACAAATAAACTCAAAAAATAACTAGTTTTATTTGCAACAGACTGAATTATTTCCCTGTAATACGCATATTGTTATCAAACGCTGATAAGCTTGCCTCCGGGCACCGGCAGCACTGTGTTTTTTCGCCATACGCTTAGCCGATTGTGCACTAGCACCAATCGAGAGAAAAGAGCGTAAAAACAGCAATGAAGAGATCACCTTTTACGTTTTGATCTTAGGCCTGAATCTCCATAGGGTAGCGAGACGCGAAAATTGCAAAAAGGCAGGATGAAAATAATACTTACAAATGAAAGAGAGAGAGAAAAAAAAAGAATAGAAAGACAAAATCGCATATATGATAAGCAAGTGCTTTTTTAAAACCTTGTTGGATGTGATGACCATCTAGAAGCCGACCAGGCAATATTGATTTGCTTCTCGCTATACAGAAAAGAAACACTGACAATCACTGTACTCTCACAATCACCGACGGTCGGGTTTTAGTTTCAACGGATATGGAATTGATTAGCTTTCTCGCTCACAGCGACGCTCTTGGAATCGATTTCCTTGTCGGAAGACGCATGCTGATTATCACTATATTATGCATAAACACTCGGAATTCTCACAGAACGACCACATTATTTCGTTTGCCAAGTACACTGCAATTTCCCATATGAAATTATGCCAGCTTTCTATTGAGCACAACTGGAGGGCAAAAAGCCGAACACATTAAACGATCAGTCACGGGTTTTGAGCAATACCAATCGATGCAGTTTAGTGAGGTGCAGTATTGTTGTGGCCAGGAAAAAAACTGTTGAAGGTGAAACAATCTTTTCTTCTTTTTTTGCTGCTAAATACTTCTGGGTACAGAGACGACCTTTTCTGGTACTCTGCTCGTTGCCGACGATAAACTGAGAGTGATTTTCGTGTTTGCACATTGCGTAGACTCCAGTCTCATCTGAATCCGCGAGAGAGACGCCAGATTGCTGCTCCCAATTGGGGAGCAAGCCGAAATGCTCCCCATCTTTCGGTCGATTGTGGAGCTCTCACCAGAGTCTACTCAGTGGTAGTAGAAGGCAACCGTCGGTGTTGCCAGTGCCGTTCCACAATCGTTGTGTTGCCGTGTCGAGCCACCCGAACCACTGACCGTCTGTTCTCAAACCGTTCTTCAGACCGGCGCGGCGGCGACTGTTGTTCGATGGCTTGTACATACATAGGTATAGTGCAGGTGCCTAACGAACAGCATAGAGTATTAAAGTGACGGTAGTTTCGTAATGCATGGGAAACAGAGAAAATGGTCACATTGGGACACCAGTGGCTACACAATCATATCATACATACCATGGACTACGGCAGCACGGCTCGCATCTCTACGACAAGGAAACGAATTGAATCGTCAGTGAAGTGTTGCGATACTATTTGTTGGCGATACATTGTCCTGCGACGTTACGAATATTTGACGCACTTTCGTCGGAAACTTATTCTAATGTGATTGATCTTTTATTGAAAATCCTCCGGCAAATTTTGGAACTAATTGAGCCTACTTTGTTTCTATTTAGCAGTTAATATAAAATCAAGATGGAGTGCTCTGCGATTTTTCAAGTAGCATTTGAAAAGGACCCTTCGATGAACTAGTTGAATTTTTATTTAAAAGATAAAAATCATTCGATCGCTACATGCACCGTAACTATGACAGTGTTTGTTTATGTATCAATAACCTCATGTTACAATATGAAGGAAATCGAGAAATTTTTAAGAAAAAAAAATTGAGAAAGTTGGCTGCATGCCCAGTGCTTCTTGAAATATGGAAATTAAAATCACTTAGAATTATTACTAAGAATCTAATGAATTTATTATTTTTCCATCATACGAGGCATCATATTACTTATATTTTAAAAAATATCAGTAGAAGATTCTGTCAAAAAAAATCCATCTTAAAGAAAATAAGAAACTTTCTTTGGGTATGAGCTAACATAACCTTTTCAATTTGTAAACAGTTATATCAAGTTAATAAGAGTTAATAAGAGTTTCATTTTGCATCGTCGCACTAAATGATTAAACACACTTTACCCTATAGATCTGGAATCGGAACCCGGATGAAACCTATGAGACTATAAGAACTTTTATTTGAACCATTTTGTGGAAATCGATCAAATCATATGTGAGAAAATTGAGTGAGTCTCATTTTAAACTTTTTGATCACTATTTCCGGTACTTCTGGAACCGGGAACTTTGAACCAGTATAGCCGAAGTCGGTTCGTTTAGTAAGTAACTAATATAGCCTACAATTTGAATCAGTTCTAAACCAAACCTTTTTTGCATCTTCGCTCTAATTGACGGTGTGAAATCCAATAGCAACCATAACTGTAGGACTACGAGATTTTTTTATTTTATGAGTGACATTATTTGACACATACTCACACAAATACACGCACAGACACATAACACATGGATCAATAAGTCCCGAGACTAACAATGGAAACAACATTTTTTTTGCAAATTTTTTTTTTATTAATCAACATAATCACCTTTTTGCCTTTCTATATGAGATAGGCAATAAATTCAGTTTTATAGAAAAGAATCGTTATCCTGATCTTGTAATAACACTAACAAGTAGGTAAAAATTGAATTAAAGGATTAGAAATTTACAATTTTTTTCACCTGAAAAATATTAATTTAAATGTGGCAGCCCTGCACGCTATACAAAATTGAACAAAGCACGCTGCAAACGGAGCAAAGCCGCACGTAGCGACGCATACCAGTTTTGCATCGTCATTTTGAATGACGATGTAAATGTTTTGACACTCATCGCCCTATAAAGTTTAAAGAATTTCAAGACCTTTTGTTTGCTTCTTAGTTTGTGAAAATCGGTTAAGAAGTTTCCGAGAAAATTGAGTGCGCATTTTCCCAGTTTATGGGACCATGCGAACTTTCATTTGAATATAAGTTTGTGATAATCGGTTAAGCCCTCTCTGACATCGAGTGAATTTTGTATGGCATCATTGAAAACTAAGTCGGTGAGTGCAGTCAGTGCAGATATTTTCCTTTTCTTGTACTAATCACTCTGTCATTCCGGAACCAAAAGTCGGATCCGAATAAACCTTTGAATCTAAGTTCGTTGAGACCGGACATTTTCGAAAAGAGTAAATGCACAAAAGTGTTATATGCACACTCAGACAGTTTGCAATCTTGACGAACTGATTCAAATTGTATATAAAATTCTGCCTTTCGAGTTTAGGCTCAACAGCCGGTTTCCATATCGATAGTATTTCTTTTTTTAGAGAAAGGGAAAAATAATTTTCGACCAATGCATACTTTAGTCGATTCATAAAGTATTGAGTGTCCTAATAAGCAGCAGATGACATAAGGGCTCACAAGTTCCTATCTCATCCCGCACAGGGAGTTTATGATGACACCAAAACTATAAAAAATCACACAAAAAGTCAGTCATCAATTATCTCGAACGAGTTGGCTAGAGCTGGTACCACGAATGAAAGATCCAGCTTTATCACTGTCAACTAGTTGAATGAAGCACAGGATTCGTTCTAGGGCTGCCACAGCTTGTAAACTTGCGCTCAGAAAACAATATTTTTACCAAATTTAAGGTAATCGTCCGAATACCATGCGCGCGGGTGGTTTTAGGAAATTTTTGATGGAAAATTTCAAAAATTTGCCAAAACCAAAAACATACAGACCTTTGAAAAACTGTTATCTATCTGCAGGGTGAAAATGGGTGGAAAATTCGAAAGTTTTCCCCAGTGTTATCCAGAAAAAAGCTTTGAAAAATGAGTGTTTTTGTGATCTTTCACAATTATTTGGAAAAATAATGCGAAGACATGAAATTATTCTCAAATAAACCTAATGCTGGTTACAACTACATCCCGAAACATTTTTGGAAAAGCTTTTCACGCTTTTCATGGAAAATCAATGAATTTTTTATAACCGATGCCGTTGTATTTTGACGATTTGGAAGTACTAAATGATATACAAATTATTTTGCAACGATACTAATTCAATTTATAAACGGAATAATGTTAGTTTTGAAAAATTTTCTAAGTTTTCCACAGGAATCTCAAATTTTTCAATGAACTGAAGAAAATCCGCTTCATTTTGAATGTGTGTAACAATTGTGAAATATCACAAAAACACTCATTTGTCAGTGCTATTTTTGATAAGACTCGGAAAATCCTCTGAATTTTGTAGCTATTTTTGTTCTGCAGATAGATAAAAAAAAATTCAAAGGTCAGTATGTTTTTGGTTTAGGCAAATTGCTTAACATTTCCATCGCAAATGGACGATGGCCTTAAAGCTGAAAATATTACAATGTCTATTGCATTTTTGAAAGTCTTATTACAGGATTTTGGTCAGAGCTCTGACTGGACTCTGGAGTCAGAACTTAACTTAACCATCACATTGCTATTATTCACCATGCTGAGTAATATTGATGTGATTTGGGTGAATGCGATTACGGTACTTCATATCATCTGATATGTAACTATCCCGCATTGACGCAACTACGCGTCCGGGTTTTTGCTTCTTGAATCATAGTTGAATCTGTGTATGGCGAGCTAAAATTGAAGGATATTCTATCGTTTCTCACCCAGTATGGTAAGAAGCAATAGTCAAAGGAGTGACATTCAAAATTATAGAAATTTACATTAGGGTTAGAGATCGTAAAATCGCTGTGATAATTTTTTGTTCAAATATTGATTGTTTGATTCTATTTACTCATTAAAACGTTCAACATTCAGAACAATTTTTTTTCTAAATGTTATTGTGAAATGAAATCTGCTGTCTCTTTTACAACAAAACCATACCATTCTTTCGAAAAATAGGGAAACAATATCACAATACAATGAAACATCGTGGAATCTAAATCGATTGAAAAAAACTTAGACCAGTATTTAATTCAAAACTTATGGCGAAATAATGAATCGTGGCATGATGCATTCGCACGCGTTTTCCATAAGGAAATGGAGCTGTTATATCTTCCATAACATGAACTCATCAAATTACCAAAGTTTGAACGAGCGATTTTACAAATTATGACCCATGCAATTTTCGATTTATGTCGGGCAGTATCTGATAAAGATTTGTTATAGCTTCAGCAGCAATTTGATGTATTCTGAGGAAATTATGATTACCTGTAGTTAGTGTTCAGCTGTAGAAAAATGTTTATGATCTAAGAACAACACAGCGCACTCGTGGCGATCAGTTACCTGAAATAATAGAAAAAAATATGATCAGTACGATGTACTTACTGTATTAAATAAATAAACTTGTGTTATATATTTAAAAAAATCTTTTTACTACAGTCTATAAATTGTTCAGATTTGTCTTTGACTAAAATTTGACCATAGTTCACATTGTTTCCTTCCTTAAACCCGTCGCCATGGATCACTGCTGACATCAACCTTTGATATATTTGCATTACATTTTCAAAAACTGGAGTGATGTTATAATAACTAGCTAAAATTCTATAAAACAAAAACTGTTTCACTGTAGGCGTTTTTACCCTACCATAACTCAGGTTTTGTATGATGGCAAAGTTTATCAAACAAAAAGCCTAACATATCATTCGCGTTCATCGTTCGATCATGCAGAAACTTACCAAGGCTAATGAAAAGGGGTAAAGTTGCGTGTGAAATCTACGATATTAAGCTGGATCAATGCTGGGATGAGACAGACAATCGAGCACCTGCTCTCCTCCACCCTCCACCTTCCCCCCTTTTTCGGTCGTGATCCGAACAATCTTTAACCTTGTTAACTAGCAGGTACATTGCCTAAAGTCACGCACCTAAAACCCGAACCGCACGCATACATACTTGTGCTGCTAGTGGAACTTTGTGGGCTTGGCCTTCTCAGTACACACGACCGTATAGCACAGCGTTGGAGGTGTATTCCCACGTAACCCCCGTCGGTTGTTGCCTGCCAAGGATGACGGCCAGAGCCAGAGCTCATAAAAGTTTGTGTTTGGGATCCATCGTAGTAGTCGGTTTTCTTCCTCGAGAGATTTAACGAGCAAGCAGCTAATCAATTCAGAAATTTCCCGCGTTTATTTCGTTAGAAGTTCAAGCATCGGTGCCTAAAATATCATAGGTACTGGCAATGTCATGGGGACCCGGTGGTGTTTTAGAACAAACCTCAACCAGCGCTCGAAATATATTGCTACATTTTCGAACAACGAAATTCCAAAGATAAATTATCAAAGCGGAAACAACTTCAGTTATTCAAGGTTTCATGGGGTAAAAAATACTTTGCTGGTGTAGACGAGAGCAAAAATATGCTCCATTTCGATCTTGATATTATCTTAGCTGTTATTTCGATCTTTCTTGTATAACATAGTAGATGGAAACGAAATGTTTCGACAAATTTAATAGAAAACATGTTGCGACAATCCGTAAATCGTCGAGAGGTAGTCACTCAAAATTCATTCTTGAGGTGGATTGGTCTCTCTGTAAAGAGTGTACAGTTTTAAATTACATCCTTCTCAAATGGCTGTTACTTTGGATATTTTATATTAGAATTGGCCAATAAGAATCAGACGGAATTGGAATTCCGTACACTGGGGTCTCTTTTTAAGCGTTTTTTTTATCCGGTTTCTTTTTACGCGGCTTTTTTTAAGCGGATTTCCGAAGTTACGCGGATTTCCGAAGTTACGCAATTTTTTTTTGCGCGGTATTTTTTTACGCGGTACGTATCCCCCGCGTAAAAAAAAGACCTCAGTGTATAGTGAAAAGAATCACAAACGGGTAATTCAAGCTTTCAAGAGGAACCCAAACAGTTAAGTAAGGGTTAAGCCAGAGTGTAAGCGACATGAGACTCGAAGCGATGCGAAGCTTGCCAGATCGCACGAAGTCAGCCGCGTGACAGAGCACCGTCCATTTAAGTCCATTTGCAGAAAAATGATATGTATGCAAAAGTAAGTGCACTTTCATCAGTAACTATTCGCTTCGCAACGCATCGAGTTTATGGGTTGGCTAAGTAACTTCTAAGGTCTTATAATGATTCTACGCTTTTCTGGCCGAATTTAGTCTCATGCCACTACTCGAAAGATGTTTTGGAGTAGTACAAGGCTAACGAAGTGAGCTTCGTATCGAAGGATCAGGTTTGCTCAAACTCCCGTTTCTAAGTGCGAACCCAACGCAGTTTCGTGAAAAGTGTTTGTTTGATGAAACTACCCTGGGTCAGTATCAGTTTTCTAAAGCGAAAACGACAAGAAGAAGTAAAATCGGTAGAAGATATGAGGAAAAAAAAGAATTTCCAAGCAAAAGAAAGTTGGTCCAAACGTTTTACAGGACCTTATGAGTAGTGCTAAGAGGAAGGATCGTGCATTTGGATATGGAATTGAAATTGAATAAAGCCAACATGTCAAAAGTTTAGAGATGATCGTTTGAATGGATGAGTTTTGTCAAATATTGTTTTGGTATGCAATTTGAATCCGCACACCTTTGTCGAAAACAGACACGTTTTCTGTCAAGGTGCGTTTTTTCAAGTCTAAGACATATGTATTATCATTTGAGTTTGTGTAAACCTTTTTTATTTTTTTTCTTCGGGTAATTTTCTAACTTTTGCCAAATCATCCCACTTTTTTTACGATTTCTCCTTAGACGTCATTTTATTACCTACGACTACAAGTTTCTGAACTGTTTGAAAAACTAATATCATTCGACCTTTTTAAAAATCAGTCTTGATTTGGAAGAAAACTCTGTGCAAAATAGATGATTAGTCATACTGAAAAGATGTGTAAGAATACATTCAAGTTCAAGCTAATCTGTGTAAATTTTGCTACCGTTTCTTCGGTTAATTTCGGGAATCGTGTGCGTTTCCAGTTTAGCGATTCTAGGATTAGATTTTCCATTCAACCAGAAATGAGCTTCGTCGCTGAACACAATTTTTCGATAAGAAAGTGGATCTACCTTCAATTTTGCCACCGCCCATTCATGATTAAGTTCTAGACTAAACGACGATTTATGATAGAATTTTAGGTCAAACTAGTTTGACAATGACACAAGACACGATTCACGATTGATCTATGCTGTCAAAAAGATACCAGCAAAAAAAATCACCCTTTAGAAAATAACAGCGAAAAATCATGATCAACTTGATCCGATCTGGATCAAGCTGTTATTGGCAGGAAAATTGTGTTGAAGGAAAAATTCTAAGAAAACGATTGAGCACTCTAGAAAAAATGCACTGAAAAAAAGTCGAATCATTTTCAATACTTGAAAAACTAACCGAAAAAATCCAATTAAAATAAAAAACGTCTCTTGAATATAATGCGATTTGTGTCTTTTGATCAATTTAGTAATTATAACTGCATTTTGTATGAGTTATTTTCAAGATATCCAGACTCTAGTGAGTCAATTAATTCCTAGAAAACGGTTTCATAGGTCGAAAGCAATAAATTTACTCATAGTTACTTTTCTCCCAAAAAGTAATCGTTCTCGAAATATTTAGACGAGAACTCAGATTTTTATTGAATTGCATCCTTCTCTATCTTCTAATCGATGTAGCTCGGAAACTGATATTCGTACAAATGTGGAGTCGAAGAAGAAATGCTAAAAAATCCATTAGGCATTCATAATAGAAACACTGAAAAAAAGTCGAAACCATTTTCAATAGTTAATAGTTAATTCAATTTAAATAAATTCATCTGAAACTGAATTTTAAAATGCACACTTGTTGTTAATTTGATTAGTGGGAATTAAAAAGTAAAGACTAGAGTGCCTAAAATCAGAGTGACGACAGTTGTTCCAGGTATTTAGAAATAAGAGTTTTATTGAATTACGCCGACACCATGTTTACAATAACATGAGCAATGGGCGGAAGAGCCAAAAATTAAATTCAAAGTAAAGGGTGATTTTTTAAGAGATATAAGATTTGATTTCCAAAAATAATCAGAATATTGAAGAAATCTTTGTTGATTTCGATAGAACGAACGTTTGAAGATGATTTCATACAAATGTTGGCCGTGGTTCCACTTTAGATGGCCCATGTTCAAGGTCCAATTTTGGCACACTCTCTGCAACATATCGGCCAATATTTCACAAATAAATGCTGGCACTATTGGCTTCCAGTGCGCCTCAACATGGTTCCTCAATAAATTATCCAAAGGCGTTAAATGTGGTAATTGTTCCGCGCGCCGTGTGGGATGTGCCATCGTCATGTTGAAACCACATGTAAGGCATGTAAAATTCTTCCAATTTGGGAAAAAAATATATCGTCAATCATCACACGGTAGCGCTCGCCATTCATAGTAACCTTTGAAGAAGTAGACCCCGATGATCCCCCCGGTCCATAATTCAAACCAAACAGTGACTTTTTTGGGATGCATTGGTAGCTCTTGCAATGCTGATTTATTCTTTATTCCTTTAAATTTTCTTTCCAACAGGCATAAAACCTCCTCATCTTTTGCATCAACAGATTACAATCAGTTCGTGCTCGCATCTCACCCGACACAGTCGAAAATCGTTTACGGTCGAAACAACAGAAACAAAGACAATACGCCAGTGAACAATAGAGTGTACGGAATGATCAAATACGATTTACCAAAGCCTGAAAGTTGGCCTGCAAGACCGAATTCAATTTGTATAGATTTCAAGCGTTGCAAAGTTAGGCCAGCAGCAAATCAAATTGAAATCTTACTTAAAGAACGAATGCATCTAGACGCTAATAATGTAAGTGAGATTCAATTCAACAAGGCGTCTAACTGTGTGTACATTATGTTTAAACGTGAAAGCGATGCACTTGCATTCGCTTCGGTTAACAACGAGGTGCACAGCGTTGAGTGTGACAACATTGAATACAAAATCCCTGTGCACACGGTGGACAATGCCATAGAAGTACGCGTGCATGACCTTCCCCCCGCAGGCCACCGATAAGTTCGTTCGGGAGAATATGTCGCAGTACGGTGAAATCCTTTCCATCGAAAGGGAAGTATGGCCGAATTTTTTCTCCGGCATCCGGAATGGCGTGCGAGTTGTGCGTATACAACTACGTAAGTCAATTCCATCTTACATCATTTGTGGTCAAGGTGGGACACGTCCGTGTAAAACGTTTATTACCTATGAAAATCAGCTGGTTACATGTCAGTTTTGTGAACAACCTGCACACTACGGTAAACCTTGCACTGAAACTGCGAAAAGACATCTTCAACCAAAGACAAAGTCAACAGTTCAACAACGAAAACTAGTGAGCGCAGTACTCATGTTTCACCATCAAACCAACCAGCAACTGCAACCAATGTACAACAAGGCACATCTACAAGAGTGCTCAAGACTACGAACAACAAGGAAAACGAAACGAAGACGGACACCAACAACAATACAATTCATTCAGTAAAAACCATTCAAGCGAAGAGGTTGTGTTTCGATTGTACTGGCTCGTGAGTTAACGGCTGATACCGAGACAATTCTAAGCTTCAGGTAGTTAAACTGCCCATAGCAAACGTAATATTCGGGGCGTTTCCCGACTGGAAAGCTAGCAACGAAGGCCATCCCGTTCATACGCACAGAGGTGTAGAAACACAGAGGTGCGAGAGCATAGAAGTGACGAGTCACAGAGGTGCCATCGCATAAAGGTGCGAAGACGAAGGGGTGCAAAGGCACAAAGGTGCTAAAGCAACCCAGTGCTGATCTACCAGGTACCAGAATTTGTACGCTGCGTAGGATCAAAAGAGACGGCATATATCGCGAGGTGCTACACTGCAAGCATCGCATTTGATCGCCAACAAGAGCAAAAGCACTGTACCTGGGGTCAGGTACAGGCAGCACAGCAAGTGCAGTGGTGTTCACAACGACGGCAGAGCAACTGAGATAGCAGTAAACGACAGAAGACTGCCAATTGGAAACAGCAGAAGACTGCCAATTGGAAATCGTTGGAAGAGCTTCACGTCGTTCTTCACGATAAAGGAACAGAGACATCAGCTACAAGGTAGATTTAATTTAATTTATTTTTTATTTCTTATATCTGAAATTTTACTAAACATAAGTTTTTATTTTGGTATTATTAATTTACAAAAAAATTTAATGTAATGGATGATCTTATGGAAGATCATCCGAATCCGATTCCGGATACTAGTAAGAGTTTAAATACTCCGAGGGCTAAACATTATCCACAGGGTACCACTGGGCCATGGATAGTCTATCTTCGAAAAAAAGAAAAGATTTTAAACTTGATGCAAATTACAAAGGATTTGACATCACATTTCTCTGAAGTTAAAGAAATCTGTAAGGTTAATAGAGATAAAATTCGAGTTGTTGTCAATGACTTGAAACAGGCGAACGAAATTGTAACCTGTAAATTATTTTCTGTTGAATATCGAGTTTACATTCCATCGAAGGAGGTGGAAATTGACGGTGTTGTGACTGAAGCAAGTCTGACGGCCGATGATTTACTTAAAAATGGAGTTGGTCGTTTTAAAAACTCCATGCTTGAGGGAGTTAAGATACTCGAGTGCAAGCAATTGTACTCAGCATCCATTGTCGATGGAAAAAAGTCGTATCGTCCCTCAGATTCGTTTCGTGTAACATTTGCCGGATCTGCGTTGCCTAGCCATGTCTATATCGATAAAATTCGTCTTCCTGTTCGGCTTTTCGTACCGCATGTTATGAATTGCACGAACTGTAAAAAATTCGGGCATACAGCTACTTACTGTAGTAATAAGTCCAAATGTATCAAATGTCAAGGGCCTCATAAGGATAATCTTTGCGATAAAAATGTTGAAAAATGTGTTTATTGTGGGGAGAGACCTCATGATGATCTTTCAGTATGCGCTGCATTTAAGTTGCGTAAAGACAAAATGAAGCTTTCTTTAAAAGCACGGTCTAAGCGCACATATGCAGAAATGCTTAAAACGGTCATACATGTCTCCCCCTTGGAAACCGAAAACGGTTTTTCAAATCTTATGGAGCCAGAGGAATCTGACTCCGACGGAAATAGTGAAGATACCTCGTTTGTCACTCCTCAAGGGTCTGTTAAGAGGAGATTAACAAACCACAAAATACCTAAAAAGACACCTAAAATTACATCTTCAAAAAAAGATCCCCGTGTTAAAGCTAAAAAGCCAAATTTAAAACCAAAAACTGTGCCTCCTGGTTTGTCAAATTCACAAACCAATCCAGAAACTAGCTCAAGGAAAGACAATAATCCAGTGGGCTCCGTTTCACATTCACCAACAGGATTACTTAAGTTTTCGGAAATTGTAGAATGGATTTTCGCAGCATTCAATATTTCTGAACCTCTAAAGACTATCATAACGGCATTCCTTCCAATAGCTAGAACTTTTTTGAAACAGTTATCAGCTCAATGGCCAGTTCTTTCAGGTTTTGTATCATTTGATGGATAATTTATCATCCGCCGCAAATGATTCAATCACTGTCCTGCAGTGGAATTGTCGAAGCATCATGCCAAAACTTGATTCATTTAAAGTTTTGTTGCATAGTCAAAAATGTGATGTATTTACTTTGTGCGAAACATGGCTTACATCAAACATAGCCTTAAGTTTTAATGACTTTAACATTATACGTCTCGATAGAGACTCTCCGTATGGTGGAGTGCTTTTAGGAATTAAGAAATGTTATTCCTTTTATAGATTAAATATTCCTTCGACTTCTAGTATAGAAGTTGTTGCTTGTCAAATAAACATTAAAGGAAAGGACATTTGCATTGCTTCAGTATATATTCCTCCAAGAGCTCAAGTTGGACAACGACAGCTTAATGAAATTGTCGAAGCCCTTCCTGCTCCACGTTTGATTTTAGGAGATTTCAATTCGCACGGAATGATGTGGGGTTCCGTTTACAATGATAGCAGATCATCCTTAATATATAATATTTGCGACAATTTTAGCATGACGGTACTAAATATGGGTAGCATGACACGGATCCCAAGACCTCCTGCACGTCCAAGTGCATTAGATTTATCTCTTTGCTCGACTTCAATTCGACTAGATTGCACCTGGAAAGTATTTCCTGATTTACACGGTAGCGATCATTTACCAATCATCATCTCAATTAGCAGTAACAAAGGCATTGCTAATTCAGTTAATATTCCATATGATTTGACAAAAAATATTGACTGGATTAAATACCAAAGTAATATTTCAAGTGCCTTAACTTCAATGGAAGAGCTCCCCCCACTTGAAGAATATGACTTCCTCGTTTGTTCGATTCTGGAGGCCGCAGAACAAGCCCAAACCAAACGATTTCTTGGTCCATCGTCTAACAGAAGGCCTCCAAACCCTTGGTGGGACAAAGAGTGCTCAGATGCTAAGCACGCGAAACAAAATGCCTTCAAGACGTTTTTAAAACGAGGAGGAGGAACTCCTCAGAATTTTGAAAAATTCTTGACTTTAGAAACCAAGTACAAGAGCATACTTCGGGCCAAGAAATGTAGCTATTGGAGACATTTTGTCGAAGGTTTGTCAAGAGAAACCTCAATGAGCACTCTTTGGAATACGGCCAGACGAATGAGGAATCGTAACGTAGGAAATGAGAGTGAGGAATACTCGAACCGATGGATATTTGATTTTGCGAGGAAAGTTTGTCCAGATTCTGTTCCTACGCATAGCATTATTAGGGAATCTTTTTCAAATAATGGTTCCATTGATAGCCCCTTTTCTATGATGGAATTTTCCATAGCACTCATGTCTTGTAACAATAACGCTCCTGGGTTGGACAGAATTAAATTCAACTTGGTGAAGAATCTGCCCGACCTCGCAAAAAGACGTTTGTTGGAATTGTTCAACAAGCTTCTTGAGCAAAATATTGTTCCACCTGACTGGAGGCAAGTGAAAGTTATCGCCATTCAAAAGCCGGGGAAACCAGCTTCCAATCACAACTCATATAGACCCATCGCGATGTTGTCCTGCATCAGAAAATTGTTCGAAAAAATTATTCTACGACGTCTCGACACTTGGGTCGAGACGAACGGTTTGTTGTCAGATACTCAGTTTGGCTTCCGTAGAAATAAAGGGACGAATGATTGCCTTGCATTACTTTCGTCTGACATCCAAATTGCCTTCGCTCAAAAGCAACAAATGGCATCTGTATTTTTAGACATTAAAGGAGCATTTGATTCAGTTTCCATTGATGTTCTTTCAGACAAGCTTCACCAACATGGACTCCCAGCGGTTATAAATAATTATTTGCACAACCTTTTGTCAGAGAAACGCATGCATTTTTCACATGGCGATTTGGTAACATTCAGAATTAGCTACATGGGTCTACCGCAAGGCTCTTGCCTCAGTCCGCTCCTCTATAATTTTTACGTGAATGACATTGACAGTTGTCTAGTATCCCCATGTACACTAAGACAATTGGCAGATGATGGCGTAGTTTCAGTTACTGGACCCAAAGCTATTGATCTGCATAAACCATTGCAAGATACCTTAGATAACTTGTCCGATTGGGCTGTTCATCTTGGTATCGAATTCTCTGCGGAGAAAACAGAGTTAGTCGTCTTTTCAAGAAAGCATGATCCCGCGCAGCTTCAGCTCCATATGATGGGAAGAATGATCCAACAGGTTTTGACTTTCAAATACCTCGGGGTGTGGTTTGATTCCAAATGCACGTGGGGAGGACACATTAGGTTTCTGATAACAAAATGCCAACAAAGAGTAAATTTTCTTCGAACAATAACCGGATCTTGGTGGGGTGCTCATCCGGAAGATCTAATAAAATTGTATCAGACAACGATACTTTCAGTGATGGAATATGGATGCGTTTGCTTTCGTTCCGCTGCAAACTCTCATATTATCAAATTAGAGCGAATTCAATATCGTTGTTTGCGAATTGCTTTAGGCTGCATGCATTCGACACATACAATGAGTCTTGAAGTTCTGGCGGGAGTTCTTCCATTGAAGGATCGTTTTTGGGAGCTTTCGTCGCGACTGCTAATAAGATGCGAGGTACTGAATCCCCTAGTTATTAATAACTTCGAAAGGCTAGTTGAGCTTCAATCTCAAACAAGATTCATGACTGTATATTTTAACCATATGTCACAGGAAATCAACCCTTCAAGATATATTCCTATCCGTGTCAGCCTCCTAAATGTCCCTGACTCAACTTTATTTTTCGACACATCCATGCAGCGCGAAGTGCGTGGAATTCCGGAACACCTACGCTCGTTGGAAATCCCAAAAATATTTACAAGTAAGTTCAGGCATATCGACTCTGAGAAAAGGTTTTACACGGACGGATCGCGAATTGAAGAAGCGACAGGGTTTGGTATGTTCAACAATAATGTTTCGGTCTCCTTTAGGCTTCAAGAACCTGCATCTGTTTATATAGCAGAGTTAGCAGCAGTTCATTATAGTTTGAGTATAATCGTCACATTATCTCCAAACCATTATTTTCTTTTCACAGATAGTCTGAGTGCAATTGAAGCCATTCGCTCAAAGGCTGCTGGCAAAAATGAACCTTTTTTCTTGGGCAAAATAAAACAGTGCCTGAACGTCATATTGAATAATAATTATCAAATCACAATAGTTTGGGTTCCGGCTCATTGCTCCATTCCAGGCAATGAAAGAGCCGATATTTTAGCCAAACGTGGTGCTATTGAGGGTGAAATTTATGAGAGACCAATTGCTTTCAATGAATTCTATAGCGCGTCTCGCCAAAGAACACTTGCCAGCTGGCAAGCTTCTTGGGATAAAGATGATCTGGGTCGGTGGATGCACTCAATTATTCCTAAAATATCGACAAAGGCATGGTTCAGGGGACTGGATGTGAGTAGAGATTTCATTCGTGTGATGTCCAGACTCATGTCCAATCACTACACGTTAGATGCACATCTCCTTCGAATTGGACTTTCCGAGACTAATCATTGTGCTTGTGGCGAAGGTTACCGCGATATTGACCATGTTGTTTGGACATGCGTGGAGTATCGTGATGTCAGATCTCAACTAATAAATTCCTTGCGTACCCAAGGTAGACTATCCAATGTCCCAGTTCGCGACATTCTTGCTTGTCGTGACGTTCCTTACATGAAACTTCTTTATTATTTCATTAAGTCCATTGGAGTTCCAATTTAAATTTTATTTTATGTTAGATTGTTTTCTCTTCCATGAGCTCAACCAATAGCCAGCTATCTTATATTAAATAAAAGTGATGAACTGATACAAACAAACCTGAAATAGTTATAAGATCATGTACAAAATAAATGTATTTCATTTAATGTAATTTATAATAGCAACTCGCTTAATAAAAACAGTGTTTAGATTAACTAATGAATACCAACATACTAATAGGATATTCGAAATGTATTAGGTTTAAAGTACTATGTATTGTAGATGCCACGGCGAAGAAAAACTTATGTATATTGCCTATGAAATAAACGTATTTATGAAAAAAAAAAAAAACCAACAACAATACAATCGATGAGGCAATGGATGATGAGACGAGCCACGAACAAAGTGCCCCTCAACCCTCACAGGAGGGAAATGGAATGGCTCTCTTCTCCTAGAAAAAGAGTGACAACGAGATTCACTTCAAAAAAATTTTTATTTAAAAAATCGGCTAATTCGGCCACGTAAAGCTTGTACGCAAATAGGCCTGAATAAAAATATCTTTAAAAAAACAGATTACAATGACCAAAACGAAACATAAACACTTGAAACTATATCTTAGGAACTAACGAATGATATAAAGGCTAAGATATAAAAACTAGTACTAGTTTGACCGATCAGGATAGATGACTGAGGAACAGTCTTTTCAGAGCATTACGGGAGTGATGAAAGTCAAATACATTGGAACAATTGTTAAACAGACGGCACATGCTGAACACAACCTTTCGATAAAAAAGTGGATTTCGTAATCTCTTAACCGAGCATGAATTTTGATAGTAAAATTAAATAATTTGCGAGCGTTGTTCGTTTGTAAATCGATTCATGATTAAATTATAGACTAAGCTGAACAAGTTTGACAATGACACAAGACACAATACACGAGTTATCTGTCGAAAACAGTGTTGCCAAGAAGATACCAGCAAGAAAATCATTCTTTATATTTCTATTTATTTCGATAGAACAACTCATGAATGGTAAAATTCTTTAAAAAATCATCCAATCATGCTCACAATAAAGTTTCTGTTGCGGTCATAATGAACAACTTTTATATCACGATGATTATTCTTGGCGTAACAAAAGTCAAAAAATGTCAAAAAAAGTTCCTTCGAAGGTACATAAAACATTACCTCCATTGTAATCCGTGCGTTTGAAACGAAGTCAAACATTGTAATTGTCGACAATTGAATTGTACAGTGTGGTAAATAAATGATTTTTTGACTCAATTTTCAAAATCATAATGTTGGCAATCACATATTTATTTTTTGAGTCAGTCTTTGTCTAATGCTTTAGGACTCGGATTGTTGTCCAGCGTCTCATCGTTGTTCAAATGCTTGTTGGCTAAATTGCTATCGGCTTTTTTTTATAGATTTATAGACCCCTTTTCAAAAGTTGATCTAGAAGAAGTCAGATATAATGATTTGGGAGTTTGCTGATCTACTACACATTTCGCACAATTTGTTTATTGGAAAATGGCACGGAAGCAACTTCAAAAGTTCGCATATAAAACCGAAATGCTTTAAAATTTTTAAAGTATGTGGAGGACTGAACGATTTCTCCGAATAGAAAAAGTAACGGGTTCGAGTCCCGTTCAAGTGATAATTTTTTTTAGCAAAGTTTCAATCCTGTTATTCCATTCGTCAATCTTTTTCCAACCAGATTTTTCATTGGATACTGATACAATTTAAACTAGGTTCAAGACGACTTCACGCCCCAACAAAATAAACGTCTAAGTTTTTGCACTGCACTGACGAGTTGCAGACGAAACGTAAAGAATAGCAAAATAAATTGTTATTATTTTATAGGATCATTGTATAACATTTGCAACTACGAGCGTTCCACTTCAATTTAGCTCTAATAATATCGATTGAATCCTTTTACTGTATCAAGAATACTACCGTGCTTGAACATAATACACCTGACTTGGAAGACCAGTGCCCTAAGCATTGAACCGCCAACCAATCACATCTCCAGTAGTAAGTATTTTGCGATAAATCAGATCGAAGAATTGCCATTTTAAACATATTTGAGCCTAATTTTTTGGACTCCAACTCAGCTAACGCCATTTTGAAATCATAAAACTCTTTTTCAAAACGGTGGACTCGACACTTATTTGTCTATGTTTCAGTGAAATTTACCCAAGAAAATAATCATTCGATTAGTCTGGATACAAATTCGAAAAAAAATCGCATTTTAGTGTTACAGTCTTTACATATAAGGTATTCTATCACCACTCCGATTGTAAGTACATAATGCGAAGTAACGTTAATATTTCACCATCTATCGGGCATCCATTCATCGATTATACTTTCCGAGATACGCAATTTGCGAAGGAGCCGTCATTGAATGTAGGTGGCGAATCCTACATCGAATCCTCTTCTCGCTATACTTGTTTAGTTACTTAGACAGGTGATTGACGGCTGTTTGCGCTTCGGTGCCATATCGAGTCATCGACAAAGTTTTCCTATCCATGTTAACTCTGTCAGGCTTTGTCATTGTTTTATCCTCGAAAACGTCTGAGCTAACATTTCAACAAACAGGATAACGTGTTTATATACAACACGAATCGTTACTTGGCAAAAATGTCACCATCTTATTTGCTTCCTGTGTTGATGATCTTACTTGTCGAACTTGGAGACAAATAAACGTTAATAAAATTTGCTAATCTTATTGTGTGTCTTTTAAATGGAACAAAACACGAGGTTTCAAATAAAAATTATACACGTGTGATGTATGATACTTCTGATAAAAACGAAAATAAAAACCGATCTGGTAAAATTATATTGCTACTTAACAATGGAAGTACAATGTGGGTAATTACCAGTAAGTGAGTCGCATTAAATTTTAATGCAAAAAAAACTAATTTCAAGGACCCAAAATATAACATCAATTCGCTTGAGGGAAATAGTCACTGCGCACTGCACCTTAAAATTAAAAAAAAATGCTATTCCCAGGCTCCAATAAATCAAAAGCTTCGAAAAACATACCAAATTGTGGAAATCCATCACACTCATCGAATGTCCGAATTGGCTGACGGAGAAATTGCAGTCTGTATTTTTCAAGAAACCTTTTTTGATCGTACCAATATACCAACAAGATCGAAACATGAAGATTTGATTTGAAGTTGCTTTCATAGACAAGTATATGTTACGTCTAACTCGTTGCGAGTTTTTAGGTAGGAAAAAACTAAATTCATGTTACCCAGCAACCCATAGCACTTGCACGAAGTAAAACCGACAGCTGAGTAAACCATTTAAAATTGTTTCAAAACTTTAAAATAAACGAGACAATCATCTAAATTCTGTTTCCGGTTTCCTGGTTACAGTATATACTTTTTACTGATTTCTTGTATGAATTTAGCACTGTACTAAGTGATTAGGTTTTATGACGACTTTCACTTTAGTATAGAGCGCCTTTTAAAATAATGAAGGTACCAACGTAATTCCTGCTACATGTATTCTGAAATATTTTTAGTAGTTGATGACTAACATAAACATAAATAAAACGGTTATTATTATAACCAAAACTGCATCGGCCAGAAAAAGTCGAAACCATGTTTTCGTTTGGCACATCATAGTGTTCAAGTGTTCATAGAGATGGTTTCCAAAGTGCTTCAACAAAAAAATATGGACACGGTACTTTGACAAACAAACACTACGGATTCCCAAATGTGCAATCAGAAGTACTTAAATACTTCAAATACCGTACATTGAAACTAAAAATGGACCTACATTGTTTTGGGTTGAATTGGCATGTTGTCACTACAGCGGAGTTTTACTGCAGTGACATCGAGATAACGGAGTCGATTTCTTCGAAAAGAATATTGATTCTTCCAACGTCGCTCAATTCCGGCCAATCGAGAAATATTTGTCGATTGTCGGGCAGATGTTGAAGTAGAGTGAAAAAGTGACGACGATGGAACGGGGATGAAGAGATGGTGAAACAAAACGGCCGCTCAAGTAAACCAATGGAGCGTTCAAAATATGATGAGTACTCTTCGAAACATAAAACGTGTTTTAGCGTTCAGATGATTAATTATTCAAGCTTTAGTGCTTCAGAGAAAAATAAGCGACTTGTTGAAGTTATAAGCTAACAACGACAAATATCCCCAAACTTCCACTTGCGTGCAAAAGCTGGGGCTCGTGAATAGAATCAGATCGTAAAAAAGGCTTACATTATTTGAGATTTAGCTGGAGTTCCTCAAGGAAGTCACCTTGGACCGTTTATATTTTTACTTTATCTCAACGATCTAAATTTTTCGATCAAGTGCATGAAACTATGACTTCAAATTATTTCATGTCATCAAATCCACAGCTGACGCAGAGTTCCTACAACAGCAGTTGAATAATTTGACTAACTAGTGTAATATCAACAGAATGGTTTCGAACGCCTCCAAATGCTCCGACTAGTCGCAAACTGTCTATAGTCAGTTTCGACTATAATATTTCACAAATTATTCTGGAACGTACATCGCCTGTGAAGGACCTTGGTGTCCTCCTGGACTCTAAGTTAAATTTCAAGGAACACATTGAGTTTACTATCTCCAAAGCCTCCAAGCTGCTAGGATTCATTTTCCGCGTTACTAAAGAATTCGATGATGTACATTGCTTGAAAGCATTATATTGTGCCTTAGTTCGCTCTACGCTCGAATACGCCTTGGTTGTCTGGTCACCATACTACCAAAACGATAACCAACGCATTAAAGCAATTCAACGGAAATGTGTTCGATTTGCTCTCCGTCGACTTCCTTGGAGAAACTTTTGGAACCTTCCAAGTTACCATGCCAGATGCAAACTGATTGAACTCGATTTGTTATCTGTCCGTCGCGATGTCAGCAAAGCTACTTTTGTGGCTGATCTCCTCCAATCAAGAATAGACTGCTTCGAGCTCTTACAGCATTTACAAATTGATATCCATCGCCGTAATCTTAGAAACTATTCTTTTCTTAGGACCCCCTATGCTAGAACTAATTATGGGTATTACGAGCCTTTTGCCAACATGTGCCGAATATTCAACCACTGTTCCAATTCATTCGACTTTAATCTATCACGAAACGTTGTCAAGAATTTGTTCCTAGGGTTACTATCTAATTAGTTTTAGTTTTAGTTAGTTTAGAAATGCTATGTTAAAGTGAAATGCATCATTTGGATGATTGTAATCTGTTGATGCTAAAGATGAGGAGGTTTTATACCTGCTGGAGAGCAAGTTTGACAGAAACTAACTCCACCGGGCTCGATATAGAGATAATAGAGATCGATTCGAAATTCAAAATGGCCATTTCCGATTGATACGTATTCCTTAAAAATTACTACAATAAGGGTAAAAGCCGCCACAAGCCGACTTCAAACATCGTTTCCTGTGATCTAATGATCAAATCCGTTCCGAAAATGCCCATATCGTAATGATTTTCAAGAAATATTGATAAACCGAAAGTCGCCATTTTGGATTCTGATCGAGTTCAAACATTGTTCTCCAGTAACGTCGTCAAATTCGTCAAATCAGTTTCAAAAATACAGGATACGAATATTGCCATATTATTCTTCAGTAGAATAGGTTTGGTTAGTTGATGACTGGGTACACCGGATCTTCGTTCGCGGTTGCGGAAGTACCGAATAAAGTGACGGTGTACTCCAAACCAGAAATCACTCAACTTTCTCAGAAACGGCTAGACCGCTTATCACAAACTTAGACTCGAATGAAACGTATAATGTTCCCATAAGTAGTAGAATAGTAGAGTAGAACTTTGTTCGGATCCGACCTCCCATTACGGAAATACAGGGTTAAGTGTGTATGAAATTGCAGTCATTTAGATCGTTAATGCAAAAGCTGTTTCAACAAACCTAGTGGTGTAATGATGCCTTTCTAATCAACATTTCATTAGAAATCGACGCAATTTCCGATGTCACAGTCGTGCAAAGTTGTTGCGGCCATCAAATAGCCAATCACAAGTTTAAATAGTTATAAAATCTGCTTTGAAAATTTCGTTCTTATCTGTGTCGTAAATTTTATGACGATTAGACATTTCGACCAACATATAAAAAGTTTAACGAAAAAACAATTGTTTGAATTAAAACTGGCTGACTCATCTCTCATGCATTATTTAGATTGAGTCAATTAAATGAAAACAAAACCAAACGAAAGCCTGTGCTCCTGTTACTGCTGTATGAGAAAGTCAAGTTAAATAGGTAGTAATAATTTTCAAGCAGCATAATGAAACATGCTTTGTGATCGGATAATAATTTTTGTTATTATCTTTATCTATATATATAACAATGCAGAGATCATTCTTTGTAATCGCATCACGTAAGAACTGATGGACGGATTTAAATGATTCTTTTTTTGGTTGATCAGTTTTTACCCCCACCGGGTTCGTACATCGAATCGAAGTCTCTCCAACTTACCAAAAGTTTCATAGTCTCTGAAAAATATTCATTTTCTTGCTGCTTTAACTCATGGTATTTTTTGGCAACTTGAATGTACCGAAAAAGTTATGAGTGAACTTTGCTTGCTCCTGAACAAAAAGCGGGTGAACATTGAAGTGTGAACAATTCCTTAAAAACGAACTGTTCAGAATGGTATTCATTAGATTTGTATGCTACTTAAGCCAAATCATTTTTCTTTTTTACAAACTTTTGGTTACTTGGGTTCCTACGAATTGCAAATATTTCCAAGTGTACCGAATGAGCGAGCACCTATAGAAAAGAAGCTCTTCAACATTTTGTTTATTTTTTCGACACAAAATTCTAATCCAACACTAAATGCTGATTTTTTTTTATCTATTTAAATAACGGATTGCATAAATCATATTTGAAAGAGCAAACGTAGCACCTTATATTCATCATGTCGAAACCATTAGAGAGGGTTCTCTATTCAATGCATTGACTCAAAGAATGAGATGACAATCTGTGCATTCGCTTCCTTTTTGCGTAGTATTGTAATTTCATATTATTTTTGATGATATTTTTTAGCCAAAGCGAATGTGTGTCACATTTCGTTGATTTTAGGTTAAGTCTCAGTAGAAAAATGGAAAGAAGCGCTAACCACATAGTCATTTGATTATTCTGCCGTCCGCAAACATAAATTTGAGCAAAAAAATTTGGGCGAGACGAAGTTCGACGGGTCAGCTAGTTACAGATATAATCACATCCGATGGATTCGGTTGTGTTTTGAAAACGTAGTAATTTTTCGTTCTTCTTTCGTTCTCCCGAACACACTATACGAAATCGAACAAAGCACACTGTGTGCTTCGTTCGCGAGGCGGTGGCGTATCGGTTTTGCATCGTCATTTTGTATGACGGTTTGAACGTTATGATACTCATCACCACATAATTTCGGAACCTGAAGTCGGATCTACAGTATTTTTTAAGACAATCAGAGCTTCAATTGGAATCATGAATTGTGAAAATTTGTTCAACGGTTGTTGAGAAATCGCAATGAGTTCCGTGTTTGAAACTTTTCTTCACTATTATCGGTGCTTTCGGAAGCGGAAACCGGGGACTAGTAGTCGCAAAGTAGGTTTATATATCTACTAACAAGATTTGCTAACTAAATAAATTTACCAGCAGGTTGCATCTCGTTTTGCCATCACTTGTGAACAAATACTTATTAAATTGAAAAATTTTTAATTATAGCGCTATAATACCGGAACTGCAAATCGGATCCGGATCGTCTTGTTGAGGACTTTCTAAAAAAATCAAAACCTTTCATTTGCATCTTAGTTTGTTTAGATCGATTAAGAAATTTCCGTGAAAATTTAGTTAGCCTTTTCTCATAAATTTGCACATATTACCCCTTGTAATTCCGGAACCGGAAGTCGGGTAAAAAAATCAATAGTAGAATATGGGACCATAAGACCTTTCATTTGAATCTGACTTTGTGAAAATCGGTTCAGCCATCTCTGAAAAAATTGAGTGACAATATTTTCCACCTACACACATACCAGAACCAGGTGGGTTTTTTGTTTGATTAGCATGACATATAACAAACATATTGGATACACATGAAGTCATTAAACAAACAACAACCTATTTTTCATCCTGTTAGAAATGTTGAAATTTGTACCAGAAAGTGATGATATGCGGAAAGCATTAAGTTTTAGTTTTCATTTGAAGAAAAGTGCTGCAGAGTCGAGTTGAGGCATATGGCGATCATGCTCTATCAGAAGCAAGATGCAAAGGATGCTTTAAACGGTTTGGAGACAATGATTTTGATGTGACAAATAAAGGAAGTGGAGGACCATCAAAATCATTGAAGACGCCGAATCGCAAGCAATATTGGATGAAGATGATACTTCTAGCCAAAAGCGAACTGCATCAATGTTAAATGTTGCACAATAAACAATTTGTGACCGTTCAAAAGCTATGGAAAAAGTCCAAAAGTGTGTAAAATGGGTGCCTTATGAATTGAATGAAAGACAGATGGAAAACCAAAAAAAAAAAATACACTTGTAAAATTTTACTTCAAAAACACGCAAGAAAATCAGTTTTTCAACGTTACTGGCAATTAAAAATGAATTTATTAATTCCGGGACAACCATCATCGTCGACTAGAAGGCTATGCTCTGTGTTTAGTGGAATACAACAAGGAATGGTGTGAAACCGGGCAAAACTATTGATATAGAAGTGCTATAGACAAGAAATGATAAATTTAAACCAAGAATTGATGGAAAAACGACCAGAATTCGCCAGAAGACTCTGCAAATTCACCTGTTTTAGCCTCTTTTGGACAACCATTTGTTTTCATCGATGAGCCACGCATTGACTGAACATCACTTCGATTCCTACGAAAAAGTCGAAAATTTTGTGTTTGATTGGGTTACTTCAGAAGACGAACATTTCTATTGGCGTGGTATCCATAAATTGTCAAAAAAGTGGTCCAGATGTGTAGAAAGCTTTGAATCGATGAATAAACGAAAGCCGGATCAACACTTCGATTTTTTTTTAAATTTCTCCTTTCAAAATTATTGTTTCAATTTAACAAAAAAAAAATATTGTAAGAAATATACTAAGTTCATAAATAAGGTTTTTGTGTTTTAAGACTTAGAACTGGAAATCTTCGGGAACTTGTAGAATAACTAATCACTTTTGAAGATCGAAACATGTAAAGTAGAGTAGTTAATTAAATTCAATATTGACATTTCCTGTAACCTTTAAAAGACAAGAAATTCGAATTGACAGAATTTCAAATGTGAAATGTGAATACAAAAATAGATACTTTTATTTCGTTATGCAATTTATGGGTAACTTAACGCGATAAGATATTTCGGTAATAGTACGAGTAAGTCAAGTCGGTCCATTTGTACGTGCAAAGCCCCAAAACCAGAGTGCCTCCCCCACGTGAATAATGAATTCAATTGATTCAATGTCGTAGAGCATGCATTGTTATTCATCTGCTGATATATTTACTGCATAGGAAGTCTCTGCTCTTTCCGTGTCCCAGTTCCAATTGACGGTTGTTGCAATCCCACCCACGGTGTCCTTTTGTTTTTATTCGATTCGATATTTGCGCGGTGCTTCGAACGATTGATGTGAGGGCTTATTCAATGTTTGAAAATATCCTGATACACACTTAAAACCATTTCTTGAACTCGGCATAATAAAATGCCGAAACTGATCAGCAACACGTAAATTTGCTGATTGCTCAGTAATCAATACGCATGTTTCTGAACTTCGTTAAATGCATTTACTGATATTTCGATAAAATGCTTCACTTTGCCGAAATTTGGCATAATTGCTTGCTGAATTTATCAGTAAACAACAGATATGCCGACATCAGCAGAGACGTTTGCCGAGATTCCGGAATATGCGCTAGCTGTTGCCGAGATTCAGCATGACAGCTGTCATTTATTGCCGCGTTACATTTTCGCTTCGCATTGTGCGATTATTTTCTGATGAAATTCTCGAGTGAAAAAATGGATAATCTTCGAAGAAGCGTGGAACCACTTGCAAGTAAAAATATTAAATAAATATAGTGACATGTTTCGCGATTTTATCAGAGCACTCGCGATTTTAAGGGAAAAACACCCAACACGGGGCTCAAAGCGTCCTCGAGACAAAACTTTGGGGGATATGCGAAAAAATAACCCAATGCATGGAATAATTCAATAGATCAAAGTAAGTTTATTTTTTGAACAATACCGTATATGCATCATTAAATATTGAACATTTATGTAAGCCAAAAATCAATATATATTTTTATTTTCATATTTCCAGCTCGACTCAAGGTGGTCGCATCTGGAAACGCCGCATTTTTATGCTACATGTTTTCAGGTAGAGGCTAAGCACTACTGGCAACAAATTTGTAAGCCTTCTTTAAGTGTTAATAAATGGAATTTTTGATCCTGAATGGCGTGTTTATAATGTTGAGAAATTACAAAGAAAATTAATTGACTAGATTTTAAATTACTGATGATTCGGTAATTTATTTTTTCATTTTTTTTTCGTTTTATTGGATTGCCGAATATTCAGTGATCGTTTCACTGAGCAAACAGTAAATCTTATGCTGACGATTTCGGCAATATTTGACGTTTGTCAAATTTTAGGATGCCGAGACGCTCAGTAATTTTATTTTTGCCGAGATGATTGCTGATTACTCGGCTGTGCGAATCTCGGCATTTTTTTGCCGAGACTCAGCTAAAAAATTTAAGTGTGTACATTCAACAAGTTTCAAGATGTTGTCCTTTTCGGAATCAAAGATTCTGTTGGGTAATAAAAAAGAAAAGGACGGGGACAAAGTGGATACGGTTTTGATGTAGATGTTTTCAACATGATTTCTTGAAAAAAAAGTTTACTTCCAATTCACCGCGCTCAATTCTTCGCTTCGTGACTTGGGTTGGTTGTGGTAACAATTTTTTCTTGTCCTTTTCCCTTCATTTATATTTCGTTCGCTCGTTCGCTTTGAAGACCTTTCACGAGCCGTTCCTGGTAATTCGAAGGAAGGATTACTCAGAAAGCGCTTTTCGCTCATTATTGATTTACATTCATTTTTACTTTTTTTCTCCCGTCCCTTCATTCCACCCTCCCTCCCCGGCACAGTTTCGCTATATACATTCGCGGTGGAGAGCCTTTTAACTTTCCAACCACGCTTGATGGACACCGAAATGTTTCTTCTGGATTTGTGTCCTCGGTCCTGTTTTGATGGAAGGTGGCTGCCGTCGACACAGGAGGACACGTCATCGCTCTGGCATTATCCTCTCCATAGTGTGCAGTGTCAGTGCAAAGAGAATATAATCGTCTGAATGTCTGGCGTAGCGCTTTCACGTGCGAGGAAAACTGTCGGATGAACTGCCGACAAGAAAGACGGCTGGAGCGGATAAACGGGCTTAGTATTTTCCGTTTTTTTATGGCTTTGCTCGTTTTGTTGTGCTGCCTTATTTTTAGTTCTGCGAAGATTCATCCTGGTATGAATACCATTAGCTAATGTACATAAATTTCGCCTGAGATGTACTGACGTTTTTGGAATAGGTTCGTTGCAATGCAGCTCCATTCTGCCAGCACTAATTTGAAACAGTTTTAGAATAGCTTGAATATTTTGTTTTACGTTATCCACAATTGAAAGCAGTGATAGAATGTTAGTTCAAATTTGCTGCACGGGTTCAAGTTAGAACTGATTTCGACTGACATCTAGGAACAACTTCATAAGCCATTTATAGTGGTTTATTCCTGATAAGTTCCTGACAGTTTCACATCATATGAAAGTTTGTCCTGCTGGAAACGATATTTGGCATACAGTTGTCATTGTCAGCTATCTATCTTTCAAGATCCCGCTTTCTGGGTAACAATTTTGTAAACTAAGAGGTACGGTAATTCTTAATTCATCCTTAGTCTTCCCCTGAATGAATCATGTACACAAAAAGACACTTTTATTCATAAGCATTTACATCGAAATAAGTTTCAAGTCTCCTTCAAGCCTAAAGTGCTGAAGATGGCATCTGTTTGTCGAGTGCTCAAAACCTACAAAAAAAAACCCTGAGTGTGTAAAGGAATCAACGGACCAAAAAAAAAACTGGAACCTGGGATCGGCAATCAATATATATAAAACTCAATTTTATACAGCTTCCACGTTAATATGGCGGATATGATGAGAAGATTCAACACGTAGTGCGTGTTTGCAAACAAGCTCGCGAGAGCACTTGTGGCCGGAACCATTCGTCACATCCTCGACGATGATGTCCCAAGTTTACATCGAAGTAGGCTTGAAAAAGTATAAAGTATCATCCGAAAGCATCTTTTGGTACGATTTGGCCAGCTGCCACTGGCTCTAAGGTGGTTTTTAAGTGGTATGCTGCCAACAAGATCGATTTTGTACCCATGCTTGGGAATCCACCGATTCATCCGGAACTTCGGCTAATCGAAAAATACTGCGCAATTTAAAAGCAGCGACATCGACCACTTCGGTCATTGATGAGCCCCATCAAGAGGAAGAATCGATATTTCGTTGGAACTGGAGAACTTTAATCATCTACAGCAGTAATGTTGGAGTTTCAATAAATCAACCATTAAGGAAATTTTTGCGACGATATGCGACAATGGATGAAACATGGATTCCTTACTTCACCCTGGAATCAAAACGATTGTCATTTGAGCGGACAGTAACTGGTGAACCTCGTTCAAAGCGCCCGAAAGCAAAACAATCAGCTGGAAAGGTTATTGCATTTTAGCATGTGCGTGGTTATCGACTATCTTGAGAAAGGAAATACCATTAACAATGACTATTATATAGCGTTATTAGAGCGTTTGAAGGCTAAAATTGTAACGAAACGACCGCATAAGTCAAAGAAAAAATCTTTGTTTCATCAAGACAACGCACCGTTTCTCAGGTCAATCAAAGCAATGGCGAAACTACATAAATTGAACTCCGAATTGCTCCCACACCCACCGTATTCGACCGATTTGGCTCCCAGCGACTACTGGCTGTTCGCAGTTGTTCTTGATGGAGATTACGATGATGAATAAAGTTATTTTGAACCAAAAAAATCGTGTTCTCTTCATTCCATGTGTTATATATTTATGTAAAATACGCACTCCGTAACAGTATCGCATGCTAAAGCTTTCAAAAACTATTTTAATGTTTTTTTTTTTGGGAAGTCAAATCGAATAGAACCAAAATAGAACTGTCTATATTTGAACAAAAAATTAAAATAGTCATATTTTTTTAATCAATTTTACGAAATACTTTAAATGAAAAACCCAGCAGAACAATTTTAAATGTTTTAATAAGTTTTTCTAGCATGTATATCTATTCAAATTAACCCTTTCAGCAGTGCAAAACCAATTGGGTTGCCATACAGAAGATGTATACAAAATTTCAATTTCAGTAGGCAATATTCCAGATGTACGATTTTGGGTATACAAAACGGGCTTGAACATATCTCATATTTCACTTTTCTCCTTTTGAAATCAATTTCAATGCGTTATTGAGACAATTGTGTGACTTTGTGAAATGGCATTCGGTGAAATGACTCATTTGACGAAATGATCCTTCCCGGAAAATGGCATCAGGTAGAATGACCCTTTCGGTGGAAGGGCTTTCGGCGAAATGATCCTTTCGGTAAAAACATCGCAGCGTTTCTCTTTTAGTAGTATTTTGCCAGATTATTATTTTTTTTTTTGAGCTGAGATCAGTTTGCGTCCACTACCAGGGTGCTTCACAAGTTGAAGCTGTTTGGTGTGAGGGAATGTGGCGGGCAAAAAAAAATGTCATTTAGGGGTTAGCCAAATTTTGTGCTAGGGCACATAACCGTTTTTATTGTTTTTACGTTTCGTCTGACTCATCAGTGCAGAGCAGTTCAAATTGAACTGCTTAGTGCTAAACTCGGCAGTTCAATTTGAACCGCTAAGCAGACGTAAAGTTTCTGCAATTTACAGAACACTTTTTTTGTTTTTTTTTTGCAACGGAGTGCAATGTCTTTTCTGACGTGCCGAACGATCGGCTAGAAATAGTCGAAAATACGTTTTCGTTCGTCACGTCAGAAAAGACACTGCACTCCGTTGCAAAACAAAAAAGTGTTCTGCTACTTAGCAGAAACTTTACGCCTGCTTAGCGGTTCGAATTGAACTGCCGAGTTTAGCACTAAGCAGTTCAATTTGAACTGCTCTGCACTGATGAGTCAAAGACGAAAAAAAATAATAATTTTTTTTTGGCTTTCGGAGAAATGGCTCAACGGTAAAATAACGAAATAAATTTCGGCGAAATGGCTTTCGGAAATATTGCTTTCGACGAAATGGTTTTCAGCGAAATGCTTTTCGGCGAAATGGCTTTCGGCGAAATGGCGTACGGCGAAATGGCCTATGGTGAATTAACTTATGACAAAATAACTTTCGGCGAAATGGCTCTCAATGAAATAGCTTACGGCGAAATGGTTTTCAGCGAAATGGCTTTCAGCAAAATGGCTTTCAGCAAAATGGCTTTCAGTAAAATGGCTTTCAGCAAAATGGCTTTCAGCAAAATGGCTTTCAGCAAAATGACATTCAGCAAAATAATTTTTAGCAAAATGGCTTTCAGTAAAATGGCTTTCAGTAAAACTGCTTCCGGTGAAATGGCTTTCCTCAAAATGGCTTACGGTGAAATAACTAATAACTTTCGGCGAAATGGCTTCCGATGAAATAGCTCACGGCGAAATGGTTTTCAGCGAAATGGTTTTCAGCGAAATGGCTTTCAGCAAAATGCCTTTCAGCAAAATGGCTTTCAGCAAAATGGCTTCCAGCAAAATAGCTTTCAGTAAAACTGCTTTCAGTGAAATGGCTTTCGGCGAAATGGCTTTCGACAAAATGGCTCACGGCGAAATGGCCTACGGTGAAATAACTTATGACGAAATAACTTTCGGCGAAATGGCTTTCGGTAAAATTGCTTTCGACGAAATGACTAACGGCAAATGGTTTACAGCGAAATGCTTTTCGGCGAAACGGCTTTCGGTCAAGTAGCTTTCGGCGAAATGGTTTTCAGCGGCATGCTTTTCGGCGAAATGGCTTTCGGTGAATAAGCTTTCAGCAAAATCTTTTAGTAGAATGACTTTCGGTGGAATGGCCTTCAGTAAAACTGCTTTTGGCAAAATGGCTTTTGGTGGAACGGATTTCGTCGGAATGGCTTTCGGGAAATTACCTCGACCCCTTGAAAGCAGTCACTCAATGAAAAACCCATAAAAAGTTGAACGCCACACACCAAAATGAGGACAGTAATCAAACGCAACATGATTAAACTAGAGCATGAGATAATTCATGACGATTGATTTTCCTTCTTCGTACCAAAACCGCTCGTCGAAAATAGACATGACAATTCTTGTTAGTTAACTCGAACCGACCGTGGCGGAAAATTTTCGAAGAAAGTTTATTCGAGTTGACAGGTTTGTAACAAGTGCCAGGTAATTGGTCAGCAATCCTATGATCTGCAATGAAATCCTTCTCGAAACATTCCTCGCCGACGCCAAACAGAAAGACTTCGTTTAGCTTAGCTTGGTTGTAGCAATTTTATTTATTTTTCGTCAACAATGTAAACACAATCACGTTTAAATATTAGACCGGGATCAACTCCATGAGCCCTAAACTTTATTAATAACGAAAATCTAGTATGTTTCGTTTCGCTTCGCTTGCTACTCCCTAATTTAATTTTCCAAGACGCTGTTCCCACTAAATATGCTGCTCACGACTTGCCAAAGACGACGAAATTGTCCCACACCCATTCCGTTTTCACATGAAGGCGCATATGCATACTAACCAGAGTGAACAGAATGGGGCACACTGAAGTAAAGGAATCGTTGGTTTTCCTTACTGGTAACTTAAAGCAAGAAACAACTGGGAATATTTTACACGTTCACCAAACGAACTGAAAAACCTGCTCCAGTTACGACCCGATCAAATTGGTTGCCTAGATATTGACTTTTAATCACCCCCACTCGGGAAAGCGTAATCGGATAGCTGATGATGCAGAACGGAAAAAAACGGCTGAATGTCAACTTGTGTGTGCTACTCCATGGAGACGCCGTGTAGTCTGGCTGGTCCAGGATACAACACAGTCACTGCCACAGCCACAGCCAGGCACTAGCCATAGCAACCGAGCCAGTGAGTGCACTGTGGTTTTTGTTTGACAACCTAGAAACGAAAGCAGATTAGTTTCTTCAAACAGGACGTTTTGTGATGAAACTGTGTAGGACTCGGCACAAAAACAGCTCCGGCTTTGAATGCGGTTTTGAATCTACACGCAGAAAAAAAAACTTTGCGTAAATTAAATGGAATTATAAATTAAGCTCCATATATACTAGATTTTATTTTCTTTTAATTTTCAACAACTGTTTCCCCGACAAACTAAGGATTCATCGTAGTTCAAGCGAAAAATATTTCCTTAGTAGTTACTGTTACGCTAGAAGCTTCTTTTTACTTTGTGAAAAAGAAAATGCAATTGAACCCTTAAAAAGAAGCAAAATTCTTTCAGTTTGATACTACAGCGACCGGGACTAAAAGGAACTCGAAGTGACGAGGAACTTAAAACATTACAACACCAAAAAATATATGAAAAGCATCCCGATCCCGGTACCGATCAAATAATGAGGTAGGGACATCTTGACCGAGATATGACAGCCAAGCGAGAGGAACTGATTGAGCTGCTATTGAACGAATAATTGAGCACAGCAGTATTAAAATCGATGAGTCAGCTGCTTTCGAGTAAGAGAAATTGCAAAGTAATGAAGGGAAACGGCGATTGAAGGAAATATCTGAAGGAATCGAAAATGATCTGCGAAATGAAACAATTCACCGAGTGACGAAGATAATAAAAATGTGAATGGAATAGTTTCCTTTTTACTGTACTGCTCAAAAACCTCGAGCCCGAGTGTTCAAAAAGTTTGTTCAATACCGTCACAGATAGTATCGCAAGCCAACAACCCAGAAATTAAGAAATTACAGTATAGTTTGCACTGCAATATAAATGGAAAGCGCAAAAACGGTGTGAAACAACACGTGTTCTCTTGTGCCTTCAAACGACACATGTCAAGACTTGACATTTGACATGATTTGGTTCGTGAGTTATTGGATTGAGAGTACTTTTGTTATTGGAGAAAATCCGATAGAAAAGAATTTCGTGTGTTGATAATATGTTGCTTTTTGCAAGAAAAAACGTGTTTAATCCACCTACAGGGAGATGATACCTTTTTTTATCAATCCGCATGAGTTTTTTGCATGAACAATCCATGAGATGTCGAAGAAAGTTTCAGTTTAGAGTTTACGGTTATTTACGGTACTTTCGGAGCCGGTATTCAGGAACCAGCATAACCCAAAACGATTCGTATGGCCAAAAAATAAATATGACGAAATTGCAATAGTTTTCAGTCCAACTTTGAAGCTTTTTAGAATTGTAATCTTCTATATCGGCTTGAATTTTAAAAACTCATCACCCTGTAATTCCAGAATCGAAAAAGAATCGAATAAAATTCATTAATTTTGCATGAGACCATAAATCCTTTAATTTGAATTTTTGTTATTGAAATTCGATTTGTTGAGAAAACGATTCGATACTGGAACCAGAATTCAAAATCGGTGTAGCCGAAGTCATTTAAATTCACCTGAGGAGTTGTATAGTTAACATTTGATTCAAAATGTTCGAAAATCAGTGCAGACTGACTAAAAAGCAAGATGTTTTATAGAATATTAAGACCTTTCATTTGAATCTTAGATTTCATTTGAATCTTAGATCGGTTCAGCCATCTATAAGAGAAATGAGTTACACTATTTTAATTTCGTTTGACATATCATCCTGTAGCTCAGGAACCAGAAGTCGGATTCAGACGTAATTCAGGAACTTTGTTTGGAAGCACTTCACGTATAAATCTGAGTTTGTAGAAAATGGTTGAGTCATCTCCGAGAAAATTGAGTGAAATTATTTTTCACACACGCATTTGCCGATCTCGACGAACTGATTCGAATGGTATATGGGTGTTATGTTATGACCTGAGAAAGTGTTAGCTTGCTTTGACTAATGACCTGGAGTCTTCGCAATGACGCAAAGTCAAAATGTTTCGTTCGAAAGCATGCGCCAACGGAAAGAACCACGAGAAGAGCTCTAATTCTTCTTTCATTTAGCAGCTTCTTATAAATAAGCTCGAAATGTTCGATGAATAATGTTGTTGGACTACATGAACTTGAAACTAGACTATTTGGCCTTTTCTACAGAATTTATCGATAAGTTCAAGCTGTCTACTGTACATGACCATGCGCCTCCTTCGGAAAAGTATTCACACCGCAGTATATTTTATGTTGTTCTCGTTGGATGTAGACCCAATCCCAGTTTTCTCCCTAACTGTTGTCAATCCGTTAATTTAAAGTTTTTTTCAAACCTAGTTTCAACGCCATTGAACTGAAATTCGAATCAGTTTCTAATCTCTAACAGTTTACTCTAACATCGGCACAATTTCATTGAATCAGTTGTAACAAAAGGCATCCACCATGTTTAAAAATATTCTACTTGCGATTTGGAAATTCATGTCTAATATAGATTCATGTCTTCACTATTTAAGCCAGAATATAAATTACGTTACATTTAACTTTTGGATATTCCCACTGTGTACGTCTCGATAGATACACATAAAAGAAGTCACGGTTGATTTTTCATTAGGGCGTATAAGCAAGTGACAGTTTCTCTTTAATCACTCTCTCTTTCGATTATTGTGATGTAATTAAAAAGATTTTCTTTGATATCACTATTCTGTTTGAAAGTCGAAAGTTTCGGGTATCATTATCATAAGAGTTGAGTGATAAAGGTGGAAACCGCTTGGTAATTAATAGAAGAGAAAGTAAACAAAGAGAAACTGTCTCTTGCTTATACGCCCTTTTGAAAAATTAACCGAGAATATCTCAATTCTTCTAAATTTACAACCAAAAAGAAACGAAAATATGTCATGTCCGTAATTTTACAGCTGATTTAGTCAAAATTGACATCAAAGCAGGCAGAAAATTCAAATTTGAATGTTATTTGAGATGATATCAAATCATCACTTCCTAAAATACGGCATGCTTTGACTCACATCATGTGTTATTTTCAATTTTTTCTAAAATGCAGTTTCGTGAAAAATGTTTGTTTGTTTGAAGAAACGAACCTGAGTCAGTGTCAGGTTTGGCAAACAAAAACAACATTAGAAATGTCTTCCCGCTTTTTCCGGGTAAGAGCTAATAAGCCTTCTATCAACATTCACTTTGAGGAAGGATTCCGGATGACTCGGCAGTCAGGTTTAGAGTCAGTCATATCAGTAATCGAAAAAGAAATGCGTTCTCTCTTGACTGGTGTTGAATTTAACACTCGAACGGTCATCGTTCGCCAGAAATTCCTCTTCAAAATGGATGTTGACAGATGGCTTATTGCCTTTTATCAGATATCAGATAAAAAACACATGACTCCATTATTTTGCAGTTTAGGAATTTTTCAAAGAAGTAGTATTCTTTGTCGCTTGGAAATATTGCTGTCAACATTCCCGCCGTACCATAACCTATAAACACGAATTTTTATGAACAGAACACAACGAGTTAGAATGATCCTAAACGATAATTCGATATTCCATATAAAAACACCAACAAAAGTGATTTCCCTTGTGTAGTATCAGCAAGGCCGAAGGACTACCGCACCAAGGAGGATGTGTTCATTACGGCAGACACATATTAGCTCGTTGTGCTATTAAACGCCCGCTGAAAGCTACAATAAAAAGTTCCGACGCAAAATCATTAGTTAACAGCTTTGCCACTGTCCCTTTTCTTTCCTGAAAGTGCTGTGAAACAGGAAGAATCTCGTCATTGATGTGGCGTGTTCTGTGCGTGTTACGTCCAATACGGTATATTACTACCATCGTTGCAGGGCAGGCAAAAGTTTTTCCAATGAAATTCACGAGCTGTTCATCAATTTGGTTATCTAGCGATGAGGTAAATAGAAGATAATATCTAGACTAACGATGAACTTGGTTAACTATTAATTTACTAAAGTATTGAAGCAATTGGATTATTCGAACACGCTAAAATTGATCGGTGTAATTAAATTTATTACTATCGTTTAAACATTACTTCGTTTTAAACTGTAACACTCAAATGTAAATTACTGATCCATCGAAATATTTGAAATAGACAGCTAGTTAAGAGTTCATGAATAGAATTTGCATTCGGAAATGAAAATACGTTGACGTTACTGGTTCGTACGTTCATTTATAAATCATCGCGCACCAGCAGCGTTGGGCGGGTTGTGGGCATCCGGTTCTGCTCACTGCGGATAGTCTTTATCTACACATTCGATCTACTGTCACTCAAATGCCGATTGAACAGCCGCTCGTCACCATCGATTTTCTAGGCTTCAGTAATTTCGATAGAAGTAGATGGCGGTTGGTGGGCCGAGATAGTAATCCTGATTGGAAATGGTTGAGAATGTTCGAATATTAAAGTATTTTTGGCGTATTTTTTATGGAATAATCACGAAAAAAGACATTCAATATTCAAATTTGATTCAATGCCTCGCTTAAAAGAATTAAAAAAATGAAAAATACGGCCGGAGGGACGAAAATAAAACACAATATGGATAACCTTGCTAGAAGAGCAAATGCCTCTAGATTTAAAGGTTCGTTTGTTTCAACTGAATAAAACTAATAGTGCCATATACATTCAACTTTATAAGTAGTGCAAAGATATTGACTTGACTAAAACTGACAACAATATGCACTATGTGAAGTATGAATGTGGCTGTCAGGCTGGCTCGAAAATGATTTTACGTTCGTTGAAATCGTATACGTTGAACTCGTATAACCAAAAGCCGGATTCGGTCGGAATTTGAAAGCCACCTACAGAATTATTTCATTTGAATCTAGTTTGTGGAAATTGTCCTAACCATCACTAGTAAATCGGACTGAGCTCCAGTTCAGAATTTTTATTCTCTATTCCGTTCCGGAAACGAAAATCGAAGACAAGTATAGTGAGTTTATTTAGCCATGAACTATCGAGTTTTGTGTACCGCACTTTTTCTACAGGATCCCTTCTGACGAAATGCCCATGACATGAAAACTTTTACACTAATTATTCCGTAGTCAATTTTTTAATGGGATCTCAAGTCCTTTCAAATAAATCTAGATTTATGAAAATTAGAGTAGTCAACTCTGAGAAAATTGAATGCATATTTAATCATTTTTTGCATATACTAACTTGGAATTTCGAAGCCAAAAAATCAAATTCAAATACAAGTTCACTATGGAACAATAAGACCTTCCATTGAAATTTAAGTTAGTGAAATGCAGTCCAGTCATTTCGGAAAAAAATGGGTTTTGTGTATTCGAATGGCTTGAACATGTCACCCTGTAATTTGCATTACATACACAGCGATATTTTACGATCTCGACGAACTGAGTCGTATGAGTCGATACACTTAAAGACTGTCCCAGAAAGTATGGACGCAACCAAAAACCGCTGCCATTTCGCAATGGTTCAAAAGCTGTCAATTTTTATGGCTGCGTCCTGTTGTTTACACTCTTCTCTAACCACTTGTGCAGTTGTTTATTCGTTTTCATTAGTTTGTTTCGAAATGCGGCACTTTCAGCAGAACAACGTCGAAAAATTGTATTCAAATGGTGCACAGAACGCGGACTGTCACTGAGAAAGATAGCAAAAAATGGAAGGAGTAAGTGAAAAAGCCTTGCAAAATGCAATCAGGAAGTTCGGTGAGGATAACACCTTTGAGGATAAACGGGTCGAAAAAAAGACTCTGCTAATCCTCAGTTGGATAAACGTATACTGAAGGTGTTCGAGCAAAAGAAGGAGATTTCAATTCGGGATGTGACCAAAAAAGTGGCCACTTCGAAGTCAAATGTTCTTCGTGCTAAAGAACGTTTGAATCTTCGAATCTATTAAAAACAGAAACAACCGAAACGTAGTCTGAAACAAGAAGCATCGTTCAGGTCGAGGGTTCGAAAGCTGTACAATACGATCCTTGCTGGAAATTTGAACTGCATAATCATGGACGACGAAACCTACGTGAAACTCGATTACAAATCCTTGCCGGGTCCACAATATTATACGATGCGAGAAGGGCAAGTGTTAAACCAGTCCGAGACATCGATTGAAGTCAAAAAATTTGGTAAGAAAGCTATGGTCTGGCAAGCAATTTGTAGCTGCGGAGAGATTTCGAAACCCTTCATCACCACTGCTTCAATGAACAGCGAAATATACATCAAGGAATGTTTACAAAAACGACTTCTACCTATGAGTCGAAGCCACAAGGATCCTGTTGTCTTCTGGCTATATCTTGCTTCTTGCCACTATTCGAAATCAACGGTAAAAAATGTCACTTTCGTCCCAAAAGACATGAATCCACTAAATTGCCCACAACTTCGACCAATTGAGGAGTTTTGGGTATTAACGAAGGCACATCTTAGAAAACATGTCTCGGCAGCCGAAACCATTCAACAGTTCGAAAAAGATTGGAGAACAGTGTCAAAACTTGTTGCCAAGAAGTCTGTACGGAATTTAATGAGGAACGTTCGCAAGAAGGTGCGCCAGCTAGTCTACAATGGCTAAGTAGGAAATAAGAGAAGGAGAATAATATTCTGTTGTTATAGTCTAATATTATCAGTATATCGAATAAAATTTTAATATCTAACACTTGTGAATTATTTACAGCGAAATCAAAGTGCGTCCATACTTTCTGGGACAGTCTTTAATTCAATAGTTTTCTACAAGATTATAGGACCTTTCTAAGTTTTTGATATAATCGTCCAAGCTTCTTTTTGAATCTAAGTTCGTTACAATCGCTAAAGCCATCTGCGAGAAAACAATTCAGCAAATACGGAAGCTGTGACCGAAAAACGAATGTTTTATTACCTTGTTATACACTAAACAGTGTATAAGTGGAAGCAATATATCTACATATTTTCTAGGATAAAGACCGTCACGAAATCCGCGATGTTTGATATCAATAATGAGATCATGATTTGCACTCACCCTGTGTTCGTAATATCAGACAGTCTCCAGCTGGTGTGCCATACATAACATATAAGCAACGCCAAGTGAGTGAACCGGTAAATTGAGGAAGATCATTTACCAGACAATTAAGTCAGTAATGACGGCAAAGAGGACAAACGTCAGTAAACGACCGTTAGACAGGACATGCGAGCTTCCATCGTTTCCATATTCATATTTCATAGAGTGACATATAATTACAGCTCGCTCTCTTGTATGCACTCTAAATATAATAACGGAAACAACGAGGGCGCCATAGCGTAGTTGGTAATACGTTAAGCTGGTACATAATCGATCTGGGATCGATTCCTGCCACCCGTTTATGAGTCTGGATTATTATAATTTAGAACAACGATGCGAAGTAGCATGCTGATGGGAGCCATCTTGATTAGATAGGCAAAGAATAACGAAGCAACGATAATAGTTACTAAACTAAGACTGATTGTGTAGTGCTTTCTTGAAACGGGAAGGAGCCAGTCTTTTGCTGCCAGATGGCCCCTAAGGGTTGCGAACAAGGAAAATTGAACTTATTAATTATGCATCGGTACAGGAAAGAGGTTTTGTGCTAAGAGAAAAGGACACAACTTATAACTAGTTTCATGAGAGTTTCTGTTCTCCGGCATGAAAACAGTTTGCTCGGTTCCGATGTTTCGCAAGCGTCCATGAAAATTAAATAAGCGCAATTTACAGCATTGCTATATTACTGTCGTTCGAATTTTCTATGTGCACATTTTTATAAATTTCAATTTTCTATCAATCGAATGAGATGATAAATTGAGATAGAGATGCAAATGTTGCTATATAGTAAAATAATTGAAGTTATTTTAACATTATGCAATTAATCGACTTTACCTTCAAAAATAGCTCAGCTTGGTTCGGAGTAAGTCATGACAATGTATTAATTAAATCGAGATTCGTTTTCTTCATATATTGGTCAAAATGATGAAAACAAAAAACAGGAAAAATTCACATTTTCCTTAAATGTCTATGAAGTTCGATGCACATCTCTATCGGATTTACTTTGTGCTTGTGAAGACGAGAAGCAAGACATGCATCAGATTGTTCGGAAATGCTTCAGCTATCAAACTATCAGTTCAGGCATCCTTACAAGTCCGATGAACATCATCCATCATTCCAATCTGTGACATTCTGGCTTGATAATTTGTTTCAGTCTTATAAGAGCCGTCGTTTTAAATTTTTATCAGTACCTAACGGGAAAAACAGATGGGAAAATGACCGAAGAATGAAACACCTCAATGATAACTTTCCGTTGAGATAAGATTTCATAATCATTGACCACATATTTTTGCAAAACTATTTTCATTTTTTACGCTCTTCTCGCCCATTTTTAGATGAAATTTTAGATCGTTCTTTATTCGAAGTTAAATTCTCGTTCCTCCAGCGATATATCGAAAATCTGTGACGTTTGGCTATAAATACTATCTAAACTATGATAATCGAAATAATTGTACCACAGCATCTTTTTTAAAACCAAAACTACTATCTACTACTAGATACTGTCATTATCGATTTCCGAAGCTTCGGTTGAATATCGACACTGCACAATATACGATTTTCACTGAAAATCGAAAATGATTGGAAGGGTAAATGAAAGAAAGAACACAATTTTTGAACTTTTGTTCCAGCCGTTGACTGGATGAGGATCTCATTCTCCTAATTTGCAAGCGGAGCTGAGAGTGACATTGATTTCCCGTCATTTTCGGTTATTTAAGTCAATTAAAATTACTTTCATAAGCTCTGATCTAAACAGCCTTGAACACTGTCCGCAACTGGTTTATTTGACATTTGGCTCTTGAACATACAATTTCAATTTGTATGGAGACGCATGGTAATGCGTAATTCCTGCTAGAATTATTTGTTAGGTACGCAATAGTACCCGAAACAACACCCGAACCGGACGGGTATTGGTCGGGATCAGAAAAAAATATATTTGTCGGATTTGAGTCGGGTCGGGGGTACGGGTGATGATTTTTTTCGTTTTTATCGGTTAAAAGTAGGGTTCGGGTTCAAAAATTTAGTCGTGTTTCGGGTATTCGAACCCGAATGTTTCGGGTATTCGAACCCGATTTTTTCGGGTTCGGGTCGAGTACCGATAAAGATTTGTATATTTTCCGGTACGGGTCGGGTTCCGATTTGGAAGATAAATTATTTTCGAGTTCGGGTCGTCTACTGTAAAAGTTTTTTAAATTTTCAATCGGATATGGGTCCTTAATACTCAGTAAGAACATCACTTTTTTTGTCTCTCAAAAATGCTTTTCAACAAATCATGCATCTTTTCAGCGATCATATCAAAATGATAGATCCTTTGAAGCGCATCCAAAATCCAAGTCCGTTTTTACATATATTCATCGGCCATATATAACAGATCGGCTGAAAAGTTCGTATCGTTTCTATGAGATGGCGCCACTAGAATTAAATCCATACCATTTTCAGATAGTACCAACCTTCAAAAGATACGTGTATAAATTTGACAGCTGTCTGATTATTAGTTTGTGAGATATTGCATTTTGAGTGAAGCTACTTTTGTTATTGTGAAAAAATGGAAAAAAAAGGAATTTCGTGTGTTGATGAAACACTACTTTTTGATGAAAAAAAGTGCCGCCGATACCAAAAAATGGCTTGATGAGTGTTATCCAGACTCTGCACCGGGCGAAGCAACAATTCGTAAGTGGTTTGCAAAATTTCGTACTGGTCATATGAGCACCGAAGACGATGAACACAGTGGACGTCCAAAAGAGGCTGTTACCGATGAAAACGTGAAAAAAATCCACACAATGATTTTCAATGACCGTAAAGTGAAGTTGATCGAGATAGCTGACACCCTAAAGATATCAAAGGAACGTGTTGGACATATTATTTACGAATATTTGGATATGAGAAAGCTTTGTGCAAAATGGGTGCCGCGTGAGCTCACAATCGATCAAAAACAACAACGAATTGATGATTGTGAGCAGTGTTTGGAGCTGTTATATCGAAAAAAAAAACCGATTTTTTCGTCGATATATAACAATGGACGAAACATGGCTCCATCACTTCACTCCGAAGTCCAATCGACAGTCAGCTGAGTGGACTGCACGCGATGAACCGAACCCAAAGCGTGGAAAGACTCAACAATCGGCCGGTAAGGTTATGGCGTCTGTATTTTGGGATTCGCATGGTATAATTTTCATCGACTACCTTGAAAAGGGAAAAACCATCAACAGTGACTATTATATAGCGTTATTAGACCGTTTGAAGGACGAAATTTAAAAAAAAACGGCCTCATTTAAAGAAGAAAAAAGTTTTGTTTCATCAAGACAATGCACCGTGTCACAAGTCGATAAAAACCATGCTGAAATTGACCGAATTGGGCTTCGAATTGCTCCCTCATCTACCGTATTCTCCAGATTTGGCCCCCAATGACTTTTTCCTGTTCTCAGACCGCAAGAGAATGCTCGCTGGTAAAAAATTTAGAAGCAATGAAGAGGTAATCGCTGAAACTGAGGCCTATTTTAAGACAAAGGACAAATCGTACTACAAAAATGGTATCGAAAAGTTGGAAGATCGCTATAATCGCTGTATCGCCTCTGATGGCAATTATGTTGAATAATAAAAACGATTTTTTGCAAAAACATGTGTGTTTCTATTAAACGATACGAACTTTTCAGCCGAACTGTTAGTATCAACAAGTACAGCAAGAACGAAAGATAAATCGATATAAATTTTTTTTATGAATTTTTTTTCTCTATTTCCAGTACATCCGGCGTCTGGTAAAACTAAAGTCGCTATTTTCAATCTGTAACTAAAAGACCTATAAATCGAAAAAGTATTGAGCTTAGTTTAGATTTTGGTTTTGAGCCGAGTTTAGATTTTGTTTATTGCAGTGTCACTTTTGAAGACGTTTTGAAATTTTTAACACTCATCACTCTGTGTTTTCGGAAACAAAAATCGGTCACCGATAAAATTGAAGAGTTCAAGCATTCATTTGATAATCGTATCTGAGGAAAAATTGCAGAATTTAATGAACAGAGTCGAATACCATATCACTTTTTCCAATATTTATTAGTCGAGTTTTAAAGCTTTTGCCTTACCTTTCTTTGTTCGTCAGAGAAAATGCGCAGAATCATCTTGAAAAATATTTATTTTCAATTTAAAATTCATATTTGAATAAAAACTTTACACAATTTATGTAGGAATTACTTAGAAACGTTCTCAAATTTAAAATTTTGGCCGCCATTTTAAAATCAAATTAATGTTTTCAAAAGCATCTTCAGGTATGTGAAATTGGAAAAAAAAAAGTTTGTTACTACTATTTACTGAAGCATAGTATTTTTCGGGTTGAAAGTCACAAACATGATCGACCAAATTGGTTTGAACTCTTGTTTTCTGAATTTTCTAGTATAGTTTTACCTGAAATATAACGGCCCTTAATAGAATATCTGGACTTGCTATAATCTTAATCTGAATGTTTGCTTCTGATTTGGAATCATATTTATAACATAATGAGATACAAATATTAAGATCATATATAATTTTGATAGAATCCTGTTATGCTCTGTTGATCGGGATCAAGCAAAAACGACATCAGGATCAGTGCGGTAAAATTTCATTTTCAATCGAAAAAAATAAGATGAAAATGAAATTTATGGTCGTTGACAGTCAGCATATCCCTACTAATTCATTTGACTTTTGCTGCTATATTCAAGTGAAGCTCCTGGAATTCATCGTCAGTTGAATAATCGTATCTAGTCATTTGAAGTTTTGCTTGCTCAGTTTCGAGTACCAAGTAGTCTACCTGCTTCAATGCCTTCGCTCTTGATAGTAAGCAAATTCGAACGAATAGAATTATAAATGGAGTAAAATATTAAAAATGAAAACTTAAGGAGGAAACAATCAATTTATGTGTATTCTGTGATTGATATTTCAGCTATCTGGTTTGTCTTTCATCTATTTTCTTGAACCAATTCGAATGTTTACATGAACCTCATTTGAAGGCCGCTCTCACACTATTGAAAGAGATATTTTGTCATTTCAAGAGATCAACTGACAGTGGTTAAACTGAGCCTCGATTGAAGAGAAACGAGTGATGAATTGAATGCTGCCCGTTCGGGCCGTCAGCAAACATTGTGTGTGTGTCAGAGAGTGAAGTTTACTGCATTAGAGAGATCGTCAATGTGTTCCACATTCAGTTTCAATTGAATTGAATGAAGTTTTACAGCACTGATCAGGATGCAGTCGTCAGAGAAAGCGAGACGTCAGAGACTCGAAGCGATACAAAGCGATGCAGCGAATCGCATACACTCTGACAGGCTTGCTTTGATCAAATGTAACTAGCTCCCTTGACGCTTCACGTAACGCTTGCTCTCTGGCGGCTACTGTTTAATTCCTAAGCCTGAAGTTGGATCCGGATAAATTTTATAATGTACTTATAGAACATTGAGACATGTTTTAAAATTTTTACTAACTATTCCCGGTACTTCCGTAACCGGGAGCTGGAAACCGGTATAACCGAAATCGGTTCGTTTGGCCAGGAACCGGTGACATATTCAGTAATTTCATTATAAATAAGGTGCCCGCAGACAAAGACAAATCCCAACTGTTCCTACTATTATTCGTGATTCGCAACAAGAGCACGGATATTGCGTTGCTTTTTACAACTAGTTCTATCTGCACACTAAAGAATTCCAATTTTCATAAAGCTACAAAGAAGAGTTAAAGTTTGACTACTGTTTATGACACTTTTCTGGAATGAAAAGAGAGGAACATTTAATTTTGAAACCTAAGTTAACAGGGAACGGGGAGGGCTGTTCTGTAAGCTGTGGCCAAGTTCCTGAAAACTTTAAGACGGGTTTGAGTACAATACTGTACATAAAGTGAGAGCAACCACCTAAACCAATTAACATTTCACTACTCCGCTCCGGATAGCTAAAGCAAAATGATTGTCAACCGTAAGCTCCTTCATTCGCACAATGAACAAATTTTGCCACACGTAGTAAGTAATAGGTGGAAAATGTCACGGTGACTGATCCAATTTAAATGAGAATTTCTGTGAACGGGTCGAGTCCTGGCGGCATCATTTACTCGGTGAATTCGAAACGAACTACAATGTTGCGAGTTACACAACCCTGGTTCTGGCTTATTTCTAATGGCAATAGTAAACCGTGTCCCGTGGATGGATGGAAAAATAACAGTCCTCTTTCATCAATGTCCTCCCCGGCCAGAGAAATTATCCTCTACGTCTGCGTTGTTGGCGGTAGGTCGAGAGTTAATTAAAGATTCGAACACAAAAACCGTACCGGCTGGAGCGTTAATTGTACGGATGTGGCAAATTAAGCATACCTTTCGTCATACCCGTTACTATCCAAACAATTGCTTCGGAAGCAATTTCGGGAAGAAATCAAGTCATGGTACCCGGCAACGCTAGCGCTAGGGCTAATGAAAACTCTCACCATCAGCACCTGCGTTGGTTGGAAATTAAAATTGAACTTGAACTTAGAGATCAAACGCCACAAACAATTGAAAATGTTTCAAAATTGCAGTAACAATGTCACCTCATTCGAAAATTGAGTCTGACGTACCGCCAGTGAGTGATGCAGCATTTTTTCCTGGGCTTTATTATCCAATAAAGGCCACTTGTTTGTATATGATTTTTTTTGGCTGAACGACGCCAATATACTAGAATTATGAATCAATTCTATTTTGGTAATCACAAAAGAATCGCAAGCCATCAATTCTCTAGCGAACAAAAAAAAACGCTTCTAGCAGACGGCACGGTAATCCAGACAAAGCACTGAAGAACAGAAAAGCCGGGCAATCGTTTTTTTTTTATCTAATGAAAATGTGTTGTTTCACCCACTGTGCCTTTCTCCATCGGAGCCGTGGGTCCGGTCGCCCGGCACCCGGTGAAGCTCCTTCTCTTGGTAGGTGCATTTCACGAAGGAAAACTGGAAAAGTTACAATGATCCTTCCTTTGGTTAGACAGGCAAAAGTTGGCACCCACCCCGAGCTGGTTATAGCCGAAACGGATTTCGAGAAAAGGATAAAAAAGTGGAGCCATAACGAACAAGGGTTTATTATACACCCATATCAAGGATGCATTGTTATGCGCGTGGATCTTCGGCGGTCGTAATTTCTGTGCACGAAACGGTCGTAAAACGATGCTGCTAATGAATATATGTATCGATGTCGAGTCATCTAAGGTGTTAAAGTAAATATTGCATAACTATCGCAAAGAAGCCATAAATACCGCATGGACAAAGCTCTTTAAAGGAAACGTGCCGCGATAAAAAAAAACACGAATGGGACAGGGGAAGCACATAAAATAGACACGACATTAATCAAAGTTTACTAGTTTAGTATCACATTACACTCACACACACACACACACACACACACACATTTGTAGTGTAACGTGACCTAAATTAGATGAGTCTCACCGATTAGAAATATGCTAGAAATGTTCACTGTGCTTCATCAAAGTTAACGCTACTATACATTGTACATACACGCTCATTGAATATAACTGATGATTTAAACAGCGTAATTCCTTAATTAAAAACCTTTTTTAATCCACCTAGTGGTGTAATGATGATGTCTTTCTCATATTACTTATATTCTCATAAATATCACTAGAAAATTCTGTGAAGAAACTTTTTCCTTCAACCTAGAACAAAATAAGAAACTTTTTTTTGGTATAAACTAACATAACCTTTTCAATTTGTAAACAGTTATGTCAAGTTAATGAGATTTTTTTTATTTTGCATCGTCGCACTAAATGATTAAACACACTTTACTCTATAGTTCTGGAATCGGAAGTCGGATTCGGATGAAATTAAACAGTATCAAACAGCTGGAAGTAAAACAGTCTGCTGGAAGTAAATCAATGATCGAATTTGAAGCATAAAATTGTTGCGCATACCTGAAAGGTTACGAGATGATCATTCATTAACATTTTCTAATTTGTCACCAAATCTTTCTCATCTTAAACTAGATTAACTTTATCACAACACCGCTGTTAGATAAACACTTGTTATGGAATCATAAATTTCTCAAATCGAATGAACACAATTTCATCAAACAGATTTCAACTAAAAAACTTGTTGATTTTGCATTGCGATTATTGTTTTGCTTTCAACTGTCTCCGGTATTTGACAGCATTCAAAACAACATATTTTTCAACTTCCTGAATATATGCAAATCAAAAACCATATTGGTTGAATCAAAAAGAAATTAGTTAAATCAACTATCGCAAAAATCAAAAACTGCGATATCGCAATTTTTTGATCGAAGGGTTCTCCGTGCGGGAGCTTGGAACCAGTATAGCCGAAGTCGGTTCGTTTAGTAAGTAACTAATAAAGCCTTCAAATTGAATCAGTTTTAAACCAAATCTTTTTACCCTTTTTTGCATCTTCGCTCTAAATGACTATTTTATGAGTTCCCTTATTTGACACATACTCACACACCTACACGCGCAGACACATACATTGCTCAGCTTGATGAACTGTGTCGAATGATATAGAACACTTAGCCCTATGGGCCAATTTTTACTAGTCAATTTTTCAAGAGATTGCATAAACTTTCTATATTAGAAAGGAAACAAGTAAACTTTTTTTTAAAAAAAAAAGCATCGTTATCATGATCTTGTAATAACACTAACAAGTAGGTACAAATTGAATAAAAGAATAAGAAATTTACATTTTTTCACCTGAAAAATAAAAATTTTAATGTGTCAACCCTGAACGCTATACGAAATTGAACAAAGCACGCTGCGAACGGAACAAAGTCACACGTAACATATGTTGATCTGAAGATTTTTTACGTAGTTCTAAATAAAAAAAATTGTTAATATTACATTGAAAAATGTTCACTGGTGGCGCTGATGATATCATCTTGGCCAAAAGCAAACTAAAGTAATATCGAATCATTTTCACAATTTTTGGATCCAAAATTAGTAAACTTGAAATGAGTTGGTTAGGTCATCAATAAATAAGATCTACAAATTGCAGATATCGCATTTTGTCCGTTGTCATCTATATCATTGCATGAACATTTTTACAGTCATGAATCAGAGAAAAACGATTTATCGCACCATAATACCTTCGATTTGAAAAGATCAATCTATCTATATCTGATAAATTTATGATAGTCTCATTTCGTAGTATTTTGATTGCTTTCAATCCGGAACCATGAGCTGCGATTCGAAATTTGCAATGTAGAGTTTAAACACAGCAACCGACCCGCATTATGTGACTTTCCATTTGAATCATTTTTCTGCGAGTCAATCTAGTTAGATATCAAACAATCAAGGTTCAATTTTGATGTTTTTTGAACATTACTTGCGGGACTTCAGGCTGCGGATATCGCAAACTATTGTAGGTAATAGGCAATGGGTTGATCAATCATAAAAACTTGCTATTCGAATCGATGTTATATCAATCAGAACAAATTGGCTCAAATGGCACGTTCCCCTTGATAACGAATTTTTATTCTAATCTAAATTAACGAAAATCGATTCAGCCATCTCCAAGAAAATTAAATGCACATTTTAATCAAATATATCCGCCAATCGACACACATACACGTACAGACAATTCACTACTTCAACTGAACGAGCGAACTAATTGTTATTTGAAAGTCCGCCCTCTTATTATAAAGAAAAGAAAACTGAGAAACTATCTTTCATGAGTTAATTTCCTCAGATTCTATAAGGTAGTTTTGTTTCACTGAATTTAGTCATTTCCGTTCATTTACAACTATTCTTCAGTACCAAAAAAGAGCTTGCTCATAGTTCTAAAATAGCCCCTTTGTCATTCATATGCCGGTTGGAAGGAAACGACGAAAGAGGTGGAGAGCGATAGATTATTTTTGTAGCAATATAGACTTACACTAGTTATTATATGATGCCAATATATCTTTTCAACCTCAGTTGGTTCTCATGCCCCGATGCAATCGTAATCGTATGTTGGCAACTCAAAACTTCCCGGTTCAGAACCAGTCGCTTAACTGTTCATGACTTTTTTATGGCAAATCAAATCGCCTAAAGGTATGCAATTTCATCTAACTTCGCGAAATCTACTTTTAGATTTGCACGGTTTTTTTTTTTCATTTTTCCATTTAAAATTAACTTTTTATTTTAACAAAAAGAAGGCTCACTTTATACCTGATGAATGAAAAATTTTTATATACGTTGAAGAGCTTCGGTTTCACGTTTTTTTTAAATGTCGAAAAGCTCAATATTTGAGTTTTCCTGAAAACATAATCAATCAACCATGGGTCTCCGTTGAAGTTATATTAGAGGGAAACGCATAGTACATAACTACAAGAACTAAGCACCGTGCGCTCCCTTCGAATAGAGCTGCAATGGGAACGCAAGGTCGATTTTTTCTCTAGAAAAAAATGAAATATTGTGGTCGATCACATTTGAAAAATAGATGAAACCGAAGCACTATTTTTTTAATACTATAGAATCCAGAGTTGTACCAATTTTGGAAGATATGTTCTACGAAAATTAAAAAAAAAGATGCTTAAAACATCGCTGAATCGTTTTTCAAACTTTTCGGTGGAGCAGTTACTTCGAAAATCAAACAAAATGAAAGTCAACAGAACCATACTTTTGTAACGTCAAACCATTCAATAAAGCGACGATGCAAACACACACACAGACATTTTCCGATCTCGTCGAACTGAGTCGAATGATATATAACACTATGGATCTCCGAGACTCCGTTCGAAAGTCGGTTTTTTTCAGCAATTCTAATACCTAATATAGAGAAAGTTAAAACGTAGAAAATTATCTAAATTGTGCTCATAACTCCAGTTTGTAGGTTATGGTGGCCATACAAATCAGTTTAGACTCTATGAGTTCCCGGATGAGTCACGGTCTTTTCTCTGAAAACCATTTTGCCGAAAGCCAGTTTGCCGAAAATAGCATTTCACCGAATCGTAAAAAAAATGTCTTAATACCGCATTGAAATTGATTTGAAACTAATAGTTATTACTATGTTTACACTATGAGCTAAAATGAGTCTTAACACTGATTTCATGTTTTAAGCGAAATTACATGTTTTACTTTTGCGTTGTTTCATATTCAGTAACGTGACAATAACACATGTTTTCCCCAAATTACACAACCCTGCTAGCATTTTCCGTCACTTTGACACGACTACGTCAATTGACAAGTTATTCGACAACAACAGTTTTTCATCAAAGTAGCCATGTAATCATAATAAAACAAAATTGAAAACTGGTACAACCATTTTCGTTTTTTTGTATTAAGTGATGACTGTTTTGGTCATTTGTTGCTTTGAAATATTCATTTCACCTAAATAACTAACGATTCGATGCAATAAATATTCGAAACGTTGGCAATTAACCCTGGAATAAATATTTAAAACCAACATATGACCAAACAAGTCTTTTTTATACACAGAAAAAAGCGATTGACTTAATAGTAATACCAATTGCTCCGAGGCATTGTGGATAACCACGCTTCTTGAAGCCGGAAATGCAATCTTTAATTTTTTTTCTCTGAAGGTTTTTCTATTCTGAAGTATTACAAATTATACTACGACATTTCCGGAACCCAAACAGTAAAGGTCAACCGCAACTATCTCTTGAAGAGGGATAAAAATTCGACTCAAAGGCTTAACTTCTGCTTGGTAGACATTTTTGCAGTTTGTTTCTAAACAATATGTCATGCGTATAACGTAATCTTATGCCGTTTTTCATTGAGAAACACTGGTGGCGTGGATTGCTCTGGTTTTGCACTTTCGAGCAGAAATGCAACATTCTGATGGTGTTTCATTGCCATTTCTGCTCGAAAGTGCAAAACCAGAGCAATCCACGCCACCAGTGTTTAGCAATGAAAAACGCCATTAATGTGAACAGTTCAGTTTTAACTTTATATTATCATCGTTAAAACATGATATTTTCTGCAGGTGTGAACATAGTGTGACCGTTTGTTAACCTAAAACGGATAAATTTATTACTACGTGTTCAAATCAGAAGCAATACTCTCTTTAATGAACTTTTAGTACTGATTTATGATTCTAAAAAAAGAATTTCCAGGGTAGCTAGTTGACTTCATCACTCAACAAGTCGTGTGACTAACTGAAAAAATTTTATTCATCAATGTAATCCTTTAAGAGCAATACAATCATTCCAACGCTTCTCTAATTCCTAGATGCCGTGTTTGTAGAAGGATTTGCCTTTTACCTCGAAATTCAGCAATCGCTTCTTCATTTGAGTTGAATTTCCAACATGCATTCAGTAGTCACTGGGATCCAGATTTGGACTATACGGTGGATGAGGAAGCAATTCAATTTAACCATCGTTGTCATCGACTTGTGAATGTCATGATGAAACAGTGTTTTTTATTCGACGTATAAGATTTTTTTATGTTTGCATTCAAACGATCTAACAACGCTATATAGTATTTACTACAGATTATTTTTTCGTTCTCAAGATAGTCGATTAAAATTATACCACGTGCAATTCAAAATTCTTTGTCTTTGGGACTCCGGACCTCATTTACCGGCTGCAGTTCATTCAGATAACGATCTCTTTGATTTCGAAGTGAAGTGATGGATCCATGTTTCATCCATTGTTACATATTGACGCAAAAAGTCACTTGTAAACACAGCCAAATACTGCTCTGATCCTTCAACACGTTGCTGTTTTTTGATCGACTGTGAGTAAACGCGATATCCACTTCGAAAAGAGCTTTCTCTGGGTCAAATGTTTAAGGATAATGGTAAACCCAGCTTTCTCATGCTATTTCAATTCATGGTTATATATAACCAATTTGAGATTTTTTATGTTTTCAGGAGTATCTCAATTGGACGATCGGAAGGATCACCATCATCGGTGTCAGTACAGTAACGCTTACATTCTACACATTGTTCTTGTTTATATAACAGAGTCCGCATAACGCTTTTGAAGCCATTGCTGAGCTTGCACGGTTATTTTTTCATCGAGAAGCAGTGATAAATTCATCCACGAAATTGTTTTGAAAATGACAAAGGGTTAACCGATCTGAAAGCCGAAATCCTTCATTTGAATATGAATTTACAAAAATCTGTTCGGCAATTTCTGAAAAATAACGGATGACTCTTTTGTGTAACATATACACGCTCAGAAATTTTCGGATCACAGCGGACCGAGTTAAGTGGTCTCGGTTCTGCGAACCTTAGTTCAAATCGCGGGTTTCATGGCGACAGCCTAACCTTTCTGTAGGAGGAAAACAAAATTGTATCATTTTAAGCATGTCCTTTTTTTGCCTGCGTCTGTAATCGCCACCGAATCTCATCTTATCCACCGAAATATGCATCTATAAAATAAATCTCATCTGAATAAAAGTTCGAACAAACAGAAAAAAACCATACAACTGCAATAAACTTCCGAAGACGAATGGATTCGCTTCTATTCGCTACCGGTTCCTGGCCTGTCGACTGTCCCGTTTTATGTTGCTACATCGACCGGCTTGGGAAGGAAGGACATGGAAAAAAAAAATAACAGACATTTATGTCCGACTGAAACAAATTTATGATTATTGGCCTGTATCATCATTTCCTCGAAGCTAATATAGATGACAACGTTGTAAACGCATTTATTGGATAAAAAAAGCAGCACCCCAACATCCACGGATTCCGGCTAGTCTCGTCACATTCCGTAGGAGTCAATAAAGCGGTGAGCTTCTGGACGTTGGAAAAGAGCAATACTTTTCGGTGATGTTCGATTTCGGGAAAAACGATCCGATTCGGGGGAAATTGGCTTCAAACTCAAACACTATATTAAATGTTTACCTTTCTCAGCGATTTTGTTTTGCATTTCACCGAAAGGTTCTTCTTTTGATGGGCAATACAAAGAAAGGCATGCCTTTGTCAAAGCTGCGGGAATATATTGTTTTCCTATTTGCTAGTTATTTCCGTTTTTTTTTGTTTTACCGTCCAAAGGATTTTCCTTTGTGTGTATCTCAAACAAGTTGTGTCTCTAGCGCATCATGATATCGACATTTTGTGTCTCTAGTATTCAATTAGTTTCTGAGACGCAGTGGAAAGGCTACGTACGATTTGATAAAATAAAATGGTGTTGATAAATAACTCAATTTAACTTAAATTTCATTACATACTTTGAAAAATCAGTTATCCTCACCTCTCATTATTGATGCTGCTAATGGCCCATTGGCGGTGAAATTCTCATTTTTAATATATGAAACCGTTGCACTCCGACAAAATAATGCGCATCTCCCATGCACTGTTCAGTTTTCAACATCATTGGTATTGGCATCGCAATCATTACACGTTTTGATATGTGGAAAGTTAAATAAGTAACTCAATTTCAGTATCTGACAACCTTAGTGTCAGCTGCGAGCAGAAATCTGCTCATTCTGTACCCTCGAGCTGTTCGAAGGAGTAGACCTATGTCAAGATAGATTTTAGGCAGGCTATCGAAGAAAAAAGTTTTATCGGATCACAGAAAAGGGAAAATGTTAACAAATTCCAGTTTTAAAAATTCACACACGAACTGTGCGGGAAGCGACCTTCTTCAAGATCCATCAATTAAATCCATCACTGAAGATAACGACAATGTCGATTATTCTGGGGCCTTATGTATCCAAATCTAATCGAAATTTTCATGTAAGCACTATTTTTATTCTTTAGCATAAAAGTCAAGAGATTCTTCGTAATTGATTTTTTCGAGCTACGTAAATCCTTTTTTTTCGAGTTAACTAAATTATTTGTATACTATTTGTTTTTGTCTTGCTAAGACGAAAAGCCATCATGAGCATGTTTCGGGTTCATATTCGGATTTAACGAGCGAAAAAATTGAAAAAAAAAACGGTAGCTGGAGTTTGGAAATCTGCAAAAAAAGTTAACCGAGATACGGGACTCGAACCCGTATCTTTCTTCTATCCGGAGAAACAGTTTTTCCAATTAAACTAACCCACATTTCAAATGCGCGAGGATATAGTTTGATTGAATAGTAGAAACCGAACATGTTGAGCTCTTTGGTAGCCTTTTGGGTACACAAGCGTCATCATTTATAAAATAGATTAGACAGAAGAAAATTACGCGTTCTAGTCCCGTCTATGCGGAATCTTTCATTTTTTTACGCAGTTGCATTCGTCAGTCGTTTTTCCAACATATTTTTATTTTCGTTAAATACTAAAACCGCAAAGTATTTAATGTTAACTAAGATAAAATTTCTCGTACATAATGGATATCCAATCGCTGGTAGAGGGGCTCTAATGTTAGAAGAAGACTTTGGGTTTGAGTCCTTACTCTGGGCGATACCTTTTCATACATACATTCAATGTTGGGGAAAAAATACAAATTTTGAAATTATTATTTTTTTTTATTTTTTTTTACGGCAATTTTTCACAAGTGATTTTCAGACCAAAAAATCATCGATCAGGAAACTCACTGCAGAAATGTTCACAGTGAAAAATCAGTTGTGAAAAATTCACTAGCGAACATTCTCCTCGATAATATTAAAAAAAGTTGAACATATCTGATACGATTCTCAAACAGAAGATTTTTGGGAAATGATATTTCATAGCCGTTAACCGTTCTGAATTTTTGAAATTTATTCGACACTACCGTGGTGGTGGAGTGATATCATCAATAAAAGTAGCACGTGGTGTGATTAATAACAGTTACAATGATAATAAAAATATTCATAAAAAAAAGTCATCACAAAGCATGCTATGCAGCTGATTACAAAATTTTAGCCAATTTAGTTTGAATATCATACGCAGAAGTAACAGGAGCGCAGGTTATCGCTACGCCAATTCAAACGCGCCATTCAACCGCTGTTGTGTGTTCGAAACATGCTGACAATGCTGCGCTCCTGTTACTTCTATGAATAAAATTCATGCTTATTTTTTTTTGTTTGAAATTATTTCAACTAGTGCAGTATAATCAACCAGCTGAAAGTCGCTTTAATCACTGTTTGTAATGTGGAAAAAATATTGTTGTTCATATTGGCCAACCAAGGTGCATCGAAAAAAGCACAGTTATTATTTCTCAGTTGCGAATTATTTCAGCAAAGATTTTTTTTATTGATGGATATATAAAAATTAAATCTTGCAAGAATCACTTCGGGTTAAACTGAAGCGTAAGGAGTGTATCGAAAATAAGCTGTTGTACACATGTATTTGTGATGGTTTTTTATGCTCAGATCAAAGCATGCTGTGCGTTTGGCTGTCAGCTTTCGTTTGTTTACTTGTTTGTGCGGTTGAAATTCCGGGTTTTCAAAATGTCACGTATTGAAAAGGAAATGAAAGTTAAGGTTCTGGACACATGGTTAAGTGGGAATGGTATTACTATGCGAAAATTGGCGAAGCGGTTTGGAATTCATCATGCCAGTGTAAAACCATCATTAAGAAGTTTGGGGAACACTATTCTTTGGATGAGCTACCAGGAAGAAGCAGAAAACCCGGTTCTTCCGATCCGAAACTGATTTGGCCAAAAAAGCAGGAACGAGTATCGGAATGATCCAGCGTAACAAGAGGCGAAATCACCTAAAGACCTACAAGAAGCAGAAAATCTCGGAACAAAGTGTAAAACAGAAGAAGCAAGCAGCAACAAAGGCCCGAAAATTGTATTCGCGTCTTTTGCAGTGTCCGGATGCATGCGTTTTGATGGACGAAGAGACTTATGTAAAGGAGGGCTCAAAACCCTTCCAGGTCCACAATATTTTACTGTCGTCGTTGGGGAGGATGTGAGCGATACGGACAGGTCGATTCAAGTGGAGAAATTCGGTCGAAAGTTACTGGTATGGCAAGCAATATGTTCCTGTGGTTTGAAGTAAACCATTTTTTACACTACCGGAACTATAAATGCAGAAATCTATCGATATGAGTGTCTCCAGAAGACATTGCTGCCTTTCTATGAGGCAAAACACTGGCACCGAGCGAGTGCAATCAATGAAAAACGACATTAATTGAACATGTGATTCGAAATTAAGAAACACGTGAATCAAGTAGGCTCAGTGAAATTTCTGCACAAATCAGTTTTATTATTAACCTAGTATTCATATTTTGCTCTCCAGCGGGCAGCAGCATTGCATAACTCGATACGCGCCAAACAATCATCGGAGATCTAGCATGCATTGAATGGAAAATTTCCAATTCTAAACGAACCAATTTTCTAGTTTTTCTCTACTTTCCCGAAGGATTTTCCCTATGTACTATAGTTTAAAACCTCCGCATAAACGTCACCATTCAAACAAAAAAAGTAATTTGAAGATCGGCCCACACATACCAGCGAACATTAGCAACACACACTTTTTTCGTTATTATTTTATATATAAAGATAAATTAAAATAAATATTACGATTAAACATTAGTATGTAGAACAAGAAAAACTAAAACACCTATAATTAATAACGAATTGTATGAACAACAAAGATGAAAAGCCAAAGAGTCAAAACACTTTCAATGTAAAACGTTGATGTAATGCACAAAAGTGAGATTAATAAACAGATATTTATGAAAAAAAATTGCAGAGAAGTCTGCACGGATCAGGGTCATTTCGTCGAAAGCCATTTCGCCGAAAGTCATTTCGCCGAAAGGGTCATTACGCCGAATGACATTTCGCCGAATGGTCCACTTCAACGAATGTCATTTCGCCGAAAGTCATTTCTCCGAAAGGGTAATTTCGCCGATTCCTGTAATTGTCCTAATATTATTATTGGAATTGATTTAACATACACACAAATGAATGATAATAAGTTCACGCCCGTTTTGTTGACCTACAATTGTACTTCTTGAATAAAGATCGATTCATGAGCCTCAGAACCCAAGGAAACTTGTTGACTATTAGCCACTAAGCATCAAAGCAATTGCATAGGTGTATCTATCAAGCAAATGTATGTGGTATTTTCCGTTTACTAAGTGAAAAAATATCTAATGCGGCTTCGCCACATCGATTTGATTTATGCACTGTCCGACCTCGCTCCCGCTTGTTAGGACCTTACTTAAGCAAAGAAACCTAGCTTTTAGTAGACCGGGCAAACGAGGTGGTTACAGGTTTGTATGCAAAAGGCCGCCGCTTCCGACGGCGGGTCAGCAGCCAACTCTGCCGGCGTTGCCATCTTGGCTTCGGTTATGTGACTGCGCCACATCAGTTATGCAGGAAGGACAATGGCACAAAAAATAATATGATGTATTCGAGATTACCCTTTCGGCAAAATGACCTATTCGGCGAAACGACTTTCGGTTAAATGACCCGCTCTCGTCTGCACAGCCCTAATGGCTGGAGTAAACTCAAAAGTTCGAAGGTCCATCATGCAGCTTAATTAAGTAACTGTAATTAGTTTCAACATGACTGAATTAAATGGATAAGAAAAGCATCTTGGATTGAGCTAACAGCAAGTTTGTTTTATTCCAAATCTAATCTGTCCAGATTTCGTCGCGAACAGGCAATAATGTTTGGTAAAACTACACACTTAAAAATTTTAATCTTATTAGATGCACATAAATGGAGCGTCGCAGTTCACGCAAATTTACGTGGAAGATCATTTAATATTGTGTCTAAAACTCCATGACATGAAATTCATTGAAATAAAAAAAAGAATTTTGTAGCAACCCACCGCGATTTGACCAGAGAATCATTGGATCGCGAGTTCGTCTGATAATCGACTGAGCCACAGAAGCATGCATTTGCTTGGCCGTCGCACAGTCGCACCTGCTAGTAGAACGTCACAGTCGAAACCAGTAAAATTCATGCTCATCTAACATTAAGTCATTACAAATAAAATTTTCCGTCATTTGACAAATTAGGCCTTAATGAATTACATCGTATGAGGGATTAAGTCACCTGTAAAATTCAATTTTTTTTGGAGGCATAGTTTTCAACAGTAAAACTGCGATTTAATGCAATATTTGCATAGGATATTTGCAGTATAGAATTATTATTCTTCAATGACTCATCCTAATTTATGTCATGTCAACTTTTTGATGACAAAACTAGGTGTTTCTTCCGACCCCAGTGTTTCCTACACACCTAGAAAAAAATAGGTATATTTACATCTTCTGAGACCGAGCGTCAAAAATGACGCATTTTAATATTTAATACATTCTGACATATTTTTAAGTGCTGAGGCATGTAGATTTACACGTCTGCTTCAAAAGTAGTGTATGTTCGACACATATGTAAATCATTCTTGTAAAATTCAGTCATTTTACACTTACGTTCTTATGATTTGAGTCTATGCGGATTTACGCACCAGAAAATTTCATAATTTTTTGCTGTGTACTCTATGACTAGTATCATAGAATGAAAATAGAATATAGCTTCCTAGCTTCCTAGCACAGTTAAACACGGCTTGTTTAAAAAAAACATTTTTTGTTTCATTTAATGATACCTTGCACTGAACGGATAAGTATTTCAACACCCACAAAATATATCCACGTTGATTATATGGGCCATCGCTGTAATTAAGTTTTCAAAGTTTGTTAAATTACATATCTATCGAGGATAGACATTTCTAGCTCTTCAAAGGTGGACTTACATTCGATGAAGTTGGAAAGCTAGAACACAAATAGAGAGAAGTAAAATAATGGTGAACAAAGTACCATGCGTTGTTTACCAGTCAGTCAGGATACCCAGCGGAAACCATACCGTATTCCTCACATGCTCCTGCAGTTGTTCTCTCGTGTTTGTTTTCTCTTCAAAAACATCCTAAAGATTTCCAACAAATTCGCCGTTCAGCTGTCTGTTGTCTGCATTGTGGTAGTTTTCATTTCGCTCTTTTGTTGATGGTGGAAAACCAATGTTCGTCGCGGAATGGAACAGTGGCGCTAGTAGTGGAGCACTCCGAATGGAGCTCCCGGTGCGCATGTCCACCGTTCGTGGCTGCGCACCAGCTCATTACTGTACAAAAATAACAGTTAATGTTACAGAACTCGAGACTAGATGGGCCACCATGCGAACGGGAAAGAGAGAAAGAACGGAAAATTGGGTCGTATTAATTTTGCCCCACAAGAAAAGACGACGACGACAGGCGGCCAGCCCGGTGATGTCCGGTGATAGGGAGAATGAGGACTGAAGAGTACAAAAGGCGAGGACAAACTTTTCTATCAGAGGAAAATCTGAAATGAAATCCGAGATCCAATTCTCTAGATAGCTGAAAATCGATTCAGATCCCCGGGAAAGCCTGGTGTGAATAAAATTTCTAGCCCTCTCGAAAATACCTGTAGAATTGAGTGGAAAATGATGAAGTTTCACCACAGTCGGGTGTAGTACCTTACCTTTCGTTCAGATCGCAAATCCTTTCGACCAATGTTTGCCTAGTTCTTTGCTTTTACGTTCACTTTTTTTACGATCGCTTCACTGTCAGCTTGTTCACTTTCACCTAGATTTGTCCTTATCCGCGGTATGAAATTACTGGCACAGAATTCTATCTGATAGCTGGTACCGTTGGACAGTCAATATTATCCTTCTGCTGCCGTTTTTCAGCACAAATTATCACCACTCAGATATCACCACTGATAGACATTTGCACTTTTCCGCTCGCACGTTCGATTCTCGGTACTTTCTCTCACTCGCGCGCTATCCTGTGTTGTAAAATACCATACAAATATCATATATAGATATTTATATTTTCGAACCGTTCTGAACGAACCCACACATGGCCAAATGCACCAGGTTTCTGGGTGGTGGCGGTGGTTGCGTTGCGGTGGCTAAAAAGACGACTACGACGACGACGACGAAAGCGACACTGTGCTAAGTAACCACACCACACTGCTATCGTCTGCCCGAAACACCAGTAGCAGTAAGTACCTTCGTGCGAGAGAGAGAGAGCCGATCGTCTCTCGTTCACAGAGACCACTCACAGTAATAGCCTCGGACGACCTGAGCAGTGGTGCCAATTAAATCGGAGATCAATTCCATAGATATGAACTTTCTACGGCTTGTTGCAAATTTTTATTGTATTATATCTTGTACAAAAAATTGCAGTTGAGAACTCTTTTTTATTAGTGGATCTCGGATGTATTTATACATTCAGATTTGCAAGTAATAATTTCAATCTTGATTTTGATGGAAAATACCATCATAAATCATTATTTTAACTAATTTATCCCTGCTTAAAGCGAGAGAAAAGGTTCTAAGCTTTTATTATCGGAAAATTAAAGTTGATAAATTTTCAACAACTCGTGTGAACTTAAGGGAAGAAAATTTAGTTTCTAACGGATGAAAAAAACCTCGTTTTTGCGATGCTTATAGAGCTATCGTTCAAAACACTAAATTCAAATGTTTTGCATAACACAAGCATCATTCGAACAACATTTTGTAACTTTTTAGTGGAACAATATTGAGGCATAGGTTGGTATTTTCGAGAACGCGTTTTAGAAATCATGATTTGTGGTACTCAACTGTATCTCAGCGCAAAATTATCAGACGTTTATATTTGATTTGTTTTTTAATTTTTTAATTTTTGGTGGTTATTTAACGTAAAAACTAAGATTTTCCACAAAATCATCCGCCATTTGTAGTTGTAAAGTATTTCCAAATAATAAAAAAAACGAAAAGAAAAACTGGAGTTGGGTGTTTTATATGTAGAAAGTGTGTGCAAATTTGAATTGATCAAGCAGTTTTAAGGGAGGAGAGAGGGTGTGGGTTGAATGGTAGAAAAAAACACTAATTTTGGAAAATTTTCAGAGCTATCGTTCAACAAAATAAATTCAAATGTTTTGCATAATACAAAGCATCATTCGAACAACATTCCGTAATTTTTCCGTGAAAAAATATTCAGAAATAGGCCAGCAAAGGAGCAATTTCGAGGACCCTTCTGAGAAATCATGATTTGCGGTTTCCACTGTATCTCAGTGCAGATTAATCAGAAGACTAGACCCCAACGTTTTTGTTTGTTTTTTTTTTATATTTTTATTTTTGGTGGTTGTTTAAAGTCAAAAATGTGATTTAATGTAAAACCTCCCCAAAGTAACAAAAAACGAAGAGGAAAACGTTAGGGTCTGGTATTTTCCATGTAGAAAGTGTGTGCCAAATTCGAGAAAAAAATGGTAAATTAGTTTTCGAATGACTATGGACACTTTCAAAACCTGCTTTCGAGAAAAAACGCGTTTAAAGTTTATTGTCTATCGAAGAAAACAGTTTACTTTAATGGGTAGCACATAGGGTCTAGCACTTTCACAAAAACAGGTACATATAATATTGTGGTATTCCATTCAAAATTTATCTCTTCGATTTTTGAAACAAACCAAGAGATTGTTTGTGCATTAACTAGTATAACATACAGAATAAAACAATGCTTTGATTGCGTGAGTCATTCACATTTTCACAAACCAAAGTCGGTTCGTACGGCCACCAACTAACATGACACACAAACTCTTCTAGTACGCACTCTAAATTACGATTTAAATGTTTGTTGTATCCGAAAATATTTTAAGTGACGGTGTACAATATTGAACACACTTTACCCTATACCTCCGGAACCGGAAATCGGATCCGGATGAAATTCAGGAATTCCGTATGGGATCACGAGACCTTTCATTTAAATCTAAGTTTGTGGAAATCGGTCAAACCATCGCTGAGAAAAATGAGTGAGATCTATTTTGGTATATATGACCACTATTTCCGGTACTTGCGGAACCGGATACCGGGAACCAGGATAGCCGGAATCGATTTGTTTAGTTGCCTACTGATAATGACTTTCGATTTGTGTAGTTTTGAGACCAGTTTAGAAATTTTTTTACGTTTTTTGTTTCGCCGGTTTAAGTGACGGTGTACAATATTGAACACACTTTACCCTATAATTCCGGAACCGGAAGTCGGATCCGGATGAAATTCAGGAATTCCGTATGGGACCACAAGACCTTTCATTTGAATCCAAGTTTGTCAAAATGGGTTGAGCCATCTCCGAGAAAACCTAGTGAGATTATTTGACACATACACACACATACATACACACACACATACACACACACACACACACACACACACACACACACACACACACACACACACACACACACACACACACACACACACACACACACAGAGACATTGCTCAGCTCGATGAACTGAGTCGAATGATACATGACACTTGACCCTCCGGGCCAATTTTCACTAGTCGGTTTTTCAAGTAATTGCATAACCTTTCTATATGAGAAAGGCAAAACGATAGAGGCCCATAACTTCCAGAGTTTTGTTCCCATAGGCTTGAAAACTAGAAAAAATATTTTCAAAAGGTTTCACTATAAGGAAATACAAAGGAAAAATAAAGAATTTTCCAAAAATGTTAGACTCGCCCTTTCAGTCTCTGTAGATGCACTACAGTAAGCGTCGTAAATTCCAACAAATTTGAGATTCAGAGCATGTAAAAATGAATGATATCACCAACTTCAAAACTAATCTAGCTGAAGGTAATATCGAAACCAGCCATATGATGGTTCTGTACACTACTAAGTTCAGATTAAGGTTTCTATTTAACGTACAACAAGTAATGTTTTAAAACATTATTTAAAGCTAATTTAGAGCTGCAACGAGATAAAGATGCCTCTCACATCGACGATTATAAGAGATTTCCGCACTCAAAAACTGGACACCAATGCAACCTAGGAAAGTTTGTTAGGCCGTCTACGAGCTCGATTAATTTAGAACCCAATTCAAAGAGTTTGTGCTTGTATTGCGTGCACTCATAACTTTATAATTCTGAAACTGGGAACTAGAGCTAGAGAGATAACCGAAAATCAAGGGTCCGTATGGCTTAAATGAGTTTGTTTGACCACCAATTGGAAAAATTTAAATAAAGTTTAAATAGTTTTGAATCAGTTTATAAGATTTCGTATCTTACTTGCATTTCATTTTTTATAACGATAGTCTCGGCTTGGCGGTTTAATGTATAAAACGCTGGACTTACAAGCCAGTTGCCGTATCTCAGAGTGAGTCGATATGATACCCATTTTGGAGCCTTTCAACCACTACTTCCAGTACTCTCAAAATTGGAAACGGGGAAATGGTGGAGCTAAAGTATATTGTAAAGATAATCAATTAGAAAAATCTTCACCTTAGAAGAATTCACTTATCATTTTCACGAAATTAACTGATTTTTCATCGTCATATTTGAAAACACGCTCTTGAAATTAAATATTTGACGCTCATCATTTTGCAGTGGCAGAACCAGGATTCAGATCCTTTATCCGGAATCAATACCATTCTATGGGATTGTGGGGCTTTTATTTGAATTAGGGTTTGCGAGAATCAATTGAGTCATTTATGAGAAAATTGAATACTCATTTTTATAATTTTTTTTTTCATATGTATTCCATATGTGATAAATATACGCTGATCAATTCAAGGCTACCGGAGATAATTAGACTGACTTTCATTAGCATAAATTCGTCCAATTATCTCCGGTAACATCGAATTCATCAGCGTATATTTATCACATACTCACACAGATATTTTGCAATCTCGACGAACTGAGTCGAAGGGTAAATTACATTTTTCCCTTTAGGTGATTGCCTCACCGTGATTGCATAGCCCTTCTTTATGAGAAAGGCTAGAAAAACATTTGAAAATGCTTTCGGAAATGTTAAAATTTTAAATACTCTTAGCTTAGAACAGCTTCGAAATTCTAACCACTTTTAATATTTGTCGAATTTGAGAAAAAAGATTATTCTTCCGATCACGACAAAAATTTTTGAAACTGAATACCGGAAAACTTCTATGTCAAATGAGTTTTAAAAGGCGGGTAGGTAATATCAGAGATATAACTGCGGATAAAGTGGAAATAGAACTGACATGCTTTGCCACTTCCGCATATCGATAGTCGTACATACTAGTTATTTGATTGTGATAATTTGGCAACTTTTAATGCTTCACTTGCCGAATTTTACCGGTGCAGCAATACTACAGTGCGACTAATTGATGATAGTCATATTTAGCCATACAATTAAATAATGTGGAACAAAATAGAGCTAAAAATTACGGGGTTGTGTACGAGGCATGACCGATTACGATGACATTAAAAATGCAATTTTCGAAACCATTCTTGTACAGAGTAAATTTTGAAAAGGAACACCATAGTAACGTAAAACGTATTCTCGTCAACAAAATTGTGAAATGTTGAAAGCGATTCAGCAAAATTTGAATTTTGAAACTCATTAAAAGAATCGTGCATTTGTTCAATTTAAAATATTAACTAAGAAATAAATCTGCCTAATCGACTAACTACAATTTATACGAAGTTGTGATACCACAATAAGTTTTGTAAATTCAAAACTGAGCAAAATGTCATTGAAAATTTTTCAAATCAAACGATTTTAGATTTTGATTTTAAGATAAACATGAACGTAGACGCTGATTAAAAAGTCGGTGCATTTTAAATTAGTTTTGTATCGCCGACTTTTTTCAAAATTCATGTTTGATTCAAAAATTTTCTCATCATCATTGTATTGGTCATGCTAATTTTATTCTTTTATGTGTACACAAAAAAATATTAGCACTTTAGAAACGACGTGGTAACGGAAAATAAAAGTCAGTAAAACTACTGATGTAGAATTCAGTGGCTTAATTTTTTTTTTAATTGAACGAATCAATTGATATTCTGGTGAATTGATGCCCAATGAAAGCTTGTTATAAGTAAAATCAAGTCAAATCTCAAGAACAAAACCCATTTTTTTAAATAATGGCGTCGATTTTGTGGAATATTCTTTCTGTAATTTTGATGTGGAACACATCTTTATTTTCTATTAGGGGTGCAAATCAGAAATTCAAGGAAAAATACACAGAAATGTGGTCAGGTTTTAAACACTTACAGCACAGTCTATTCTGTATCAATTATTAATATTATTTCATCATTTGATTGGAAATATTTCTAAGTTTCGATTTGAATGTATGAAGCCACGTATTTTCAATTATATATGATTGAAATTTTGATTAGTAGCGAGCAGTGTCCTATTTTGTCTGCTAAAAATCTCCGACATATCGGATTTCTCTGCCATAGACGACGGTTTTGAAGGGGTAAGCGATATATCAAAGGGAAAGCATCGCTCTGATTAGTCAATCGATGCAAAAGCGAAGCTGTTGGAAGCACGCGAATCTATAAATAGAAGCAAAATTATAGCTAACGTTTCAGTCCTACGCATAGCATGCTAGAGGTAGGTTGTTGCTAGACAGCAAGGCAAAAAGTGCCATAAAACGATTTGAGGCTTTAATTGGTATGCTCTGATCTTGTGTCATGCAAGCTCGGATGAAATTCCATGTTATGTCGTTTCGCCTGAGAAATTGACAACTACCCCAGGGTAAATTTTAAATGCTTAAGATCAATTTCTAATTTATATAAGATGAACTCCGTTGATAATGAGAAAAAGTTTATCGCTTCAACCGAAATCGCAGAATGGTAATAATGGTAGAGAAACTTAACGCTATAAAATTAAGTGCTTGCATACAAAACTTGAACATAAGCTTGGCGAAGGAAAACTTAAATAACGAAATCCGTATCGCAAGTATGTAAAAAGATATAATTGCATACATTTGGGATATTGGTGTAATTTCGTCGGCTATAATGTCGTTTTCGTTTTTAAAATGCACTACACCGGTGTAGCGAAAGCTGCACTGAAACCGTTCGTTTTTACCTAAAGCACTACACCAGTGCTACACTTTTTTTGCACCGATACCACTGGTGTAGCACTCATCAAAAGTTTGGTGTAGCTCTGTGCAATGGAATTGTTTATTGTAGTCAAGGGTTACTGTTTATGTTTTTATCATTTTTGTTCGTTTTTTTATGCCATGGTGTAGCACTGCACCGGTGTAATGCAGTTTAAAAACGAAAACGACGTAAAATTAATACAAATCAAACAATGTTCCTAATCAAGATCAATCTAAGCAGACTCTCGTGCAATTGCGGATTCAAAAGTGTGACGATTGATTGAACTGTTTGATTGTAAATCACTAGAACTTTTGGATGTCTTGTTCCTCATCAATGCCTCGAACAGCCCGATGGGTCTGATCCTTGTAGTTTTATTTACAGTAAAAATATCGAGAATTTCGTAGATTTGAAGGTTTCATTCGCGAATCCGTTGGAAATAATATTGAAATCCGTCCAGTTGGCAGCAATGCCGGTGAGTGTGTACTCGATAGGGGCGGTCACACAAATTTTAAGATAGATCCTTGCGTACAGTACGCTCTCACGATCTCTCCGATTTATAATTCCACTCGTTTCTTTTAATATACGCAAATGTTAATTATAATCAGATTATTTGGAATAAAATTCAATTTTGTATTCAAATCTGCCAAACGCTAATTTACCTACTCAAAACGCATGCTTTCTATGTCTATGATCAAGCGTTATGTTCTTTTCTTAATTATTAATACTGCAGCTTTTTTCCAAAATTATTGCTAAAGATAACGTACTATTGTATATCGATCTAAATAAAACTTCACTCACAAAGTTTCACTTTTCAGGAGAATCTTAGAAGAACCAAATTGAATTAGCTTGTTATTAGAAAAAAATGTTTAAGTGCATATTATTCCAAATTCTGCTGCCATGTGGCGAACATGCTGGAGGCTTTTCTTCACGTCATGTTCCGCTATATGACATATCAATAGCATCAATTGACAACTGTATGTTTCTTCTCGATGTTCGTTCGATCAGCTACGAGTAGATTTCACAGGAAGAAAAAACTGCAGCCTTAAAAAAACCGCCTCCTGCGACTAGTGATTGTGAGCGAATTTCACGCACAAGCTGGAGGAAAAGCTGATGTGATTGTTCTCTGCGGATACTCTCAGCAGATTGCTCGCTATCCATTTTCCGTATCGGCAGAGCAACGAGTGATCGCTTTCGTCGTCGTCGACTTTCTTTTTCTCTCGTTCGCTCTAACCACACTTTGTTTACTGGTAGAGATCTTTGCATACTTCAGACACATTCGAGTACACTCACACACACATACACGCACTCACGCATACACGTACCGAAACGCACAATCAATACTGCTTAACAGATTTGACACGATTCTAACCGAGAAAACGGAGAACCAGCAGAGAGCGCACAAAGTTTTCCTGGTTGAGCTATTCAACAGCAGCGTAAGGGTGAAAATTTTTTCACTGACTTTTCGCTTCAACGCTAACCGTTTTTCCCGTGGATAGAACAGAAGCAATTTTTTCGATGATCGAATCTCACACGCAATCCTTTTGCGGACGAAGCACCTTGAAATTGTTTTCCTAATTAGTGATGGGGTATGGATATTCCACGGCCTAATTTTCCTAACACCCGATAGACTGACTCGGAGGAAAAGTTCGACTGTATTTCCTACTGGTACAACTTCAACTGAGCGCAGTTTTCTGGTTCTCTCGTGCAAAGAAGGAAAGTGGTGTTGCAGCCTGTTCTCATTTTCCTCGCGTGTAGGAATTTTTTTTCCGTAGCTACTTACTCCTGCTCAATAATCCATATCATCCAAACGGTGGTGATGTTTGTGATGGGCATGGATTTTGACATTTCACGTTAGAAAAAATCCCAACAGGACAGTCGGTTTTTATTAGTTATTTCGTTGCTGGTAGGAATTTGGAAGTTATTTTTATCAATTGCGCTTGGTCTAGTCCCCGTATCTCTCGACCATGTTCTGTTGTATTGAACCACAAACGTATTTTCATAAAGAGAATCATGAGTGCCGGCATGTTGTTAAAAAAGTAGAAATATATTTTCGATCAAGCTGCTTATTCAATCGCATAATCTAATGTTTTGATTTCAAACATTGAACTGTTGAGTGTAAATGATACTAGTATCAGATTGAATAACTTTTTTTTTCGCTGCTCAACCATGTTTATGAATATTTATAAATCTTCTGTGATTAGACCACCGGACTAATCAAAAGTTTGGATAGAAGGGACTGATTTGGTTTAAGCAGGTTACGAAGTACACGAATAGCTTTCTAATACCGTTTTCGTTTATTGATCAGAGCAGCCCGAAAGCTGACCCAGAGTCGCCCAAACAACGTTTAATATGTTTGTTTTAGCAACCTGAGGTCGCTCTAGATCGGACTCCAATCGCGTAGTTTCGCTCTGAAAATTTTCTCGGGTCGCACCACGCATCCAGCCGAGTTTGTTTATTTTATCTTTTTTTCATGACTTGTTGTTTAGGGCGCGTACCACGTGTTCGTTTTACTCGGAGTCAGAGCAGCCCGCGTCTAGGTTCAAAAACGAAAACGATATAAGCAACCCGTTTTAAAAGTAATTTTCCCCACTTGTAAATTCGCCCGACGCAACCGAACCAACTTCTAGAATAAAGGGTGTACGGACTCGAATTGCTTCACTTTCAAATGGCTGTAACTTTTTTCCCGTTCGGTATTCTCAATTAGAATTTTGGGTGAAACTAGTTCAATGTGTAATGTGTACATGGTGTAAGTGACCGTAGTAGTTTTACGATCGTTGCAAAGATGGAGTCGGCAGAACAGCAGCGGTGTAAAATAATTTTTTACACGCACCTTAAAAATCCGGATCTCTTTCATCGTGTCATCGGTAGGACGATGGGAATTGCGCTATCTACGGTATCTCGTGTTTTAAATCGGTACAACGAACGGTTAACTGTTGAACAGAAGGAAAATGTGGCCATAATTGATTTCCGTATAGTGGAAAGGACCACAAACGGGTAGTTCAAGCTTTCAAGAGCAATCCAAACAGTTCTGTAAGGGATGCAGCGAAAAACCTGCATTTGAGTAAAACTTTCCTGAAAGACGCGAAAAACACGCGCAAAGTTCAAATGGCACCGAATTGCAATGTACAGCGGAATACGGAGAGAAAATTACGTGCACGGGACCTATACACCAGAGATGCCAGATATTTTCATAGAAAATCTGTATTGCTTCGCATAACAAATCTGTATTTATCTGTATTCAATAATAAAATGGAATTTTTGCAATAAAAAGATGTTTTTCCAGTAAATTATGGTTATAGAATAATAGGTTCAATGTGCTTTCACTCTTCATATCTTCTTATTCGTATTCGTTTTTGAACCTAGACGCGGGCGACTCTGACTCCGAGTAAAACGAACACGTGGTACGCGCCCTAAACAACAACTCATGAAAAAAAGAAAAAATAAACAAACTTGCATGGATGCGTGGTGCGACCCGAGAAAATTTTCAGAGCGAAACTACGCGATTGGAGTCCGATCTAGAGCGACCTCAGGTTGCTAAAACAAACATATCAAACGTTGTTTGGGCGACTTGTCAAGCATTCTCAGTGAAAGAATCTAATCCAATATCCTTATATTCGTTATTTTACTGTCTCATTCGTAAATGACCGACACCAGAATAAACGAAGAGAGACAACGCTTTTTTGTCTCTCATTGAAAAAAAAGAGTGTAATTGTCAACGTTACTCTTTCCTCTTTAGCGGCCCATACACGTTCAGTTTTCCGGACATGTCTAATCAACCTTGGACGGAATAAAATACTGAACGATTATCTGAACTGAGCGTGTGTCACACACGATGTGTGTCGTCAGTTCAGTTTTGGGTTTTGTATTCATGTCAATTTCTTCAATTTTTTTTTCATGCATGCACATTATTCTGATTAAAAGAAAACTGACGAACTGAACGATTAACTGTAGAACTGTCAGTTAATCGGATGAAACTGAGCTCAAGAGCCTCAGTCAAAAAACCAAACGTTCCAAAATGGACCAGTTTCTGATTGGCTGATTTTGATGTTGCTACCCGCACATTGTGAAAAGAAAAAACTTTTGCAGGGTACGCGAGCTATGATGCCAAGTATAAAGAAAATCAGAAAACAAGTTTATTAAAATGTATAATTTTAACTCATAAATGAAAATGAAAATTTTCAGAGAATGTTTCACTTTTTTTCAATCTTATTTGTAATAAATGTTTATAGTGGCAGCAATGTGTAATTAAAATCAGCATCAAGCCGTTTTTCTTCTTAGTGACTTAAAGTGTAACCAAAAAAGATTTTTTAAATTAGTGTAAATTCGAAAATTTTCAGAGAATGTTTCACTTTTTTTCAATCTTATTTGTAATAAATGTTTATAGTGGCAGCAATGTGTAATTAAAATCAGCATCAAGCCGTTTTTCTTCTTAGTGACTTAAAGTGTAACCAAAAAAGATTTGTTAAATTAGTGTAAATTCGAAAGTGTGTTTAGTTTTACGAGAAGAATGAACTCTTGTGTTCCACATTGTGGTCACACTAAGCATTTCTATTCAAACTTGACTTTTTCCGGTTTCCAAAAGATCCGGTAATACGCCAACAATGGATTCGATTTCGCGTTCAACATGAGATATTTCGCGTTTTGTCATCAAAGCTCAATTAATTGTTTTAAGCATTAATAAATAATAAAAAAAAATGCATTCACCAAAACATTTTTCATGTTTATTTCACATCCAAAACAGAGTCTAAGAATTTTAATTTAATAAATATTTCTTTCTTAGCATAAAGTTATTAAAAATCTGTAAATATGACTACACTGTAGCCGATACGTTGGTATTTATTCCGCATGGCGAAAATGACGAGAAGGATGATTCGGAAGGAAGAATAAGAAGCCAGTTGTCAGGTCTTGTCTTTGACATTCATCAGCTTCTATGCAGCGAGAAAGCCAAGTTGCCAAATGTTCCAGAGTTGCCAAAACACGCGGATCTTGTTCGGTAATTTCAAGGTCTCAAAAATTCAGCGTGTACTTTCAAGCAGCAAGAAAATAGATGTTTTCAGTAATTGTGGAACTTTTGGTTGCTTGGGATAATTATCGTTTTCATCTGAAAGGTCATAGTGGAAGATATGTCCGAGTCATGTATCTTCATAATCTACTGAATTGACTTTTAATATTCATCGTTAAGAAATTTTATAAAATTTGATGACAGTAACAAATTTTTCAATGGAGACGAACGGTATTTGGTGAACATAACACCTATTGTCAAGAAAAATGTGATGGTAAATTTATTTAATGTCTATTCGCATTATTAACTTTTCAATAGAGTTTCTGTAAGTCGATTTTACTGATATTTTGAAAACTAATTGTTTGTAAAAGTTTAGTAACGATTCATAGACATTTAAGAAAAATTTGAAAGATAGAAGACAAATAGTCTGTTTTTATCCACCTAGAGCGGATCGGCATCAGAACAAAATTCAGATTTTTTTTGTATCCATGATACTGAAGTAAGTTCCACATTCATGATTTTGGCGTCTATTTCTGGTACTTCCGGAACCGGAATCTGGGGAACGGTGTAGTCGTTAGCAGTTTGTTTGGCAGTCAACTAACATAACTTACAAATTGGACTAGCTTTGAGCCCAATTTCGGAAAATGTTATACCTTTTTGACATCGTCGCTCTAAACAACGATGAAAGATTTTAAGCACTTATTAACCTGTAATCCGAACGGGAAGACGGATCCGAATAAAATTCAGCAGAATTATTAGGTGTACAACTTTGCTTCCACCGTTTTTTTTTCAACTTTTTAAAGCTTTATTGCGAAAAAGTGCTTACAGATGTATTATTCAAAGTATTGTCCGTCGCTAGCGATAACTTTCTCCCATCTTCCCGAAAATTTTCGGATCCCGGCTCGAAAAAAGGAGTCCTTTTTTGACGCTATCCATGAAGCAATCCATTTTTCCAACTCTTCGAAGGACTGAAAATGTTGTTCTGCCAGGCCGTGTGCCATCGAACGGAATAGGTAGAAGGGGCGACATCTGGGGAATACGGCAGGTGGGGCAAGACTTCCCATTTCGGCGTTTCCAGGTACATTTTGTCCACTTTTGCGACGTGAGGCCGAGTATTGTCGTGTTGGAGGATGACTTTGCCATGTCGCTCTTGATACTGTAGCCGCTTTTCTTTTAGCGCGCGACTAAGGCGCATCAGTTGCGTTCGGTAGCGATCTCCTGTGATGGTTTCACCCGGTTTTAAGAGCTCGTAGTAAATTGTTATTCATCTTTGAAAGTTTTTTCTCTTCCACCATCATGTTTGTCTTCGACTTTGAAATCACCATTTTTAAAACGTTGAAACCACTCCCGACACGTTCTTTTAGTCAGAGCAGTATAACCGTAAGTTTCTGGAAGCATTCGATGCGCTTCAGTTGCAATTTTTTCGAATTGTAACAGAAAAGTAAAACTTCCAGCCAATGGCGAGAATTGGGCACATAAACAGACATTCGTGTCAAAACGAATTTCAAAAGGGGCTTTGTTATGATTCAAATGTAAATTTATTTTATGTGTTCAAAAACATTTATTTCAGAGCTAAATCAGCTTCGTATTGAACCTCCATAATAATGTATTTTTGAAGAAGCTAAAAAAATTTTTTGTATGTTATATGAAAACTCTTCCTCAGGTTACAATCATAGGAACATAAAAAGGCACAGACTATTAGCTGAACAAACTGACCAATTCGTGTTACACATACGTTTTGGATAAGATGTCGATTCTCAGTCGTGAACGGAATTGAATGTAAAAAAAATTACATTCTCAGCCTTTTGACACAGAAGCAAATAATAATTGGAAAAGAGTTTCAGGATAATGTAATATTTATCTTATAGTATTTCCAACAACAAAACAAAAACAAACAGAATGGTGGCGCTTTTGTAAAATCTCTAATTCCTCTCGGGGGTTGAAGGTTTTATTAAATGTGCATTTTGGCACTTGCAAATCGTTCAGTTGTGCTAGTTGAGCCAATTAGTTCTGATTACTGATATTTGACTCGAGAATGCGTACCGTATCAATATAAAACCAAGCAAAGCAAATCCTTGTTATTTCGAATAAATCATGCAAAAAAATCCGTGATACTTCGTGAAAAGGTGGAAAATAATCAGGGACATTTTCTTCGTTAACAAAATAGAAAACAGTTTTTATTCTCTTGGGATAAACATTGTCAAACAAATCTGTAATAATTCGATTCATTAGCTTTCAAGATATCGTGTATAATTCTTTGAAGTCATCAATGAACCTGATACGAAAATTAATTGCATTGTTGTTTTATCTTGTTATAATTACAGTGAATTTGTCATTTCATTCTTATTACGTTTTCTTTCATTTTAATTATGATTTAAACGGTTTGTTTTTTTTTTCTTCCTTTTGCAAAACATTTAGTTTTTACGTTGTTTAAAATTTATTATTTCTAATTATTTTTAGTTCTATAGTATAAGTCTGAAAAAATCCTGCTACTAACAACAACTGACATAAATAGTTATCGCTTACAAAAAACATACAGGTCGACATCTGATGAAATGTGTTTTACCGTCATAAGCCAATAATAAGAATACCAACAATTTCGAATCGAATTTCCGATAAATTGGATTCTTTCCCACTTTCTCATGTCCGAACTAGCTCAAACAGGCATTTCCACTAGATAGAAACCAGATTATCAAAGAGTGCCTCGGCTCTGATTAAAGCGAAAATCGGCGCAGGCGTATCCTGAATAAGAGACAACAATTTGTTTTGCCTGTTCATTCCCGGTTTGTGGAGTTGTGAGAGCTGAGCGAAATCCATGAAAAAAGTGTACTTAGAGGAATAATTTATCTTGCATACGGGGATTTTTTTTGCGCCTGCATGAAACCACATTCATCTCATGAATCATCGGAAACAATACAGAACTTGATAGAAACTGCCACACGACTTAAAATCGATTCAAACGGCTGCCCAATTTCGGGCCATTTTTGGATTGATATTCTATCCTAATGGTTCTAAAGCGTTTTTATCGCGCAATGGTATTCCGATATGAATACGCAAATATTTGGCATTATGGTGCATCCACAATGTCACTAGAATAATGCAACATTTCTTTGCTTCCCGTTCTACCAATAGGTGGACATTTCCTAACAAATCTTAAATAATATTTTTAAATTACGTCGAACATTGTTATTAAATACGTATTCTTAGAGAATTATTTTTTTTCGCTGTCACAATTTCGATCATAAAATTCTTAATGCCTTATATTTATGAATTTTGTGTAACAAATGATGATGATAATCATGAAAAATTCTTACAAAACCGTTTGTGCACACGCTAGAAAGCGGTGAAAATCAGTGTCTTGAAATGCATAGTCCCGAAGAGAGAGCAGAAACAGGTGTTATCATAAATCAGTCTGACTAACAGTAATTGGATGAGTTGCCACGATACTGGAGAGCAGGGGATCGCTATTTTCCTAGCGTGTTAGAAACGTGCATTTGTTTCTACATTTTTGTGGAATTTAAACAAGGCAATAACACCTATATTCATCTCATCAGTCCTAGTATCTTAATGTTTGAGTGTACAGTTCAAAGATTGTAATTAGTACTAATATTTTTGTAATTGATGTTAGCTCTAAGAAACTCTTTTCAGTATTCCGTGAGCAAATTTATGACAGCACCGTTCGAAATAACTGTGAAGCGTCACAGCTCACGATTGTAAAAAAAACATGTAAAATTGTGCAATTCGTCGTTGAGTTATCTCACTCGATTTGAGACTCAGAAGCTGTTCGACAGATAAATAGTACATAAAAATTTATACAGTTACTCTCGCTAGCCAAGCGCAATTTTTATTAAAACCAGTAAAATTTATTTGTATGCGACATAAAATCATTACAAATGAAATGTTACTTCATAAAATAATTCACAGTAAAAATATCTGAAAATAATGTTGAATTTCTGACTTGAATAGTGAAGACAGAAATCTGTATCAGGCAATAGTTTCCATTGAATGTAACATAAACTCCGAAAATTTATTCACATAATACTATTTAGACTCTTCACTATACGGGACCGCGTGTCAATTAAAAGTTTAAAGCGTAACCTTTTTCTGTCATAATTTGAAAATTGGTTTGAATCGACCTATTTTTTCCACGAGCCAATCTCAACCTGCCATCATGATGTCATCCGTAAGATTTGTCTCGCACGGCCGACGGTTTCGATCGGTGCTTTACACCTTACATTTCATTTAGTAGCAATTCTGCTTGGATCAGTATAGGGAGAAAATTACGTCATGCAAGAAAAGTATCGGATCATACAACTTCGCACGAAAGGGCATCTATAAATATAAGCCATTTTACAATATTAACTTTAGTCGGTTTAGTTGATGAATTTGTTTCATTTAAATTGATTCGAAAACATTACTTCAATATTGTACCGTCGAAAATGGATTGTTTTGTCGACGGGCCGTATGCACGCTGGAATGTCCACTTACAAATTTAATTCAAATGTAGCAATTTCGAAAGCACCTTAAAGAGCGGTCAAAAAATTTGAAATAAAATATCACATCGATTTCTTAGAGACAGCTAAACCGATTTTAACGAACCTATATTCAAATGAAGTGTTTGATAATTCAATATGATCCTATTTAATTTCATCGAGATCCAACTTTCGAGACAATAAAAATTAGTTCCGTTTAATATGGTATGGAGGAATATCACGAGATGATAAACAGCATTAGAAGTCTTTATATTTTTGCAGGATTTGTTATTTGCATGCGTTATTCTAATATAAGAAATAATCTGAGTGCACTAATAGAACAAATACGCTAGTGCATGCTCGCGATAAATATTCCAGCATCGAAAATGATTTGGAACACAGTTGAAATTTGCCTAATGGGCCGTGGAAGCTGCTGATAGTTCCTGCCAAAATATATTTGATTAGTTTCCTTCATGGATTTGGTTACGATGGCCGGTACACTCGATTTTACTACGTGTTTCGATAAACTGATAGCCGGTGACGCTGTGAAAAATTAAAAGAGCAAATTGTTGCAAAACACAACCGCACTAATTAGCGTATCAAGTTGATTGTCGTATGTTGGTGAAGTACGCTTCCAACGGTGGCCAGGAGGTGTGTACGATATGATTTTGCATGCAATTAAATATTGGTTCTGACCAGGCGCGGCAACTATGGGGGGGCAAAGCACTTTTTGCCCCTCCCAAAAGATTTATTGGGAGGGCCATGCCCCCCCCCCCCCCCAATATTTTGGCAACTAGAATAATTATTAGAAAATTTGCTATGAATGTCTTATGATATAAAACTTTTTTCTGTTTTCCCGTAGTTCGTCTCCAAAATCCTTCACATTTCTTAAGTAAGCTACTAAAAATTTTAAACGAATTTACTATAATGTGAAATGTGCTATACTGTACCACTTTCGAATATTGGTTATTACTGGAATAGTAGGGAAAATGTTTGTGATTTTTACTTGGTTGCTTTTTATTTGCTCTAACCTTTCCGATTCCTTAATAAAAATGCTTTATATATTGAAAAGTTTAATGATCTGTAGTAATAATTTTTTCAGACCGCCCCTGGTTCTGACAGATCAAGCGGGAGTTGTAACCGCCAAAAGTAGCAAATTCGATAAGTTAAATGCAGGTATTATTTAAGTTGACATGAAAAACTTCAGCCCAACTGTCTGAAAGCGGTTTACACAAAAAAGATTGCTTAATGTATTTTTTACACAAACAAAAAAATCTACTCCTAGATTCGGAAAGGTGAACGAACTTATGAATGATATAGGGCACAGCCGAACATCATTCGGTTAGACGAAATAATACTAATGGTCTTGATATTAATAATCATAGAAAAGTATTCCAAAATTATTTATGAATAAAATGATAAGATCGTGTAGTAACATAGTGTACTGTTAAATTGAATCTAGATCAAAATGGTTTTTGATTCACAAAGTCAAATGTTTAATAAAATCACATTAGGACTCATTTTGCATGAATACTTTTGAATTGATTTCCACAAAAAAAGTTGAATATAATGAAAAGTCTCATGGTTCAATGTAGCCTGCTATTGTATCGCATCCGGATCTATGTTCCGTTCTGAGAGGCAATGTAAAAAAGTACTTTTTAATTTTAATATATCCTTATAGTTTCCTTATATTACATTTTGGTGGGGAAAGGGTTCCAATCAGCTTTTTACAGCCCTGTCCAAAATGTATTGCCCTCCCCGTTAATTTGTATCAGGCCGAATTAGCGCATGCGCGCCATATAAACGCCTCTTTCAATATGAGGAAATTATATTATTACCCAACAGTTTCTATTATTTATTCATGTTGGTTTTCTTACCTTTGTTCATAGTTTATATTCTGTTTTACCTCAATTCCAGTGTTCTATTCAGCTGTCATTCTTAAGTGTTTTTTGTTGTCATTTTTCACTCCGTACTTTTGCTGACATGTTATGTTGTTGCCTTAAATGTAAAAGTTAGTTGTATACAGTAGTGTTTATGTTCTTACCAATATTCCTTTCTAATTCTTTCAGCTTTTTCGTATTTCTTGTTCCTCATCCAGTCATCCGTTTCCAAAAAAAAATAAATAAATTAGTGTTTGTTTGATCTTTGTAGAGCAGCTCATCATGGTTTGACGGATAAGAACTGAGGACATGCGTTTTTATTTAAATGATATTAACACTTGGGTTTTATTAGTATTGCTACAGCATGTTCACATTTCGTTATCTTCGGTTGATCCTTGATAGTATTACCATCCGCTCATGCACTTTTGAACATCTGGTACACTGACTCACAATTGAAATGTGTCACAACCAATTTGATACAACGCACCCGAGGGAACGGTATAATGTATGTTGTACACACAAAAACACATACATACACACAGGCACACACGCATACACACAAATTTCTTTACTCTTTCATTTACTATTGAAATTAATCTATCAAACAGAGATAACAGATTTCACTCTAACTAATGGTTTTCGTACATGAAATGACTAATGGATTTGAGATAAATGGGGGTACCGTTACCCAATTTCTATCTCTTCTATTGGTCGATCGTTAGTCCTGAGCTGAAACGGTGGCCTTTATTACCGTTCTTGCATGCACTTACTCTTACATTTCATTCACACATCATCTCACCCATCAGGTCCCAAACGATACATCCTCAAAATACAAACTGGATGAACATCCTTTGACAGCTATCAGTGGTTTGCTCATTGGTTCGGTCATTATTATTTTATTATATTCTACAATATTCTATTTCATTCCACAGTATTCCATGGTACACAAACCACCAATAAACGTCAAAGATGGACTCGATTTACCGTTCATTTATTGTCATCGTGTGGAACCCAATTGGGATACGTTTACTCTACTTAATTTTCACTTCACACTGGTAATAAGGGCCGGTAGTATGAAAATAAAACATAAAAAAGAGCTCAGTTAAGCCCTACCGGCCTCTCCAACCCCGGATGTTGGAGCGTAATGCAATCAACATCTTATTCAAGTCGTTCCATATATTATTCATTTAATTCAATTATGAAACTAAAAGATGTAACGCATATCTTTATCAAATTGTAACGCAAATTGATTGTATGTGATGATGTTTGCAATACCGTCAACCGTCAACCAATGGGAGGGACTTTTTAATTTTAATACATCAATATCAAAGTACGCCTAGTTTGGCTTCTCTGCGTCGTTTTGATGTGTGTGTCCAAATCTCACTATTGTGACTTTGAGAAAATTGAGTGACAATATTTGTCACACACACAGACATTTGCTCAGAATCTTTTCTAGATCTAGAATTTTTCGTACTAGACCTGCTGATATCGACTTTGAAACTTCAAGATTTTTGAGTCGGTTTTCAAAGTGATTACATAGCCATTCTGTATGAGAAAGGCAAAAATATACCAAACTTGACAATCACAAATAGGCGAACAAGGATAGTCAGGTATAACTACAAAGCTTATCAATAAAATTCAATGGCAATACATAATACATTCTATTTTGTTGGGACATTGGAAATAAAACAAAATTGAATTGATAGCCGTTTTTTGTTCATAACTAAATGGGAATAGTTAATACTCCTCCTCTCAGAATATCCAGTCAAATATGTTATTTGATTTAGCCGATTTAGGCAAGCGATTCCGATCGAGCGCATATTTTGAGAATAGCTAAAAAAATTAACAATTTCGGTTTTTCTCCTAAAAAACAATTAAATCCTTTGCCGTACATCATTCACCTTTTTATAGCAGAAATTTTCAAGATCTCGATTTTTCGTTTTATATTTCTGCTGTCATTTAACTCACAGGTATCGACTCTAAAACTCACCCCCGGTGACTTTGGTCACCCAGATTCGACTGCAGGAATACGGTGAGAGTTCATCCTGGTGACTTTTGTCACTTCATTCGACTGTCAGAATTGCGTGACTCGGGTGACTCGACTTATCTCACCTCACTCGACTCGCAGAATAAGGGCCTTTGTCTGTTGATTGTAAATGAATCAATAAATTAATAAATAAATAAAAAATAAATCTATGGAATGGCCCTCCGATCACAACGGTAGCTTTATTTTATTCTGATTAAAAATTACTCTATAATTGAATGATGAATTTGTGTGTAATTCGTAAATACGTCACAATGCAACGCATTGATCAATCGGGTTCTCCATATAGGCAAAAGAATACCGAGCAGAGTAAGATCTTATCCCACATCGCTCTACAAAACAAAAACCTCTGGTTCTACGATCTGAACTTAAACGTCAGGGGGTATACTTCACCCTTCAGAGCTAACGAAGCGAACGGATTTACCGAGGGTAGGTCGCAAGACAGCAATGGAGATAAAGATCTTCAAAAACAAAGTCAACGAACCTATGGACTCCGGCACGAACGGGATCATTTTCTTCGTTCCAATTTGCATTCAATTATTCTTGTCGGTAACATTTTTTTCTACCGATATCATGCATTCCTATCCGTTTGGTGCCACTTGCATTTTTTTTCCCGTATTTAATACAAACGGTGGGGCATGTTTACTGCGCTGCAGCAGAGTTGCAGAAGGAAGGTTGCATGTGCCACAGTAATTAACAACACGTGCCCTGCCGGTGGGGGGATCGAATTAGGAAGGGAAGTTTTCTTTCCTGGCTCTGTCCGTTACCGGGAGCAGAATTTATCGCCTTCTGCAGCGGAGGAATTGATGAACACGGGTCAAAGTTTTTTTTTATATAATTACTTTTTTTATTTTCCATAAGATTACTTTATACATTCAAATATATTTTTTTCTGCATTGTTATTATTATTTTCTGTTCATTTTCATCCATTTTTTTTATTATCAATAATGAATAGTATGCTTGCCCTCAATAATTGTTTATAATATACTTCCTAGTTTGTTTTCAATAATCACTAAAAAACACTATCGATCGCATCCGCGGTCCCATTTCTCGCAGCGTGGTTCAGAACTGGGAACTGGGGGGATTGTGATCTCTACACGGTTTGTGTGTATGTGTGTGTTACTTCAAAGTTTTTCAAGCAGCACTGTCTTATCTATAGAAGTATTTACGTTATTTTTTTCCTTTCAAAGCAAATCTCTGCTCGTGATTTTATTCAATTTTATTTCATTACTTAAATAAGAGACGTTTATAGTATTCAACATTGCGCTTTACAAATGATGTGTATGTCTGTGTGTGTGGATGTGTAAACGTGTTTTCATGTGTTAATGAGTTTATTGGTGGTGGTGCTTAAAATAAATTATACACATTTATCTTACATCCACTGCATGCCGGTGTAGTTGTCGGTATGTGTGTGTGTTTGTGTGTTGTGGGAGGGTGATTTTCTGTTGTTGTGAATGACACTACATACGCATATACGAGTGGGAGAGAAAGCATGGGCTTGCGTCTAGTGCTCTTGCGCCAGTGGATGTCGCTTATGATCATTTTTTTTTCTTTACCAGTAAAACAGATTATTCTTCACATATCGGCATAGCTTAACATTTAACTCGTATAATTTTTCAGATGTGTGTTTGTTTTTTTTATATATATATATTTTTCAAAATGGATTTCGTTTCCTCTAGCTGGGTTGTTTTTTTTTTTCTTAAAAGTCTAGAATAAATTAAAGACAAAACACGAAATACAGCAACTGTTTTTCTGCGTTTTTACTACTAAATGTTTCTGTACACGTCTTGTATGTCTTAAGGATTCTGATTCAATAAAAAAATATCCTAGTTGCACCTTCTTCCTAGAGTTTCGTACGCATTGTTTTTTTTCTTCACGATTTGCCTTTCACTTTTCATTATCTATCAAATATGAATGATTCACCCTTAACAGTTAGATTTTCTTTTTCTTTCTTTGTAGAATTCATTACCTATTTCCATATTCATCATACACAACTGCAGTTTTCGGTAAAAATATTGTTTTTTTCCTCTTCTGCCTTCCGATTCCATTTCTCTTATTTTGCCTAAGAGCGAACACTGATCCAATAATTTCTAGTTTCATATTCTTGGAATATTTATATTAATTCATATACAAATACAAACATAATTAAGTCGCACACACTCACAGCGGCCACCGTCTCGACTTTTTTTTTGTTTCTGTTTTCTTTCTCTCTTTTGCTTTGAGGAAACGGAAAACCGTCATCATGATACTTTGTATGAAACTTGATTTGCACTAGAACGGAACAAGGGGGGTTCTATCCCCCCCTTCTGTTTCCTTCCTTAACTAAAAATTAGTTAAATATATTAATACTTCAAGACAATAGTTTCGTTTTTATTACAATAGAGAACCGTTAAATTGATATTTTTTTCTTCTTCATAACTTTCATTTTTTGTTACACCGAACCACGTTTAAATTACACATCTTTTAGATGGTACAGTTAAAAAATCTTCTTAATTTGCCTATTTACAGCGGACGTGTACCTGTTTTCCTGAGCGGCGGTCCTGCAAACCGGACAGTAGACCCGAAAAAGAACGCTGCCCCAGGGAAAGCCACTTCCCGGGACGACTCGTCATTTGAAAGCCTAACCTTGAATCGAATCTCGTTCAGACCAATCAAACGTTTTGCACTATTTGCACAATTCGCGGATCATTGGCGCACTCTTTCCGCGATTCCAGTAAGACGGACAGACACACATACTTAAGTTACACCGTGATCACTTCTGTTTTATTTGAATATTTTTTTTTTGCTTACTTGTTTGGAGATCTTACTACGTTCTACTTTCGCTGGAAAGAAATTATACTAAATGGTTTGCCCAATATGAAAAAAGAAAAACAAAAATAACAAAGCAGCAAAGCATTATTCGCAGTACTACATAAGTAGAAAAAAAACATTAGCACTATTTACAATTTATTTTACACACACGCTTCACTTGCCTAATCAGCATTTGATAGTGGCAAAAATAGTTTAAATTTAAACGCCCTACCAAGCCGGGAAGGGGGGGGGGGGGGGGAGGTCAGAATCACGCGAAACAATAATCCGCAACCAGCGAGCACAAAAGGAAACATTATTTTCCGGTTGATATATCTACAACACTCGCTCGTGTTGTTCCCTAACACAAAAACAGAAACACAGCCATTCTTCCTATAGTAAAAAATAGTGTCCTCCTTTTGGTTTCGAGGGATCGTTCGTTCGCTTCATCTTCCCCCCTTCTTTCTTCTGCTGCCCGTTGGCTAGGTGACCACAATTATAATATGTACGGTGCTGATATCATGAATGACACACAGAACAATTCAGTTCCTATCACTTCTAGGAGTTACATTTTTTTCTGGGATTCTGAGTGTTTTAAGAAATCTGTTTCGTTGGTTGGAAAATTGACGGCTTGTATTAGGAATTTTTCCTTCTAAGATAAGAAAAAACCTTAGTTGTAAATCAATACTTTTAGTGTGTTCCGAAAAGGGCTATGCAAAAAAGTAAAAAGTTTTTGACACTGCTGACGTAAAGCCCACGAACAATTTCAATCGCGCCGCATAATCAAACCTTAATGGTCTATTATAACACTTAAAATTCTTTCCCCGGTGAACGACCAACTAAGTTAAAGCCGCGGTTAAAAATAAATGATTAAAAAATTTCTATGCTGCTACAGCTTACTATTGATAGTCATCACACAGCTGAAGAGGATTGGTTCTACACAACCAAAGTCAGTCACAAAACAAAATAAGACCGACCAAATTGAGTTGCTTTTCTGGACTAATAATAAACCTACTAGTTTGAGTTTCACCATGAATAAGCTAGAATCATTTCCCGAAAAGCCGTTTCATCGAAAGTCATTTTACCGAAAGGGACATTTCGTCGAGTGCCATTTCATCGAAAGGGTCATTTCGTCGAATAGAATAGTTGTCATAATGTGGTATTGAAGTTGATTTCAAATCAAGAAAAATGAAATATGATAAGTTCTACGCCCGTTTTGTTGACCTAAAATCGTGTATCTAAAATACATTCGTTTCCCTGTTGTTTAATTCAGAAAGAATAATGTTTTGATTGATTTTTTAATATTGATGTATAATCCTCAGAATGGAGTTTCTAGGAAAACGGGTAAAATTTAGCAACTACTAAGCCTAAAAGCATCTACCAGGATATTTTTTGGGCTATTTTTTGCGGGTTACTGAGCCAAAATGAAAAAAAAGTCTAATGCGCGGTCGCCGCGTCCGTTTAGTTCGTGTGCTGTCCGATCTCGCTTCCGCACGTTCGAAACTAGCTAACGCAAAGAAACCTAGCTTTGAGTAAACTGAATAAACGAGTCGATTACAGTTTTGCCGCTCATTTTTGCTCCGGTTATGTGGCCCTGCCTTATCAATCATCTTCGTGTTCGTGAAATATTTCGTCAATATTCGAATTTTTTATACTATTTTTAGTTACATGAATATTTATATACCTTTCCCCCCCTCGTCCAGAGAAGCCCATAAAGGGAGACAATGAATATTTATATACCTTTTCATTGTTATGCTTCCTGAAACTTAAGGTCTGAGGACAGAGGGTCGCGTGTTGAGTTTTAAATCGACCACGTGGCTCGCTCAATTCCCTTTGCGCATCGTATTTCTCTTGCACTCTCTCGTATATGAGCAAACTGTACCGGGTTGCCAGCATACATGTTAACTTTTTGATGAGAAATTTTATCACATTAAGTGGTCTGAAATTCTCTAAGTATTTTTTTCCATAATTTTTGCTTTGAGATAACACCATATCTCTACGTTTCATGCCTTTCAAAAAAATTGGCAAAAAAAATGTTCGATTTCGAAAATCTCACATTTTTTTTTAGTTCCAAAGCCGATTTTTTTTTTAAATAAACTTGTTTGAGATTTCACCAGATATGACCGTTTTAAGGATTTCGAAGATATTTGGCATCGAAAAATAAATTTCTTAAATTTTGTGGTTTTTTCTACGCGGATTTCCGTGTCCAAAGTCGTATTTTTTCCTAAAATTTTTCTTTGAAATTACACCATATCTGAAAGTTTCAAGCATTTCTAAAAAAATTGGCATAAAAAAATGTTCGATTTCGGAAATTTCAAAAAAAAATTAAGTTTCAAGGTCGATTTTTTCAATTTTTTTTTAATTACACCAGATCTGGACGTTTCATGCATTTTTTTTCCGAAGTTGCGCACGCGGTCTTAAATTCCAAAGTCGTATTTTTTCCAAAAAATTCTCTTTGAGATTACACAATCACCCCGATTCTGCAATCCGACGGATTTGTGATACGAACGAATCTACACTTTCGTTCGAGTTCGAATTTTGCATTCTTCATTCCGTTCGACTTGTATGATTCGATGGACTCTCGTTCGGGAACACTTGAAATTTCGAACACTAAACATCAAAGCTGTTAACACTACTTACACGTTCTATATTATTTATATTATTAGTTCCTTTGTGAACGAAACCGTCACACTTGTATAACAAACAAATTAGAAACGATTCTAAGCCGAACATAAGTAATACGTATGCACGTCGATCGAGTAATGTTCGAAAATTGAACAACTCGATCGAATGATATTCGAGTTCACACCCAACTCGAACGGAATGCAGAATGGAAATTGCACATTCGATCGGAATATTTCGAATCGATCGACGTACAGAATAGGGCTGAATATCTCAACGTTTCATGCATTTCTAAAACATTTGGCAAGAAAAATGTTCGATTTTGGATATCTCAGAATTTTTTCAGTTCCAAAGTCGATTCTGAAAAACAAAATTTTTTTTTTCAGATTACAACAGATCTGTACGTTTCATGGGTTTTTTAAGATATTTGGCATCAAAATTTACATAACACAATTTTTATAAAATTTGGCATCAAAGTAAAATTTCGATTTCGGAAATTAAAAAAAAAAAGTTCCTAACTCAAAATTTCCTAAGTCGATTTTTCTCGAATTTTTTTTCATAGGTTACACCAGGTCTGAACGTTTTATGCATTTCTAAGCCATCTGGCATCAAAAAATAAATTTCTTCAATTTTGCGGGTTTTTCTACGTGGATTTCTGAAGTTACGTGGTCTTAAATTCTCTAAGTCGTATTTTTTCCTATAATTTTTCTTTGAAATTGCACCATATCTCAGAGTTTCATGCATTTCTAAAAAAGTTGGCATAAAAACATGCTCGATTTCGGAAATCTCAAAATTTTTTCAAGTTCCAGAGTTGATATAAAAAAAATGTTTTGCAGATTATACCAGATCTGGACGTTCATGGATTTTTAAAACAGGCATCAAAAAATATTTTTCAGTTTTGCGGTTTTTTACGCGGATTTCCGAAGTTACGCAACGTTTTTTACGCGGATTTCCGAAGTTACGTGGTCTTAAATTCTCTAAGTCCAAAGTCGTATTTTTTCCTAAAATTTTTCTTGGAAATTGCACCATATTTTAAAGTTTCATGCATTTCTAAAAAAGTTGGCATAAAAAAATGCTCGATTTCGGAAATCTTAAAAATTTTTCAAGTTCCAGAGTTGATATAAAAAAAAATTGTTTTTCAGATTACATTTTACGCGTATTTCCGAAGTTACGCAACGTTTTTTACGCGGATTTCCAAAAGTGACGCAACGTTTTTTACGCGTATTTCCGAAGTTACGCGGCTTTTTTTACTCAGTACGTATCTCCCGCGTAATAAGAGACCTCAGTGTACGAGACTACATTCAAGACATGTTCGAAGGTAGCTTCCATTAGAACTGAGTATTATGCTCACTAAGAAATTTTAGTTTAATCAAAAACATATCTCAAGAACATTTGATATGCTAAGGTCGTTTTCGAATAAAATTCCTTACGATGTGTTGGAACAAATCTGAACGTGATTAAGAATACTGAGGCTAGAACACGATTATTGGTACAGTCAAAATAATTTCAAATGGGTTTCCCAGACGCGTACTAACTGATTACTATTACTGACATGCATGATTTTAGCTGTATCAAAGACTTTCTTTTATACCAAGTGATCGTTATGCCAAAAAACCATTATGTCAAATGAGATTATTCCAAACGAGGTATCCCCGTTTTGATAATTATCAAAAGAAATATATCAACGTTTCTCGTCTGAAAATCATAAAAAACACTATCAACAGTAGTAGAGTCGGGCTGTAAGTCAATCGTTCTTATTGACGATATCACCAGACTCGAAAGTAATATTGGATTTCATTTACGGTCGTTATCATATTTGAAAATTAAGTGATAATTATGCCCTGTGCACGACATTTCCTGTTGAAAAATTCGTTCCGTTTAAATTTTCTCTTCCGGCAAAATGATTCCTTTAGTGAAATGACTTTCCTTTCGGTTGCACACTCTCTCCCGTCCCGTTTGAAGATTCATGCTTTAGAACAACCTTCGAAAGGTACGAAACCATACACGTTTCGAGCACCAATCGATGATAATTTCATCCAGAAAATTTTTCTCCAAACAACAACAGTTTGTCAATCTTCTTTCCGCTGCACAGATTTCTCGGCTTCTCGTAGAGCCTACACTAGAACACGAATATTTGCACAAGCACGCCGTAACATAAAACAACCACAATATTACTTCCAATGTGGAGAAAAAATAAATATCTTTGAACGGAAATGCATCGGTTTGTTTTTTTTTCAAGTGTTCTGTAACATAAGAAAAATAATCTAAACTTAACAGAAAATGTTTTTCGTCTTTCATTTTTTTTATATAAAATCAATACTAGTTTTGTTTTACTAAATAGGTACACCACTATGTTAACGTATTTTTTTTTGTTGCTTTTTTTTTACTTGCTTAAGGAAATAGTACTTCGCAATTGATTTTTGTTTTTTTTTTTCTTTGTT